>NW_028318268.1:1665000-2362500 GCF_062004578.1 Staurois parvus
CGAAGGTGGGCAGAACCCAGACAAACTCCATCATCAGCACCAGAGCAACACGGGCAGACCCAACTCATCAACCACAGCACTCTGTCAAGCAGAATACCACACTGAATTTACCCGACAGTCTCCCTGGTAAGCAGAGAAACACAGCTATGCTTAGCCTAACTATACACATCCTAGCACCTAACTAGGAGGGTGCTACATATGCACACACACAACGCCTTACATTTTTCTCACTGCCTTTCAGTATCATTCTATAGGAGGATAGATGAGAGATACAGTAGACCAGGGGCGGACTGACAACTCATGGGGCCCTCGGGCAATAGGGGATCATGGGGCCCCTGTGTCCTTGCCCAAACTCAAAAAAGCCTATGAAAAAGGTACCAGGGGCATCTCATGGCGCCCCCTACTGACCCCGGGCCCTCGGGCGGTGCCCAAGTTTCCAAATGATCAGTCCCCCCCTGCAGTAGATAGCTAAATAGTTCTAATGGCAGATAATATAACAATATATTACAGTACAAGTGGACAGAAGGACCATACATAACCACATCTCTCTATGGGTGATTGTGTGCCCAGTTGCAAAACCAAATGTGGGGCGGGTAAATTTTACACTGTCATGTTACAAATGTTATCCTTTGGACAGGTGCAACTTGTTTTCTATGCAACAAGATGCGGTGGGCTTATCCCGTACTTGATAAATGCATCGTTGTGGATGTGGCATGGAATGCGAGGGGAGGCAGCATGTATGATTGGTGAAAACATGAAAATATTTACGGTATCTGAATAAGGCCATAAGGCATTGGCAGCTGTTATAAATAATGTGCTTTACTATACTTAACTGAGCTCTGAGTGGAAATGCTGAAAGGTCATGAGCAGAGCAGAAGGGGACCATGGGGAATTGTTGGTTCTCCAGGCATGCAGAATATCTTCTTTAATTAAGCCAGCAACCTTGGAAGCTGAAAACACGGGGCTAGCTGCAACTGCCCTTTGGTGGTCTGTTCTCTCATAGACTCCTACTTATGGGGATATGTTAGGAGTATGCCAACGTAAACGTCTCTAAGCACATTGTAATTGTTCCATAGCCAAGCTTTTTACTACTGCAAGTTAACAAGGAGGAAAGGTCATCCATAAAAGACTTGACTGCTCCCAATAAAATGATTACAATGAAGAAAGTGTCTTCCTTGTAAAGCATTATACAGGTGTGGTCCTGTCAGTAGTATATCATTGCTACTAGACTGATTTATATTAAGTTGGAGGAAATAATTGTATCTGCGTTCCCACAGCTACTAGTCACTAGAGCTACTTGTTATTTTTCTAGTGGAGATTCGCAAATAAAAGGCAAAATCTGAGCTGCTTGTATTAAAGTGATATTAAACCCAAAATATAAATGTAATACAAGGCAGTTTACCAATTCTTAGATGTGGAGGCTGTATTAGTAAAAAACTAAGAATGCCTCCACATCTAAGAATTGGTAAGCTGCCTTGTATTACATTTATATTTTGGGTTTAATATCACTTTAATACAAGCAGCTCAGATTTTGCATTTTTTTTGCGAATCTTCTTTTTTTCTTTTTTTCTCACTTGGTAATCCAGCTATTAAAGCTGGTCTTACACCTTCAGAATTGCATTTAAAAATTCAAACAAGAAAATGTAAAAATTATTTATCAATCCATTTTATGGTAACCTAATGAACTCAATTCATTTTGAACGACTTTTCATATGAGTGCCATGTCAATGTCTTGATTTTTGTGAAATGAACATTCTACTTCTGGATTACCTTTGACAAGTGCATTTTTATAAGAATAGATACGTTTCATTTGCATACCACATCAATGTTTTGGTTTTCGTAAAACAAATGTTCTACTTTTGGATTACCTTTGACATGTACATGTGCATAAGGCTAGTGATGTTTCTTGGAGTGCATTCATTAATTCAACAATTAAAAGTTAATTCGTTCCCATTAGCTTCAACAAAAATTTTCCTTCCTTGTCCTTTTTTTTGCTCGCTCTGGTCAAAACCTTTAAGGCTCCATCAGGGGCGGACTGACCATTCGAGCACTTGGGCACTGCCCGAGGGCCCGGGGTCAGTAGGGGGCCCCATGAAATGCCCCTGGTACCTTTTTTATAGGCTTTTTTGAGTGTAGGAAAGGACACAGGGGCCCCATGGTCTCCTATTGCCCGGGGCCCCATGAGTTTTCAGTCCGCCCCTGGGCTCCATGTACACTGCAGCTGATAAACTCACGTTTAGGAGCCTTTCTGCATTTTTGCAGCAGCCCCTGGACTCTCCCTAATGTTTTCCTATGTGTCCATGTACACATCGTCATTTACAGTCGTTTTTTTTAAACCAAACTTGCGTTCAGGAGTAGATTTTATCAGCATTTCAAATGCTCGTAAACGCGTGTAAATGTGGCTAACAGTGTTTATAAGCGTTTGCATTTGGAAATTTTTTTTAGCTCTTCCATTTCCAGATGCTGTCCAGAGCCTTTTTTTCATCATGAAAAATCCATGCAAAGCGTTTTCCAGGTATTCAAATGGACCTGGTACACCATACTTTGAGGTTTCGCATGAAAGAAAATATGTTAGACACTGCTACAATAATTTATGCACAGAAATGAGCTGGAACACATCCAAACACCACAAAAAAAAAAAAAAGACAGCTAATCTCAGCAAATCCTGCTCTCTCTGCTTCTGCTCTCTCTATTTCTCTCAAAATGTCTGAAATAGTAAATTATTTACTTTTTTTCAGTGCATTCTGGGCATTTGGGAAGGTCTCCTGAGGTTATCTTTAAAAAATGCTTCTAAACGCAAACGCTCATAAACGCGGTTTGGAAACGCGGCTAAACAGACGTTTTTTAACCTACATTTTCCAGCAGTCAGTTTGCATCATTCAGAAATGTCCCGTGTACATGGAGCATAACAGATCAAGCTGTCCAGAAAAAGTGACAATTAGAGGGTTGAGACAAACCACGTACCACTGAGGGGAATGCTTATTCATTTATGTAAAATCTTTATCCCAAAAGGTAAAACAAATGGTTGCATAATATGCATGAAGGTAAAAAACCTTGAGCCTTAACAACCACTTTAAAAAGTGATAGCAGGCATTTGGTCTTAAAGCATTTGTAAAAGTGTATTTTTTTTGTGGAAAATAACAAACATGTAATACTTACCTGCTCTTTGAATTGGTATTGCACAGGGCAACCCCAAACCTACTCTTCCAGGGTCCCTCGCCAGCACTCCAGGCTTCTCCTCTTCCCAGTGTGCCTTCATAGGAAGCCACTTCCTATGGGGGCACACCTGCGGGCTCAATGCCAAGCTGGGCTGTGTGTGTCTTTTGACAGACACAGTGTAGCACAGCCCCACCCCCTCACTCTCTGCACACAGGATTTAATTGACAGCAGCAGGAGCCAATGGCTTCCACTGCTGCCTTTGAGGAGAGAGCCATGGCAGACGGGCACAGTGCCGGATCGAGATAGGACTCAAGTAAGTATAAGGGGTTGGAGGTGAGTAATACAAACCCATGAGCGTGCTGGAAAGGTGTCATGTACAATATGTGACAGTTTCCCACACATCCCTGGTCTCATTTAGTTTTTGGCTAGGAGAGCCCCGGCTCAAAACTAAACAAAGGGGCCGAGAATAGTGGTCATGTCATTCCCAAAAATGGCAAAGTCCATGTACCATTGGGTATGATTAGTGCAATGCCTGGGGAGGGAACACATTGAGGTAGGATTGTCCAGTATGGACAGTCTGAGCTCAGTGCTCAGCACCTGCATATTAATGTGTCTGTCCGTGACAGGTACATGAATCGAGCACATTCTTTCGATGGGGCGACCAACAAAATTCTAAATGTCTACAACACCCTTTATGAATTCCTCTGGAAGTGTGTTACTAGCAGGGGCAGACTGACCATTCGGGAACTGCCCAAGCACCCGGGGTCAGTATGGGGCCCCATGAGATGCCCCTGGTACCTTTCATAGGCTTTTTTGGGTGTGGTTTGAGTGTGGGCAAGGACACAGGGGCCCCATGATCCCCTATTGCCTGGGGGCCCCATGAGCTGTCAGTCCGCCCCTGGTTACTAGCCACATCACCAGGTGAAAGTAAAGGGGAAAAAGTCTGAAAAAAGGAAACTAAGGCACCCCCCACCCCCTACATTTAGGGATTGGTAAACTACAATAAATTCCTTTTTTTGTTTTTGGGTTTATAACTACTAAGAACAATAAATCAGTCCTTGTTCTTCTGCTGCTGTCACAGCTCGTCAATGGTAGGCTGCTCTTTCAGTTATACCTGTAAGAACTACACATACTTGCGAGAGCCTGTTTCTAAAAAAAAAAACACATATTTTGCATATTATGTATTGCCTTCAGCTATATATACTGCAAAATACAATATATAATACCTGAAGCTTCTGAAAGCTATAGACTGGAAAAGATTCCCAGAGATATAAAGGATTTGACAAAAAAACATACTCATGACAAATTTGAAAAAAGGAATGTTTTCAACAGGCAACATTATATTGGCCAAAAGTAAAACAATGGTACTGCAAATAATTATGTATTCATTCTTAATAATAACAGCTAATATAATTTATAATTGTATAATATATAACAAATATCATTTTTTTAATAAGCATGCATACGTGGGTTATCCTAGTGTACATGACAATACAGGCCACGTATATAGGCTACACTAAGTGATGTCTATGGTTTTCCTAAAGTGGAACTATGGGCAAAAACAAACATGGCATACAGTGCAGTCTGTCACTAGCATTAACAACAGCAGTCTTTGATTTTCTAAGTACCCCCCCTTGTACCCATAACATAGTTTTATTAACTGTTGATCTGACTAGTAAATCTGTTATTTTTCAACTTCCTTTAACAGACCAAGTAGTCTAGAAAAATGGCAGTTAGAGGGTTAAGACAAACAAACTACCGCTGACAGGGCTACAATGACCAGCTTTTTTCATTTATGTAAAACCTTTATACTAAAAGAAAAAATAAACTGTTTACTGTAATGGCACTAAAATGTGATAGTTGGAGTTGGACTTTAAAGTGATACTATATGTTCACTTTTTAAAAAAATAGCAAAAATTTTATACTTACCTACTCTGCACAATGGTTTTGTACAGAGTAGCCCCGATCCTCCTCTTCTTGGGTTCCCCGCCGGTGCTCCTGGCCTCTGCCCCGTGCTGAGTGCCCCCAGTGCAAGCTGCTTGCTATGGGGGCACTCCTGAACTACCTCTGTGTGTCAATGAGACACACAGAGAGTGGTTTAGCTACCTCTGCTGACTCCAAAGGAAACAAAAATATCCACTGTGCACATGTCTAAGCCCCATCCCAATCTGCCTTCTTTAAGAAAGCTCTGTAGTCAGGGCTGCTGTTAGAAACCAACACAGCCAACCTGACAGGGCCCCCCCCACCAAAAAAATAAAATCTAGTTTACTATGCTTCAGTTATGAATCAACACAGTGAGTGATTGTTACTGATCACTCATTGTGTTCATTCAGGAAAGGAAGGGGCTGGTAAATGTGACATATTTACCCCCACTCTCCATCCTGAAGCATCCTATTGTGTGTTTGCAGATGTTGGTGGGAAGGAGAGGAGGAAAGCCGGCAGCAGTGTGGGGGGCACACAGGGGGTCTTGGGCAGCAGGGGGAAATGCATGGTGCATAGGGAAGGTGATGGGTGCAATGAGGGAAATCTTGGAACCGATTCCCTATATGGCTTTCTCTGCAGCAGCTGAAAAACAGGAGGGAAAGGAGAACAAGCCACCCTCCCTGCCCACATCTGATTAACCCAGCTGCCTGGGCCCTCCTGCTGGCCTGGGCCCCATACAGGAGGACTGGTGGTACCCCCTTATCCAGGGCCCTGTCTGTAGTGAACCCCTTGTTGTTTCTAACATATAGTATATTCTGTTATTGTTTTTATTGGCTGTTCTATTTATCTAACTATCTGTTTTTCATCTTTCTACATATTATTGCATTTTGGTATACATGGAGGGGACTGTAGTACTGAACCTTTAAAGCTAAGGGCAGAATATATAAATTGGCCATTCTGTTTTCCTCTTGTTTTATGTCCTTTCTGTCCCTATCAGGTATATACAGTATTCAGGCACATCGTACTAGGTGGTGCTTTATACATATGAAATTGTTACATAGGTTTCTAATTACAGTTATTTGATGGTTACAAACAGCCCAGTATTTAACTGAAATGGTAGTGGTTAGTGCTGCTTGGTTGCACAGTCATTTAAAGTGTTAAACTCATAAAGAAAACTTGAATATATTGCTGCTTACAAACCTTAAAGTGTTACAAAACCCACAACAGTAAAATCAGTCTGTATATGCAGTAAATCATGCTTGTTATACTCATTGTGGAACCTAAGGAGTTAATCCTCTGCATTGTGTAAAAAGGCTATTTGATCTTTTCTTCTCTGCCCCTCCTCTTGTTGAAATGACCACCTGATACAGACTGAATCTGTAGTTACATGCACATGCTCAGTTTGGTGTGTATTGCTTTAGAGGGTTTTTTCTTTCTTGGGAGAGTGCATGTGATCAGCACAGGGCCAATCAGCACTATCCAGACAGAGGTTCAAGGGTTTCACATCCTCCTAGAGCAGAAAGAAAACTCCTCCTACAAGCTTTAACCAATGCTCTGCTGAAGTCACAAGACTGCTCTAACTGCTGATGAGAAAAGGTATTTAGCAGTTTATATTTACAGAACTTGCCCTTTTAGCGAGCACCGGAAATGCTTCTTTTGTTGAATATGTTAGTATTGCTACCTAAGTGCATCATATTTATGTGACTAAGAAGGAAGTGATCCTATTCTTTCTTTAGTGTATTAGTTGATTTTCGGCTTCTAGAACCTCAGTAAAGTTTTGCTGACTAAAGATATGACCTTACATGACTCCTTATACCAGTGTAGTGCTGATGCCATCTCTTATACACTTGGTATTTTATGAACATAAAGTGTTTGTCATACCATGCTTATGAATGTTTAGAGTTTATTAAAGCAGCACTTAACTGTATCTGAGCACCACAAACCAAAAACACTATTTAATTCATTTTTATTATTCAAAGTAAACTCTCCAATCCTTCCGTGTCTCCATGCTTTATTTAAATGAGAAATCACTTTGAAAAACATTACCTAGCATTTCAAACTGTGGCTATCCTGAGTAAGAGCAGATGATTCATATAGCATTTACTTTCTGGAATCCATCTGCCTTTAGCTCAGACATTCAGGGCAGGAGGATGTGCTTAAAGTGATTGTTCTGTGTGTCCATTCACACACACACACGGAGTCGCAGCTTAGCCCCGCCCCTCTCTCTCCTCATTGGCTGACTGGCTGTGATTGGCAGCAGCGGGAGCCAATGACTCCCGCTTGCTGTCTCAGCCAATGAGGAGGCAGAGACCCGGGACAGACGAGGCTGTCATTCACATCGCTGGATCGTGATGGGGCTCATGTAAGGATTGGGGGGGCTGGGGGGCACTGTTACACACAGAAGGTTTTTTACCTTCATGCATAGAATGCATGAAGGTAAAAAACATTCAGCTTTTACAACCACTTTAACTGAGAAAGCCCCTCCTCCACTCCTCTAGATGAAAGAAAAAATGCCCATAAAGACTTATGGCATGTATGACATCATGTAGGCCAGAAACCAGATAGCAACTATGTGAAAAAAAACATTTAAAGCACCAAATATGATATATCTTCCTATATATTTACTAAGGCTAACAGAATGAGGATTAAAAAAAGTTCCACTTTAAGTAGGCACAGTAACTGTATTGCATGTAGCAGGTATTTGGCCCTTTTCCATTACAGTATCTTTAACTTCAGTTGCCCAAGGTAAAAATGGGTCTTGGGCCTAAGCTTTATTCATTTTTTTTCTATCTCAACAGATTTTTATTAATCACTTGCCCTCCAGAGAATGTATCCCCCTTCCTGACCAGGCCATTTTTTGAGATACGGCACTGCATTACTTAACTGACAATTGCGCGGTCATGCAACACTACACATTAACCATTTCCATACAGGGCACCTGACCAGGCCTTTTTTCAGGTTTCAGCGCTCTCACACTTTGAATAACAATTGCGCGGTCATACAACATTGTACCCAAACTAAAATTTTATCATTTTCTTAACACAACTAGAGCTTTCTTTTGGTGGTATTTAATCACCATTGGGGTTTTTATTTTTTGCTAAATTAACAAAAAATGACTGAAAATTTTGAAAAAAAACCCACATTTTTCTTTGTTTCTGTTATAAAAGTTTATAAATAAATAATTGTTCTTCATAAATTTAGGCCGAGATGTATTCTGCTACATGTCTTTGGTGAAAATAACCCAAATTAGGATGTATTTTTTAGTTTGTAGGAAAGTTATAGAGTTCACAAACTATGGGATATATCTGAATATTGATCAATCCTGAAGTACTGACAGCCAATCTAATTTCTTGAGGTCCAAGAATGTCAGGACAGTACAGATATCCCCCAAATGACCCCTTTTTGCAAAGTAGACAGTCCGACGTATTTCATAAGAGGAATGGCGAGTTTTTTGAAGTTGTATTTTTTTTGTCATAATTTTTTGGAAAATTAAAAATAAAAAAATTATTTTCACTATTTTTTTTTTCATACTGTCACCAGTGCAGTACAGCGTCATAATATAACTGGCATGGCGGTGATCAGGGACACTGACTGGTGACAGTATGAAAAAAAAAATATATAATTTTTTTTATTATTTTTAATTTTTTATTACTTTTTTTTATTTTTTTTAAGATTTTGTTTTCATATTTCACTATGACCAATGTAGTACAATGTTACCATAGTAACATTGTACTACTTTGGGGAAGTGATCAGTATTTATTTTTTTTAAACAATTTGCTTATAGCAAAGAATTACTTTGCTATAAGCAAGCATTTACCTGAATGATATCGATTCATTCAGGGTTTTTTTTTTTGTGCTTAGCTGTGAATTGGCCATGGCTAATCACATGACACAGCTGGGCTGTGATTGGCCCAGCTTGTGCATGTGATCACTGTGACCATTCACAGCTAGACACACTTGTATACAATGGATGGCATGAATGAAGCCATCCATTGTATACAACTGTCATGTAACCTGCTGTGATTGGTCACAGCAGGTCACATGGTACCGGCAACGGGGTCGGTACTCAGATCTGTTATCGGCCATGTGACAGATCACGTCGCTGCGCGGCTCTGCAGGTGCACAAACTGCGCATGCCCGAAAGGACGCCATATGGCATCCACCCGGAACGCTGAGGGATTTTGCTGGCTGCCAATCGGCCATTGCCAGGCGGCAAGAGGTTAATGACATTAATGTCCTTTTTTTCCCACAAATATAGCTTTCTTTCGGTGGTATATGATCACCTCTGTGGGGTTTTTTTTGCGCTGTAAAAAAAAAAAATGTTGAAAACAACCAATATTTTTGACTTTTTGCTATACAACATGTCCAATAAAAAAATTTTAAAAATCACATTTCTTCATAAACTTAGACCAAAATGTATTCTGCTGCATGTCTTTGCTAAAAAAAAATCCCAATACGTGTAAATTAATTGGTTTATGTGAACGTTATAGTGTTTACAAATGGCAGTGTATATACTGGAATTTTTACTTTTACTAGTAATGACGGCGATCAGTGACTTATAGTGGGACTGCGGCTGGCATTCTGACACTGGGGGGGAACTGACTAACTAGCACTGACATCCCCAGTGACACCAATACAGTTATCAGTGCTAATAAAAAGCACTAACACTGTACCAATGACATTGGGCAGGAAGGGGTTAACATCTGGGATGATCAAAGGGTTAACACTGTGCTGTGTGTTTTACTAGGGAGACATGCTGCTTTGTATCTCTCTGCACTGCAGAGAGATACAAAGCAGCATGTCCATGCTGACAGGAGGGAGACCTGCGTTGTTTACACACAGGTCTACTCCCTCTCAGCTTTACCTGACGATCGCCAAGTGCCGGCCAGGAATCGCTGGTTGGGACCTGGTGATTGACATCCCTAGCTGCCAATAGCGGCAGCGACAGTGCACGTCTCCTACCTGGAAATGCAAATCACGTATATATTTGTGATATTGCGCAGCCCTGCTGCCCTGTAGCAGTACTTCTACTATAAGGTGGCAGGAAAGTGGTTAAAGGTGTTTCATTTAATTGCTACAAAAAATAAACAACATTGAGCCTGGTTTCACATATATGCGGTGCAGTATATCGCATGTGATTCACTCAGGAACTGCACCGCATTCCTGTGCAAATCACATTCGATTGGAGTCATACATTTTGTATGGCTCTATTCGCACCGCACCTGCACCAAAAACGTGCAGGACCATTTTTTGGGTCCATACTAGAATCGGACCTCGAAGGTATTCACACCTATGCAATCCGATTCTGCACATCGCACCGCGTTTTGCGGACTGCTTTCGGGGTGTTGTTAACATACACACCCCCAGCGGTTCACATGAATGGGGTGCGATTCTGATGCAGTGTGGAATTCACACTGAAAACGCTGCGAATTCTGCACCGCATCAGTATGAACCCAGGTCTAAAGTGGAATTCCACCCAAAACCTAACTAACGCAAATCCTACTCCCACCCCCATTCTAATTCTAATCTATCTAACCCTGTAAAGAAAAGCTCGCTTTACTTACTATTCTAACTACTCTGAAGCTGCTCCGGTCCGGTCCCAGGCTGAGCTGTCAGCAGTGGCTTCTGTGTAGAGCAGAGGCACCTGACAACAGATGCCCCACAGTAAGTCTCTGGGTGATGTCATCTCTTCTTCATTTCCCAGCTCTTGTCAACTCTCTCTCAACACAGACATCTTTTTATGTCCTTTTCCATCTTTATAAAGTTCCATTACCTTGTTACACAGGACTATTGACAGTTCTTTTCTGTTCCCCATGGCTCAGTATCTAGCCTAGTCAGTGCTTCCACATAAAAGCTAACAAACTCATTGACTATTTATACACTGACACTAATTGCAATTTAAAATGCCACAGATGTGGGACATTAACCTCTAATTGGCATTTAACCCGTGTGTGTCACCTTGTGTGTCTGTACCAAGGCCAAACATTCCAGGGGAGGGAAACTTTTTATCATGGTCATTTGGGTGATTTCTGTTATCATTATGATTTAAAAAGGAGCCAAACAACGATTTGATAATAAATTGCTTCATATGAGCATTTTTTGGCATGATCGGTCATATTTTCAACATCAATGCCAAAATCTCACAATTTCTGCCAGGGTATGCAAACTTTTGAGCACAATTGTACCTGAATTATTTCAGCCATTTTTGTCTGTGACCTTAAAAATTCAGCACGGAACAAACTAGGAAAAAGCGGGACCTGGATTAGCCAGGGTTGACTGTATAAAAAATGTAAATAAAATGCATTATCTTCACACACACTACTGATTATCTGTACACAAAATCTATTCTCCTTTCTTTCCTCAAGTAGATTTCAATTACTCGACATGGAGGCTAAAGCTGAAAATCAAATCTGTCCAGTCGTATTTCTGGCATAAGCTATTGTACACCTGCTAGATGGGCCCAGTGTAGCCAACTCAACATCTGACTGGGCAAAACAATAGTTTCATTGCCATTTGCTGTAAGCTACAGGAGTCAGCACTGTTGATTCTGAAGGCCTCATGGCAGATTTCTTTAACCCTGACAACACATAATGGCTATCATGGCTGAAATATTGTATGATTGGATAGCTCCAACATAAACTTACACTACTGAAAGCAGTGCAGCCAAGTGAAAAGCTATGAAATGAAGTGAAAAGACTATTGGGAATAATTCAAAACACATTCAAATATATTAAAACACAAGTAAAGGACCATCCTATGGCAGAACTACTGCTACAGGGCAGCAGGGCTGCACAAAATCACATATATATATATATATATATATATATATATATATATATATAGTTGTGTTCAAAATAATAGCAGTGTGTTGAAAAATGTAAATAAAGCTCAAAATCCTTCTAATAGCTTTTATTTCCATACACACAAATGCATTGGGAACACTACACATTCTATTCCAAATCAAAACATGAAGAAAAATAGATCAAATTTGTGTTGTTCCTCTAAACAAAGTGAAGAAAAGTGAATATTAGACTGTTCAAAAAAATAGCAGTGTTTGTATTCTTCTTTACAAACTCAAACATTCACTATATAAACTGAAAAATGTTTGAAGATTTTGCTTTCCTTTGAATCACTTAATGAATATTTGGTTGTAGTCGCACTGTTTCTGAGAACTGCTGTACATCTGTGTTGCATGGAGTCATCCAACTTCTGGCACCTGTGATCAGGTATTCCAGCCCAGGATGATTGGACTACATTCCACAGTTCTTCTCTATTTCTTGGTTTTGCCTCAGAAACTGCATTTTTGATGTCACCCCACAAGTTTTCTATTGGATTAAGATCTGGGGATTGGGCTGGCCACTCCATAACGTCAATCTTGTTGGTCTGGAACCAAGATGTTGCACATTTACTGGTGTGTTTGGGGTCGTTGTCTTGTTGGAACACCCATTTCAAGGGCATTTCCTCTTCAGCATAAGGCAGCATGACCTCTTCAAGTATTCTGATGTATTCAAACTGATCCATGATCCCTGGTATGCGATAAATAGGCCCAACACCGTAGTATGAGAAACATCCCCATATCATGATGCTTGCAACACCATGCTTCACTGTCTTCACAGTGTACTGTGGCTTGAATTCAGTGTTTGGGGGTCATATGACAAACTGTCTCCGGCCACTAGACCCAAAAAGAACAATCTTACTTTCATCAGTCCACAAAATGTTGCGCCATTTCTCTTTAGGCCAGTTAATGTGCTCTTTGGCAAATTGTAACCTCTTCAGCACGTCTTTTTTTCAACAGTGGGACTTTGCGGGGGCTTCTTGCAGATAGCTTGGCTTCACATAGGCGTCTTCTAATTGTAACAGTACTCACAGGGAACTTTACACCTTCTTTGATCTTCCTGGAGCTGATTGTTGGCTGAGTCCTTGCCATTTTGGCTATTCTTCTATCCATTCGAATGGTAGTTTTTCGCTTTCTTCCACGTCTTTCAGGTTTTGGTTGCCATTTTAAAGCAATTGCAATCATTTTAGCTGAGCAGCCTATCATTTTCTGCACTTCTTTATATGTTTTCCCCTCGCCAATCAACTTTTTAATCAAGGTACGCTGTTCTTCTAAATAATGTCTGGAATGACCCATTTTCCTCAGAATTTCAGAGAGAAATGCACTGTAACCAGCATATACAACATTTGCTGCCTTCCTTCTTAAATAAGGGCAATAATTGCCACCTGTTTTTCAAAGAATGAATGACCTCACTAATAGACCTCCACATTGCTATTATTTTGAACATGCCCCTTTCAATGAGTGATTTAATTACACAGAATCAGCAGCATCTATGTCATGACTGTTGGATCTGTTGGATTTCTATTACTCGACTACACCTGCTAGTAAATTATTTGCCATGCAGAAATATAATTTCTACCAAAAACAGTGATTGATCAGGTTAGTGACGACTGACTGCTATTATTTTGAACACAACTGTATATATATATATATATATATATATATATATATATGTGATTTAGCATTGATTTAGGTCAAGCGAGCGTGGGAGCCATTCAATGATATCAGTTCTGTCATCCTCCAAGAACTGCCTGCATACTCTCACCACATGAGGCCGGCCAGGTATTGTCGTGCACCAGGAGGAACCCAGGACCCACTGCACCAGCGTAGGGCTTGACAATGGGTCCAAGGATTTCATCCCGATACCTAATGACAGTCAGGGTGCCATTGTCTAGCCTGTAGAGGTCTGTGCGTCCCTCCATGGATATGCCTCCCCAGACCATCACTGACCCACTACCAAACGGTCATGCTGTACGACTTGGCAGGCAGCATAACATTCTCCACGGCTTCTCCAGACCCTTTTAAGTCTGTCACATGTGCTCAGGGTGAACCTGCTCTCATCTGTGAGAAGCACAGGGCGCCAGTGGTGGACCTGCCAATTCTGGTGTTCAGTGACAAATGCCCATCAAGCTCTATGGTGCCGGGCAGTGAGCACAGGGCCCTCTAGAGGACACTTCAGGCCACCCTCATGAAGTCTGTTTCTGATTGTTTGGTCAGAGACATTTACACCAGTGGCCTGCTGGAGGTAATTTTGTAGGGCTCTGGCAGTGCTCATCTTGTTCCTCCTTGCACAAAGGAGCAGATACTGGTCCTGCTGAGGGGTTAAGGACCTTCTACGTCCCTGTCCAGCTCTCATAGAGTAACTGCTTGTCTCTTCTAGTCTCCTCCATGCTCTTGATGTGCCATCCTGGAGGAGTTGGACTGCCTGTGCAACCTCTGTAGGGTCCAGGTACCACCTCAGGCTACCAGTAGTGACACTGACCCTTGCCAAATGTAAACCTAGTGAAAAGCAGTCAGAAAAGATGAGTAGGGAAAAATATGTCAGTGGCCTCCACCTATAAAACCATTCCTGTTTTCTGGGTCGTCTCATGATTGCCCATCCAGTGCACCTGTTGTTAATTTCATTAACACCAAAGCAGCTGAAACTGATTAACAGCCCCCTCTGCTACTTAACTGACCCGATCAATATCCCAGGAGTTTAATTGACTTGATGCTATACTCTGATTAAACAGTGTTCATTTCATGTTTTTGAGCAGTGTATATACTGCTGAGGAAGAGTGGTGAGTGAACAGCTGAGTATACAAAAGTGCAAAAGAAGAGGTGGACCAACCTAGTCTGTATGGGAATGTTGCAATGAGTCCTATGTGAGGAACACAAGTGCTATATGACCTTACTTAAACGTTCGGTCATATACTCCAGGTGAGAGTACATCTGGTGGAGGGAATCCACATTATTCATATTGCATTGGCACGAAGTGATGATCAAGTGGTTGAGGAACTTATATACATATATATATCACATTGAAGATTGTGTCTTCAGTGCATTGTGGATGTTGCACATATAGAGCGGTTACTGGACTGATATATTTCATCACAATTTTATTTGTATAATTTCTTGCATAAGATGCTTGAATAGAGTGAAGCATGGCACATTTTGGGTTATTATCTGAGTTACAAAACTCATTATATCTGAGAGTTTGTATGGTGTGGACTTTTATTAGAGACTTGCAGCATAGCAGCTCACAAGGTTTTTCGCTTTCAAAATCGATAGTGGTCGTGTGGGCATTTTGAAATCTTTACACATTGGAGTCAAATTGCCTGAATTTTGGGATTCCATTTGATTCCCCCCTGGGGGGGAGCTTTCTAGATAAGATTTGGATGTGATCCTTATGTTTATGGAGATCTTGCATCCTGAATCAGGGCCAACAGGGCAACATAGTTGACATAAATAAGAGGATTTCCTGATTACCATCTCCATGATTGTGTTCTGTGTGGATATATCCTGGAATATTATGTGGGTATCAATGTTCAATTCAATTGACATCTTAATGTACAGTATATGGATAACTGTTCTACCACATATAACCCTGAGGATGAACTTCATGAATTGTTTATCATTTGCATTCTACGCATTGCCTCAGGTTAATGAAAGGAACTGTTTCAATCTACTCCCAGTATTTGCTCTAATAATGTATCCTTTCCTGTTCCCATGTGATATGAGGATTTATGATGCTCAAGAATAATGTTGGACTACTTGACCTATATAGTTTCATGGTGCATGGTTGCGACTTTCTATTTTTTAATACATATGGGGGTCATTTACTAAAACTTATGTTTTGTGATATGAGGATATATGATGCTCAAGAATAATGTTGGACTACTTGACCTATATAGTTTCATGGTTCATGGTTGTGGCTTTCTATTTTTTAATACATATGGGGTTAATGTACTAAAACTTGAGAGTGTAAAATCTGGTGCAGCTCTGCATAGAAAATCAGCTTCCAGGTTTTATTGCCAATGCTTAATTAAACAAACTAAAGTTAGAAGCTGATTGGCTACCATGCACAGCTGTATCGGATTTTACACTCTCAAGCTTTAGTTAATAACCCTCATAATCTTTCGAGAGATGCCTAAAGCTATTATTTTATAGTAATGTACTTTTATTGTAATGTAGTGTTTTTGCTACCGAACATCTATCTGATATACTGTATAAAATGTCTGATGCATTGCCTACCAAGTATAATCTTTTTTTTCCTTTTTGTAGCAATGAAGCCTCTTACCTTGCGGAAATGTTTGGTCCAATGTGGATGATTAAAGTCTATACCTACGAGTTTCAAGTTAGTATAATATTTGCAATGGGTAAAGAAACATTTATTTTTCATAATCTGTGTTTGCTAATAGCAGTCGTCTTGCTTGCATTTCCTTCCTGATGGGTAAGCATTACATGTGCTCAGTACAGGGTATATTAGGAGGTTCATTGCTAGTTCAGATCAGCATATTCACTGAGAGATTAACTGCAGTAAATTGAGCAAAAAGAGAACAATGATCCACAGTGCAATGAGCTGTAGTCAGATGTGAGATGGGATATACCCTCAGACTGCAATGTTGAAGGTTAAATTGTAGATTATTCTTACTCTAGGCATCAATAACATTTGTTTCTTATATGTTTTATATGTAGAAAGCATCCTGCTGCTTCTGTTGTCCTGAACAAGACGAAGAAAGAGGTAAGGAAACTTTGAAGTGTTTTTATGTCTTTGAGGCTCAAATGTATTAACCTTTTCTTGGGTTTAGTTCAGCCCACCTCATGTTGACCAGAATTTGTCCTGACACTGTAGGTAGGGTTCAATGAACCCTATGAGAAAAGTTCAGGACAGTATACATGAATGATAGGACCAGTCCTTCAGAAGGAAGGATCAAAGAACGTTTGCTTTATACAAGTAGGCCTAACCTAAAATCCAGTGCCAATGCATGGGTTGCCCCAGATAAGTTGCTGAGACTACTGGCTGGTGAAAGAGCTGCATGTTTTTAACTTAAAGTATTAAACCCATAAACAAAAATGTATTACATTGCAGCTTACTTCTTACATGTGATGACTGCATATTCTTTGTTTTCCGGTGACTCGGCCAAGAGGTCTTTTATTTTTCAACTTCCTTTAAGAGCAAAAATGACAGAGAATAGAGACAGCAGCGCCACTGTGAGTGTAGACGGTTAAAATCAGGCAGATTTGATGGTAAAATTGCACTCACATAGATGGGTAACAAGTAGGCATGTCAAGTGATGGAGGTCCAGTGGGAGCATCAGGTCATTTGGCCATGCTCTGGGTGTTTTCCTGCCACTCCGGTGGTGTCCAGGGCACGGGGAGTAGCAGAGGGGCACAGGGAGGCTCGTAGGGATGATGTCACCGCATGGACCGGGTTTCCAAGATGGTGCGCTTTCAGAGCATGCTCACTCCTTCGTCAGGCCGATCATCATCCCTGCGAGCCTCCCTGTACCCCTCTGCTACTCCCCTAGCCCTGGACACCACCGGAGCGGCGGGAAAACAGCTGAGTTCATGCATGAGACATTCACACAGTGAATTATTTATAAAAAGACCCCTTATCACTTGTGTGACAGACCCAACCGGGACAAGGGCTTTTGGAGGGTACTATGGGCTAGCCTTCTACCCACTGATTATGGCCCATGGAGGAGAACAGGGATTTTTTCTGATTCTCCTCGTCAGAACATGGAGGAGAGCTGGGTCCTGAAACCCTTTCACTGGCCGGGAGGATCTACCGGAATTATGAAGCCAGGAAGTCCCCAGAACAGTGGTGTGTCTGCAGGAACACAGTGTTGGACAGATTGTGCAGACGCACCTTTACCAGCCAGGGATATGGAACTCTTCTTGGGCATATTTCTTATCTTGCTCCAGCTGGTCCCCGAGAGCTGTATAATGTAGTATTTGTCCATTTTGCCATGGCTACTACCAACTTTATACTGTTACCCTTTTATACTATTCTTGCCAAAGATGTGCTACTTGGTATCCTAGATCTGAGCTGGATCTGGGGTGGGACATTAAAACTTCAATCACACCTGAGCGATTTTCTGCTTGAAGCTTGTAGCTCTAAAACGCTCAACAAGCCCAATCCCATTTACTTCAATGAACCCTATTCACATATGAGCGTTCTGTCACCTGAAGCAAAATGCCTGTCGCGTACATAAAAAGCACATGAGATTCTTTTTGGCAGATTACAAGCATTTTTGGCCCCATATACTTCAATAGAAATGCCTGAAAATGTGTGACTTGAGCGTTTTTTGCTCAAACAGGAATGCCCGAAGCTGTAAAACGTTTGTAATACACTTCTATAAAAGATCAAAAACGCTGAAATAAAAACGCCAGTACATTTTTACGCTCACATGTAAATGCAGCCTTAGAAACGAGTGGAGGAAATCATGGATTAAAGATAAAAAAAAAGCTGGACATTTAAAGTACGGCAAAACTAGCAGATTTTTTGGGCACAATAAGACACCACACAATAATATACATACAACCATTTATTAGCATAAAAGAGTCATATACCATGTATGAGACTCACGATACATACATAACCCCCAAAAAGGGGGCAAAGGGGAAAGGGACACAGGTAATTACAAAATAACTCCCTTGCGTACATCATAGTCACCTAAAACATAGGTATCAGATACAGAGTAAGAGAGCAAAAATGGTCAACGCGTTTCACCTGTACATTGGGCTTCTTCAGGACCGTAGCTTGAATGTAAGGGAGAATAGTGCTATTGCATATAAAAACATGAATATTAGGTCTACAGACAAATACGTTGAAATACATACAATGAACAAAAATTACTTATTGTGCTTACATGAAAGCACAGCAGGCCAGCGGCAAAGTAGTATGGGGAGCAGCATAAGAGACCAGGATACAGGCAAGAAAAAAAGATTCAAGGGCGAAATATTTTATAAATAGATCCTATAGAGGAAAATATATGACACCACCAGCATATATACCAAAGTACTTCAGTCAGGCATCTACATAGATTGTATGGGCCAGAACTCACAATAGTCGTACACTATGTCCACTTCCAAGAGAGACACAAAACCCTACATATATGGAGGTTAGGAAGGTCACAAGCAGGGACTCCTGAAGATGATGCTAGGCCTACAAAATAATCGTGTGTTAATAATATAGATGGGGTAGGGGTAATATACTATATCTCAAAAAAGGAACCATACACTTGTATGAGGGGCCAATATGCAAATGGACAGGCAAGCAGAATTTCAAGATAAAATCTTGTGGTGAAAAAGACCAGATGTAATGGCAGGATCAACGGCCCAATATTTGATATGGTGCATAAAAAAGAGATAAATTACTGTATGCCATGCAACAGGGAGTATTTAACAATAAGCAAATAACCTCAAAGGGATAAAGAGCCAATGTCAAATCTAATACTTCACTTAATGTAATACTTAATGTGGAATCCATATAAATAGAACGCGTACTAAGTTTGCACCAAGTCCCTATTAGACGGCCCCCTAAAAAAAGAACCATAGACATTAGGGGCCAATATGTACAGATCACAGGCTAGCACCTTAAGAAATGGAACCTACACAGAGCAATCCAAAAAATACATATCGTGAATCTCTAGCACCACTGGGTACACCCCCCCCCCTGTGCCAAACATTGGCGGCCGTGTGTGAAACACTGTGCCAAACACCAAGATGGCGTGGTGTACACCTGCACTAAATGTGACTGCACACACAACGTCGATTGCACATCACGCCAACTGAGCTACGCGCATGTGCCGAACACGAGCAGCGCAGGCGCACTGACAGAGAGAACCCAGGGGACACACAAAACCGCACTAATGTCACCGTCCCAAAGGGGGGACAGCGGGCGCACCCAGATGACAACCACAGTCACCACTGCCTAACAGGACCAAAAGCCCAGAAATTAAACATCATAATAGTGTATTATAACCATGCGTAACAACATGCAATCAAATGTGCCCAATGTACAGGCGAAACGCATTGACCGTTTTTTGATCTCTTACTCTGTATCTGATACCTATGTTTTAGGTGACTATGATGTATGCAAGGGAGTTATTTTGTAATTACCTGTATCCCTTTCCCCTTTGCCCCTTTTTGAGGGTTATGTATGTATCGTGAATCTCATACATGATATGTGACTCTTTTATGCTAATATATGGTTGTATGTATATATTTGTGTGGTCTCTTACTGTGCCCAATAAATCTGCTAGCTTTCTGTACTTTCATTGTCCAGCCTTTTTTTTGTTATTGCTAGGATGTGGCACTAGGAAGCTCATTTGTTATTTTTAATGGATTAAAGAGACCAGGTGCTGAACATTCCAGAAGTGCTGTAGGCACAGGACGATTTGGAGGCTCTAGCCGTTCAGGAATGGGAGCTGGAGATCGCCTTCAGACAGCTGTTAAACTCTGCTCAGCAGCTGGGCAGGACTCCCTTTGCCTGGGACTATCGGGAAGTACCAACTGACAGCTCTGAAATCACGGCCGAAGTGTCAGCAATGGGCCAGAGTAACAGTGTGGTTTGCCCACCTCTGCCTGCAGCTATGGGAGAAGAGCTCCTATGGCAGATTCAGCAGCTGTTGACTCACCTTAACAAACCTGCTTCTGTACAGGATGAGCTTGTAGGAATGTGTCTGTCCAGCAGCGGGACGGGTATCTGGGAACCAGCTCATCTCCCCAGTGGCAGTACGATGACCCAGGAGCAGAGGAAGCCGTCTCCCCTTCCCAGCATGGGTCCAGGCGCCTGGAAGACAGTGCCAGGGAGATGTCATCTCTGCAGATGGATGAGTATTCAGGAGACTGGGCAGGCGGCTCGGCTCCTCAGTGGCAGTCCAGGGGCCAGGGAGATGAGGGAGTCATCTTTCCTTGCAAGTGACAAGCCAAGGCCCAAGGTCGGACAGATTGTACCAGACGCACCTTCACTAGCCGGGGATATGGAACTCTTCTTGGGCATATTTCCTTTTTTGCTCTAGCTGGTCCTTGAGAGCTGCATAATGCAGCATTTTAAAATAATAACTTTTTCATACTATTTCTGTCAAAGATTTGCCACTTGGTAACCTAAAACCAAGCTGGATCTGGGGTGAGACATTTAGAAACGAGTGGTGTAATGTACGTTATGTATCCGGGACTGTTAAACGGTTTCTTGGCATTCTGGGGGGCATGCCCTGGCTGATCAAAACTTTTTAGTGGACATGTTTTCCATCACATAGACATGAGAGGCCGATCCGCTCTGTTCCCATGATTCCGGCCCAAAACATGACTCCACCACTGCCTTGCTGACGTCGCAGCCTTGTTGGAACAGGGTGGCCGTCCACCAACCATCCACTACTCTATCCATCTGGACCATCCAGGGTTGCATGGCACTCATTAGTGAACAGGACTGTTTGAAAATTAGTCTTCATGTATTTTTCTGCCCAATGCAGCCGTTCCTGCCTGTGAGCATTGGTTAGTGGTGGCCGAATAGAAGGTTTATGCACAGTTGCAAGACTCTGGAGGACTCTACATCTTGATGTCCGTGGGACTCCAGAGGCACCAGTAGCTTCAAATATCTGTTTGCTGCTATGTAATGGTATTTTAGCAGCTGCTCTCTTGATCCGATGCATGGATCTGGCAGAAATCTTCCTCAATGTGCCTTTATCTGCACGAACCCATCTGTGCTCTGAATCAGCCACAAATCTCTTAATAGTGCGATGATCACGCCTACGTTTTCATGAAATATCTAATGTTTTCATACCTCGTCCAAGGCATTGAACTATTTCACTCTTTTCGGCAGCAGAGAGATCCTTTTTCTTCCCCATATTGCTTGAAAATGGTGCTCTGCTTAATAATATGGAACACCGTCCTTTAGTAGTTTTTCCTTAAATTGGGCTCACTGGCCAATCTAATTATCGCAGGTGTCCGAGATTGTTTTCAGTGATCAAAAGAGCCCTGACACACAATGCCATCCATGAGTTAAACTGAAAAACAAAATATTTAATCTTTGTGACACTTAAATAGAATTTGCATAATAATTTGGAATGTGGTGTATATACCACTCCTCCATACAAGCGAAAAAGGCAAAAGGTGAGTCACAGACCCTGTGCTGGGCTAATGTTGAACCAATCCTGAGAGCCCATGTGTGCAGACACATATATATAAACCAAATAATGAAAACTGTCATCAATGAAACGGTTTTCATTATTTGAGCTGTGTTGGCATACATGGGCTCTCAGCATTGTTCAGAACTTAGCCCAACACTAGCTCTTTTCCTCTCCCTTGACCCCCGGTTCACATATATGCGGCCGTGCAGGCCGCGTTTTCTGCTGGCACAAGAGCCCATTCATTTGAATGGACTCCCGTGCCCGTGACACGCAGGGAAGAAGTCCCTGCATTTCTTCAGAAAACGCAGTCCACACGGGAACCTCGGTTCCCAGTGCGGGCGGAATGTCATTAGAACAAATGGCACCCACCGCGGGTCCGCATTTCTCCGTGCGGGTGGTGCGGCTGCACGGATTTTTGTGCGGATCCGCAGTGGCACCACCCACACAGATGTGAACCTAGCGTAATTGATTTTAATTGTGACTCACCTGTTGTCTTTTTTTATATGGGGGAATGGTGGGATACAACAAGGTTGTATGCTCAGTTGCAATATGCTATGATTAAGGCTTGACGGCTGAACATTTTAGGATGTATACACTGTATTGCATATGTAGCCAATAAGGCTATCTCATTTGGATGATACTTGATTCTATTCCTAGATGCTGGATACCACATAATCTTGAATGAGGCCAATATCATGAAGCCAACTGATGCTGCAGTTCTCATTTTAACATGGCATATACCAAGCAGTTCACAGGGCACCTTGTAAACAGAGCTATTCAGTTGTACACAGTTTTTGTGAAAAAAAATATGCTATTGAGGGCCTGGTAGGTGTTAAAGGGAATCTAAAAAACTATTTAAAATATATTTTTTCCTTAGCCAGGTAAATATGAAATGTTGCTTGTGAATATGTTCTTTTTTTATTTTGAATCAGCAGCTGGCAATCTCAGTTAGCCAGACTAGTCTTACCTGCTATGCTGAAAAATACCTGCTTACAGAACTCAATAGCTCAAGCTCCAATTTACAAACAACTACATGGGTTAGAGGAGTGATTGTGCTTATTATTAAAAAAAAAATTAAATAAAAAAAAAATATATATATATACATATATATATATATATACAGTTGCAAGAAAAAGTATGTGAACCCCTTGGGATTACATGGAGTTTTGCATGAATTGGGCATAAAATGTGCTCTGAATGTCATCTAAGTCACAACAATAGAAGAACACAGTCTGCTGAACATAATACTACACAAACATTAGATGTTGCCATGGTTTAATTGCACATAACATGTAAACATTCACGGTGCAGGGAGGAAAAAGTATGTGAACCTTTGGACTGAATAACTGGTTGACCCTCCTTTGGCAGCAATAACCTCAACCAAACGTTTCCTGTAGTTGCAGATCAGACCTGCACAATGATCTGGAGTCATTTTGGACCACTCCTCTTCACAAAACTGTTTCAGTGTAGCAATATTCTTGGGATGTCTGGTGTGAATCGCTCTCTTAAGGTCATGCCACAGCATTTCAATCGGGTTGAGGTCAGGACTCTGACTGGGCCACTCCAGAAGGCGTATTCTGTGCTGTTGCAGCCATTGTTTTGTTGAATTACTTGTATGCTTTGGGTCATTGTCCTGTTGCATCACCCATCCTCTGCAGAGCTTCAGTTGGCGGACAGATGGTTGTACATTTTCCTGCAAAATGTCTTGATAAACTCTGGAATTCATTTTCCCATCAATGACAACAATCCGTCCAGGCCCTGAGGCAGTAAAGCAGCCCCAAACCATGATGCTCCCTCCGCCATGTTTTACAGTGGGGATGAGGTTTTGATGTTGGTGTGCTGAGCCTTTTTTTCTCCACACATAGTGTTGTGTGTGTAGCAGGCTCCTTGTACAAGAGGATTCAGAAGGAATCACATGTTTAGCAGTCAGTTCTTTCTCTCTCTCTCCTATTTGTAAAACCTGGGCATTCTGCCAAGTTCATGACTCATCCACTACACAGAAAAGAACGCTGGGAGGGGGAGGAAGCAGGAAGTGAAGGGGGAGAACAGAGAGACACGAGGCTGGAGAAAAAGACAGGGACATGTGGAGCCCATCCAAGCAGAGGAGGAGGCACTACAGCACCCAGCGTGGATAGAGGGACCCTGCTGTGTGTTCAGAGTCTGGTGAGCTGTCCCACTGGAGAGAGTAAGACACACCATTTACACTTTGCATATAGACTGGGACATCCACACCCCACTGCTGGGATCTCACCCATCCGGGGCCCTGTGCAAGCCACAGATCCCTCTGCCTGCTTTGCCCCTCACCACCAGTGTAATTGAGACTGTCTGCCCCGGGGACTGACACATACTGGGAGATTGCATCCTGCGACTGCCCCTGGTCTTGGGGTGCTTTGTGTTGCCTTTAGACACTGAGATTGGACCCTCTCAGCCCAGAAACCTAGTGAAATCTGATGTAACCCACACCAGCTGAAACTCCAAAGAAGTCTTCAGCTGCTATTTACTTCATTATAAGGACTAAACGTGCACCAACTAGAGCTCCACCGTTACAAGGACTGAAGTGGGGGAATCTGGCTTAGTAGCCTTATTAGAGGTACCTCTTTATTGCATTCTGTTCTGATTCTGAGGTGATTTTTGGCTAACGCCCCTCAGAAGCAGAATCATACACCGGTGTAGGTAATACATTTCATTGATAGAGTATAAGTAAGTTTATTTGTTTGATATCAGTTGTATTCTGCTTAAAGTGCGACTCTGCCATCAGGAGACTCTTGGCTGTGAAGCCCTCTAGTGGCAGACCAAATTTACTGCATTGCATAAAAGAAGAAAAGTAAGTTTTGAAGTTAAAAGGGGAACCCCACCCCTCTACACTGCATTTCATTCTCCATAAAATTGTTCTTGTTTCATTTAACCCTGTGTCAGCAAATTTCTTGGCGGGGTATTTGCTATTCATTACCAGTTGTGCCAGAGGGATTGGGTTTGCTTAGGGTTGGATCTATTGAGCGCAGGACCCATAATATATTCCAGCTTGTCCCAAGGGGCAGTGCTACATGTGTTCTTCCCAAACAACTCAATCTTGGTTTCATCTGTCCACAGTATATTTTGCCAGTAGTGCTGTGGAACATCCAGGTGCTCTTTTGCAAACTTCAAACGTGCTGCAATATTCTTTGGACAGCAATGGCTTCCTCCGTGGTGTCCTCCCATGTACTCCATTCTTGTTTAATGTTTTCCTTATTGTAGATGTGTCAACAAAAATGTTAGCATGTGCCAGAGATTTCTGTAGGTCTTTAGCTGACACTCTGGGATTCTTCTTTACCTAATGCAGCATTCTGCGCTGTGCTCTTGCAGTCTTTTTACAGGACGACCACGCCTAGTGAGAGTAGCAGCAGTGCTAAACTTTCTCCATTTGTAGACAGTCTGTCTTACCGCGGACACATGAACATCAAGGCTTTTGGAGATACTTTTGTAACCCTTTCCAGCTTCATGCAAGTCAACAATTCTTGATCGTAGGTCTTCTGAGAGCTCTTTTCTGCGAGGCATGGTTCACATCAGACAGTGCTTCTTGAAACCAGTAAACCCAAAACAGGTGTGTGTGTTTCTTAAGGGCAGGACAGCTGTCAGCAACACATCCAATACCATCACACTGATTGGAGTCAAGGTTGGCTCACTCCTGGCTCCAATTATCTCTGGGAGAAGTCATTAAGCTAGGGCCTCACATACTTTTTCCTCCCTGCACTGTGAATGTTTACATGTTATGTGCAATTAAACCATGGCAACATCTAATGTTTGTGTAGTATTATGTTCAGCAGACTGTGTTCTTCTATTGTTTTGACTTAGACGATGTTCAGAGCACATTTTATGCCCAATTCATGCAAAACTCCACGTAATCCCAAGGGGTTCACATACTTTTTCTTGCAACTGTATATATATAATAAATACAATAACAGTCTGTCAGGAATCTAGGAGTGACCAGAAAGGTGTGGACTGACACAGGGAAATGCAGGTTTCAGGTATAGTATAATAATACCGTTTATTATTAGCCACCCAGATATATATATAAACGCACAGTGAACAAACCAACCTTCCACTAATCTTAGTAGGTGCAGGAACACAGGCGTAGTCAGGGCTGGAGAGGTGGAACGGTCAGGCCGGCCGTAGGGTTCTGTAATGACCGTTTGGTAGTACCTCTAGCGGTCCTCAGGACAGGATTCCCCAGGGCGCGGAGTCTAAGTCCCAGTCTGCTTATTCACCAGGGCCCCTGATGGTGGGGATGGACTTGGAGCAGACAGGAACCAGGTCGCGGCCCCTGAGTACACCTGCTAGTGGTAGAGGGATCCGCCAGAGGTATGTGCAGGTACGGCTGGATCCGTGCAGGATGGATGGATGGCAGAGTAGTTAGCGTGGTCAGACGGGCCAAGTCAGCAACGTGCGGGCAGCAAGGTACCAAAGGAGCAGGCAGAGAATGGTCAAGGTCACAAGCCGGGTTCAGTAACTCACGGGCAGCGCGGTACAGGGGATCAGGCAGAAGGATGGTCAGGCAAGCCAGGGGTTCAACAGGAGACGGTCAGCAGAGGTCAGGATCAAGCCGGGTCAGCAACGAAGCAGGAACACAAGATACCAGGTACAGAGGCTCATGGGAAAACATACACCAAGGCCCAGATCACAGGCCTGGTCATGCCTTAAATACACCTTTCTGCAATCAGCCCCAGGTTTGGCTGATTGCACGTGTGAGCTTCTGGCTGCTGAGAGCACCCGCTGGTCAGCTCTGGTACTGCAGCCCACACGGCAGGTGGGTCCCACCACCAGTGCTGAGTCCATTCCTGACACAGTCACTGCAAGTGCTCTAAAATCCCAAACATGTTGGGAAAATGGTTGAGAAAGCACACTAGTGGATTGGTTTAACTCTTTGGATAACATTACTTACTGAGAGGCAAGACACATCTTGAATACTTTCAATGGGATTCAGTCCATGTTTTATGACTTCATGCTGATTAAAACTGAATGTTGAAAAGTATATCTTTCAGGGTGGCAAAGTTATTTTGTCATCCATATAGCTGTTATCAGAAGGAGCCCTAAACACACATCTGTCTGCAGGTACCTGCACCAGATAAAATGTGCTCAGGACGATGTGCCAAACAGCTGTAATGATGTGATTTGTGGGTTTCTATTACTCACCACGGTGTACCATAATTACGTGTTCCCAGTCTTTTTTTGTTCTTATTTCTAGAGACAGGGAGCACCAGTCAGTATCTCAGTAACTGTCATCAACACATCTATCGTAAAGAAAAAATGTATATGGAGATGAGCTGGCAAAGAAATGTTCCCCTAGGCCATGTACAAGGGGAGGCATGAGAAATTGAGATTTAAAAGAAGGTTTTTTTCAGTGTCAGAGTTAGTGGAGGATTGAGTAATACATAAGTAGTTTATGGCTTGTGTTTACTGGCTGTAAGGGCCATCGGATCACGCAAGATTTAAAGGGAATGACTGTTTCTTTTGGTGACCCATTGAGATCATAGCTAAAGCTAACCACGCTTTAGTTCAAGTGAACATTCATATAAACAATCGTATAAAAATTCTCAGTACATTCAATGGCTTCATAAATGTCATTCAAAGATAATTAAAAATTTTGTATGCCTTCAAGCACCTCAATATTGTAGTACATATATATATATATATATAATAAATACAACAACAGTCACTGCAAGCGCTCTAAAATCCCAAACATGTTGGGAAAATGGTTGAGAAAGCATATATATACAGTGGGGATCAAAAGTTTGGGCACCCCAGCTAAAAATTTGTATTAATGTGCATAAAGAAGCCAAGGAAAGATGGAAAATCTCCAAAATTCATCAAATTACAGATTAGACATTCTTATAATATGTCAACAAAAGTTAGATTTTATTTTCATCATTTACACTTTTAAAATAACAGAAAACAAAAAAATGGCGTCTGCAAAAGTTTGGGCACCCTGCAGAGTTAATATCTTGTACTGCCCCCTTTGGCAAGTATCACAGCTTGTAAACGCTTTTTGTAGCCAGCCAAGAGTCTTTCAATTCTTGTTTGAGGTATCTTTGCCCATTCTTCCTTACAAAAGTCTTCCAGTTCTTTGAGATCTCTGGGCTGTCTGTCACGCACTGCTCTTTTAAGGTCTATCCATAGATTTTCAATTATGTTGAGGTGAGGAGATTGTGAAGGCCATGGCAAAACCTTCAGTTTACGCCTCTTGATGCAATCCCCCATGGATTTCGAGGTGTGTTTAGGATCATTATCCATTTGTAGAAGCCATCCTCTCTTTAACTTCAGCTTTTTCACAGATGGCATCAAGTTACCATCCAAAATTTGCTGAAATTTTATTGAATCCATTTTTCCTTCTACTCGTGAGATGTTCCCTGTGCCACTGGCTGTAACACAACCCCAAAGCATGATTGATCCAACCCCATGCTTAACAGTTGGACAGAGGTTCTTTTCATTAAATTCTGTGCCCCTTCTTCTCTAAACGTACCTTTGCTCATTCCGGCCAAAAAGTTCAATTTTAACCTCATCGGTCCACAGAACTTGTTTCCAAAATGCATCAGGCTTGTCTATATGTTCATTTGAAAAGTTCAAACGATGATTTTTGTGGTGAGGACGTAGAAGAGGTTTTCTTCTGATGACTCTTCCATGAAGACCATATTTGTACAAGTATCTCTTTATAGTGGAATAGTGTACCACAACTCCAGTGTCTGCCAGATCTTTCTGGAGGGATCGTGCAGTCAAACGTGGGTTTTGAATTGTTTTTCTCACAATCCTGCGAGCTGTTCTGTCTGATATTTTTCTTGGTCTTCCAGATCTTGCTTTACCTTCCACTGTTCCTGATGACTGCCATTTCTTAATAACATTCCAAACAGAGGATATTGACATCTGAAAACGCTTTGCTATCTTCTTATAGCCTTCTCCAGCTTTGTGAGCGTCAACTATTTTCAGTTTCAGTTTTCTAGACAACTGCTTAGACGAACCCATGGTGCTGATTGTTGGGGCAAGGTCAGATGAGTCTGGGCATTTAAAACCTTTGAGATTGACAACACCTGGTCTTCCCAGACGATGATTGAGAACAATCCATGACACTGGCAGGTCTCAGCTTTGCAAAGGGGGCAGTGCATGCTATAAATTCTGCAGGGTGCCCAAACTTTTGCAGACGACATTTTTTTGTTTTCTGTTATTTTGAAAGTGTAAATGATGAAAATAAAATCTAACTTTTGTTGACATATTATAAGAATGTCTAATCTGTAATTTGATGCCTTTTGGAGATTTTTACATCTTTCCTTGGCTTCTTTATGCACATTAATACAAATTTTTAGCTGGGGTGCCCAAACTTTCGATCCCCACTGTATATATATATATATATATATACAACCTCGTATTGAAGTGATTCAAGTGGCTACACAGCTGCTCAATCACTTTTACATATGGTGGAAGGACCCCCCTGCTACTACCTCTCCCAGACTCTCCAGTCCCACCAGGGAGCCCAGGACTGATCCACCGATGGCATCATCTTCTGTACACAGTTTTAAAGCATGACATGTTAGGTATCTATTTACTCGGCATACCATCATCTTTTATATTTTATATCTTACAAAAAAACTCAGTACTGCATTGTGTTTCTGTGCACGATAATTCATTAAATTGTATTTTTACTGAACATTTGCGTGTGATGAACTGCTATGCAAATATTTTTCAACATAAAAATTTGCAACAGCCACTTTATTCTACAGGGTTACTTAGAACCCCCAAACTATATGTTTGGGGGTTCTAAGTAATTTTCTAGCATAAAAATGCAGATTTTTACATGTGTGGGAGAAGTGTCAGAAGTAGCCCAGATTTGAATTTTTTTTTTTTTGTGTAACATTCGATTTTGTGATTAATAGCAAATGAAATGTAGAGTTTACCAAATGAAAACTACATACACTGTTAGAAATTTGTTTGTTCAAGAACAATTTTCTATCCTGCTTCTTCGAATTTTCACTGTGGTGAACGAATGTCAATTTGACTCTAATGACAATCAAAAAATCAAACATATCAGTAAGACATTCAGGCCAGAAGTAAGAATCATTTCACGCAAGAATGAATAATGACTAAACTATCGGTGCTACTGTTTGACTTCTATGATGCACTAATTTCTTAAAGTGCGTCCAAGCCCAGAAGCATAAATATATTATATTGTTGCTTACCAATCCTTAAATGTAGTTGCTGCATTAGTTTTCTTTTTTTATTTTAGTTTCACCTGGTGATCTGGCCTGTAAGTCTGTTATTTTCAACTTTCTTTAAGTGCCTGGTCATACCCGTGTGATTTCAGGTGCAATTTGGGAATTGAAATGAATGTGAATGTCAGTGTCTTAACATTTACGATTTGCTGCATTACATAGGTACATAGTTACATCGTTACATAGTTAGTCTGGCTGAAAAAAGACAAAAGTTCATCCAGTTCAACCATAGAAAAAAAAAAGTTATAATCCTATACCCACAGTTGATCCAGAGGAAGGCAAAAAAAAATCCCAGCAAAGCATGATCCAATTTCCTCCTGCTGGGAAAAAATTCTTTCCTGATCCCCCAAGTGGCTATCGGATATTCCCTGGATCAACCTTTTCAGCAGTTTTGTTGAGATTTCCCATACTGTACATACAGTAGAATATAATGGAAATCACACTGCAAATTGCAAGAAATCGTTGAAAATCTGCACAAGAAGCAATAAAGTCTTCAGAATTCGCACCTGAAATTGCACACAAAATGGCGCGATTTTAAATCGCAGCGGTGTGACCGGTGACCAGGGGCGGACTGACCATTTGGAAACTTGGGCATTGCCCGAGGTCAGTAGTGGGCCCCATGAGATTCCCCTGGTACCTTTTTCATAGGCTTTTTTGAGTTTGGGCAAGGACACAGGGGCCCCATGATCCCCTATTGCCCGGGGGGCCCCATGAGTTGTCAGTCCGCCCCTGCCGGTGACTAAAGGGTTTGTTCACCTTGCGCACGCATTTTTTGCAAACCTCCACTAAATACATTCCAGTATCCCCAGTTCATTACATACCACTGCTCAGTTTAAAAAGGTGGTCCTTTTTCACTCCATTTCTGTAGGCTGTGTCCAAATTTCCTCTGCCCTGTGTCCTACCTAAATGACAGGATGGGCCAGAGGTTAAACTGTGCCACCCCCCCCCCATGATTAACTCCACACTAATAACCTGTAGGGCCTTTTAAAGTCTCCCCCTTGAAATATTTTAGGTACCATAGTTTGTTGCCATTTCAGAGGAGCAATTTAGACTCTTGACATGTTTGGTATCTATCTACTCAACTTTTGTATTCAATGAAAAATGTGGTATCATATTGTGTTTCTGAGCACTAAAATTCATTTTAGTTTGTTTTCCTGAAAATTTATGCTTGTTAAATGGCTCTGCAAATATTGTGACCTAAAAAATTGCCACCATTTTATTCTCCAAGGCCTCTGCTTTCCGACAATACATCATGTTTGGGGTTTCTAGTAAAAGAAAAAAATGCTGATTATAACATGCATATGAAAAATAAATGTGATATTAAACCACACATTTAATACATTGCAATTTTTGGCTGCATTCGGGGTTTTTTAGGCTTTTTCCCCTTTTTTCACCTGGTTAACTGACCACTAACACACTTCCAGTTTTAGAGTGCCTCCACTCTGGATGAAGGAGCACAACTGGCACCTTTGGACAGCCGCATTGTCAGTCTGGGTGGAAATGAGTGTTCGATGTACTATCAGGTTTGAATACACTAACAAAATTAGGTCAGCTAACCCTTTCGTTTTGGGATAAAGGAAATAAAAGCTAATCATTGTAAGCACCCCTGCTAATGTTAAATAGTTTGTCTCATCTCTGTAACTGATACATTCTGCTGGAGAGCTTGTTCTCTTGAAAAACAGACTTACTGGCTGGATCACCAGATGAAAATAGAAGAAGTAAAGCCTAAAAAAGTAAATGAATGCACTCGCCACAGCTAAAAAAAAAATGGTAAACTTCAATATAATAAATGTGTGCTTTTGGTTTTATTAACACTTTAAAACATTCCACCGGTCAGCAAGTGATTAAAGAAGGATAGTTAAATGCATAGTTATAATACATACATGTGAAATATTTACCTACCAAGTTATTTCTAATTCCCGTCAGCCAGTCATGTACTTCCCACAGTCATGCCACACTGAATTACCAGAATTGTTATTCTGCATTTTCCTAGTGTTCAACTTCCTATATCATTGGCCTATTGATGCAGATTTACTAAAACTGGTGCATAAAGAATCAGGTGCAGCTCTGCATAGTAACCAATCAGCTTCCAGGTTTTATTGTCAAAGCTTACCTGAACAAGCTGCCTTTAGAAGTTGATTGGCTACTGTGGGTAGCTGCATCAGTTTCTGAGAGCTCCAGTTTTAGTAAATCACCCCTAATGGACAGAGGTGAACAAGCAGACTAGAGATGGAGTTTGATGCTGTCAGCAGCAACTAGGAAACTGAGATAGCACTTTTTTTGCTATGTAATGTGATAAAGGTTTCCAAATCATAAGACTGGCTGAATCACAAATATTTTGGTAGATAAAACCGTTAAAGCGGAGTTCCACCCAAAAGTGGAAGCACCGCTTATCTGCCTCCTCTCTCCCTCTGCTGCCACATTTGGCACCTTTTGGGGGGTACCTGGTTTTGATAGGTACCTGTTCCCACGTCCGGCACAGTTTGCCGCGGTGAACTGAGCATCAAGTTCAGCCACCCCCCCAGCCTTGTGGGACACTTCATAGGTCCCAGAGGACTGTGGCCCATTCATAAAGTGCAGTGCACTTCGTGCATGCATAGTAGGAAAGGCTTCACCCCCAGTCTCCCTTAGTCAAGATGGCGGCGCCAGCACCCGACAGTCAACTGAAAAAGTGAGCACACTGCTGGATCCCTGGACAGGTAAGTGCCCTAATCAGGGGCGGACTGACAACTCATGGGGCCCCCGGGCAATAGGGGATCATGGGGCCCCTGTGTCCTTGCCCAAACTCAAAAAAGCCTATGAAAAAAGGTACCAGGGGCATCTCATGGGGCCTCCTACTGACCCCGGGCCCTCGGGCAGTGCCCGAATTTTCAAATGGTCAGTCCGCCCCTGGCCCTAATATTAAAAGTCAACAGTATTTGTAGCTGCTGACTTTTTACATTTTTTTTTTTTGGCTGGAGACTGGAACTCCGCTTTAAATATGTTACTGTTCCCAGGGGCGGACTGACCATTTGGAAACTGCCCGAGGGCCCGGGGTCAGTAGGGGGCCCCATGAGATGCCCCTGGTACCTTTTTCATAGGCTTTTTTGAGTTTGGGCAAGGACACGGGGCCCATGAACCCCTATTGCCCGGGGGCCCCGTGAGTTGTCAGTCCGCCCCTGATTGTTCCTGGATGATTAGTATAGAAAATCATTTCTGGTTCTGCATTGTATATGTTAGAGGTACATATTGGTTTTGGTTATTTTCCAGGTTTGTTTTTATTTTTCTATATATTGCAATGTAACAGAGATACACCAGTCACGATCTGCTTCCTCTCTATTAGGAGAACGAAACTGCGAGGAAGATACGGATGCCAGTGGTGGACAAGCGGTGATTCATGATGAGCGGGAACATGTAATCTACAGTTATTCCTTCTTCCACTTTGTATTTGTCCTCGCCTCTCTCTATGTGATGATGACGCTCACCAACTGGTTCAGGTGCGCATTCCGCACATTCTCAGGTGCTTAGTCCTCCTGCTGTTCTACATGAGAGGCCGGCTGAGAAATGACTCGCTGTGATTTACTGTATGTTTAGATAGAGTCCACAAGAGCTCTTATACCTCATTTATTGTGCCTATTGACATTCTCATGTAGGGGCCTTTCAGCAAATGCAGCAAAAGTCTCTTAAAAAGTAACTTCACTTTCATGGGAAAAAAATAGCAAATAGAAAAAAATATATATATAGCTTATACACTTGCGACACAAGTCACATTGTAATTTAATGTCATTAAAAATGACCTTCCCTTTTCTATCTGCAGCGCTGTAATTTTCTGTAAAATGCAATGCGACATGGCTACCTGAAGAAGTTCTGTACCCAGATGATCCACAGAACGCCTCCCAAAAATTTAATTTCCCGCTCGTGTGATTAGCTCCCTGATTTTCCCAGAAGTCTGCACTAAAATACAAGTCAGATTTTGGGTATCCCCTGTAACAAAAATATCCTTCCCTTTTCTATCTGCAGCGCTGTAATTTTCTGTAAAATGCAATGCGAAATGGCTACCTGAAGAAGTTCTGTACATAGATGGTTCACAGAACGCCTCCCAAAAATGTAATTTCCCGCTCGTGTGATTAGCTCACTGATTTTCCCAGAAGTCTGCACTAAAATACAAGTCAGATTTTGGGTATCCCCTGTAACAAAAATATCCTTTCCAAGGGAAATCACATCTAAAGGGATGACTACCCTGCCCCTTTCCCTTTTTAAGGGATCAGCAGGTGCAGCAGCTGATTGATAATTATATAATCACTCCCATACAGATTCACTTTGCACATGGACACAGACAAACAAACAGCTATTTCTTCAGATTATCAAAAGGTAAGAATCTGAAACAAAGTTTGTTAAAAATCCCTGCGATGTAGATAGGTCACCCAGAAGGGAATGTTTTTTCTCAACAAAAGTGGAGTTACTCTTTAAAGCTGAACTCCAGGTATGAATTTTATTTCGTGGTTGCATTAGTCCAGCTTGGCAGTATGTATGTTTCTTACCCAAGGGGCTGCTGGAGAAGCCTTCAATCACTATAGAGGTTGATGCTATTACATTGATAGCCATGACCCTCAGGTTCCTGTGTCAAATTGCTTCACCACTGCACACTGACCACAGGGGTTTGGTCTTTCATTACTGCCATAGTTCACAGAGCACTGTGTATTTTTTTCAATGAATACAAAGTGTTCTCTGATTGGACATAATGGAGATGGTGACTTCATCACTCCTCCTCTCCACCTAGTTCAATCAGAGAATCTTTTGTATTCAGTGAAAAAATACAAGATATTCTGTGAATGGTGGCAGTTCCTAGTGAGTGATCCCTTGAGGTCAGTTTGTAGAGTCGAGGCCACTTGGCCCAGGACCCGGAAGATCACAGCTGCTACAATGATTTATTTATTTACTTGAGGTACTTAAATAGCGTCGTCAATTTACGCAGCGCTTTACATATATGTATTGTACATTCACATCAGTCCCTAACCCTCAAGGGGCATACAATCTAAAGTCCCTAACTTACATTCATACATACACATACTAGGGACAATTTAGAGAAGAGCCACTTCACCTACCAGCATGTCTTTGGAGTGTTGGAGGAAACTGGAGTACCCAGAGGAAACCCACGCAAGCACAGGGAGAACATGCAAACTCCAGACAGGTGGTGCTATGGTTGGGATTCAAACCAACGACACTAGTACTGCCAGGCGGAAGTGCTAACCATATAGCCACTGATATGATGGGCCGCTTCCTCAGTGGGAGATATGCATACTTACCTTGTGCCAAACTGGACTAATGTAATGTCTAGTACAGTCTATCTGTTTTTTTTGTTTAACTCAGTGATGCTAGTACAGCGATCTCCCCGCTGAGCTATTGTGTTCTGACAGGTAATTGCCCCCACCAACCCCCCCCCCCCGACAGAACATGCACTCTCAGCCAACAGATGCCGATCAGCAAACCTTTTTCGGTGATGCCCCTTTGATAGGAGCTGGACGCACACACGAGTCGAATGTTGGCTGGTTTCTGTTGAATCGGCCGATACTGCCCAATATTTGGCCCATGTGCACAGGGCTTAAATATCCAACAAACATCACACCTGGAGTTCAGCTTTACTTCTTCAGATTATTTTGCTGTTTACAACTTGGTAGTCATCCTGGAATGTTAGCTGTGATGTTCTTTTGTTCAGTTTGGATAATCTTAGCTTTTCAGGTAGAGTTACAACACAGTACACAAGATATCCTTCATACTGCCTGGGAGTGCAGTGTATCAGTTGGGATTACTGTACTTTAATATTCCAACATCTGTCAGAAGCATGTAAATCTGGATCTTGCATATACTGTCAGATAATTACTCTATTTTGTAATTATACCAGAACATTCTTTGATAAAAATTAAATCAAGTCTGTTCCTGATCCCCAGGCAGAAAAAGTGAGTACCATTGCCTAGTGAGGTAACCTGGTGTTGAGGACACAGGAAGGGAAGGATTACCGAAGGTGCTTTAGATTGCTGAATTTAGCACAATATCCTATAACGTGTTGCCACTGCTGAGCGCCTTGTGTGAAAGGAAGATGCAGGATGATTTTATATTGAAAAAGTGAACCTTGAATGGGTAGCGGCTTAGCTGTGTGCTGGGGACATGTCCTATATGTGCACAGCCATTGTAGTGAGGGAGCACCTGTATGTTTTCAACCTATTCCTGCCTGGCATAGGTGGTTTCCCTTAGATGCATTCTCAATCAGGGTTCTGTGGAACCCTAGAGTTCCTCCAAAGGTTGCCAGGAGCTCCTTAAGCTGTGGTAGATTGACCTGTGCCTGCATACTTCTGGGATCAACACCACTTAGCAAAACCAGCTGGCATTTTTCCCACTGACCCCCAATGACTTGGTTTTAGCAGGGGTTCCCAGAGACTTGAAAACTCTATCAGGCGTTCCTCTAGGACAAAAAGGTTGAGAAAGGCTGCCTTAGACTGACTGAGACATTATTGGTATATGATCATCCCCTGAGCACCATCAGAAAGCCACCTCTGGGAGGCCCCAGTATGGCCTAACCATCACCACCAGTATCTGTTCCATACCTTTCTTAGCCCTTAAAACAATGGACCTCAATAGCAGACTCACTTGGCACAAGGTTTGTTTTCAGAAGAGTTTCCTATCTTGAGGTTAGGAGAAGGAAGAATCCACACAACAGAAGCTTTTCAACTCTTTACTGAAACACAGTTGATTTACACATGTATAGCCTTTCATTCATCCTTGTGGTGATGACACATTCCACTCATTGCAAATAGAAAACAGCAGAAATGAGAACCAAGTCCAGGAGCAGCCAGCACCTTTAGGAGTTTTGCCTAAATTACGCATTTCAAATAAAAGGGATGTAACTAGTCAAATTAGTCCTGCACATTTCCTTGCTTGTTTCCTCCCTAAAGGGAAGCTACCGGAAGCTACAATCTCAAAGGTTACATCTTTGTATGCCTTGGTCCTTGCACTGCTTCCCATGATCAACATCTCAGGTGGACCCCCACCTGAGTTAGTATACATAGCTCTCTTACCCAAAATTCCCCACACTGGCAGGGGCAGGGCTGGAACTTACTAGATATCTATGATTTGCTATACTCACAACCCTGGAGACCTCTAGCAGCTACGTAGGCACCTACACTCTCTACTCTTCACTACAGGGTTCCTAACTCTATAGTGGCCAATTTTGGGGGACTAAACTAGGCACTTCAGTGCCCCTACCTTACACTTAGTAAGCTAATTTAGTTCTACTCAATCCCCTATCCCACATATCTGCAGTCTCCAGCACAACCTATGAGGCTACTATGCTGGCTATGCAAATTTTGGCTTCCTGTTAGTGGAAGGATAGGCTCTTTTCACTCATTCCCTGCCTTGCGCCTTACTGTGGAATGCTCAGCTGCCTATGTAACTGTAGCACACCCTTGGGTAGAACTTGGCTAGATATATAGGTTCAGCTCCCACCTGAATCTGGTGACACCTTCGATTATACCCAGAACACTTCGACACTGAGAATATTTTATATGGGTTTTATTGAAGAAGACAAACCCTGAAAAAGAACTAGCTGATTTAACACAGGTAATGTACATAAAACACAGATACCACTTTGCATAACACAGTTAGTAATAAATCACTCTTCAGTCGCCAAAGACTACAAAAACTGACTAGTATCACACTGACTAGGGTGGCACATGAGAGTGACTTTGACACATGAAACAATATCTGTTAATGAGGTTAAGCAGCTTATTGACATTTGTTATAGCAATACTATCTAGAGCAGACATATCCTACCTAACCACTGGCCAGTGGGATGAAATTTAAAGTCTCTCAACGTTGGGGCCCTTTAATCAATGGAAGAGCGCTCACTCTCTGCATGGGAGATTATTTGTAATCCAGGGGTAGCAGGATAGCACAGTCTCCTTTAAGCAGAATCTTCCAGTGAACATTGCAATAGGAAAACAACACTTCAACAAAATCTTTACCATACAGGTGAAATCCTGATATACTGACACTTGCTCAGTATATTCAAAACAGCAAGCTTCTGTGGGGACTTGAAACTAAACACACTCTTCAGCCATAGCCCAAGTCTTCAGGAGACAAACCAGTAATATACAGTGACAGAGTTCTCTCATCAATCAGCAGCAGGAATAGCTAATTCTGAGCAGCTTGGGCTTTCCAAGATCTGTGTCACTTTGAGAATTAGAGAGCAGGCTTTCTCATGACCATTTTCCAGAGATGAACAGCAAATGCAGCAATATCAAAATCCCCTTTCATCACAGAGTACTCACTGTTTCTGGATTGTCCTCTAGATAGCATTAGACAGTAGTAGAAATCCTCTCTTTCAGCAGCTCCAGACTTTGAGAGACACATGCACTTGAGTGGCTGTAATCCTGAGTGTCAGGCAGGACAATCCTTGGTTTGCACACTGTCCGGCAACAATTCCTCTGCTACACACTCCCAGCCCAGTTTATGGGTACCAGCAGCACAGAGAGTGAGACTCTGTGACTTTACACCAGGAGCCCTTGCTCCATGCAGTCCCCTGAAAATGTCTCCTTCCCAACATGTGCTTCTTCTTCCTTTTTCCCCTCTCCTTTCCTCCACAGCCAATCATAAGTCCAGCTGCAACAGTGCTGCTATGGGTGGATCCTTCTCAGCTGTAGCAACAACCAATCAGAGCACAGTCCTGCTTTCCCTGTCTGTCACTCACAAAGAGGGAAACAAAAAAAAATGCTTTACAACTGCTGTTTGGGATTTAAAGCAACCAGCACATCTCTACATAACTTATTGATAGGCCAAGATATGTCACTTGCCGTGTTGGAGGGTGGACAGGGTTTTTTAGCCATGCTCTGACATTCTGAATATTACATTAACCTGTTCATGTAGGTCTGGGAGCAAGCTAAGTGAAACCTGCTGGTATCTGATGATACTGTAGATCTTGCAATGAGGTTATTTTACCAATTGTCCTGTAGTGGGGTTATTATAACTTGTCTGAATCAAGCATGGGTTTGTTTGAAATAAACTTTGGAGTGTTTTGCAATGCTCAGGTAAAAGCACACATGCCTGGAATGTGTACAGACATATAGAATAAAGCAGCTCATTGCTATCAGATATGGCCTTCTCTGTAGTGCTGTAGAGAAGAGTTGGCTACGTCCCAGTTTAATTATCTGAAGAGTGGAATGACTTCTCCCACGTGAATGTTACTTGTGAACCTTACAGCAAGTAACAGCAAATCAAATTGTAGAATTTTTTTATTAAAGCTGATCAAAGCAATTTTTTTGGTCTCAGATCCAAATATGTTTAGGTTGGTGCATGGACAGCAGTTATTCCCACACATAGGAAATTCCAGTGGCTGGTCCACCACACCAATCTACAGCTTATTAACATTAGAAAAAAAAAAAAAAATTTTCTACTGAAAAAGTATAGTATGATGTAAACTGTACCGTCCAGTACACCAGATATACAGGCTAGTAATTCATAGACAGGCTAGTAATTCATAACATAAAGGTGATGAGCATGACAGCCCCTTGCTGTGTTAATACTAGTGTTTCCTTTCAGGTTCAGTTGTTGCTTTAAATGTGGGACCTCCATATTATTATTATCATTATATAGGATTTATATAGCGCCAACAGTTTGTGCAGCGCTTTACAATATGAAGGTAGACATTACAGTTACAATACAATTTGGTACAAGAGGAAACAGAGGGCCTTGCTCATTAGAGCTTACAATCTAGGACAGCGGTTCTCAACCTTCCTAATGCTGCGACCCTTTAATACAGTTCCTCATGTTGTGGTGACCCCCAACCATAAAATTATTTACCCATTATTTATAATTCATGAAGTGTCGTTTTACCTCTAATACTGCTGCTTTCAACACAGTAGCTGCTTTCAACACAGTAGCTGCTTTCTACACAGTAGCTGCTTTCTACACAGTAGCTGCTCTTTACACATCGGAAATATGTGTTTTCCGATGGTCTTAGGCAACCCCTGTGAAAGGGTTGTTTGACCCCCAAAGGGGTCGCGACCCACAGGTTGAGAACCACTGATCTAGGAGGATCACAGGTCCCCTTCTCATCAACACCAGACTCCTAAAACTCTTGTACATATAGCCTTGTAGATGAACTGGTAGTAGCAAACAAAGGGTGTAAAGCAAGGGTACAAGGAAGATAGATTCTGTGCTTTGTTCATCCAGTGAATTCAGTAAGTATCGCATTGAAGGCCTTCTCTGCACTGAAGTATGCCAGTATAAGTGTAGCGCTACCCCCAGAGAAGCCGGGTTGATGGGACACGACTCCCTAAACTGCTTGGTCCCCACTGACACACCTGGTTATAGGATACTCACACCTGTGTAACTTTAGTGTTAATATTCTACCATTCCTTGATAATACACAGAAATTAGACCACAAGAAACTTGGGAATGAATAAGATAAATGTGTTACTGAAGGGTATGCAAATCAATACATAGAGCAAATGAACAGAACAACAGATTACCTGACAGGCAGGTTAGCCTCACCAACGGCCATCAAATTGCTCCACAATAACACTAAGCCCCATTACACTAGTTCACACAGTATCAGTAAGAATAAATCACATCAACCATGAAAGTTTTATTGCATACAAGAAATCTCACTGTAATTCTTATCAATAGATACTTCATCAATGTTCCAGGGTGTACTCTACACAAAGCATCAATAGCAGGTGGGTGTATGTGTTACTAGCAAAGGGGTACTCCTGTCTAAAGTACCTGGTGCCTGATTTTCAAGGAAAGCTGACAACCAAGTAGCAAGCACTACTATAATGATAGCCATAAACTTCTGGGTCCTGTGTGGAATGGCTTCCCCACAGCATCCTGTCAACAGGAGGATGTGCACTTAGCACTTCTGGCATTCACAGATTTTTTTTCAAGGTGTATTCTGATTGGATGAGGTGGAGATTGTACAATTATTGCCCCTCTTCACCACCTTGTACAATCAGAGATTGCCTTGTATTACCGTATTTTTTGCTCCATAAGACGCACCTGACCATAAGACGCACCTAGGTTTTAGAGGCGAAAAACAAGAAAAAAAAATATTCTGAACCAATGGACTGCAGACACAGTACAGGGGATGACCAGAGACTGCGGACACAATACAGGAGATGACCAGAGACTGCGGACACAGTGCAGGAGATGACCAGAGACTGCGGACAGTGCAGGGAATGACCAGAGACTGCGGACAGTGCAGGTGATGACCAGAGACTGCGGACAGTGCAGGGGATGACCAGAGACTGCGGACAGTGCAGGGAATGACCAGAGACTGCAGACAGTGCAGGGGATGACCAGAGACTGCAGACAGTGCAGGGAATGACCAGAGACTGCAGACAGTGCAGGGAATGACCAGAGACTGCAGACAGTGCAGGGAATGACCAGAGACTGCAGACAGTGCAGGGAATGACCAGAGACTGCAGACAGTGCAGGGGATGACCAGAGACTGCAGACAGTGCAGGGGATGACCAGAGACTGCTGACCTTTGGGGAGGGAGAGGGAGCGGGTACCTGAATTTGACAGGTACCCGCTCCCTTTTCCGCGGAGTTGTCCTTCCCTCTTCTTCCCGGGCCGGCTTCTGTGACAGCCAGGTGCCCACTGCGCATGCACGAGAAGCGCTGCACTTTGTGAATGGCCCGGCGCCTTCTGGGACCTGTCATGTGTCCCAGAAAACACCGGATCATTCACAAAGCGCAGCACATGCGCAGTGGGCACCCAGCTGTCACAGAAGCCAGCGCGGGAAGACTGCAGCGCTGGAGCGAGGAACAGGTAAGTCCCTGCAGGAGAGAACAGCTGAGCGGCCGGCCCGGTATTCTGACATGGTGGCGGCAGAAATACCGGACCGGCCGCTTTATATTCGCTCCATAAGACGCACTGACATTTTCCCCCCTTTTTTTGGGGGAAAAAAGTGCGTCTTATGGAGCGAAAAATACGGTAATTGAAAACATCCCTTATGGCCAGTGTGCAGTGGCAAAGTTGCTCAGCACAAAACCCAGAAGATGGCAGCTATTACTGTAGTAGTGGTTGTCATCTTCTCTAGCAGTCTCTCAGTTATGAGACATACATGCATATATTGTGCCAAGCTGGTATGTATGCAATAAAGATCATACCTGTGATTCAGCTGTAACAGTACCCTTCCAATGTATTCTAAAGCAAAGACCAGAACAAGGACAATGCCTATCCTCCCTAATTTTTTCCTTGGCAGTATATTATGTTCTCCAACATAATAGGCCCCACCATGCAAATTATAGGACTTAAAGGATCTGCTACTGACAACTTGGTGCCAGATACCACAGCATATCTTCAGAGGTGTAGAGGAGTCCCTGCCTCAATGGGTTATGGTGGGTGGTCATATTATTGTGACTGATTTCTGTACATACTTACATTGTGCCAAGATGGACCAATACAGGTATGCAATAACGATCATGCCCAGGAATCGGCTTTAATATTACCTTTTCAAAGTACTCTAAAGCAAAGAGGTAATCGAGGACAATGTCTACCTGTAAGCAGATGCCTACTTTTTGGGTGCACACTGCTTTTATACTGTATTGTACTTCTATAAAGTATATATTAGTGAGTTTTGGTAAACCAGGTTTCCGTTGTGTTAGGCAGGGGTTCCATCTGCAAACTCCCAGATGTCCATAGCTCTGCCCCCTTATGGTGGGCTATAAATAGAGGAGGCAGCCTATAGACACATTTGGATCCTGTCTAAATTGGCCTTTGTATATGAATGTGAGTTAGGGACCTTAGATTGTACATCCCTTGAGGGTTAGGGACTGATGTGAATGTACAATATATATGTAAAGCACTGTGTAAATTGACAGCACTATATAAGTACCTGAAATAAATAAATAAATAATAAATGAAAGGATGTTGGGGAGGCCTTCCACCTGGGAAAAGACAGGAAGGAATGCTGTAGTAATTCTACAGGAAGCATTGGGTCCTCCTTTTTAAGGATACTCAGTTGGGCTGCCGAGAGTTGGATCATGGACCTTGCTGAAAGGACTCTTCCTAACTAAAGGTATGAGCCGGGCAGCCTGAGCTAGGATGACCTAGAACTGTGTATGGAGGTATCTGTGAGAGATTGTGTCATATTAAATTTGTATCTGCAAAAAATTCTAGTAAATGTTCTTAAAGTTACAAAATGCCAGGTGTGAAGTTCCTACAAAGGGGTGCATACAAGTCATGGCATATCTAAAGAACAGGGCTTACATCAGGGAATAGGCACTACCAAGCATTAACAAGTGGTGAAAGTTGCAAAATGAGACCTGATCGCCATTGCCATGAGTAACCAGTGGAGTGTTTGGTGCTAAAGCTGCCAGCCGACAAGTGCAGATTGTGACTTGGCTGGGATGACGAAGTGCTCTGGTAGCGAGGGAGTTTCTGAGTATAACTCCCTCGCTATAACCGGTGCCCCATACCTGGGACCAACATCGCAGCACGGGGCCCCTATGTCACGAGAGAGAGTAAGATAGAGGATCCTCAGAAGTACAGAACCTTAGAAAGTGTACAAAGGATAAGTTCACCTTTTGCACAAAAATAATAAATGCTAATTTTTTTGCAGGTAAAAAAATGTGCATTTATTATTTTTGTTTGCAGGAGTCTGTAAAGCATTGCACCAGCGATCAGCAGATTACTGGTGCTATACAGGTCTCCTGCAGATCTATCAGTATATCTGCTTGCTGTACGGGATGTACAAGTAAGCAGATATACTGACAGGAAGATTCACTGAACTACCATGGCGCACCACTGCACCGTGTTAGTTCATTGAAAACTACAAGCCGACAGCTGCTAAGGCTGACGGGACTTGCAATTCATTCATTCATGGAAGTCTGTTAATGAATGACGTGGCTGTGTAGGCCAAGCCCCACACAGACACATTGTTTTCAAATCTGACAGATAGTACAGGGAACTTCTCCACTATACTTCTGTCAGATGGAGGGGGGCAGCAGGCGGTGGCTGTAGCATTGGGAACATGTTACATGTTCCACCCTAAAAACGGGTGGAACATGTAACATGTTCCCAAAGGTGAACGTATCTTTTCACACTAATGAGAAGTCTCAAGTATGTCACTGGGAGTGAGGTGACATCTAAGCTAGCCTGGGGAGCATGACACGGGCTCCGCAGTATCCACCTCAGAGACTCTGCACCATGTGAAGGAAGTCTAGTACAGTATACCAGTGTGAAGTCGCTGTAAATGGAAAGCAAAGAGTTAACTGTGCCATAAAGTTGTGCTTGCTTCTAAGTCGGAGTGTCACCTTAATGTAGAATTCTCATGACTGTGGCCTCCACATGCTTAGTGGGCATTAGTGAGTGATGTTTCCAGTGTCCCCACCTAGGGCGCCCAAAGTCCCACCCATCCATGATACCCTACTTTTCTCGTTTGCAGTATATTGTTTTCTCCAACATAATAGGTGTTCTTTAAAGAGGAGAAATGTTTACCCCAGAGAGTACAGCGAGGTGTTCACTATGTATTCATAAAGTCACACACCATGGTAATCTACTCAAACACCTCACACCTCTTTTATGAGTAATGTTTAATTATCAACATGACTAATGTTTGAAGATCAGTGTGTTCTCATGCTGCTCCTTTTCTATTGTAGCTATGAAGATTCATCTCTGGAATCCATCTTTACCCATGGCAGCTGGCCCACATTTTGGATCAAGGTGGCCTCTTGTTGGACATGTGTTATTCTTTATTTGTGGATACTTTTGGCACCAACGTGCCTTCCTGGACATGGACAAAACCAGAAGAATGGACCTCCACAGCATATGTTGGGACGGAGACAATTCCGCAAAGTCACAGTTTCTAAGTAGTAACTCCCACTGTATTTATTCATGGAATGACATTCAGATGGGACATTGGGTTGATGAGATCAGTGCACGTCCAATGTTAAATGGAAGGAATCCACTTAATGCTTGCTGTAATGGAAGTAACTGGATGAAAAGACAAGCACCGAACAAACACTCTTCATTTGGTGAGAGGGAATATAAACTATAACCCTGGAGTTAATGCATTATTTCTTAGCAGTCATACTATGTCTCACTTTAATGAGTCAACGCAGTGACAGTCCTAAATGTTCAGTTCCATAGAAACCCTCCAATTCCTTTTAAATATTTTTTTTCTTTGTATGGTAAGGCAAGACACGTTATCAGATGCTTGGCAACATGGTGTATGAGAATATAGTGGTTTTGCCCACACTAACCAATTGGATATAACTTTCATCTTGTAATCTGCTCTAAAATGGCAACTCACATTGGATTGGCTGTCTCACCTCTGCTTTTATTTGCTCTCAGTTTTACACCAAGTTCATATTGGATTGTTATATTCTACTCCAGCCTTTCTTGACCCTTTTACCCTGGAGGAAAAAACGTTTTTGATGTCTCAAAGAAGTCCTGCTAAAATTACTATATCTATATTTTACAGTAAAATATCAGATCAGTAAGCTGTTGAAATGTTTATTAAAGGAATAGAGAATATGGCATACCCAGAATATTTGACACTCAGAGCCAAATATTTTACAACCCTCCCTTGTATTATATGTCAACCATGAAAATAAACATAATAATGGCCCGAAAAGTGGCACAGACCATGAACATTGTAGTGTCTCCTTACACTAGTCAGCACTGGAAAAGTATCCACTTGAAATGGTGGTCAGTGGAGAAATGCCCCCTTACATCGGTGATTAGTGGGGATATGCCCGTTTAAATTGGTGGTCAGTGGAAAAAAACCTTGCTGTGGTAATCATTGTAGAAGTAACCATTGAATGTGAGTGGAAACTGCTTCTCTGGTAGTCATTGTTGGTGGGAGATCAATCTGTCATTGCTCACTGCTCAAGAAATTCCCAGCAACTTCCAGAGGAACCCTGGTTGAGAAATCCTGTTCTACACACAGTGACATCACTAGGGTTGGTGCCACCTGCTGTGGTTAAACATGGTGTCACCCCCCACCCCCCCAATAATTTTTTCCATGTAACAGGAGTCCTGAGGGTGAGGGGGTGAGAGAGAAAGGGGGTAAGAGAAGGGTTGAGAAAGAGAGATGGGGGATGAGGGGTGAGAGAGGGGGGCGGGGTATGAGGAGGGTGAGTGAGAGGGGGGACTCCCCTATCCCCTACATGTGAAGGTGTGCTTTAATGATCTTTCAACCAATGATAGGACTATCCATTTGTAAATCATATGATAGCTTTGGGCACAGCAGTATAATGTTGTCAGGCAGTAAAAGCATTAACAGATTATCTGGGATAACGTGAACGTACAGTGAACATGTAACAGACTACTAAATCTAGCTACTCCCTGTATTAGACAGTATAGCAGGGCGGTGATGGTGAGGCCTTTATGTGGGCAGTATATTCCAAGTTCCTCCAACGCTCAATAAATTAGGCGTCAGAGAAGCATTACTGTGGAAAATCTCTGGTGAACTGACATTCTTGCACTGACCCTTACAAAAGGCACTGAATGCTCCAGGAATGAATGACACTTGCTTACAAAGGTTGTTTTTGTAAGGGTGTCCTTGTTGTGAGTTAAATTTTTGTGAATGACTGCAAGCTATTAACTCTTCTAGTGTTTCTGAAGCTTTATTCGACCTTTTTTTTTTTTCTTACCATGAAATACCAAACAAGTTTTATTGAGAATGTATCCTGGGAGCGAGCCATGTAGACCTGACAACTACAAGCCACACAATAGAACGTGCGTACAAGCTGTGCAGTCTGCATACCTCTGCTCTCATCTATACATAATGGGATTACTGCGCTAGAGCTACCTGAAGTGTCCCATAATATCCTGGGAGGGAATTACCTTGATTCACAAGGTCAGGCTGGATGTGTACTGGAAGAGCCAGACCCTCTGAAGATGACGGGTCAATGTCCATTGGATCTGTTTAGAAACACAGTGCTGTTTAGTGTCATGACAACACTGTGTTTAGGCAGTTATGTACAGATATAGAACATGGGAAACCTGCTCCTTATCAGCTGTCTTGTAGCTTGAGCTGCCATTGATGTAAACATTCATTTTTTTTTTTCATCAGAATGCTGTGAATAGTAGGATCCATAAGCTGGCCATTCACTGTTTTTTAGTCTTCCTGATGAACAAGCCAAAGTTAATTTGGTAGGTGGCCCTGTAGGATAGGGTGACCAGATGTCCCCAGTCTCTGATTCTTGCCTAGGAAAGATGTTCTCGCTGCCTCCTTTGCGAGAAAGAGTTCTCTTGTCCCCGAAGAGCCCTGCAGTACATCTGTACATGTTCCTGTTTTCCCAGCCAACAGTGCAAACGGGTTTCCCACATACGAGCAAAAGCACTAACAGATAAACCCAAAACCTCCCTTGTCTTCCCCATGCACATATGCACCAATGAGCTCTGTGAGGACCCAAGGCTGGACAGAGCTCTGTGGGAGCGCTGCCAGGGAAGGTGGAGCCTGTTCAGAGTGGGACTGAAGTTCCACTTCAAAATGTTAGATCCCTGATTTCTTTCCAGCTTTAAAAATGGCGTCCTCAGCCCAGGCAGCTGAGGGGTAACCCATCTTAGCAGCATTTATGTCACTGGCCTAGAGCAGGAGGAGATGCAGTCACTGTTTGAGTATTGTGGCAGCCTCTGCTAGTAGAGGTCACTATACAATAGCCCAGCTGGGGGATTCGTCTGTCCACATTGTATAGTGTGTATGGAGGAATCTGTATGGCCAGCAATACAAATATGTCCTTTTTACTGCATGAATATGTGTATCAAGTCAAAATTCCATTCATGCATATGTAGTATAATAAATGCATTGCAGCTTAGTCACTTTCAAAAAATAATGTGGCATTTTTGTGTGTTGACAAGGGTCAGTCCACCCAAAACTTATATTTCAGTTTTTGGTAAACGGTTGGTATATTTTATATCTCTTGTGGACCAAATTGGTGAGATATCCTGGTTTCTTGGGTCTGTATTTCTGCTGTGACCATTATGAGGGGTCCTACTTTCCCTGTTGGGTCTTGGATTGATTTATTTATTTTATATTAAGGTGAATGTGACAGGAAGAAATGCAACAAACCAATATGGGCAGGAGCCACCAAAACCTTGGCTGGGCAGGAATTATGACAAAGAGATTACAGTACAGAAGTATCCAAGACATTTAAGAAATTAAGTTTACCTCTCCATATTTCACCTACAGTTAAAAGAATGCTTTTGGTAGACTGACCCTTTTAAGCAGAACCATTGAAATGAATGTGTTTTAGTGCATTTCCACAAACCTCTGTTCTGAAGGTTTCTCTCTCATAATTTAGAATATATGAAAAAAATGCAGAAAATATGTTAAATGTGTAGCACCACCCCGAAAGGAGCCACTATAATTTCCAAATTAGAGCAGAGACAGTCAGGCACACAGTAAGAGTCCATTCACTCCAGCTTATTAAACAGTCTGAGGGATATCTTTTAGTATTTATTGCTGAATAAACTTGGAGAGGGTGTAGGGTGATATGGGATATTCCACATACTTCACCATGATCAGCTTCTCTGAATGGTCTTTATGCTAAGAGCAAAGAAAAATGGCCAAAATTGCGGTGCAGTTCCAAAGCACGCCAGAGGGGAGGGGGCCTATTACAACCGGGCCAGCCAGGGGAATCAGGAGGACCCCTCCTCCTGGCTCCTTCAGCAGGCTGGTGTCTCTGCTCCCTGCCGTACCTTGTCTCTCTTGCCTGGAGACATGAGTAATTCAGGATCTGCTCTCCCGGACAACCCCAGCACCCCTGGCCATGATACCTACAGTAAAAAAGGCTGGCCCTTCCAATGGACCAACTACCTGAAGGGCTACCAGAAGAGATGGTTCATGCTGAGCAATAGGATGCTCTCCTACTACAGGTAAGTCCTCTCCCCGCTGATCACTGGAGAGAGGGGCTGAGAGGTGTGCACACAATGCTTGGGGACTGGGGAGCGCCACTCACCTGGGAGCGTAGGGGGGCACTGACAGCTCTGGGCATGGGGGTGGGAACAGGGAACAGATGACAGGGAGCACCCATAGAGGGGACAGCTTCATCCAAACTCAGCATAAGGTGATCAGACAGAGGACATTCAGTATATGATCACACAGGACAACCATGTCTGCTGTGGTAGTGGTGGCAGGCAAGCAGCACCCATGCTCTGTGATTAGGTAGTTTGGCAGATTTCATCCTCTGGATCAGCAGATGGGCAAACAGCATATGACCAGAAAGCAAGTGATGCCTGATGACATGACAGGTGGACAGACAAGTACATTGCCATGACAAATGGATAGGTAGGTGTCGTAAATGGTGGACAGGCATGAAGGTCATATTTAATGTGGTGATAGATGGGCAGACAGAGTCCAAGCAAATGTGCAGACACAAGCAAATGTGACAGTTTTCATTCATGTCCACCATACATATAATGGACTCCACACTGAAGATGTTCAACTCCAGCCAAGGTTTATTGCAATAACAGCATACTCACCATAGGCCTTGAGAGTGGAGCATGGTTCTGGGTGGGTGTGAGTGGTGTGCTGTCATTGCAATAAATCCTGGCTGAGGTGAACATCTGTAGTGTAGACCTATTATTTGAATGATGGACTAGAGTGTAGAAAGATCAGATTCCAGGGCCTTGACACCCAGATGATTGTAGGAAACTAAAGAGGATACAGGTTGGCCCGTGAGTGGTGACATAGATAGAGTTTGTCTAAAAGTTATCATTCATGGCATGTCATTAATGCAATTGTTTTGGGAAACGGTCAAATCTCTGGTTTTAGTTATTCTTTAACACAATTTACCATGTATTGCATTAGGGCAGCCAATTCATTTGGAAATGCACCTTATTAGTCAAAGAAATGTACATGACCCTTTTTTGCAATGCATCCCACCACAACGCACAGTCTGTGCATTGTGATATGCTAGTGCATTGCCCACTGCTGTGGTTGTGCATTGGGGTTCCATTCTAATTGAATGGCATCACAACAAACCACACAAACTGCTGCTTGCTGCCATCTGCAATGCATGGGCTTCGGGGAGGGGAGGTGGGTTGCTAAAAAAAAAAATGTAGAATTCTTTCTGGCAAGTACATTTTGAGTTCTTTTTGACATTACATTGTTGTTGCATATTTTGATGGTTTTGTTTCATACTCTTCTGAAGGTGATTTATGTATAAGTATTGCGACTAGCATCCCTGGTGAAATATGAGAAGTTAATTATAGGGTGTGCATTGTCTTCACTCTAACTAGACTGATGGACTTGCACTGAGAAAGGACATAAGCAATGTTCAGTGCTAACAATACGCACAAAAATAGTTTGTTTGTGTGTGTGTATGGTTGTGTGTGTATATAATGTATACTGTATATATACAGGGTATACATAGGTTCTATATATGGCTGTGTGTATATAATGTATACTGTATATATACAGGGTATACATAGGTTCTATATATGGGTGTGTGTATATAATGTATACTGTATATATACAGGGTATACATAGGTTCTATATATGGGTGTGTGTATATAATGTATACTGTATATATACAGGGTATACATAGGTTCTATATATGGGTGTGTGTGAGAAGATTGTTGGATTTCTGTTTCTAATTAAAAAGTAATGTAATGTACAGGATTTTCAGATCGTCTCCTAATTCTATGTTCATATGCTTTTGCATCTGGCTCTGGTGACCCTATCTAAAACGGCCAAACAATGTGGAATACTATCCTTGTGGTGACAGAGGGGATGCAGCTGCTGGTTATAACAGTACACATCTGTGAGATTCATTATTTTATTACATCTGTACAGAGACCCTAAGGACCCATTTACAAGTGTACACTGCCTTATAGTGTATCTATGTAAACTCAAAAACAGATATTTAATATATTGCAGCTTCTCAATCCTTAGATGTTTTGGCTGCATTAGTTTTCTTTTTTAGGCTTTTTCCCTTTATTTTCACCAGGTGATCTGGCCAGTAACACACCTCTTGTTTTAGTCTAGGTTCACACCTATGTGTTTTCTGCTGTGTTTTGCGGAAACGCACAGCAGTCCGTTTAACATGATTTCCTATGGGTGAGGTTCACATCTCTGCTTTTTCACCCGGTGCGTTTTTTGGAAAGGGTCAGGGACTTTTTTAAATGCAAAACGTTGCATTTTTGGTTCTATAGACTTCAATGGAGACGCTGAAGAAAAGCAAGTAGTGTGTTTTTGCATCAAAAACACTGGAAAAACACGGCAAAAACACAAAACGCGCTACAAAACGCAAACTGCGTAGGTGTGAACCTAGCCTTAGAGCAACAGAGAATCCCATAGACAGCAGTGGAGAGAATAGTGCTAGATGCACTAGCAGATTTACATGGACTTTACATAAGTGACTAACAAATTGAAGCCAAACTGCAGCTAACACTTATTAAGAAGTTACAAAAACCTTTTTTTCCTTTTGAGATGAAGGTTTTAAATATAGGAGTAATCTATGTCCACAGTAAGCACCCCGTCAGTGGTAAATGGTTTGCCTCAACCCTCTGACTTCCATTTTTGCTGGACTCGGCTTTGCCCCCTTTGATGTGGGATGCATTCAAAGATGTGTTAAGGGGTGAATTAATATCAGTTATCAAAACAGCACAAAAAGATCATAACAGTGGTATTCTTGAGCTACAGGACCGGGAGAGGAGATGTATGGAGGAGCACGCTAAGTCACCATCAGCCAAATCCTATACTGCCTTGCTGGAGGCCAGGCGTCTCCTCTCGGTGCATTTCTCTGATCTTGCTCATACTGAATGTAGACATAAGGCTGAGTCTCTGTTTACTCAAGGTGATAAAAATGTCAAGCTCCTGGCCATGCTTGTGGTGGATCAGAGAGTCAGTTCCTCCATTCCAACTATCAGGGTGGCTGGTGGGGATCTGACCACTCATGGCTGAGTTTGTGAAATATTTCTCCACCCTATATTCTCCTGTGCCACCATATGATACTGCCTCCCTACAACATCGTCTTGCCGCTCTAAATCTTCCAACACTATTGGAGTCAGACAAGGAATCACTTGAAGCCAAGATAACCCCACTTGAGATTGCAGCTGCCATTAGGGCCTTCCCCCCTCACAAGGCACAGGGCCCAGATGGCATCCCGGTAGACCTACACAAGACCTACCATGAAATATTGGCCTCTAAACTCTATGCTTATTTGAGCATTGCCTAGAGAAGTGAATCCTCCCTTCTTCAATGTTGTAGGTGCACATGGTCCTTTTGCCTAAACCAGGGAAATATCCCTCAGACTGTGCCTCCTATAGGCCAATAGTCCTGTTAAATACTGATTTAATAATGCTGACCAAAGTCCTAGCTACCAGATTGGCAACAGGTATACAGTCCATAGTGGACGTTGACCAAACTGGCTTTATGCCTGGTAAGTCGACTGACACTAATCTTCGTAGGGTATTTACTCACCTCCAACTTCCCCAGGATGATCCGTCTACTAGGGTTTTGGTATCTATTGTCATAGAGAAGGCATTCGACTCTGTCAACTAGGGATACATGTATATTGTGTTGGCAATTACGGGCTTTGGACCACATTTCCACTGATGGGTAACATTGTTATACAGTGATGCCCGGGTGGTGGCGAGGCTTGGACTTTCGGCTTCCTCCTTCTTTCCCATAGGTAGGGGCACAAGGCAAAGCTGTCCACTTTTGCCTTTTTTGTTTGCGTTAATGATGGAGCCACTGGCTATAGGTTTGAGATCTTCCCCAGTGGTGGAGGCCCTAAGGGTGGGCACCATTAAAGAATGCCTTGCATTGTATGCAGATGACTTGATTCATTTCATCCAGGACCCAGAGCCATCGCTACAAGTGGCACTGCGCATCCTAAATTATTTTGCCACTTATTCTGGCTTTAGGGTAAACTGGTCCAAATTGTCTATATTACCTTTGGACCTGGGTGCTCGGACCGTAGCTCACCCTATTCTTACACTGCGATGGTTGTCTCAACTAACTTACCTTGGGGCTCAGATTACAGCAAATGTAGCTGACTATATGAGCCTTAATCTCATTCCACTGCTTTTCTGAAGAAGAAAGTCCAAGCCTGGAAAAATCTCCCCTTGTCTTTAATTAGCAAAATTAACCTCATCAAGATGAAAGTACTTCCTGTTATCCTATATGTGGTGGAACCGTTCCGCCTGGGCTTCCTCGTGCGGAGCAGTGCGTCTCAGCCAATGTTCCCCTTGTCCCGCAAGTTTTCCAGTGCTCTGTCAAGGCAGCTATTAAAGCTCAAAACCAATCCTTCCCCCAAACCACGAGTTGGAACTTCATGTAGGGTGAAAATGACTTTCTCTTTATTAAATACCGTTCAGTATATACAGCACATCCTGGCAGTAATCCCCGCCCCCTTCAGTCCCACCAGACAGCCTGGCACCAGGTTTCCCCCACCCACAACAAAACCCTACAACCCAACAATACAGTAGGAACTCTATAGAAGTGAAAGACTACAAGGTCACATTTCCCTAAACAAACAGTGTAGAATGTCTGTGAAACAGACATGGACAGCCTGTTGGTGATGTCGGCGATTGTCCAGGGTGGCAGCCTGAGAGGGTTAGTCTCATGAAAGACCCCGATGTCCTCATCCTCGGTGGTAAAATTCCTCCATGAAGAGGCAGTGTCACTCGGGTGGTCCTGTAGGGAGTAGGCAGAGGCTCGGCCATAGGGACTGGTGGGTAAGTTGGAAGTGCCCCGAGGGGGTTGGCGGCTCTGGGGCCTTGGTGGATTCCGGGGGCAATGAATGCGGATGTGCCCTGTTTGGTTGCAGCCATAACGGCGTGGGCCAGACCGCTTTGGGTCAGAAGGTGTGTGTGGTCTGAGGCATTCTCGGGTGACCGGAGTGGGCACTACTGGTTGTAGACGAGGTGCAGGGGGAATGGCGGGCTCGGTTAGCCTCCTGTTGTCCAGGTACTCATCTGCCCAGCAACTGGCGTCAGCTAAAGTTAGGGGGTGTTTGTCCCGGACCCAATGTCTAACATCCCCTGGAAGTCCATTGTAAAACTGCTCCAGTAACAGCAGTTGTAACAGTTCCTCTAGCTTGGTGATCTGACACCCTCGGACCCAGCTGCGGGCAGCGTGTTGTAACTGATGTCCCCATTCAGTGAAGGTGTCCTGGGGTTTCTTCTTGAGTGCCCGGAACTTTAAGTGGCACGCCTCTGGGGTGAGAGCGTAGCGGGCCATCAAGTGTTCCTTAACAAAATCATAATCCAAGCAGTAGCTGTCGGGTACAGTCCTGAATGCATCTGCAGCCCGACCGGTTAGCTTGCTGCTCAAAATGGGGACCCGGTCTTGGGTTGCATCACCATGGATGGTGCACAACCGTTCAAAGTCCCGAAGAAAGCTGTCAATGTCCCCATCCGCCTCTAAGAAAGTTTTAAAAGCAGCGTAGGGAATTTTGGTCTGGTTGCAGTCTGGAGAAGGCGGGAGGTAATCCTCTCGCAGACCGAGTCCTCGGTGGATGACCGGAAGTGACTAAGCCGCAGTTGGGTGGTATCGCCCAGGGCCTTGGAAATCTGTTCGGGGGTGGGAGCGCTGCCGAACAGAGCCAAACGCCACTCCACCTCTTGTCGTAAATCCGAACGGTATAGGGGTCTCCGTACGGTGCTAAGTGGGCCTGGCGTTTCAGGGGCCGATGAGCTACTCTGTTCCTCTAACTCCTCCTGCGAAGCGAAGTTCGCTTCTGGCGGAGCAGTGTTCGCTTCAAGTGTAGCGGAGTGTGCATCAGGTGAAGTGGGGTGCGCATCCACTTGGTCCAGGGCCATAATCTCATCCAACAGTTCCTCTATGGTATTGGAGCCAGCGATACCTCCCCGAGCGACAACCAGGCTTTGGAGAGCTGGCTTCCGGAGGTCCCGTATAGCCATCTGGCTGAGCAGGGACGTCTCCGTGAAAAAGATGGGGTCCCGGTTGGTGGTTTGGACTTTCTCCGCAATGAGGAAAGATCCCACCGCTGCCAACCAATTGTGGCGGAACCGTTTCGCCTGGGCTTCCTCGTGCGGAGCAGTGCATCTCAGCCAATGGTCCCCTTGTCCTGCAAGTTTTCCAGTGCTCTGTCAAGGCAGGTATTAAAGCTCAAAACCAATCCTTCCCCCAAACCATGAGTTGGAACTTCATGTAGGGTGAAAATGACTTTCTCTTTATTAAACACCGTTCAGTATATACAGCACATCCTGGCAGTAATCCCCGCCCCCTTCAGTCCCACCAGACAGCCTGGCACTGGGTTTTCCCCACCCACAACAAAACCCTATATTTTGTTATACAGTAGGAACTCTATAGAAGTGAAAGACTACAAGGTCACATTTCCCTAAGCAAACAGTGTAGAAACATAAACAGCTTTACAAAGGGGATAAAACCAGAACAGAAAGGGCAAAATGTTATCACAAAGGGAAGGTTCGTCATACTATATGTTTTACATCAGGCTCCCACATGGGTTCCTAAATCATACTTCAATAAAATGGATGGCCTCATTAGCTCCTTTCTATGGTCCATCTCTCATCCACAGATTGGTCTATGGGTACTGCAGCAGCCCTGGGGACAGGAAGGATTGGCACTATCGGACTGGCAAAAGTACTATCTAGCAGGCAAAATGGTGTTTTCCTGCAGCTGGCTCTTGGAAGACGATGCAGATTCGGTGAGAGTCCTGGAGGCAGCGGTTTTGGGGTCCTATGAAAGCCTACGATTAGCATTGTTCAGGGGAACAGGGTCTTCTTTCCCACTCACAAGTTCCATGAAAGCCAGCATTACAGCTTTGGAGCTTGCTAGTAAATTGATGCAGCATGAAATAGAATGGGTTTTGCCTTCCTCTCCTTTATGGATGAACTCATCTTTGCCTCATTTCTATACCGGACCCAGGGCTGTGGGTGAGTTTGCCTATCAAAATCTGCAGCCCAAGTTAAAGCAAGCCATGGCACATGTACAGCTCTGTTAGGCTGTATTGTTAGCATCTGAGTGAACAGTGGGGAAGTAGTGGGGAGGCAGGCTGCAAAACCACAGTTCAAGCTACCTGTTTTTACTGCCCCTGGCCATCTCTGTGAAAGAGTCCTATGGGGGATGAGAATCTTCACACGATAAAATGTGCATGTTCACTTTAATTATTCCTGATTCCTTTTTTTTTTAAACTCCTTAGAATGTATGTTCAAGAAAAACCTTACAATGTATGTTCAACCAAAATGTTTGCTAATTGGAAGATATGGACAGCGTGAAGTCACTGCCCTGACTTTCCAGGAAACAAACACATTCACTGAATAGAGCACGTGTCAAGCGTCCGCCTCCTCCTGTGTTCATAATTCGCAAGGCAGTCACTCAGCATGGCATCCAGAAAAAAGTGGAGATCACAGGAGAAGCGATGTATACTTCAGTTATTTCCAGTTTCCAGGGACATATATTTATTATTTATTTTATTTCAGGCACTTGTATAGCGCCCAGGGGCGGACTGACAACTCATGGGGCCCCTGTGTCCTTGCCCAAACTCATAAAAGCCTATGAAAAAGGTACCAGGGGCATCTCATGGGGCCTCCTACTGACCCCGGGCCCTCGGGCAGTGCACAAGTTTCCAAATGGTCAGTCCGTCCCTGACAACGCCGTCAATTTACGCAGCACTTTACATATATTTACATCAGTCCCTAACCCTCAAGAGGCGTACAGTCTAAGGTCCCTAACTTACATTCATACACACACATACTAGGGCCAATTTAGGCAGGATCCAATTAACCTACCAGTATGTTTTTGGAGTGTGGGAGGAAACCGGAGTACCTAGAGGAAACCCACACAGACACAGAGAGAACATGCAAACTCCAGGACATCAACCAGGTATGCTATATACATTGTTACACTGGTCCATGCTGGACCAATGTAATTTTATACAGTTGTTCTCAAAAGTTTGCATACCCTTGGAGAATTGGTTATATACAGGATGTACCATTTTTTAAAGAAAACATAAGTGAGCAGGCAAAACAACATTTCTTTTATTTCTTATGGATTTCATATTCAACATAACAGAATGGCCCAATCATAAAACAAAACATGGCAACAAGTAAACAAATAAATGACCCCTGTTCAAAAGACAGCATGCCCTTAGTTCTTACCACTGTGTATTGTCCCCTTTAGCATCAATGACATTGTGCAGTCTTTTGTAATAATTGTCTATGAGGCCTCAAATTCTTGCAGGTGGTAGAGCTGCCCATTCATCTTGGCAAAACGCCTCAAGGTCATGCAAAGTCTTTGGTCGTCTTGCATGAACCACATATTTGAGATCTCCCCAGAGTGGCTGAAGGAGACTGTGATGGCCACTCCAGAATGTTCACTTTTTTCTGCTGTAATCACTGGAGGGTCAACATGGCCTTGTGCTTAGGGTCATTGTCATGCTGGAAAGTCCTAGAGTTTCCCTTGCACAGCTTTCATACAGAATAATGCAAATTGTCTGCCATCAATTTTCAGAAGATTCCCCATGCCTTTAGAGCTCACACCTCCCCAGGACATCAGTGAGCCACCACCATTCTTCACAGTGGGGATGGTATTCTTGTCACTATAGGCCTTGTTTACTCCTTTCCAAAAATAGTGCTTAGGGTTGTGACCATGAAGCTCTATTTTGGTCTGGTCATTCCAGATTACAGTGTGCCAGAAGCTGTGAGGTGTGTCAAGGTGTTGTTGGGCATATTGTAACCAGGCTTTTCTGTGGCATGCGTGCAGTAAAGGATTCTTTCTGGCAACTCAACCATGCAGCTCATATATGATTTGGCCCTATTGATGGTTAGCCCCAACATCTTAGAAAAGCTTCCAAGATTCCTGATTTTATTTAAGGTCAATGATCATCCTTAGCCTTGCTTTACTTTGGGAGTTACTAAGTCCGAACTCACACTGCCCTTCCACATCACATGTTATGTGTGTTCATGCTCTGGGGTACCATTCATTCTGAATGGCTCTCATAGCATCAAGCTCTCCTGCACTGTAGCATAACCCAACACATAGTAATGCACTACTGTGCGTTGTGGTGTGCTGCATTGATAATAACAGTGCATGAACCTTTTTTGGTGCATTTTGTTGCATTATGTAGCCCAACCAAATAACACAACTTCTGTTAATGTAACAATATAAATAAACTCTTACCTAGTGTAGGCATGCAGCCAGAGAACCATTATGATACTTGAACTGCGTATTCATTTCAGTAAGGATGAAGATGATGGCACTAGAACATACACCTTTAAAAACAAGTCAGCAGTGGCAGCTCCCATATTTCTCCACTGACAGGTTCAGTTTAAGATATGCTTCCATACATCAGGATGTATAATCATTTCATCAGCAACCCTACAATGGTCGCACTTTTCTAGGAAGAAATTCAGTACGTTATTGTATGTCAGCCAAATCTCTATTGATTAGTATTCATGGTGCCACTTTCTCTTTGCACAATAGACATAGAGTAATAGCAATGTCCGGAGGATTTTACAGCCCATCTGATCAACATCCCAATGAGTTATGTTCATCTGTCACATCCATTTTCTATCCATTCATGGTTAGATTGCTGTATAGCGGCCATATTTTGTAAATGATCTCTGTGGAATCGAATTGTCTAGACATCTAAATCTGCTTATCCTGGTTTTGTTGTGACAGTGGTATCTAAGGATATTTGGCGCTCCCCCCAAAAAACACAACTGCCTAATACTTATCAGTACTTTTAGTACATAATAGTTAAGGTGTCCACAGTCATTATAGTTCCCTTGTCTAATACAATGTTTCACCATGTTTGTTGATTTACAAAGCAGTCATAAAGTGCTTTGTCATTCTTCTTCAATATACTTTAGGTGTGACCTTTCAGACTATTTCCATATATCAGCAGTCAGTCAATCTTGATGATAAGCTGTTCTGCCATTAAGGCCAAATGACAAAGCAACTTGAATCCACAAGTCCATGGTCAGGTCTGGCAGGAACCTATAAAGTGGGACTCCAGGAAAACAGCCAAAGCCAGCTACACATGGATTATAATTCAGCTGGTTCAGCAGGGACTGACCAAATTTTGTTCCATGTATGGACCATGTGGTTGCAGCTCTACTGATCAACTCCTGTACAACTGGTCTATCAGATCTTCCCCGCTCATTCATCACTGCAGGCTATAGCCTGCAATGCTGATCAGTGTATTCTGATGGAAAGGAAGTCTCTCTGCTGTCAGAATACAATGACATAGCAGGGAGGATTCTCCCACGCACCTCAAATGTGTGAATGAGGGAATCAGGTAAGTATTTTTCATTCATCCCCCTGGTTGAACAAAATAACTCTTCTATGACCTGCTTAACTTTATGTACAGTTGTGTTCAAAATAATAGCAGTCAGACATCACTAACCTGAAAAATAATTTACTAGCAGGTGTAGTAGAGTAATAGAAATCCAACAGACCCAACATTCATGACATGCATGCTGCTGATTCTGTGTAATTGAATCGCTAATTGAAAGGGGCATGTTCAAAATAATAGCAGTGTGGAGTTCTATTAGTGAGGTCATTCATTCTTTAAAAAACAGGTGGCAATTATTGCCCTTATATAGGAAGGAAGGCAGCAAATGTTGTACATGCTGGTTACAGTGCATTTCTCTCTGAAATTATGAGGAAAATGGGTCGTTCCAGACATTGTTCAGAAGAACAGCGTACCTTGATTAAAAAGTTGATTGGAGAAGGGAAAACATATAAAGAAGTGCAGAAAATGATAGGCTGCTCAGCTAAAATGATCGCAAATGCTTTAAACTGGCAACCAAAACCTGAAAGACGTGGAAGAAAGCGAAAAACTACCATTCGAATGGATAGAAGAATAGCCAAAATGGCAAGGACTCAGCCAACAATCAGCTCCAGGAAGATCAAAGAAGGTCTAAAGTTCCCTGTGAGTACTGTTACAATTAGAAGACACCTATGTGAAGCCAAGCTATCTGCAAGAAGCCCCCACAAAGTCCCACTGTTGAAAAAAAGACGTGTGCTGAAGAGGTTACAATTTGCCAAAGAGCACATTGACTGGCCTAAAGAGAAATGGCGCAACATTTTGTGGACTGATGAAAGTAAGATTGTTCTTTTTGGGTCTAGTGGCCAGAGACAGTTTGTCAGACGACCCCCAAACACTGAATTCAAGCCACAGTACACTGAGAACACAGTGAAGCATGGTGGTGCAAGCATCATGATATGGGGATGTTTCTCATACTACTGTGTTGGGCCTATTTATCGCATACCAGGGATCATGGATCAGTTTGAATACATCAGAATACTTGAAGAGGTCATGCTGCCTTATGCTGAAGAGGAAATGCCCTTGAAATGGATGTTCCAACAAGACAACGACCCCAAACACACCAGTAAACGTCCAACATCTTGGTTCCAGACCAACAAGATTGACGTTATGGAGTGGCCAGCCCAATCCCCAGATCTTAATCCAATAGAAAACTTGTGGGGTGACATCAAAAATGCAGTTTCTGAGGCAAAACCAAGAAATAGAGAAGAACTGTGGAATGTAGTCCAATCATCCTGGGCTGGAATACCTGTTCACAGGTGCCAGAAGTTGGTTGACTCCATGCAACACAGATGTACAGCAGTTCTCAGAAACAGTGCTTATACAACCAAATATTCATTAAGTGATTCAAAGGAAAGCAAAATCTTCAAACATTTTTCAGTTTATATAGTGAATGTTTGAGTTTGTGAAGAAGAATACAAACACTGCTATTTTTTTGAACAGTCTAATATTCACTTTTCTTCAATTTTTTTTAGAGGAACAACACAAATTTGATCTATTTTTCTTCATGTTTTGATTTGGAATAGAATGTGTAGTGTTCCCAATGCATTTGTGTGTATGGAAATAAAAGCTATTAGAAGGATTTTGAGCTTTATTCACTTTTTTCAACACACTGCTATTATTTTGAACACAACTGTATTTCAGAACCTCTGTCAGGTTTTATATGTTGTATGTGCCTTGTTTGGAGATATTGGGGTTGGTATACTAAAACAGTAAGGCATGTTCACTTTGAAAAGTGATTTTCCCTTAGCTTAATGTTGTGAAAATTCCCATTGCAAATTATACCCAATCACAATGCATGGGAAAAAGAATTAAAGAATTTTGCACACACACAATTGGATGATTGAAGTCAGCAGATCTTCATTTCATTAACTAAACCAGGGTTTCTCAACCAGTGTTCCATGAAATCCTAAAGTTCCTCCAGAGGTTTCTGCAGGTTTCTTGAGCAATGAGCGACTTCTGTATCTCAGATATGTTCCAACACACACCACTGATCTTTTTAGCTATCTGTAAGGGGGTCATTCTTCCCATTGTTCACAAGTGTGAGGAGCATTCTTCCCACTGACCATCACACTAATGCATTATGAGTTGTACTGTAGATACAGGTGCTACAGAGAGATGAAACAAATCCTCCTACATAAATTGTACCTGTTTATCTGCAGCCCTCTCTCCTTTAAAGACTTCTAAAGCACACGTTTTACAAACCATTTCTGAGCTCCAGAAGGCAGGGCAGGATCTGATGTCACACACAGCACAGCAGAGAACAGGGAACTGAGTGTAATCTCCGGCCTCGGCGCTGTGAAAGGACACACCTCCCTCAACACACTCTCATAGGGAAACATGCACAGATGAGGCTGTAAATCACCTGCTGTGTGCTAAGGGGAAAGGGCCATCTCCTGGGATTGTCTGGTTTCAGTGTACCCATGCAAATGGTAGAGGGAAGAGAGCAGATAGGAGCTTTGGATCAAGGCAAGTACACACTATAGAAAGAAATGTTTAATTTTTAATTTCAGGAGTTGACATCTTTTTGAGAACATACTTGAATAGAATATATATTTTTTAAACTCATATTTCTCCCTTTAACCTGTTTTAAACTCCCCTTTAACCCATCTCTATTGGTGACAAGGGGCATATGAGTACCTTACAAGTTTTCTCATGTAATTTACTGAAAACTAAGAGGACATTTTTTATGTATCTGTAAAATAATGGATATTATATAGTAAGCTTTCCAATCATAGTGCCAGTATTTCATTTTTCTTCTGTAAAATTCCTCCAGTCTCTGTATAATAATACTTCATCATAGGCTGGATACAATTTTCACAAAAGGCAATTTACAAAGCCATGAGAAGTAATTACGTGATCCAGCAGACTAATCCTCTAAGCATCTCATCATACTGAAAAAAGAAATATTGTTAATCTTTATGTCTCAGAAAGATAAGTCAACTCTGACTTTATTTATTTCTATCAAAATATTGTTTGTGATGAACACAGCTTGACTGTATTTAAATATGATGAATGCGAGTAAAAATTTACTACTAGATTTACCAACATAGTGTAAGGAGCTCAAAAATCATATCAATTGTTATGGACTTTGGAAAGCTAATGGCCTTGTCTGTAAACCTGTCACAAACCTAAGTGAATAAAAATGAGCTTATGATCCAAAAACTATTTAAAATCTATATTTTGTAAGCCCAATGTCAACAGAGCTACAAAGTTTCTTAAAGGATAAGTTCACCTTTCATAACATGTTACACCCATATTCAGGGTATAACATGCAACATATTACTGTAACACTGGCCCCTGAACACCCCAAATCCCCTTTGTGACAGCTAGCAGGGAAACTTCTGCCCCAACTAGCTGTCACAATTTAGAAAATACGCAGCAGTGCAAGGCTCCGCCCGCCCAGTTGCATCATTCATTCACAGAGTTCTGTGACTGGGAAACTATAACTTCCGACAGCCTTTATGGCTGTTGGCTTGCAGTTCTATATGAACTACCACTGCTCTGTTGAGCGCCGTGGTAGTTCATTGATTCTTCTTTTCTGTGTGAAACTGCCTGCCCGTATGAAGTATGTGCGGACAGCTCACACTGACAGCCTGCAGGAGTCCTGAATGGCACCAGCAACCTGCTGATCGCTGGTGCAATGCTTTCCAGGCTCCTAAAAAAAAGATAAATGCACATTTTTTTTACATTAAAAAACGTGCATTCTTCTTCTTATTTTTTTTGAAGACGTGAACTTATCCTTTAAGTTCAGACAATCAATGTCCAGATGCCATACAATAGATAATTAATGTGAAACCAGAGATGAGTCTTGATCCTTTTATCAGAATAGCAAATAGTCATGTCCATAGAGCACCAGGGTGAAAGAACTGTGTATGCCAGATAGTTCCATAACAGGGTATAAAGCAAGGTGTGGGGAAACAGGACTTCCCAAAACCTGTGCAGTGAAACTCTGCCTTACTTGCAATCAAATTGGGTGGCCAAGAAATTATAAAGTGTAAGTAGACACGTAGACAGGTAGATAAGGAGAATGTGGTCTCATATGTGAAGCACTGTAAAAAAAAAAAAAGCAGAAAGAGGAAACAAAAAAAGAGGAGGAGGGTAGAATGGAAGGTGCCAGGGGTCCCCTTTGTGCTCTTTACCAAGATAAGAGCCATATAGAGAGGTATAGCTATCTGAGTTAGGCATGAGCATATTGGATCCATGGCATTCATACCTTGAGGAACCTTTTATGGGTATGCATAAGTGTGCTTTAATAAATTCACAAGTATTTCATTTATGAAAAATTAGTAATTGTTTTGTCTGTCTTCCATAAATTAGGTGAATGGTTTCTTCCAGGCCTTGGCAATTGTTTGGCAGTCAGCAGGACATATGTAGTCAGTCTGAACTGTGGTTTATTGAGGAAAAGAGGTTTAAAATAAACAAGTGCATTCCATGGATTTCTTGGAAGAGAAACCCTGAACGGGCTTTGTAAAAGTGCCTATGAAAAAAGGGGCTCATGAGGGCTGGAGTTCAAGGGCACCACATCCCAACTAATAAAGAAAATTCAAACAACTAAATAATAAGGGATTTTTAAAGGTGGTGAATCAAGCAAACATGTACCAATATATAATAAAATACAATTTTGATATGACAATAAAAGCATCAATTTAGCGCAATAGAATTTAAAAACAAATCCAGGTATCCATATAATTCGTAATTTAATCTTTTTCCATTCTCAACATATTTGGCCATTCATGGCTTCTTCAGGAGTTACAGGAAATGTTATACAAAAGGATACCACTATCAAAGATAAAAAAATGCAAAGATATGAAATTAATAATTACATATACTGTATATGAAAACGTATTGATAAAACATCAAGCATTTTTCAAGATTACAATATATAAAAACTTAAAACTTATTGTACAGAAAACAGGTCCTCTGGAAAAGATACTCACCAGGAAAATTGTTACCACTAAGGTTCCCTTTAATCTAGGTCATTTTTACTCATGCATGAATGGACAAAAACACTAGATAACAGGGTGTGTTGGCAACCACAGGAAAGGCACATTTATACCCCCCTCAGGTCCATCTAGGAAAAAAAAAATATACAAATACCAAATGGTAGAAGAAATATAATAATGAAGATTGGATGAAGTCTTTTTCCCCATTTTGTGTTTTTACTGTTCCAGCAAATCCTTCTGGATGGTCACTTCATATGTTTTGTATGTACAGATTTTACCTGTTATTTGATATTGGAGGAAATCTACCTTTCCTTCATTGCAAGTTTCATATCTATTTGGATCATTCTTCAGGGATCTTTATATTGGTATGTTACATGAACTCACAAGTTTGTAGACTTAATATCTTCATTATTATATTTCTTATACCATTTGGTACCTGCATATATTTTTTCCTAGATGGACCTGAGGGGGTATAAATGTGCCTTTCCTGGGGTTTCCAACACACCCTATTATCTGGTGTTTTTGTCCATTCATGCATGGGTAAAATTGGCCTAGATTAAAGGGAACCTTAGTGGTCAGTTTTTCTGGTGAGTGTCCTTTCCAGAGGATTTAAACCTGTTTTCTGTACAATAAATTTGTATATATTGTAATCTGTATATCTAATCTTGAAAAATGCTTGATGTTTTATTAATGCATTTTCAAATACAGTATTTGTAATTATTAATTTCATATCTTTGCATTTATCTTTTATAGTGGAATCCTTTTGTATAAAATTTCCCGTATTCTCCTGAAGCCATGGATGGCGAAACATGTTGAGAATGGAAACATATGCAATTATGAAATATATGGATACCTAGTTTTTTTTTAAAATTTCTGTTGCTCTAAATGTCTGCTCTATTGTCATATCAATAAATTGTATTTTTATATATATTGGTACAGGTTTGCTTAATTCAGAACCGTAAAAATCCCTTATTATTTAGTTCAGAGGTAGGCAACCTTTAAAAAGGGTAGAGATCTACCTGAAAGATCACCGGGCACAGTGCTGCCTCCTCACACCTGGTTTAAACCTCTAATTGCCATAGTACTGTGTCACCATTGCATGCATTGCACGACTATCATGGGTTTAAATCAGGTGGTGAGGAGGCAACATATCGCCTCCTCGCAACTTGTCAAACGCACTGGGATTGATTTGCAGAGGAGCAGAAGTGCCTACTGCACCTGTGAATGAGCCCTTAGTTGTAATCGGCAGCGGCACCCTAAGGTCTTTTTCACATGTAAAGTTGGGGGGGGGGTGCTAAAACTGCTAAAATCGCAGTTTTACTGCTCCCCCCAATCCCTATCCCCTTTAGCTGAGGAGGCAGCAGCCAAAGGTGTACACATGCAGCAGCAGGATTTACACCCCCTGTTGCTTTTTGTGGGTGCTACTGCCTGTCAACCAAGACCCATTCAAGTAAATGGGTCACTCTGCAAGTGTCCTTCAACTGCATGTTTCTGTGGGGCCCAAGGGCTTAAAGCAGGTGGTGAGAAAGCAACACAACACTACCTTGTTTGCTGTACTGCACAAGAGTAGGGCAACTGCAGAGCGGTTTCATTCACTTGAATGGGTCATGCTTGGCAGGTGCTACACCCACCAACCATGACAGGGCGTAGGAGCAGCACTGCAGAGGAGACATCAACTTATGTGACTCTTGCTCCCTACTACAGTTCCAACTTTACAGTAGTTCCTCTGCATTGCACTCTGATGCTGTGGGATGGCGTGTCAGCAAGCCCAGACCAAGATCTTCCAGTCACCTGGCCAAGATCTACTGGTTGCTGACCCCCTATTTAGTTGTTTGAATTGTCTAGGTTTCGTAAAAGCTTGGTCCAGAGCTTGCTCAGCGTTGGGTATATCCACCAAATGCGCATGACATCACCCTCAGTCTCATTGTCGAGGTTTCGTAAATGCTTGGTCCAGAGCTTGCCCAGCGTTGGGTATATCCACCAAATGCGCATGACATCACCCTCAGTGTTATAAACTCTGACGCATGCATTGGGATGGGATGAATGATGATATACTAACCTGGATGGGACTATGTACCAATGGGAGCATGTACCTTGAATGCTGATTCTAAAGAAGTGATGTTAATTGAACATGGGAAAAACTGGGTGCCAGATCTACTGCCAGTCATCCTTAGTCGTTGGTGCTCTTTAGGTCTTTTTCCCACTTGCAGAAGTAAGTGTCAGCTGTGGGGTCTCTAGCATCTGAAAAATGGCACCTATGCCACCAACACTATTCATCCTGAAGTTTACTAGGTGTGCTTTCTGAAGTCTGTGGTGTCCCGTAAGGCTTTCAATCATTACCATTGGTGAGAATCAGATAGCTATCCATTACCTGTAGACACTGTACACTTCTCTTTGTAAAAGTCTTGGGAGCCGAATCCTTCCTTTCTGCATCTCTCAGTGGCTGTAACAGCTCAGGCAAGATGTGCTACAGATTGGTTGGATCCCATGAAAAGTTTCCATAGGAGATAAGTTTACATATGTCTTTCATACTGTGTTGAGCACCAAGAGGAAGATGTCGGTACAGACAAATTCTGGTTTTGATCATTATTTTTAATAAATGTGTTGTAAACATATCGCAAATATACAATCTCATTCATACCAAACCTTGCATACACCTCTTGTTCATAATACCTTGTATAAATATAGGGACTCACACATTTACATGACTTGTTGCATTTATAAGTGAAAGTTCATTTCCAAAGCATGTGAAAATAAATTATGCATACTGCAGATGCATTTCTCTGTTTTCTCATATAAATATAGAGCTTAATATACATCTTAATATAGCATGTAAAAATAGGACATCTACAAACTGCATTTGGTTCAAAAGGTAAAATGCATAAATTGGCAATTTCTTTGCCAAAGAACACCTTTGTGACCTTTAAGGACAGGTTTATCTTTTAAAAACGATGCCACTTGACCTCTGGACCTCCCAAGCTAAACTGAACTAACCCATCCTCTCCACTTTCAGCTGCTTACTTACCTTGGGAGAGCTGTGGCCCACTCCATCATTTACAGCCCAATTTTATGTCAATGGTGACCAAGTGTGCAGTCACAGCCAGAGTTGAAGAGAATTTATACCAACACGCTATAACACCAGAGTAGGTGCTAACAGCACTACAAAGTAAGTAAGCAGCAGAGGGATTAGGAGGGGAAAAAAAGGCAGAACAGAACAGAGCTCCATTGAACATAAAATCCATGATGCCACAGTATCTGGACATTAAGAGTGAATTGCCTGATGTCTGGTATTTCTATGAGCTTGCATACCCTTTGTCATCTATGGCAGAGGTAGTCCCAAGCACATTGTAGGCTCACTTCTACATCTCACATACTGAGAGCCTACTGTATCAGAGGTTTTCCACAGCCATCAATTACATTCAAACCTGCCCTAGAATCTGACCTGTGAAACATCAAGTAGAGAGTGTAAGTCACATAGCAGACATGAGGATGTTTACCTACTCTTCTTGCATTTGGAGAACCTGACCTGGTCAAAAAGTTTGTAACAGTGCTGAAGCATGGACCCCTGTATCTGTGCGGACTGCATGGATTTGAGGCCAAGGCTGCACACTTTTCTCCCAGCTGAGATAAAACATGTCCTTTCAAACGATAAGTCACCCCCTTTCAAATGATAGGTCATCATTCCCATCTCAAATGCCTGACTCAATTAAACAAGAGTGAGGTCAAGCCTTAATTTTTGGCTTGGAAAAAAAAAAGAGGAGGCACTGTGCATAGTCTTGACCTAGAATCCAATGGGCTTCACATAAATTTGAATGACACAAGGTGCCTGCACTTTACTATTGCTGTTATCTTTCTGCGTTTCTGATTCACTTAGAGAGACATTGTTGCTTCTCCCATTTAGGGCACAGTGGCAGTGTCCATTTAAAGCCCAACCCATGACCACCTTATATTTATCTTTTCAGTGCTCCCTTGACTCTTCTTTTTTTGTGGCCACCACTGCAAAATACCTGGTGCTTCTGGGTATGTTGCAGCCTGTGACCTCCTCCCATGATGCAGTGCTCAGGCCTATCCTGAGCACAGTCACATGAGGTAGGGGTGACATTTGCCACCCAGTATTTTTCTGGTGTGATGGAGGAAGAAGCAGCTGAGGAGCACTGGTGAGGCAAGTATGAAGTTGGGGGGAGGGGGGGAGGTTTTACACATAGACTGTCACTTTGGGCAAGGAGACCACATCTCTAACCAACGCTAAAATTCTCCCTGGATAAAAGGATCATTGGTTTCACTTGTGTGCTCAAACTGCTCTTTAGCAATGTGCCACCTGATTCTGCATTGTTATTCATGTGTGTAGATATACACACATCGGTTCATAAAATGTATTTATAGATATTATGTGAACATATGCGTAACAAATAAAAAATATTTCTATTTGGTTTGCTTGGCGTGAACCAATGAACTTTTCCCATTTCCTTGGCAAGGTAGCTCTCCTTATGGCATTTACTTTGTTTTTAAGCAGATTAGCTGCACATTCCTTTGGATACAATGTCATTAATTCTAGCACCAGCAGTTATTAAATAGTACATTATGCCCCCCTTTACAACTGGACCAATAACTGTTCAGAAAGGCTGTATGCAAAACAAACAGCAAATACCAAGGCAATTAGTTAGGGACCATTATAATTAGTCATCTTTGTTGTATTGTCTCTTCTCACAAGCATTACTGGTTCTGCTGTGAGCCGATTTGGTATCCATACTTGGCACATTCTTGGTCAAGATCTCTGAGCATTTTGTCCTCCTTTGGTCTATATAGGCGCACAAAGCTGTGAGTCTCTAGCAATATTCGGTTTAGAGTATGTTCATAGTTGACGTGTCTTCTGGCCATCAGAATATATTCCCTTTTCTCCAACAGGTTGGGACAATCACAGATGTTTGGAACCCAGATGTATTCTCTTCTCAGAATAGGGAAATTGTTCTTATATGTCATAACTACCTGTACATCATAACGGGTCTCCTTCCCCACAATCTTCTTGCTGATGATTCTTCCTCGGAACACTGCAAAATTCAAGCAAACATGAAAGCATGTTCATTACCAAAGCTTCAGCCGAACAGGCTCTACTCGTCTGTTGGCAGAGCTAGAAAAGAAATCACATTGACTTACCAAAGTCCTTCTGACAATATTGCTTCATTTTATTTTGCCTTCCTTTGACTTTCCGGCATTTTCCACATTTGTCTGCAATTAGAGAGAGAGTAAACCAGATTATATTTTTAAGCATTAAAGCAAAAGAACCTACACACACTTAACATAAACACATTACAGATGTCTTATATCCTCCAATAGATGTTCAGGTACTTACAGAAGATCTGACACTAAAAAAACAAGCAGTTGTGTCCAAAAATGAATGAGTAAACTTCACAGTTACCTTTTGATTAATTACCAGGTATATGAATAAGATGTATAAATATCTATATATGGGATACAGTTCAAAGGACAATCAAATACAAACAAAAACTGAATTTGGAGCCCCAGCTTATGGTCAGTAACATTTTAGTGACCAGAAATGGCTAACACAAACACACATTACAATATTTATCCAAACGTTCACCTTATCTTTGGAGTGCTTGTGTATCTCCGACACCAAAGTATAGGTTATGCAACCATTACTCACAATTTCCATAGTCAATATGCAGGTGCAGTCTGTACTCCCCTCTGTAGGTGGCACCTCAAGTGGTATTGAAGAAGGGGAAGGAAATTTTGAGAAACCTAGTGGCCTCTATGACTTCCTGTGGTTTTTAGGAGGCAGCTGTCCAATTGGAGCCCTGCCTGACCTCCATGGCCATCTTTGGTGAGGGCAGTACTTATTTAAGATGCTAGTTTCCTGGGTTGGTACATATTTTGCAAGTGGGTCGTGTAGGGACAGGTTCCCTGTCTGTCAGGGAAAGTGTTTAGAGTCAGGGTGTGGTTATGGAGGAGTAGGGATATTATAGGACTATGCCTATCCTCTGCTATAGGAAGCCTCCCCTTTGGGTGGGGACCGGCCAGGCCCCAATCCCACTCCTTGTTGAAATGCTATCGACATCAACCAAAGTCAACAGACCACCGTTAAAGTTTTGTAAGTGGCTCCGGGCAGTTATGCCTACCCGCTGGGCCTAGTTTTACCTTGTCTGGAATGTTCTATAATACATCTTGACTTCATTGTGATCACTGCTCGCTGACACACCATGATGCACCCTGCTCACAAATATTTGTCTCATCCCTCTCCCCAGGTCTTCTTATTGGTCAGCAAAACTGAATATTACATATGATTGAAAATAGAAGGTACTGGGAGGGGAAAACCAGGCCAAATAGCAAACACAGAATTTGTGCATATTAACTTCAATAGAGTGCTGGCGCCAAAAGAAAAGGTGAGCTCATATGTTCTCTTTAAGGGAATCTAGAAAAATCTAGGAATATTTCTGTGTGAGGCCATAGATTTCAAGCTCTACTCTCTAACTTTCAACTATGAGGAAATGAAGCTGATGATTATCAAGTGCAGAAGCAAAGTACTGGCCACTTCCACAACTGGCTTTCCACAATGGTCTTTTACTTTGAGGCGTATTTCCCAACATTGAGTAGCATTTGCATCTTATTGTCGTCCCCCCCCCCGGTGAACTTTTTACATTAGAACCACTTACAAAAACCAGTTTATTTATGAAAAATGTATAAATAAATTAATTTTAGTTATAACAAAAGACAACATTCCTTAGTAAACAAACTATTCTTTTATTATTAATCTATAGAGGTAGTATGCTGCACAAGTACAGACAGTGACTGCCATACCTCCAAAATCTGATAAATTATATGGCCTACTAATTAAACCAAAACTAAACTCATTGATTTAACGGTTTCTCAAAACTACTACATTCAAGGCATTCTGTGAATTATAACTTTCACAGTTGCTTGTACTCTCACTTGAATTGGCAAGCCATCAAATAGCTGGTGTCATAACTGATCACATGTGCAGCACCATGACACTTTCAGATCAAACAGAGGCCAAGAAGGTACCTTCCAGGCTTAACCATGGCTATCAGCAATAGCAACCAGATATATTTGAGTTGACAGAACCTGACTGGCAAACTATTCACAGAGATAAAACATTATTAATAGGGTTTCACTACAGACTATATGTAATTCCTTCTAAAATACATAGAATAAACCCACTGAAATTTGCCACAGATGTCATAATGAAATAGGTACATTCCTACATATACAATTTGGACCATTCAGAATAATATAATAGCCATCCTAAATAATATGGTTGAAGCATCATTGGTACTAAACACCTAATGGGGACTGAAAACTCAAATGGGAGCAAAAGTGGCCTTTTAGCTTCCTATATTTTACTCAAGAATAATGGAACTTACTATCCCCTCCAAAAATGAATAGCTAAGTAAACATGGATTTTTCTGCAATATATATTAGACCTAATGAATAAGACTTGGCCGTGGATTGATTCTATGGTTGTTGCCAGAAACGGAACAAGAACTAATAAAACCATGTGCATATCTTGACTGTGAGAGGAGACATAGGTGGTATATGCAATAACCATTATGTGGGACAGCTCAAGGCATTGTAACCCCAAAAACCAGGTAAAAATGACCATTACACAAACTTTCTTCTGTGGAAAAATGGAGCAACATAATCCCCATGGCTGGATGGATGTAAGCTGACTAGCATCCACTTATTAATATAAAAGCATCCAAGAGGCACTGGAACTTGAAATGAGTTTATACAAGGTAGTGAGTGGACAAAAACAAACATTAAGGGAGCTCCTTGGTTCAGGTTAGGCTGTTCACAACAGACAGGGCTACCCTCTGTGGGTACCCATCAGGTCACCAGAAGAAGACAACATGCACCAATGGAAGTAGAGGTCAGGGAATAAAAGAGTTCATTTAATTTATTGGCTTACACTAAAAAAACAACCAATGCACTTTGGGGGTCTGAAGAAATTATCCATTCATCGGGGCGTTAGGTAAATTAAGAACCTTGAACTGACTAAAAGTAGGACTTCCCTGTGTGAATCTATGTATGGCAAATGATTGCTGTAATAAGATAGTTAATAGTCAGCAGTATCTGCATGACCAATCAAATAGACTCTTCATGAGTCTACTTAAGGTTCTTAACTTGACTAAAGCCTTGATGATGAGGGAATTTCCTTTGGCCCCGAAAGTTGGCTGTGTAGTGTAGCGCCCCAATGGGCCTGCTGGTTTGTCCCAGGTTCTCTTCCAAATAGGGTGTAAGTTCAACCAGGCACACAGTAGCTTCAACAGTCTCACAACTTAACAACCAGATGTGGAATGCCTTTTTATGTTTTAATGCTAGTTGAACTTGGTTGAGGAGCAGGGTGGGCTGTTGGATACTCCAAATACAGTGCACAAAAATCAGAGGACACTCTTAGCCTTGTCCACACTCCTCAGGATAACTTCCCTCTTGGAAGGTAATAGGAGAGCAAGCAACCCTGGAGCTCCATGTAAAGGAAAGGTCACAAATCAGCAGCACCAGAGCAGATGCTCAAAGGGCTAGAAGCAGGGAATTGTCACTAGGATCCTACACTCAGGTCTGCACTGACAATATGCCGGGAGCATACAGTACTTCATCCAATAGCGGCCAAAGGCTTCTCCAATTATTTCCCAGGCCAGATGTTCAGTGAATCCCCTTGATTTGAATCTAAGTATTTCCAGAATATAGCCCCCCAGCTCTCACTGAGCTGGTACCTCAAGGAAATCCTGCAGACATCATCTACACTGCCTAGAAGGGTAGCAGCCCTTCAGGCTGGGGTCTTCTCCTGGACAAGAACCCTGCTGCTCCAGGCCTCAGACTATTTATACACTACTCAGCTAACTATAGGGATTGGCTGACACTGCATAAATATTCAGGCCAAGGGTCTGCCTTTTCCAACCCACTACATTCTAGAATCCAGCAGACGGCAGGAGAAGCAGTTCAGCCTGCAGCCAGTGAGACACAGAACAGACAGAAATAATCACACCACTCCAATAATCACAGAGGAGCTAAAGAACTAGATTTACCTGAACCTCTCTAACAACCTATTGTAGGAGCGTGCTACGGCTGTTATTTTTAGTGTAAAATAAAAAAAAGCAAAGAATTTAATGAAGGTCCATTTTGAAATGGTCAGGTGTCCTGGTCATCCAAACATTTACTGGTTCAGAGTTTCATACCAGAAAAAAAAATGATGGAATAGCCAATCTTTAAGTGTGTATACCCTCTGTGAATAAGAACATATGCCCTTTGAGCAGCAAGAAGTCTAATGTTGAATCTTTTCTGCTGCAATGTTAAAAAATATGAATCTGTGATGACTGAAGATATTCGGTTTCAAGCATAATGGAAAGTTCACCTAGGGACTAAAGCGGAGGCACCATTAATATCTCTGTGTTACAGGATCTTTTCCAGCAGGGTACACATTGATAAAATCAGACACTTGTGAAGCCATGTTCCTGCCTCCAGAGAATGAGACTCCGATATAGCTCGTGTTCACCACATATCAGTCTGCTACAGTATCATCTGAAAAAACAAAGCTGTGAATGCTCACACACCCCATTCCTTTCCACACTGGTGGGAGTTCACCATAAAACCCAGCTCGGGAAATGAGAGGCTGGCACTATGCCAGCATGTTTTTGCCAAATAACTGACATCCTGACATTTTTTTTTTTCCAGATAATTTTTTTTGCATCTTCGCTTTGCCACTCCTGAAATGATATCCTGTTAACAGATCAAAGGTAACATTTACAGGCAGCCAAGCAGAAACTATGAGGAAAAATGGGGTTTCAATTTTAAGGCAGAATTAGCAGAAAAGCAAAAGTCCAAAACGGAAACGAACAGCACATCCAACGCCACTTTCAACACTGTGGATCATCAAACCTGAAATTAAAACCTAAAAACTAATTCTATATATTGCAGATTACCAATGTGGTGGCTGCATTAGTTTCCTTTCTTGGGATTTTTTTCTTTTTTTATCACCTGGCAAATTGGCCAGTAACACATTTCCCATTGGGTGGTTCCACTGCACTGGAGGAGCATTAATGCCACCGCTGGACATACACATTGACAGTCTAGGGAGAGGGTAGTGTTAGATGCACCAGCAGATATAGGTGTCCGTTTATGACACAGAGAATAGCTGTGATTCAGAGGATCGCAGCTATTCTCTGGTCATTCACAGTTTATGACACTCAGGAGATCAGCGAGGAGCAATGTCAGCCCTTCATTGGCGATCTGTGTTCTCCCTCCAGATTCTCCAGCTCAGAGCTGAAGAATCGGAGGAACCGCAAACTAAGAAGCGATAATTTACCTCTGCTTAGTAAACTGATCTTTTACTGTAATCTCACAAGATTATAGTAAAATCAGCCATTTTCCAGTGTTTGTAGACCGTTCTCCCTTCCTTTGGAGAACTGATCTACACTGCTTCATAAACTGCATTCACAGGAGAACTGTGTTCTCCGAGAATGCCGGAGAACTGAGCAGCGATCTATTACCGCTGGTTCATAAACGGACACCTTAGATAGACTTGACTAACAAATTACAGCTGAACTCCTGTTAACATTTTTGAAGGCGTTCAAGCAAGCATTTTTTTTTCCTTTTTGGGATAAAGGTTTTTATATAATTGAATAAAAGCTGACCATTGTACGCACTGCTGTCAACATTAAATGGTTTGTCTCAAACCACTAACTGCCAATTTTGCTGGAAAGCTTGGTTTGTAAAAGGAAGTTGAAAAAACAGACTTACTGGCCAAATAACCAGGTGAAAATAAAGGAGTAAAAGCCTAGAAAAGAAAACTAATACAACCACCACATCTAAGAACTGGTAAGCTGCAATATAATACATTTTTGTTTTCGGCTTTAATACCATTTCAACATTAGGACTGCAGGTTTTCTACAGGATCTTTACAATGAACTATTCCTAAAAATATATTACCTTGTAATGAAAAACTGACATTTCACAGCAAAGTTGAATTCATTTTATGTAACTAACATATGTTATCTAAAGTGAACCAGTGGTCATGTCAACTTTTGCCAATTAATGTATGACACATAATCATGATATAGTTACATTCCATTCCAGCTATCTTATACATCTGTGTCCCATCTTTCTGCAGAGAAATTCTGGTCTCAATTCAGCAACTCTGCTTGTGGTCTCTAGTCTAAACAGTCGCCTGACATTGGCGCTGGCTTGCCCTTTTACCGACGTCACCATGAAACCTGCAGTTTCCCCAGAGAATTTCCACAATCCCAACAGTTGACTGCACAGCACAACAAATGGAACATGCGGGGATCTGGATGTGAGTTGACTTGACTGACAGCCAGCCCATCTGTTTAGTAGTTTTTTTTTACATCAACTAAATTTTTACTGTACTGTAGTCACTACTGTCCAGTGAACTGCACATTTCATATGGTATGTGATCTGATAATGTAGCAAACTTACTAACCATTAGGTTTACCCTTCACATATGTCAAATAAGTGGCTTAAATTGACTTTTCCTAATATAAGATTGCCAAAAAATGGCAAAAAAAGATTGTAAATACTCATCTGTAGCACTGCATCAAATGCCTTTGCATTGTAGAGAAACCGCCACCCAAAGACTTTTCAGGGTCCAAAACTACCAGGAGTTTCACTTTCTTGGTCCCTTCTCTGCACCCAACGGCAAAGATCTGCTCACACCTAAGTCTCTGCTGTGTCCTGGGGATGCACAGGGTGCACTATCTTATGGTGTCTCCACTCCACTGGAGGAACAACAGAGACACCTTTGGACAGCAACATTGTCTGTCGGGGAAGAGGGTAGTGTTAGATGCACTAGCAGATTTAGATGGACTGGCAGTCAGTGGTATGATATGCAGTGACACCTAAGTGGTAGAATAGTATTCAGGAGGAGGAACCACAGATCCTTCTATAAATTTTGTAGCTCACAAATAAGTCAACCCATAATGCCAAAGCACAAGAATTTACTTTCTGCATCAACACTTCAGCCATTTATTTAACTCCACAAGTGTGGCATATGGCATGGAGCACACTTTGTTTCAAGCAAGCCATGCTCTGGTTTCATTGATATTAGACAAGGCCCAAGTCTCTGCAAAGCCTTTCCCAGGCAGGGCACCCAGTAGGCCAGAAGAATGATATTGGAAAAAAATGAATCTACCAATCTTGCATGGCATCAATGAGTAAGGATCTGAGTCTTGTTTTGGCAGAAAGGCAAGCCAAAACCAAAACTAGTGTCCTCACTGGAAGACTTCCCCTTGTTTCCTGTTCTGGTGATAAACCAAAATTTGGGATTTGCTGTCACTTTCACTGATAATAGTCACCAGGACATATTCAGAGGCTGAATCTCCCTGATGGGGATACAGATCACAATAAAAACCTGACAGGTGTTTTAATCCCTCTCCACTTTATCCAAAACAAAAAAAAAAGTTTTACCTTAACCCTTTCACGCCTAAGGGGAAAACAAATCTTAACGCCTAAGCACAATTTTGCAACTTTGACATGTGTTAGCAAAACCGTACATATCATCACAACTACTTTGTGCATCCAGGTGGATTATACCTTGTTTTTTTCAGGACAAATTGGGCTTTCTTTTAGTGGTAAATGGTAATGAATATCTCCTGATTTTTTTTATTACCAAAGGAAAACTAGCCCAAAATGGTAAAAAAAAAAACCTTTTTTTTAAATTTAGCTGTATATTTCTTGCTACTACCATAACCTACCACCAAAGACCAACCCAAAATAATTTCTCCTGCTCCTGACGATCGCAGCGATACCACTTGTGTGCATGTTACTTGTTGTTTGTACCCGTAGTACAGCCTGGAAACCATGGTGCGCAATTTGCGGTTTTTTTTCCTATTCTGCCACTAACTGATACTAATTTAAAAATTAAAAAAAAAAAGACCCCCAAAAAATAAATAAAAACGGACCCTGACCTTTGACCCTGACCTTGATCAAAACACTAACCATGGCACAGACCTAAATGAAACCTTCATCTGGGTATTTTTGATTATTTTTTTATTTATTCATTCATTTATTTAATTTATTTTTTTTACATACACTTTTTTTTCTGTCTCTGAAAGGACAGAGAGATACAATGCTTCTCTCTTCTCCATTCAGAGAGAGAAAACAAGGGGGGGGGGGGGGCAGGCTTCACAGTGACTGATCACCGTGACAGCCAATCAGAGGCCATCACAGCAATCAGGTGACCCAGAATTGGGATTTCCCGGTCCCAATCGTTAGAATAGGACCCGGGGCTCTCAGTGACACTCCAGCAGAAAGACAGGTACGCAAATAAGCAGCCCCACGGAAAAAAGCCCAGTTCTCGGATGTCACTAATTTGCGTGTGGTTGAAATGAAGAGGTAAAGCTATACTTTAAAGTATATCTAAAGCCAAAAACTTTTTTGTTTTAATCTTTGGATAGAGCAGGTATTGGTTAAAACCCGTGTCAGTTTTTTTGCCATCGGTATCCCATTTGAGGGATCTCCCTTATAATGGTTGTAAAGGCTTCAGGTTTTTTTACGTTGATGCATTACTGGCTCCTGCTGCTGTCAGTGAGATCCAGTGAGGAGGGAGCGGGGAGAACCCTTACAATCACTTTGATTTCCTGTTGTGTAGACACAACAGGAAATTGGAGAAAATCTCTTTAAAAGGCCCAGTTGCCCCTTTGGAAGATATCCCCTCCACTGCTGTTCCAGTGAAAACTTAATATGGTTTTCCTCGCTTTTAGTATCGGTGAAAATGGTCGTCAAGAAAAATAGAGACTTAGGCTGGCCATATATTAAAAGTGATACTAAAGCTAAAACATTTTCTACCTTATTGCATATTCTTGCATTCAAGTAAAAAAAGTTTTCTATTTCTCTGCCCCCCCCCCCTTTGTGAAGGGGAAGGGGGGGGTGGATCCAGAGCTGTGCGCATCTCTACTCTCCTCTCTTCCCTTCACACAGCACTGTCAATCAAATGCAGTGAGGAGGAAGTGGGGGGTGGGGCTAAGTCCCCGCTATGTAAGTCTATGGAGCATGGCTCCACAGACACACAGCTCGGGAGCATGCAGACACTGTGTGCCCCCATAGCAAATGGCTTGCTATGGTGACACATAAAGAAGTGGAGGAGCCAATATCACTGGAGGGGAATCAAGAAGAGGAGGATCAGAGCTGCTCTGTGCAATACCACTGCACAGAGCAGGTGAGTAGAACATGTTTGTTATTTTCATTTTAAAAAATGTGACTTTAGTAACACTTTAAGCAATTTTCTTTCCTTCAACCTTTCTGGATTCTCCCATAAACACAGTCAGTGCTGTTGTGTTCTGCTGGTGGGGATCCCACCTGGCTGGCAGAACACAGTGAAAATTGCTGGCAGCTATAGCCGCTGGCAGTGATCATGTGCAAAAAATCAGACAGGCTGGTTGTACTGAAGTAGATCGATTGATCAATTTCAGTACAAGCAGCCTGCCCATAGACAGATGGAATCTTGGCTGGTTCCTACTGAACAGGCTGAGGTTCAGTCTATCTATGCTTAGCTTTATCCACCCCAGCAATTACAAGTACAGTATAAAAACTTGACAGAAGTTCTAACCCCTCACCAGTATATACAAAACTGAAAATTTTAGATTCACTTTAACCTCTTCCCGTCCGGCCCTTGCTGATAAACGGCCAGATGGGACCATTGTCGATGCGGGGGGAAGTTTCTAAACGTCCCCCGATATCCTTTGCCTGGGAGCGCGCAGATTGATGTACAGGACCGCTGTGTGCGGTCCTGATTTATGTAATCACTAATTGGCAAATCAGTGACCACATGAACAGTAGTAAACAAGATGTCACTCCCTGACATCATTGCTTACTACTTGTGAAATCTGTGAATGATCACAGAGGTCACATGGTACAAGCTATTCTCAACAACCTTGTACCATGTGACAAGCTGTTACCAATCACAGCTCACACAGTATTTCTCAGTGGCTGCAAGAATGTAGTCAGAGAGCCTTTATGGGTGTAAAAGCAATCTGTGTAAAAATAAAAAAAAAAAGAATAATCTTCATCACTTTCCACAAGTAGTACAGTGTCACTATGGTGACACTGTACTGCTAGGGTGACAGTATGTAAAATAAAATACATAATATAAAAAACTATTTAAAAAATGTTTTGAAAAATTATTTTAAATTATAATTTTTATAAACTTATTTGGATTTTTTTTTACCAAAAAGATAGCTGAATACATTTTGGCCAAGATTTATGAAGAAAGATTATATATTTGCAAAATTTTATAATAAAAACACTTTTTTCCCCCAAATTTTTGGTCTTTTTCATTTATATAACAAAAAAAACACAAAAATCCCAGTGGTGAATAAATACCACCAAAAGAAAGTTTTATCAGTCTCAAAAAAATGCTAAAAAGTTTATTTGGGTACAGTGTTGCATGACCGCGCATTTGTCATTCAAAGTGTGATAGCACTGAAAGCTGAAAATTGGCCTGGACTGGAAGGGGATGAAAGTGTCCGGACAGGAAGTTGATAAATAGCAACCTTAACACATGCCAAGCTCTGTGCCTATTAGCCACATACGTCTACTCTATATTACAGAATCAAAATATAATTTTAATCATAATAATAAGTTATTCTGTACTCTGTATTTGGTCTCAGGCCATGGATGTTCACTGAAGACAGCAGCAGGAAACTTTTTGGATATTTCTGGAAAGTCAATCCCACATTTCTAGTCACTGACTTTGATAAGTAATCTATCCTGTTAGAATCAGGGCATGATAAAACACATTTATTAATGTTTTAATCTGTTAAGAACAGGATCAGACTATGAGCACATAACCCTCAGGCCTAAACTACAAAGGCAATTATAATGTCTTGCTATGGACTGATTAACCGCTTGTTTGGAATCATCTCCTTTACAACACAAGGACTTCAAACTGCTAGACATGAAGTAACTGCCCACTAAAGGATACATTGCTCACTTGCTTGGTGTGAATAACGCCTGTTTAGTTTATGTCCATCTTAATTGACAAGAACTACTTTTCCCATACAGACCTTCAATATATTATATATATTTACACTTGAATTTTGTGTTTCTGAGTGCGGTTGTAATAATTTTATTTTTTTGATCATTTTTTGTTTATTTTTGCACTAAGCGCAGTTTTTTTCTTTCCACACCTCCGACATAACTGAAAGACACCTTGAAGTGTTCTGCTAGAAGGTGCAGAGAAGACTACATTTTCTATCTTCTAGGGAACATTTAGAAATGTTTATCATACCTGTAAAAAGATTTAAAGATTAGTTTGCCGTTACCACAAAATTGCCTATGCAGATAAGGGGTGGCTCGTAGATAAAAACAGACTGAGCAGCTTTAATTTAAGTTGGATAATGCTCTTTCTACAGGTGTGGACCATTTATGTACCTCCTAAAGCCTGGGCGAGAAACTCCCAGAGATGGCATCAACCCATCCTGTCTTGTTCCTAGAACTTTGCTAAGACACTCCCTGCCATTACTGTTCACCCCCACCATCAATGGAGTGAGCTCTCAAACGCCCACGCATATGTGGTTCACCATCTCCTCCATCCAGGGGTGGACTGATAACTCATCAGGCCCCCGGGCAATAGGGGATCAAGGGCTCCTGTGTCCTCACACACACTCAAACCACACCCAAAAAAGCCTATAAAAGGTACTAGGGGCATCTCATGGGGCCCCCTACTGACCCTGGGCCCTAAGGCAGCGCCCAAGTGCCCAAATGGTCAGTCCACCCCTGCCTCCATCACAGCATTGCTCAGCACAGAGCTACTGTGATAGGGAAGAGAGCATGCAAATGAATTAGCTGGGAGTGTCTTAGTAACATCCTAGCAACAAGGCAGGATGGGATAATGCCCTCCCAAGTACTTTTGTGGCCAAGCTTTGGAAGTTGTGCAAATGGCCTATAACTATAGAAAGGGCATTATTTAACAGCTGCAAAGTTTTGTCTATAGGTGCCCTCCCTCACCTGCATAGACAATTTTTTGGTAAAGGTGAACTAACCTTCCGAAATGTAGTTATATGTTTTTTGTGCCTTGAGCCTCATAGCTGTACAGTTGCAGTGTAAGATCTAAGGCACTTCTGCCTCAGACCCAACAGATTTACCAATCTTACCAGGTTTGGAGTGAGAGTTGGTGATGCCACTGATGTGCTACACAGGAAGCTGTACTTGAGGACCTGCAGACCAGCATCCCCCTACATCCAGGGCCGATGCTTCTACTAGGCAAACTAGGTAGCCGCCTAGGGTGCACTGTGTCGCTTATGGACCCCTTGTATGAATTCTTCATTTCTCTGCAGAGTCCCCCTCGCCTCATACACAGGGAATGATCGTATCTTTACTCTGCACAATTGTCTCACGGCACAGCCTGTCCACACATGACCATTTAGTGTGTGTGTGTGTGTGTGTGTGTGTGTGTGTGTGTGTATATACATACATATACACACACACACATGGGTGTACCTCGGTTACAAATGTAATGCGTTCTCCAGGACGTTTTGTATTGCGGAAAATTTGTAAACCAAAACATGGTTTCCCATAGGAATGCATTGAAAACCCATCAATCCGTTCCGGAGGTCAGAAAAAAGTAAAAAAAAGTTGCTGTCACTATATGTCAGTGCGGTTTTTAAATGTAATTACCGGCTTTTTTTTTTTCTTCACTATAGCTCACAGAATCAGCTGTCACTTTCCCCCCAGCTAAAAGAAAGAAAGTTTCCTTTTAGTTTATTTCCCTGAGTTAAAAGAAACAATGTTTCCTTTAGCTCCGGGGAAAGTGACAGCTAATTCTGTGAGCTATAGTGAAGAAAAATTTGTAAACCGAAGAATTATTTTCAATGGATTTTCATTTGTAAACCAAAAATTACATTAACCGAGTATAATTATATATATACTGTATATATATATATATATATATATACACACACACACACACACACACACACACACGCACAGGGCAGTATTCCATGTAGCAGTGGAGTGTTGGCTCCCCTAGGATGGGAAGTGATGACATTAGCCCAGGACCCCAGGCGGTCAGCACTCTCTGATCGGAGGATCGGTCTGTATATCCCCGGCACACACACTGGCAAAATTGATCCTTCAGCTGTAACAGGGAGCAGGCTAGTGACCGAATGGGCCGTGTCCAGTGCTGACTCTGCCTTCTTCTACACAGCTGGAGCCAATCAATAAACGGGGGTGTGCTCTGATTTCAGGGTTAACCCTATGTGAGTAGGATGGTCGGGGCCCGTTGTATATGAGAGGGAAGCGGGGTAGTGCTGGGAGTCTGCCTGTCCTCACTGAGAGCCACAGCCTGGACTCTGCACCCCGGCAGGAGTCATCACAGATGAGCCGAGCCTAGGAGGATGGTGGGTCATGGAGGTGACAGTAGGAGGGGGGCGTACAATGGTCGGGGTGAGGGGAGTGGATGCCCATTGATCAGGTGGGATGCCACCACAAGGGGCAGCAGAGGGGGAGGACGAAATGGGTGTCTGGGGCCAGTGAAGTAGCTGAGCTGCTGCTCCTTCCTCTCAGACTCAGTTCCTTACTGCAAGCCGGCTGGGGGCTGCTGATCACTGTGGATTTTTTTAACTTTAACTTACTTGTTTGTCTGATTGGTTAGTACAGTAATTTATATTTGGATAATATATATTTTGTCTTTAATATTGGTGCTGGTGGCATCTTATGGCACTTATTTTTGCAAATGAAAAGAAATTTAGCAATTTCATGTTTTGTTGATGTAATATTTTCTACTGTTTTTAAATTGTTTTTATTTTTTGTTCGGGTGGGGGGGGGGGTTGGGCACTGCCTACATCTACTTCATTCATTCTTTGACTCTGGGCTTTCCCAACCTCTCCTGTTGTTTCTTAATATTCCTCCGACATTAGATCGCTAGTAATCAGGGATTAGCGCTGACATAAGGAAGCAAAGCCCTGTCTCATGAGGACCGCCTTCATACAAAGGGAAGAACAAGACGTGGTACATCATTAAATTGGAGAAGATCAGCAGGAAATTTAGAGGCAATACTGGTAACTAGTCCTTTTGCCCTCTGCTTTCCATTTTTGGGCACTGTTTCAGCAGTAGTGGTCCTGCCATTTACTATGTGCAGTAATTGCCAATTTTTTTATCTATTCTGCTACATTTTTTTAAATGTCCCCTGCTCTTTCAAATGGGTGCACTGCTTCTCCTAACATCTGGTTGGAGCGCATGCGCACAATTACTCCCAGATGCACTGACCACAGGATTATATGTGCCATGAGTACTTGTGCACACATATTGTACAGTGCATGTGTATGGTAGTTTCATTGACTTCTGCGATTCTGATCCAAATCACTGACAACAAAAAAAGTCAGTAAAAGTCTGGTTAGTGGAAGGAGGACGTTGGTGGGGCACACGTCCTCCTCACCAGAAGCCCCTTTTCTGCCTGTGGTTGTCTGCACACAGAGTGGCTTGACGTACATCGGTAGACCCAGGGGGTAACACACACATTGCAGCAGTTATGATGGTGCTTCAAAGGAACCCCACTTGTGCACGTAGCCACCACAAAAACAAAGTCAGGCAAGTGTAGAAATCAGATTGATCCTGAGAAGTTGGCAGCAATATTAATGAGCATATTAGAATACAAATACGTGTGGCTACCTGACAATAAAAGTATACAAGAGAGAAAAGATAAAACGATATCTTATCCAAGATGGGTACAGGCCTCTCTTTACACACAGAGGATAGGAAGCTTCCTTTTTTATTACATTATGATACTCCAAACCAATTCTTGGACAGCTTCCCCTCCCCAGGTACAGCTGCTGATAAGTTCATTTCTCTAGAAGAACTGGTTACTTTTCACATCTTAAAAGGAACATGTACATTGGCTTAAAGTGATTCTAAAGGTTTCTTGATTTTTTTTTTTTTTACATAGCAAACATGTTTATATTTACCTGCTCTCTGCAGTGGTTTTGCACAGAGCAACCTGGATCCTCCTCTTCTCGGGTCCCCCAACGGCGCTCCTGGCCTCTCCCTCCTTTCGGATGCCCCCACAACAAGCAGCTTGCTATGGGGGCACCCACTGCTCTGCGTGTCCATTCACACTGGGAGCTGTGGCTTCGCCCCAGCCCCTCTCTCTTCTCATTGGCTCACTGGCTGTGAGCCAATGAGGAGAGGGAGTCCCAGGACAACCAAGACTCCAGTGCACATAGCTGAATCAAGAGGAGTCTTGGGTAAGTATTAGGGAGGGCTGGGGGGGATGCTGCATAGAGAAGGTTTTTTTACCTTCATGCAGAGAATGCATGAGGTTGAAAAACCTCGAGCCTTTACAACCACTTCAAAAAACACTGCTCCTATAGGAGTTTATCTTTTTGCCTTTAGAAGCATTTCATGTTATCCTATATGTCCATGCACATTAGGAAGCTTAGAGGCATATTTTAAGCTCAGCATTTAGAGGCAGAACCTTTCTGGTTTGCCTTTTTGAGAGCAGTTTTCTGGCAGAAACAAAAACACACTAAACGCTCCTAAACACTGCTAAATGCTTTTGCATATTCTCCCTGTGCCTGCGTGGATTTCCTCCGGGTACTCCGGTTTCCTCCCACACTCCAAAGACATGCTGGTAGGTTAATTGGCTCCTCTCTAAATTGGCCCTAGTATATGAATGTGAGTTCGGGAACTTAAATTGTATGCCCCTTGAGGGTTAGGAACTGATGTAAATGTACAATATATATGTAAAAGTGCTACGTAAATTGATGGCGCTATATAAGTACCTGAAATAAATAAATGGTAGTACAAAAATGCTCAAACCTTTTTTTTTCTCCATAACAAACATGGGCATTTTTTTAAGCCAGCGTGCATGGACCTTAAGCATCTAAAAAAGGCATTTCAATTTGGTATTTTAAAGGCCTGTGGCCCTGCTGTTCCTTCTCGGAGTCCTTCAGTGTTTTAAAGTGAGAAAATCCTAAGCCTAACTATTCTAAACCCCCACTACTATCACATTTCCTTCTTAACCTGTACAAACAAGATTATTTCTCTATTTTTCATCTGCTCAGGTCCCGTCACATGATCCTGCAGCTCCGGCTCAGGGAGCACTCGCCAACGGCTGGGAATTTGAAGTAGCTGTGACATCACCCATAGGCTACCATGGCCCAGCCATTGTCAGTGTTCCTTCCTCTCCCCTGCAGCAACCGCTCACTGACACAAGGGAGCTGGAGCTGCATGATCACATGAGCGTAATGGAGTGAATTAAAAATTGGCAAGTACAAACATCATTTCATACTGGTTAGGCAGGATTGGTAGGATGAGTGGGGAGGGAATATTGTAAGTTGCACTTTTTACCATTCTGGTAAGTTCTAAAGTGCCATGATCCTGTTCTGGAAATAAGTAGGTGAGGCTCTCAGCAGACATAATGACGTCCCCTTAAAATCTATGTATAGCCAAAACGTGTTGGTTATGGATAGTATAGGGAATGATTAAGACCCCTGATGGTTTGTCTTTTGCTGTCTGTATACCCATGTGGAACTTTTCCTAAATTTTCTGCACCAGAGATGCAACAAGAAATTAGAGGAAATCTTTGAAAGTGAAGGGAATTTCTCTCTTAAACAGCTGTCCTAATAACAAGGGTCTCCATTGGAAGGTTTTACCTTCCTTTTTTTCTGGGGACAACTCTTAAGTTTCGGATTTCCCCTTACTTTCTAAGTGACAATAGACCTCAGTATGAATAGAGGGGTGAATTGCCCCAGCGATGGCACAGACAGCAATAAAACCTTGACAGAGGATCTAGCCTATACCTACTCTATTCAACACTGGAAAAAAGGGTTTTGTGTAGACATACACTTTAATAATTTAGTCTTATTAATTCAATCCACTCTTTCGTGAGAATTTGACAGGTCTGGTGTAACACTTAATCTTGTTACAGCTCTCTAAAGTAATTTATTTGTTGTATTCTAGACTACACTCCTTTCCTGCAAGCCAACTTCACCTTTTTCACACCCATGTGATGAGTCAAGGTGTAGATCAGGATACTATGAAGCCCGTCCCATGATGGCAAGGCAAGTTGAGGATTGTGAGTTCATGTGAGGAGAAAAAAACAACTTTACACCCATGTCATAATCAATGCAGAACCAGACCATGAAGGAGGTTACACATCAAAATTCTTTCTGCTTGGATACAGCTATAAATAGGTTAATCATAGATTATAAAAAAAAAGTTTTTTTAAGTCCCATTTCCTCTTTGTTCTGTGGTATGCATAAAAGCAACAGGAGGTCTTATAAAGCCACTTACATTAAAAGGGCCATTAACAATGAATATTTCTATTCATCTGTCTGGACTCCTATGGATTGGTTTTAAGACACAAGAAAAGCAATAAGAACATTCCTAAAAAATACATTTTATATTAAAATTTGCCAAGTAGAGGCCAGCTCACAAAACAGATATTTAGTATTTAAACACAACAAGGTCAAGTCAGTATTAAACGTAACAGTGCCCAATAGGGCTGATTTTCCACTTTTAATTATTCTAAATGGCATGGCACAGCATATCTTCCAAAAATGATTTTACATGCTACCTTTTATCAGAGATCAGTCAGATATTGGTCTCAAACACAATGCAGATGCATTTTCGCAAGTTTGCAGGTTTTGGCCTAAAAGAGACCTAAAGCCAAACTTTTTTTTTCTATTTTGTATAGAGTAAAGGAGGGTAATAACTCCTGTCAGTTTTTTTCCCCCATCAGGAAAATTCCCCCATTGGGGAGATGTCCCTTGACTCTCTGTCTCATAGCCACAACAGGAAAAGAGAGAAAATCCCTCAAAAGTGAGGGAATACCTTGTTGTCAACAGTACAAGTGTCCCCATTGGAGGATTTCCCCTCTATTACTGTTCTTGGCACAACCTAGAATTTGGAATTTTCTTTCACTTTTGGTAATGATGGTAAACAGGATAAATGAAGAGGGTGAATCTCCCTAACAGGGACACAGACAACAAAAAAACCTGACAGGTGTTCTAATCCCTCTCCCCCGTATCCAAAACTAAAAAAAATTGCCTTTAAACTTTAAAGCGAATATTCACCCCCTAGAATGCAGTGGGTATTGTTGCTCTCCTCCCTCCTCCACAGTTTAAAATGGAAGGTTTTTTTTCCTTGATTTGTTTAGTTTTTAAATGTTTTTTGCCTCCCAGCGGTTATTTCTTTCTTCTAGGCAAGATTGATGTCTGTACCAATCTGAAGCCTCCTGGTATATGTACAACACATATCCCAGAATGCTTCACTTTCCATTCGGGGTTGCCAGAGAACAGTGGGGCTCCCAGAGAACAGTGGGGCTGCCATGCGTCATCAGGGAGCTGAGCTGCCTAAACCAGGAATAGGTACCTAGTGACATTAGGAACAAAGATGGTGACAAGGCATGTGGCAGTGGTACAGCAGATCACTGAATGAAAACATTGGATCTACTAGGGCAGGTGAATATGTGACAATCCTGAATAACAGGCAAGAGGGGCAATGAAGTTCCTCTTCACACAGACCGTATGCAAGTATGTGGCTGCTCAGTGGGCAGGCCTAATGCCATGTGGCTGCATATATGTGGCGCTGTGTAAACAACTGGCCATGCTGAAAGCATGCTCCTAGCACAGTAGCCAGTGGGGATTGGTGTGCTCCCAATGCATACTTGTGATCAGATGCTTTCCATTCATGTGACTGCTCTGACAGCCAATCACAGTGGTCACATGACCCAAATGCCCACCTCTACCTTCTGGGGGGGAGTCAGAGTAAAGGGGTTAATTTTCTAGACCAGATGTTTGCTCAGACCAAAGGTTCCCATGGTTTTCATTTGGAATGGACTCACTACACTGCTCTACTTACAAGAAGAATTAAAACAATAACAGGAAAACAATTACCATCTCTTCTACTAGATTCATCAATTTGGTTCAGTTCCATATTGTCTCTTTCAAGCCGAGGTTGATGTGGTCTGTTCTTTGTTGTTGCTGGCCACAGAGCTACCAATACAAATGTTAAACAATTAGCATTTCCTACTTTACTTGGTTATTGCTCTTACAAGTCCATGTGTCATTGGATTTAAATAGTAGAATTTTGTAAGGTTTAGTTAATGTGATTTCACCTTTGCCACTATAATCACACATATCTGTTTGGATTTCTAAACTGTAAGATTTCAACATCCTTTTTTTAATACATTCTTTATAAATTAATGGAAAATACAAAAAATATGGTACACATGATCAGTTAAAATACATAATAGAAAAGCAGGGTGAATCATAATGAGAACCATGGCACAATGGCAATGGGGAATGATTTACAAGAGTCTTGGAAATTCCCTGGTTAGCAACTATAAAATATATTTATAAGACAAAAAGACAAATAGAGATATTGATAAAGACTAGAAGGGAAAGAAAATTGAGGAAAGAAAATTGAGGAAAGAAAATAAGGGGAGGAGAGGAAAAAATAAATCTGTAGATGAGGGAGGTGGGAAGAGAGTGAAATGAGAACCCATCAAAACCCCAATAACTTCAATATAAATTCACATTTACTTTAAAAGGTACTCAGATAATCTACTGTATCTATGCTAGCTTCAGGGGTGGACTGACAACTCATGGGGCCCTCTGGCAATAGGGGATCATGGGGCCCCTGTGTCCTTGCCCAAACTCAAAAAAGCCTATGAAAAAGGTACCAGGGGCATATCAGGGGGGCCCCCTACCGACCCCGGGCCCTCAGGCAGTGCCCGAGTTTCCAAATGGTCAGTCCGCCCCTGGCTAGCTTTGTATAGTATAAGATAAGGCAGGGGTCAGCAACCTTTTCCACAGCAAATTCCATTTCCACAAATATTGGACAGCCAATGTGCCGATAAACAAAAGTGCCGTAGCCTTAGGTAGTTTTCCATTTTTGCACTCATAGCTGTACAGCTAATTTTAAGTTATACTCTATTATTCTACAGAACCCTACAGTATCATGTAAACATCTCAGATCAGCCATAATGTTTGTAATTCCAGACCTCAGATAAGCCCCAATTCCTGCTCCTCCAGACTTTGGATCTGCTCCAATGCATGTATGTACTTCACACTTCAGATCATTCCCTACTTCTGCACCTCTAGTAGTTGGATCAGCCTCAATGCATGAACCTCAGAACTCAGATTTCCTACTAAATCCAGTTTTTGTTCCTCCAGACCTCAGATCAGCCCCAATGCATGTACTTCAGATTAGCTTGAGTTTCTGCTCCTCCAGACCTCAGATCAGCCCCATTGCATGCACTTCAGACTTCAATATCAGACCTCAGATTAGCCTCAAAGCAAGCATGCACTTCAAACCTCAGATCAGCCCCAATAGGCATTGCATTTAACATTGCCTAGAGGTTGGTTGTTTGTTACACAAAGCCTCCATTCTCATAAGATGTATTTTATAGGATTCTATCTAGTTTGAAACATTAAGCTCTGAACCTGGCTATTACATTATTCTTATGCTGACCTTTTATTTATTTTTAGGGCTGAAATGCAGCTTCAGATCAGAGAATGCAGGAGGATCTTGTAAAAGGAAAGTGACCAAAATGACTGATATCAGAAAGCTGTTATACATCACCAGTTTAAAGTACCAAAAATTAAAATGTTCTTTTTTTTTCTCTCTTTCTCTCATTCCTTTTTATAAAATAGGATACCACTGTGTGAAGGTATGCTGGCTGGCTGGCAGGCTTCCTGGGCGCAGTACGGCAATGTCCTCAACGGCAGACTGTTTTCACTGATGTCAGGAATGTGGACCAGCTTTTGTAAGTGACAGCCTAAGGAACTGTCATTTACAGCCAATCTCTTTGCATGCCAGCAGAAAGGGCACTTTGTGCCTGCCTTAGTATTCTTGTGGGGGGTTACCAACCCCTGAGGTAAGGTATTTGTGAGTGTGCAAGTGGGTGTGAAAGCCCTGAGCTAAGCAGTGGTTATAAAGGGGCTTTCTTTGGGACAAATATGATCCCAATGTTATCACCATATTGAGAATGGCATTTATGAAGTGGTTCCAGGGGCCAAAGAGTATATCTATATTTAGTCATCACACACTGGTCAGAAGTGACACTGAAGATCATTTATATCTATCTGCAAATCAACAAAAAGACTGCTACATAAAATTGCATCTAAAGGCAAAAGAGGAGTAAAGAAGGGTTAGAACCCCCGTCAGTTTTTTTTTTTTTGTAACTTTCTGTGCCCTTATTGGTAAGATTTGTTTACCTTGTGACCATTGTCATCAGGATTAAAAGTGAGTGAAAGTCTAAATGCTCAATTTTCCCAAGAAAAGGAAGTCTTCTAAAGGGGACATTTGTGTCAGTGACAATTGTCGAAGAGAAAATCTCCTCACTATGGAGAGATTTCTTCTCACTTCCTTCTCTGTTTAAGGTACAGTACAGAAAATTAAGTGATGTTATCTCCCCAAAAGTAAAAACAAACAACAACAGGGGTTTTACATCTTCCCTACTATATCCAAAACCAAAAAAAGCTTTGGCATAAAAGCGTATAGTGTCTAAAACTCTGTAAAACTTTTTAAAGTGCTCAGTTTCTTCCACACCTACAAAGAGTCAAGTTTGAAATGTTAGCCCATTAAACTACCTGGTGGTCCCTAGCCATCTCCCAGAACAAAGTAGCTGTTATATCGGTATCTTGCCAAGAAAAATATCAAATGTGGCACAAAATTTTTAAGGAGGCTGTAGAGAGCACAATTGTGGACGCATTGTTTTGTGAAGAGGCGGTTATAGCAGTGATCCCTAGCAATTTCTTGTAATGTGTCTCCAGTCTACGACTGTCTCCTGTAACATGTCCCCAGTCTTCAACAAATCCTAATGCATGTTTGCAGTCTCCTACTGTCTCCTGTAGCGTGTCTGACCAGGTCTTGTAGCATGCGTCAGGAACATCATGCCAGCTGCATGGCACATGCACCACAGACATTGGCATCAAGTTGAATATTTAAATGGGAGTTCTGCATAGCTTAATTGCTGAATGGTCTTTCAATCTGTATTTCTATGATTCCTGACCCTGAACTTGTTCCTAACCTTGATGCTGACCTGGCCTCAACCTGACCTGCTCTTAAATTATCCCCGCTTATGATTGCTGCTCATCTCCATTATGGACCTCAACCAGTACTTCTGACCAAGATTCTGCTTATCAACTTGGTATTTGCTTCCAGCATATTGCAAACCTCTTTTTGTTTCGGACCTCAATGCTGGCTTTGATTTGATGCTTTGCTACCCACTTGTTACCTACCCAGCTTGTGACCCAACTCTGCTCATATCAGAATTTGGCGTATCCTCAGTGCACTGAGACAGCTTCAATCCTGCAATTCTGCTACCAGTGCTCCCAAGTTCCAGCACTCAGGTATCTGTGCTTTTACATCACCCTTGCAGGCCCTGTCTTTAATTCCAGGGGTGCTTGGAGGGAAATCAAGTAAGAGGCCAATCTCGTCATCTCTGGCTCCTTATGATGATAGCATGCCCATAGTCTCTGACCACATTTACACGATTGTGGTCTCTGACTGCTTTATCATTACATTCACTGAATATTATGAGCGGTGAGGTCAGGGGCCATGCTTCAGGCCACCTATTTCAAGTAAGTTGACCACCAGTGATGTAGAATGTAATGGATTACTACTACTATTAGCAATATCAGAAGAGTGTAGAAACGAAATAGCACAGATCGGGAGTATAAAACTGAAGCGCTGCTAAGCCGGATGTGCTCAGCTACAGATGTGCCAGGAATGTGTGTCCGTGGACTATTTTCATTACATTCAGCGACAGGCGCACTCAGATGTTTACACTATGCATAAACATAAAGGGGAAGGAGAGATAACGGTCTGAACACACATCAAAGCTGCTTTTATCAGCTTTAGCAGACAGCAAAATATATTTTTCAAATTTTAAATGAAACCCCCTGCTATTTTTATCCAAAACACAGGTGTTTACGTGGTATGCCTGTGGGAGGCAGACAAGGAACCAATGGGTACTGCAGGCCAATTTGTTACTTCCAGACACCCCACCATGGATAATCTATTTGCCTCATTACTTAAAGTGTATGTCAGGGCAAAAAAAAAAAAAAAAAAAAGCATATGCAGTACATCTCTGCAATACATGCATATTTCCCCATGGTTTATCCATTAACACTTTTGCTGCCAGAAATATTTTTGTGGGAGTTTTTTCACACACGTTAAAATACATATTTTAGGTCTGATGATTAGTTTAAAATATATATACACAGGCGTACCTCGGTTTACAAATTTAATGCATTCTGTGGGACTTTTCGTATTGTGAAAAATTCGTAAATCTAAACGTAGTGTCCCATAGGAATGCATTTAAAACCAATTAATCTGTTCCGGAGGTCAGAAAAAAGTTTAAAAAAAGTCTTGATCTGTTCAAAACTCTTTATAAAGGGCACTTTAAAAAGGCATAAATACTGTACAGGGACATGATTAAAAATTAATTTGTAAATACATCGAAAACCAATGAATCCGTTTGTATTGCGAAAATAATTCATTAATGCATTGAAAACCAATCAATCCGTTACGGAGGTCAGAAAAAATAAAAAAAAGTCTTTTATCTGTTCAAAACTCTTTATAAAGTGCACTTTAAAAGGCATAGTACTGTACAGGGACATGATTTAAAAAAAAAATTGTAAATGCATTGAAAACCAATTAATCTATTCGTATTGTGAAAAAAAAATTGTAAACTGAGGCATTATTTTCAATGGATTTTCATTCATATCCCGAAAATTACATTAACCGAGGCGTTCGCAAACCGAGGTACGCCTGTATTTTCTGAAAGCAGAGACCTTGGAGAATTAATTAGTGTAGTTCAAATTTTTTGTCACACAGTATTAGTGCAACAGTTTATATCAAACTCATATTTTCAGTTAAAAAAAAACAAACTAAAATTAAATTACCAACCATATAGTAATGAGGTTGCAACAAGCAAATTAATACCAAACATGTCAAGCCTTAAAATTACTTGCACCCGTGAAACGGCAGCAAATTTCTGTACACAAAATTTTACATAGTTGACGCTTTAATAGCCATTACATGATTAGTCAGGTAAAAAATAAGGTTGGAAAAAAAAGGTGGCTGTAAATCCTTACATATACCCAGTGAAGTGACTGGTCTCAGCTGATACACAGAGATGAAACAAATCCTCCTACATAAGCTACTGTATACCTGTTTATTTGTAGTGCCCTCTACATCTATTCAAAGTCCAGAATTAATAATGCTTGCCTGAGCTATCAATGGAGGGGGAACACCAGAAATTACGCTCTGCAGAGCTCAGTGAGGAGAGCTAATTGGATGGCAGAGACACCCCCTGCCCCCTTCACACAGCTCACAGGAACAGAGCTGAGGCTGTCAGTCACAGGCTGTGTGCTGGAGCTCCCTCCCTCCCTGTCACCTTTTTGAGTCCTCATGCACAATGGACATTTTTACAGCTGCTGTTTTTGGCTTTTGACATTTTTTTTTACATTTTTTTCTACAGCCAGCAAACTCCCCGGCATGTTATCCTATGTGTCCATGCACACATAGACTGTAATCAACATTTTTTGGCAGGGACGTTTTTTGGCTGGAAAAAATCCCAGGACTAGTGAGTTTCTAGAGAAGCTTTTTAGTTGTAAAAATGCTCTAATGCTGAAAAACGTGGGTAAAAAAAAAACGCTAAAAAAAGTTAAAAACCACAAAACGCTGATAAACGCGAATACAAAAATGCTAAAACACTCAAGTATTTAACGTGACTTTACACAGTTAAAGTTACCAATGTTATTAAAACGCCCCGTGTGCATAGAGCCTGACTTTTGGTGTAAGGAAAACATGCCAGAAGTGACATATTATTATTATTATATAGTGTTTATATAGCGCCAAAGGGTATGCTCAGCGCTGTACATTAGCGAGGGGGACAGAACATGAGACAATACAGTAACAATACAATACACGAGGGGTTAGAGGGCCCTGCTCTTTCGAGCTTACAATCTAGGAGGGAGGGGATAGTGGTTCAGGAGGAAGTGGCTGTGGGGGATGGAGTGGTAGGAGGAGTGGAGGAGATCAGTTGTTAGGTGAGGGTGGGGTAGGCTTCCCTGAAGAGATGGGTTTTCAGGGTGCACCTGAAGGTGAGGAGGGTAGGTGACAGTCTGATGGATTGGGTTAGGGAGTTCCAGAGGATGGCGGAAGTCCTGGAGAAGTCCTGCAGTCGGGCGTGGGAGGAGGAGACCAGGGAGCTAGAGAGTAGGAGGTCTTGTGAGGAGCAAAGGGCACAGGTAGGGTGGTATTTGGGTATCAGGTCAGTTAGGTAGTTTGGGACAGCGTTGTGAATGGCTTTGTAGGTCAGAGTTAGTAATTTGAATTTAATGCGTTGGGCAATTGGGAGCCAGTGAGGGATTGGCAGAGGGGGGAGGCAGATGTGGAGCGGTTGGTGAGGTGGATGAGTCTAACCGCTGAGTTCAGGATAGACTGGAGTGGGGATAGCATTTGTTTGGGTAGGCCAGTGAGAAGGGAGTTGCAGTAGTCCAGGCGTGAGATGATGAGGGAGTGTACGAGTTGTTTAGTAGTGTCTGGGGTGAGGAACGTGCGTATCTTGGAGATGTTGTGGAGGTGGAGCCTGCATGACTTTGATAGTGATTGGACATGAGGTTGGAAGGAAAGGTTTGAGTCCAGGGTGACACCCAGGACTTTGGTGTGTGGGGTGGGATTGATGGTGGCGTTGCTAGTCGCGATGGAGAGGATGGGGGGGGGGGCGCGGGCTGGGGGGAAAACTAGGAGCTCAGTTTTGGACAGGTTTAACTTGAGGAAATGGAGCGACATCCAGTCTGATATATGCAGAAGCAGCAGACAGAAAAGACATTTAGTGCTCTTAATCAAGACAAGTGCACACTATAGAGGGATATGCTTTGTTCTAATTTCATGTTTGAGGTTTACAACCACTTTAAAGCGGAGTTCCACCCATTTTTAATACTTTACCTTATTATGTAGTCCCTGGGAAATAAAGAACAAGTTGGATATTTTTTTTTTTAATATACATACCTTTTAATCCACTGCAAGCCTGCAGTTCCGGTCCCGACCGCCTAGACGATAATGTCGTAAGGCGATTTGCAAGGTCTCCTGGGATGTCATTTCTTGTATCCCAGGAGTCCTTTGGATTCTTGTAATCGCGGGACTTGGAAACCAGAAATGATGCGAATGGGAGGTGTTCCGCGCCATTTTAGCGGAGTCCATGATTATATACATACATACATACTATATATATTGTGTGTGTGTATATATATACACATTAATATATATTTTAGGTGGCGACTTTAGACTTTACTTTTCCTTCCCTTCCTTACAGTAAAGTGCTGTACTTCATCAGTCCCCACCATTGATATGGCAACCTGTATTGCACACGTTGCACCGAGCAGTGTCTGTACTGCGCATGCGCGAGAACGAGTGGTGCATGCTGGGATAGCCAGCAGCACCGATTCCCGGAAATAAATACCTCCGGGCTTCAGATGCCCACAATTATCATGGCGCCTGCCTGCTTCCAAGATCATGGTAAATGTTTAAGAATTACTAAGTAATTACAATGTTTCTACTATTGTATTATTCCAATTAAGGCTATTTGAAAAGGTCATCGTGGATCTGCTTTTAACAAAAATTTATTAGGGGGACTGGAGCTCCTCTTTAACCTTGAATGATGGCCCTAGAATTCATGCTTTAATTCTACGGTGCATTGTGATACCCAGTACATTTTTGTATGTAGGTGCCCCCTATCCCGCCAAAGTGTTCATTTTTTTCATTCATATGTAAATGTACATGGGGGAAGGGGGCTTTACATTTTAATTTGAGGGGAGTTAAATTCTTGGGTATAGCTTTAATGGTTTTAAACTTTTTTTCACCTAACTTTATTACTATCACAAAAGGTGCTGAGTTTCTGATGTAACAAAATTCCCCAACTGAATATTTGACAGACCAAAAGGTAGAAAATAGGAGAAGTTCATGGTTAAGGTTTACACACACTTCAGTATACATGAAACACAGTTTATCATGGCTAATACAGCCATTCACAGCTTCACGAAATACCCAGATAAGATGATTCACCCCTTCCACATTCTGACCTACAATGTCATTGGCACTGCGGACACAAAGAATGCTTATGCTTAAATTTCCTGCAAATAGCACAAACAATAACATGCATTTGTACAGTACAAGATCACAAATGTTATTCATATACAATATTGCAGAGACCATGTAGTCCCATTTACACAAGATAAAGTTTTTTTAGTTGCGGTCATACTATTCAGTTTTCTCTTTGCAGCTGTGTTGGTGAGTTGGACAGATAAGCAAAAATTTAGACCAATCAAAGAGCTAGTTGACAATGTTAAAATGTATGTAAACTCTTAACAAATTTCTATTATTCGCTCCATTTAGGTCTGTTCAATATACAATTGAAAGAGTTTTCTTATATCTGTTTGACAAATGCAAAAAAAAAAAAAGGAGGTAGCATTAAATCAACACCTGCTTTAATCCCTAAAAGCTCACATCACCCCACCACTTAAATGGGTTACATTTAGCAGGCGGTACTGCCTGCCAAATGCAACAAACAGGATCATTTTATATATATAGTCAAGTTTTATTGTTTAACAAATAAAATATCACAAACCAGAGTCAAGACTTTCATTATTATTACAAAATGATATGTAGTATGCCTAATGAGCTCCATGCATTACCTTGTTAATACACATATCAAAAAATTCTCTCATAGGGTCAACTGATCCTAGTAATTTACGTCAGATTCAAGAGGACCCCATTGACACCTGATCATAATATCACATATCAGCAAAATGACAGAAAATAAGAACCACCAAAGAACAAAACTAGGAAAAGAAAGAAGAGAAAAGAAAGAAGAGAAAAAAAAGGGAGAAAAAAGTAAGAGAAAATGTACCAGAATAAATGTAAACCATCTACTAATTGTATAAATGGGTAATAGAGACATGGCATGTGACACAGGCAGGTATCCAGGATCTCATAAATTTTTTACATATCATTATTGAGGTATTATGAAAGGTTCCTCCAGGCTTGAGGGTGCAAAGAAAAATTTCACAAAATAAATCTCAGTAAAGAAGAGTCACCTCTAGCTCATTCAGGTTACACACTGGCAAAGCTGTCAGAGACTAATCATGTTATAAGAATTTGTGGGTAGAGAACCATTCACGGTCAGTAATATTGTTCGAAAAGTATAGCCATCCAGGCGAAATATCTCAAAATTTTTCTTCCTTATCTTGTGAGGTGAGCACCTACCTCTCTGCCTTCATTATCCTATCCAATTCCGTCTTCCACTCAAGAACAGTAGGACAGCTGTTCATTTTCCAAAAACCTTTGAAAGACACTATGTATATCACTATGTACATCATGGAATAGGTAGTGAAGGGGTTATGTTGCATAGGCTTGAAGGCAGGTTTTTGTACCCATAATGAGATCTCCTCCCAGAATTTTTTCAACTTTTGGATACCACCACCATAGATGGAGGAATGAGTCTTAAGTTCCAGCGCACAACCCTACCAGCAATTCAGGAATATTCCCAGAAAGATTTTGGCGAAGGGAGCAGGGGATTTATACCAGGGCAATAGAAGTTTATAACATAATTCCTGTGTTTTCATATTAATGGATGAAATGTGAGAGAGTTTGGATATTTTTTGTAACTTAGCTGTGAGAGTGCAATTCCTAGCTCCCTTTTCCATTCTCTGACAAAGTATGGGGCCTGTCCTGAACCTTGGGAAAGCAAGAGTCTATACATGTGGGAATGTAGGTGTTCTGTGTCTCTTTCAGTTGCACACATGGATTCAAATATGTTCAGGGACTCTACCTCTCTCAACTTGGGGGAGAACTTGAAGTAGAAGTCTGCCAATTGCCTGTAATGCCAATGGTTCATTGGGAACTGTCCTAGTTGTTGTCATAAGGAAGCTAGAGGGAAAAGCTTTCCCTGGGGAGCACATTTACAAGTGATATTGCCATCTTTCCCCCAGGATTTAAAATGAACATCCTGTCCTGATTCAAACAATGGAAAATCCCACAAAGGGCAACAGCAGGGAGCCAAGCTACCAGCAGAGTTGAGTCTACCCCAAATTTGAAATGTGGAGAGGGAGATAATGAGGTCTGTCCGGCTGGACCTCTACTGAGTACTAGGAATCCATGGTGCCCCTTCAAGTTTTCGGCCAGCTATTGTTTTCTCTAAGGCCACCCAAAGTTTATCAGTTGTGTTGTGATACCAGTTGAAGATGTGTAGTAAAGCCATCGCTTTACAGTAAAGGTTGACATCAGGAACTCCAAGGCAGCCATCTATTTTTTGTTTGCACAAATGGTGTAAGCTGATCTAGGTTTCTGGCTCTGCCAAACACACAGTATGTGCTAATCAGTCTCTGTGTTTGTCGGAAAAATAGTTGAGTAAGTCCTATCAGAACAGCATACAAAAAGGTAGATAATCCTGGAGATGACATTCTTTTTTATTATATTTATCCTGCCCAGCTATGTTAGTGAGGGCTTTTGCCAACTAACTTAGATCTTTTCCTATGTCAATCAGTAAACAGTCATAGTTACATTAATACAGGAGTTGTGGGTCAGGAGATTTGTAAGTGTCCAGATAGGAAAGAGAGACAAAGGGGGATCATTTCTGCCATGCCACAATGCAAAGTGCTGCGGTCACAGCCTGTGTAAGTACTCGTATGGCTGCTTTTACAGCTTAAGGGATTAGTTGAGCGGAGGTAAAAAAATGACTGAACTGCCTGTTTTTATTGCCCCTCTTCCCCCAGGGGGTCTATTTATATAGCAATGAATGTGACTTTCGGCAAACATTCTTGGGTAGAAATTAAATCACTGTCATTTAAAATATTTACTTCAGAATCTGCAATAATAGCAATATTGTTGTTGACACTTGCTGCTGATGGGGCTGCTTAACCACTTGCCCTCCTGAGGATTTACCCTCCTTCCTGACCAGGCCATTTATTGCGATATGGCGCTGCATTACTATAACTGACAATTGCGTAGTCATGCAACACTGCACCCAAATTAAATTTACATCCTTTTTTCCCACAAATAGACCTTTCTTTCGATGGTATTTGAGCGCCTGTGCGTTTTTTAATTTTTTGCACTATAAACAAAAAAAGACTGAATTTTGAGGAAAAAAAACAATATTTTTTACTTTTTGCTATTAAACATGTCCAGTAAAAAAATTTAAAAAATCAAATTTAGTCATAAGTTTTGGCCAAAATGTATTCTGCGACATCTTTGCTAAAAAAAAATCCCAATATGTGTAAATTAATTGGTTTACACGAAAGTTGTAGCGTCTACAAATGGCGGTACAGATACTGGAATTTTTTTTTTTACTATTAATGGCAGCGATCAGCAACTTATAGCGGGACTGCGGTGGGCATTCTGACACTGGGGGGAACTGACTTGGTGTCACTGACATCCCCAGTGACACCAATACAGTGATCAGTGCTAATAAAAAGCACTGACACTGTACTAATGGCACTGGGCAGGAAGGGGTTAATATGTGGGGCGATTAAAGGGTTAACTGTGTGCTGTTTCACTACTTGGGTTGGCTAAAAGCACACTGTTTTGTATGGTTCTGCTATGCAGAGCCATGCAAAGCAGTGTGCAGGAGCTGACAGGGGAGAGATCTGTGTTGTTTATACACAGGTCTCTCCCCTGTAGGAGATACTTAGCGATCACCAGGTGCTGGCGAGTAATCATTGGCCGGGACCCAGTGATTGACAGCTGAGGCCGCGAATGGCAGCGTGGGTAGGGCACTCGTGTGCGCCCCCTACCCTGAACTGCAAAATCACGTATATACAGTATACACGATTTTGCACACACATGCCACCCTGTAGCAGTATTTCTGCATTACAGCGGAGCTGAACTGGTTAAGAAATGTTCGGAGTGCTATAGCACACCCAAGTAGACCCCTGGTGCCGACATGGTTACTGGGATTTTTCTAAGCTAGCATGTTGGTAATATTCTAACATTCAGACTTATGCCCCATACACACAACCAGGGGCGGACTGACAACTCATGGGGCCCCTGGGCAATAGGGGATCATGGGGCCCCTGTGTCCTTGCCCAAACTCAAAAAAGCCTATGAAAAAAGGTACCAGGGGCATCTCATGAGGCCCCCTACTGACCCCGGGCAGTGCCCGAGTTTCCAAATGGTCAGTCCGCCCCTGGTCAGTAAACCCCCCAGCAGGTTATCCTATGTGTCCATGCACACACAGACTGTAATCAACGTTTTTTGGCTGGGATGTTTTTTGGCTTTAAAGAAAACCCAGGACTAGTGGGTTTCTAGAGAAGTTTTTTAGCTGTAAAAACGCTCTAACGCTGTAAAACACGGTAAAACGCAGAAAAATGGCATTTTGCCCATTTTTTTTACCAAAAAGCACTTTTTTATGGTAAAAGAAAACCACTAAAAAACGTGAAAAAACATGGGAAAACGCCGCTAAACACTAATGCAAAACTGCTAAAAAAAAAGCTGAAAAACTCACGTTTGCTGGGTTTTTTGCCTTCCTCTGGATCAACTGTGGGTATAGGATTATAACTTTTTTTTTCTCTATGGTTGAACTGGATGGACTTTTGTCTTTTTTCAGCCGGACTAACTATGTAACGTTTTTAACGTGGCTTTACACAGCTAACGTTACCAGCGTTATCAAAACGTCCCGTGTGCATGAGGGCTAAATGTTTACAGAACTTAATTAGAGCCGTTTAGCCGTGTACTTACCATTGTGTCTCGTTGTTGGAGCTGGTGTAGTGGTAGCAGGCTGAGTTGGTGAAATAACGGTCTCTGTAGTGTCTTGCAAGGAGCTGCGATCTCTTTGGTGGTGAATATAATATTCCTTAGGAAGCCAGTACTCATACTCTATACCCAAATTCTGCTCTGTAAAGAGGACCTACAATATAAGACACGAGACATAATTAAGATAAATAATATTCACACATAATGGCTTGTAATATGCAGTAAGGTGAATTTATAATGACATGCTATTGTTGGACAATGGTCTGCTTCCTTCCATATTTGTATAAACATGGCTGGGACAGTCACTTCTTCTCTACTGTAGCGTCTTTCTATATTCACACTTTGCAATGCTACATAAACTGTAGACAACAGTTATGGGTGGCAAGCTGTAACCCTTGTGTCCTCTGCACTTTTAAACAGTAATTACAAATTGAGAATGCAAATTAATTTCATAGCAATCTGACTAAGGTATTTGGAATATATACATTCACATTTATCACAAAATATTTCTTATTGTTACTGATGACTGGGTATCTCATTCGGGGCTGCTGTTTGAAACCACAGGGTCCTATACAACCAACCTGACAGGCCCCCTGCCCTCAAAAAAAAAAAAAAAAAAAAAAAAAAAAACACAGTATACTCTGCTTTAGTTATGAATGAACACAATGAGTGATCGGTACCAATCACTCATTGTGTTAATTCAGGAAAGGAAGGGCTAGCAAATGTGACATTTATCAGACCCTTCCCCCACTCTCTATCCTGAAGGATCTTATTCTGTGCTTGCATTTGCTGCTGGTAAGGAGAAGAGAGAACAGCAGCACTGCAGTGTGGGGGGCACACAGGGGGGCTTGGGCAACAGGGGGAAATGTATGGTGTACAGGGAGGGTGATGGGTGGGGTGGCAATTACTGGAACTGATCCCCTGTATGGCTCTCTCTACAGCAGCTGAAATCCAGCAGGAGGTAGAGGAGAAGAAGCCAGCTTTCAGCTGCTGCAGAGAGATCCATACAGGGGATTTGTCTAGTAATTGCCCCCCCATGTTGTGCTGATCACACTCTCACTGCCCACATCCAATTCACCTAGTTGCATGGGCCCCCCTGCTGGCCTGGGCCCCGTACAGGAGGACTGGTGGCACCCCCTTATCCACGGCCCTGATCTCATTATGCATCCACAGGGTACTGGGCCCTTATGTCAATGGCACTCCTAGCAATTACATGGTCTGCTGGGGCTGACGTTATATTTTTGGCAGCAGAAGCAGAGAGGGTGGCAAGCTGTTTTCTCAAGTTGCAACCGGGGTTACTTAGATTTAAAAGAATGTGATATTTTCAATCAAATGCAAAAGCACATTGACAAATATGATTTGTGATTTTCTGTTTTATATCTGTTATATCTATTTTGGGGTCTGGTTCTTAACTTTGGTAGGCCATTAATGACATGGCTCATATTATAAAAAAAGAGACTTTTAGTTGGAAACATCTGCAGATCAGCACATAAAAACCTGCTCAGTTTTTCTGCTTATTCAGCCACCAGTTTCATAAGATGCTAATTAAAGTAATACTATACTTGGGGTTACGTGAGATGGCACCAAGCCCTACATATGCCAGTACTTTCAGCTCAGTAGAGTTAAATTGTTATCTTGATCTCCCTGGTCCAAAAATTTCACATCATTACTAACAAGCTACTACAGCTGAACTGCGTCCAATCTCTGAATCTTTTTTAGAAATAAGAAAATATTGAAGCATGTGAAATCGTTTTTTTAGAGGAGTTTAACGATAAATTTCAACATCCTTCTATTCTGTTGGTTTAGGATTACTATTTCTATGTTTTCCTTATATAGGAAGGTTTCAAGCTTCAGTCATGTCCCTTGTGTGAAATTCCCATTTTTGCATGCCCGCTGTCATTTATTTTTTTATCATTTTATTTCACTTACAGTTCTATGGATTCTTTTATTGGCCATCTGTATGTCAGGCAGTGGGTCAACATAGCCAGCTGTTCATATAACTTGGATTATTGGAATTCATAGCAAGTGTTGTAGACACTCTTTAGAATTCATCTTGCTTCCACACAACAAATGTGGACGCCTGCAACAAATTTGTGTACCTGTCAGAAACAAAGTACATGAATTTGTTGCCTGGAGGCATGGTGGGGGTTGTCACTGAGACTGGAGACTGGTTCATACTGGACATTCCATCCTCAGTACAGGCTAACCCCCACCCATTCACCCACCAAAACAGCAGCATTGTTTACTAAGAGATTGCCGGCTATGCAGCCACCAGCATCATAATAGCTGATGACCCCATCCCTGGCCCCATTCAGCTGGCCTGGAGATTTCTGACATTGTTCAACCATAGCCATATTCAGGTAATGACATCACCAGCATCACTTCTCCTTTGTTTACATTCTGTTGTTGGTCAGGGAATCTCCCAGCTGAATGAGACAAGTCACTGGTTGCTAGGATGCCAATGGCCACCGGCTCCTTAGCGACAGAGGAGCCCTATACAGGAAGCGATCATATTGAGGAAAGCTTCCCAGCACATACACACCCCACTCAGGGCACTGGCATCTCTCAGTACTTCAGCTGGTCTTCATTACCGCCAGTTTATTTATCTTCAAACTGGCAGTAAGGTTGCCGAAATACAGACTACCTAAATTTAGTGCATGTGACTGATGCCCCTATGAAATGTTGCAAGGCTTTCCTGAATTAGGCACGGGTCATTTAAAGGGGCTATACCACCAAAAAAGTGTCAGAACTGCTTTATTAAATTTCCAAACATGGTTTAAAAAATGAACATACATTGATCACATGGTTTATGAGGTTGGCCCTTTGTACAAACTATGCATGCACAATTCACACACACCATGACATGCAGATCCTCCTCCGTTGGTCCTGTTGCCTCAAAACTCTCCTTATTGTCAGCAGAGCGTTTATACTGGATCTTGGTTCCTGCCACATTGAAGACGCCAGGAAAACTAATGGCCCAGTTACCGTTGATCACATAGTGATAATTCCTATTTCTCAGGGCTGTAAGAGAGAAACGCTCAGGTGAGCACATTTTACAAAATGTACATTCCACTGCTCACTTAACAAGACAACATAAGATGATGTCTGGCTCCAGAAAGAGCCTGACTAAGCAGTCTTGATACATTTTATTAGGGCTTTTAATTTGTAGCTGCTGCAGTAATATGAAAAGTGGCAGTACATCATCCTTTTATTACCAACAATTAAGTAATACATTTAGAAATCATAAAACCAGACAAAGAGCAGACCCTAAAATGTATGCACTTGCTGGCTTTTTCAACGTGGCAGTGCAATTGGGAATAATGTGTAACGTGCAGAAACCCACAGCAACCAGATTTATCAAATATAATTGTAGCAAACCCACTAAGGAGTCGCTGTTGAACTTGGTTCCTTCTCCCCAGTTAGCGCACACACAGCCAGGCACATGGTATTTTCATCCATTCTTTCACTGGCTCGAATAGTCTAGGGGTGTCTTTTAGATGTTATATTGTAACATTGAACATGGATGGGGTGAAGGTAGCATAGCATACCCTAAACTAGTGAACTGATCTCTTTGAGGACTATTCGCTATTACACTGAGGTACACAAAAAGTTACACAGATTCTCTATTGCTAATGAGTGACTATAACTTCTTCCAAAAGTCCAAGAGCTTCACACAGTCACTAAAAACCAACACATGGGTCATCTACTCTACAATGTCACAGGATCATTGGTTGCCTCCTTCCAATATCCTCTGGGTACTCCTCAATGAGGGAGACACAGACTCACACTACAATTGGACAGCTGGACAGGACTGGACCCAGGAACTCTCTGCCTCAGACCATTTATGGACACTCCAGCCAGCTACTGGGACACCTCCCCAGGAATTGGCTGAATCCCTCTAAATATTCAGGCTTCCTACTTGTTTTTCCTCCCACTATGATTCTAGAATCCTCTAGAATGCAGAGGAAATTAATCTGAGCAGCAGCCTGTGAGACACTAAGCAGGCCAGAACAAATAACCCTTGTTCCACTCATTACAGAGGAACCAACTAAATTTACCTTACAACCTGCACTAATCTAGGAGGGTGCTACATAATATTTCTTCTTCCTTTATCCTACATTGAGAGCTATACCAGGATCTTCAATGGTCTCGTCAATTCATATTTATATCTTCTGATTAAACCATCTGTAGGGTTTCGTACAGAATTATTGAAAGAAAACATTTAGCCCCAGTGTATGAGTCTCTGGGGTTTAGGTGTGGGTGGAAGGCACAGGCACACTGCCCAGCAGCGCTACTGGCTACTGTAAAAGTCTATGAGAGCCTGACAGCTGCTACCTCTAGACAGTGCACCAAGAGGTACTTACGTTCCTAAAGTACCTCTTGGTGCATACTGTCCTAACAGTATGCCCCAGGGACAAAAGCTGGAATGTTGACAGCTTGCGTTCTGGTCACTACCTGGGCACTGCCTTAAACTTAGGTAACTTTTGGTGCACCGTCAAGCCCTGCTCAGCTGAAGCAGCTGTCAGCTTCTCAAAGACTTTTGCAGGCTGATGGTAGTGGGGATGGACCAGGGGCGGACTGACCATTTGGAAACTCGGGCACTGCCCGAGGGCCCGGGGTCAGTAGGGGGCCCCATGAGATGCCCCTGGTACCTTTTTCATAGGCTCTTTTCAGTTTGGGCAAGGACACAGGGGCCCCATGATCCCCTATTGCCCAGGGGCCCCATGAGTTGTCAGTCCGCCCCTGGGATGGACGGTGTGCCTGTGCCTTCCAAAGGCACCCTAAGCATTAAATGCGCTAAAGTCATCTGCTGGGCTGTCATATAAAATTACTCAAATAAAGCATTTGCAGCATCCCTTCAATGTGCAAGTTCTTTAGATCAGCTTACACCTAGCTTTCAGAGATGAACAAGGAGCATGCATGTTAGGGATGCCTCCTTTCATACAAGACAGAAAACATTGCATCGTCTCTCCTCCTCCTTCGCCTCCCCTAAACATGACTTCTCTTGAACATCTGTTTGAACATTCACTGAAGTCATGTGCTGTTTGTAAATGAAAAAAGTTGTAGATTCTACAGCCACCCAGTCACTTTTATATTACTGACAATGTGCAGTCTGCCTGGGCTCTCCTGTTTTTTCGAGGAGAACAGAACCGCAAAAACTAGTCTTAGGATGGAGATATGGAGAGGTTGTCCTCTGCAACTAATGAACCAGAAGTGATGAGCATTTAGTCGCTTCCAGGATCAGAGCTGTCATTCCCCAACCAGGAGCGGACTGACAACTCATGGGGCCCCCGGGCAATAGGGGGATCATGGGACCCCTGTGTCCTTGCCCACACTCAAACCACACCCAAAAAATAGGGCCGACTACTGACCCCGGGCAGTGGCCGAGTTCCCCAATGGCCAACTGCTGTGGCCAGAGAAGCAGCCAATCAAGCATGATCTGTGATTGATCAGCAGTGGAGGGAAGAGGTGACATTAAGTGTCAGGATGCTACTCAGAGGCTTGCATGAGGCAAATTGCAGGCCAGGCACTTCTGCCATTATCTTGTGTGGACAAGCTCAGTTGCACAAAATCACCAGCAGGCACATTGTGCACTCTTTGGCATGCACATCCTATTACAGAAATGGCGCCAAATGCCATATTTAAAGGAAGAAGCAGCGACATGGTTGCTGGATGATCGGCAGCTTGTCCTTGACCCTCGCTTCCATGTATACTTGCCCCAGGATTTTCCCTCTGCCTGTGACCTTGGCTCTAAGGACTTTGCTTCTCCTTTTTAACTGTGCATGACTCAACTTCTGACTATAATACACTCCTCGCCCTTCTGATCCACTGCGTATGACCCTGGCCTTGGCTCTTGACCATGCTGTTATCTCCTGTCCTACTGACCATCGGTGTATGAAATCAGGCTGGACCCTGACATTGACAACACCACTTCAGTTCCTTCACTGTGGGTCATATCCTGCACCACCATCACCTATTGCAGGTGTCGGCACTCCATCAGTTGCTGGGCCTGGCCTGCTCTCCCACAGTGTGCCTTGTGTTCGTGTCTGAGAACTATCCAGCCAGACATTTCCTGGAGCAACCACTAGAAATCTGGTCTACCAGCACCTGTGCTCCCTTGATACTTGCACTCCCTGTCATCACCTTCAGGGGTGCATTGACCATAACCGCAAGGGAAGCCCTCTCATCACTTAGGCCCCCAACCAGGTACGTGATATTAGGGGTCTAACAAACAGAAAACACTGCACAATTCATCATTATCTCTATACTGATAACCTATAAAGCATTGCCTATGAACAATTTTGGGTGCCAAAATCTTTTGCCATTTTATGGCCACATGGAATTTCAAAGCTTGACATACAGTATTTGATATTTATTTACTCGATGCGACCCCATCTTTTATATTTTACTAAAAAGTTAGTATTATATTTTGTTTGTGTGCACTAAATGCATTTTAGTGTATTTTTTTTACTGAAAACACACATTTGACAAACATCTTGCAACATAAAAATATGCAACTGCCATCATTTTATTCTACAGGGCCTCTGCTTTTGGAAAATATATAATTGCTTGGGGGGGTTAATGTAATTTACTCGCAAAAAATTCTGATTTGATCATGTGTGTAAAAAATTTAAAAATTGTCCTGGACGCAAAGTGGTTAAACTATTCCCTACGCTATCCAAAAGGGATATATGGTAATCTTTAAAGCTACATGAAGACACATGTATTAAAAAAAAACCACAAAAACAAAATGCAGTTTTACAACTTGCATAAATACCAGGAGTTTGCTGGGTTCAGCCTCCTTTAATCCCATTCACTACAAAACTCAAACTAGAAGATCCCAGGGAAGCACTGGAAGTCAGTCAGGGCTCCATTGCTTTGCACAGTGCTGTTAGTCAACAGACGGGAGCAGGCAGAGTGATGACTTCATCAGTGTGCTTTTCTCCCTGCATTGTCTAGTGATAGGTTGGTGACCAAGCTGTGTTGCTCAACTGCGGTAGGGGAAATTGAGTTCACCAACCTGCTTGTGTTGCATGAATCACAAGGCTGGCTGGACATAATTACAGTTCCTATGTATTTCATGTGCGTATTTCATTATTTGCCTGGAGTTCAAATTTTAAATAGGCCTAAACATGAGGTCAATTCCTCCCTTTTTATAATGTATAAACTGTTATAATGAAAGTGTTGGATTTAAACCAACATTAAAAGTTTACCATGATTTATTTTTGTCTTGGCAGCAAAGATGTTGCCACATAGGAACCTTTGCTTGGTGGATATTCAATACTTGTTCATTAACAGAGTTATAATCGGGAGGCTTGTGTCAGATCATTTATAATTCTATGTGCCGGTCTTTCTTTAGAAAACAGGAACACAAATAGCTCCATCGCCTTCCCTGGAGCGCTCTTGTTTCTTGTTTTGGAGTCAGCAAACTAGATGTCTCATCTGCTTCAGTTTCTAAACAACAATGATTTATTTTAAGTAGTTCTTTCATCTGCAAAGTTTAAGCAACTCAGTTTTAGCAATTGCAAGCCTTGGAATGTGTATTTTAATACTGTGAAAAAGGCATGGATCATACAGGAAACCGTTCTATGGAAACAAGGCAACAAAACACATTAAAATGTCAACACATGGCTGTTCTACAATGACTGACACGGTTTCCCTTTACCTTCGGCCAGTTGGTTTGGCCTTTCAATATCAAAAAAAAAAAAAGTAATGGACAGCATAAAAGTAATTCTATATTTACAGTCTTCTGGAGAATCAGACTTTTATTCATCACCATAGGCAAAAAAATTAAGAAGGACATGTTACATATACATAGAAATAGCTTCCCTTTATTTATATCTGATGGACAAACAGAGAAGGCTTTTTCAAGAAACTAGCAATATGCATATTCTATGTAGATTTCTAGTAGATCAATAGGGCAAAAGTTTTATAAATTATATGAAATTACAATGGGGACTTATTTTACTGTGTGCAGATGATATCTGCCGGCAGTTGCACATTAAAAGAGGTTTTCAACTATGAAAATGGATTCCTGCTGCATACCCCTCACATAGTGACTTGAAAAATTGACTCTGGGGTCTACTTTGAAAAAACAGTGCAAATGCCATTAAGAATATCTAGTAGTAGATATTCTCGGTTCTCCCTCTGAAGTGCCATTGCATGAAAGGCCTCAGAAGAAACCAGACAGCACGTGACATCACCACCGCCGGAGCTAGAAGGAAGCCCGGCGGCCATTTTAACTGAGGGTTAGTGCACTTTGTATTGATGTTACTATACCCTACCGGTTTACTGTCATCACAATAAAAATTCATTGAATAAACTACACTATGGGCACCTGTTTTGTGGCTCCTTCATGGAGTTATTAAGCCCACAGGTTACCCCAGAGGTACAAGCATGACCAGAGGAAAAGGAGCCCTGTACTCAGGCTGAGCACCTATCCAACCTTAAGGGGACCTCTGGATCCAGCAGATTTTTTACTACTCCCAACGGCTTGATGACTGCACCATAGCGGAAAAGTCCACCGGATTAACCTGTTTACCTTGAGGGTTTATATTACATGCGCATTATCCTTGCACTTCCGGTGAGTGCGCACTTTAACTATTGGTTGGAGTCACAAGTCAATCTGCTGCAGAATTTTACCCTGGGATATATTTTTATATATGTTCTTATGTGAACGTTATATGTGGACATTCATTTTATTATATACATATGAGTTTTATGTCAGCATATAATTTATCATCATTCATTTATTTTATTATTCATCCATTAGCACTACACCTTTATTTTTGTTTTGAATATCTAGTAGTAGCTAGTGACATTCAACTGGACTTCTGTAACGTTCAAAAAGTTTCACAGCAAAAAATTACTTTCATAAAGAAATGACTTGTCCCCCACCTCCCTGTCTGTGCACTGTAGGGCTCCATACAGGTTTTCAAGATAGACAGTCTGTAAGAAAATAGCTTCTTCTGTGCCCTCAATTTAGAAACTCACAGTGCTCTGTGAAGCCAGTGTCATGGGTACACTATGAAATGTTTACATGATAATAATAATAATAATAAAAAAGATTTTAGACATATAAAAAAGATAGTAATTAGGCACATCCAATTGGATTTGTTCTGTAATGAAAAGTAACTTGTTCCTCCATCTTCCTCTAACTGTTCTGCAAGGCTTTGTACAGACTACCATGAGAGATAGTCTGTAAGCAAACAGCTTCTGCTGGGCCCTCAATTTCAAAAAAACTTTTAGAGACGAATGTACTAAGATTGGAGCAGCCAAAATCTGAAGCAGTCATGCATGGCAGCCAATCAGCCACTAGCTTTCATTTTCAAAGCTTAACCACCTACGCTCTGGAAGGTTTTACCCCCTTCATGACCAGGGCATTTTTGCTATTCGCAACTGTGCTACTTTAACTGTCAATTGCACGGTCATATGCAACACTGTACGCAAATGAAATAATTTTTTTCACACAAAGTGCTTTTTCTGGTATTTGATCACCACTGGGTTTTTTATTTTTAATTATGTGAAGGAAAAAAGTTAAAAACATTTTTTATTTAATTTTTTTTTACTTTTTACTATAAAGCTTATCCACTAACAATATTTAAAAAATAGGGTAGCGGGCGCATGCAAGTGCTCCCTACCTGAACATGCTGGATCACGTACATGTACATGATCCAGCGCAGACCCCCCCCTCCCCCTCTGGCTGCAGTAAAAGTACATGGGCCGCTCTGCAAGTGGTTAAAGCATTTGTAAATTCACAATACCAAACAGGCTTATACAGTACTCACCTGCTCTGTGCAATGGTATGTCCCCAATCCTCTGCTTATGGGGTCCACAGCTGGCACTCCTAGCTCCTCTTCTCAGTGTGCCACCAAAAGAAGCCACTTTCTTTTATGGAACACCCGTGGGCCTGATCCAGAACCGACACACACAGGATGGCTTGGCCTTGCACCAACCCCCCACCCAGTGGTGTATTTAGGTTTTGTGCTGCCCTACGCAACACAAAAATTGGCGCCCCCCCCAGAAAGAGCCTGACATTGACCAAGAACACCCCTGCCCTCCACCCGAGCCTTCCACTACCACTTCCCCCCATACACCAGCTACCATCCCCCATGGCGAGAGAGAGAAAGACCCTCACCTTCACAGCTCCGGACATCCCCAGGAACAAGAGTTGGGCTGTGCATACACCGTCATGAAACCCACAGCATCTCCCGGAACCCACCAGGTCTCCATGCCGCATGTGTCCCTTCTTCCATCCCTTCTTCCAAGGGGCAGTGCTTGCTGCCCCCCCTGAAAAATGCCGCCCTAGGCAAGTGCCTTGTTTGCCTTGTGGTAAATACACCCTTGCCCCCACCACCACCAACACTCCCCATCACAGGATTTGTAAGAGCTTGTTAGAGTGAAGAGAAGAGGAAAGATGCGCTACCGGTCTGGATCAAGATCAGGCTCAGGTAAGTACAAGGGAAGTGAGGAGGCAATATATATTCTGAAACATTTTTACCCTAATGCAGGGAATGTATTACAGTAAAAATATTTAGGCTTTACAATAATTTTTTTTATTTTGGATAGAGTAAGGGAGGTTATAACCTCTCTATTGTTTTTGCCATCAAAGTCCCATTTGGGAGATTTTCATTTGCCGCCTGACCCATAGCCAAAACAGGAAACATCGAAGTCAGGGAAATCCCTGGTAATCACTAGAACTGGTGTACCCATTGGAAGATTTCCCCTCCATTCCTGTTCTGATGAACACTTGAAATGTGGAATTTTTCTTTCACCTTCAATTTTGGTGTGAATGGTTACCAGGACAAATATATGGGGACACAGACAGCAATAAAACCATGACAGGGGTTCCAATTGCTCTCCAGTCTATTTAAAACAAAAAAATATACTTCAACTGAACAAGTTAAAGCTAGAAGATGATTTAGGCCTCATGCACACGGAGCATTAAAAACACTGCTTTTAGGGGTGTGTGGCATTTTTTTTTTTGCCTCTCAATGCCCCTGCATGTTAACCTATGTGTCTATGCACACATAAGCGTTTAGAGGCAGAACAAAAAAAAACTCTACTGCCAATGCCTCCAGGAACATCAGCTTTTTTATCAGACGCCTTTAAAAGCATCACGCGTTTTTTCTGCCAAAACGCTGCTGCCTGGAGGAAAGGCATTGAAAAGAGCTGGGCAAATGCCATGTATGCATGGGGCCTTACTATGCAGTTTTAAATTCTCCCTAGTGTGCTCTGTGACACCAGTTTCTGAAATGAAATATACTTTAAACATATAAAAAAAGATTTTAAAGTGGAGCGCCAGTCAAAATTTAAAAAATTAAATGTCAGCAGCTACAAAAAAACTGTACGTGCTAACTTTTAAAAAAAAGACACTCATCTGTCCTTCGATCCAGCAGTGTCCTCACCACAGCTGGTTTCTCGGGCTGTCCTTGCTCCCCAGTGTTGGCATATCAAGTGTTGGCACCAGGCTGTGACAGCTTGTGGCTTTACAACCTGGTGCCCACTGCGCAAATAGCGCTGCACCTTGTGAATGGTGCCATAGTCTTCTGAGAAGACTTAGGGGAGGGAGGGCAACCTCTGCTTCTGATCACCTAGGTCAGTGGTCGGCAAGCCGTGGCTCGCGAGCCACATGCGGCTCTTTACACACTTCAATTCGGCTCTTCTCTGTGCCGGGCGCCCGCTCCCCTCCCTCCTCTCGGGCGGCCGCCCCAAAAGTCAGGACTCTGCAGCTAGCCCAGCAATGGGCAAACTACGGCCCGGCGGACCTTTTAATCCCGCGGAGCGTGGCAAACATTGGCTGTCAGGATGTAGGCGGGGCAGCGTGACGAACTCCTCTCACAGTCCGCCCTGAAGACCGGAACGGCGCGGGAACACGGCGAGAGGAACGCACGGAGCAAAAGGTAAGTGAATTGACACAATATGGGGAATGAATTACTATAGGGGGGATGAATTACTATAGGGGGGATGAATTACTATAGGGGGGATGAATTACTATGGGGGATGAATTACTATATGGGGGGTGAATTACTATATGGGGGATGAATTACTATATGGGGGATGAATTACTATATGGGGGATGAATTACTATGGGGGATGAATTACTATATGGGGGATGAATTACTATGGGGGGATGAATTACTATATGGGGGATGTATTTTCAGTTTTAAAAATGTGGCTCTCAAAATAAATTTCAATCGTGGTTTTGGCGAGATTTGGCTCAGTTGAAAAAAAAGGTTGCCCACCACTGACCTAGGTGATTGCAGGATACCCACTCCTCACTCATCCCGCTCCCCAAAGTTGCCAATCCTTAACAGGGATCAGTGGATGAGGCCTTACAGTGGAACTTCTCCTTTTGAGTGGAGCTCTGCTTTAAATATCAGTCTATAAACTTAGAAAAAAATAAAATTGACCCAAAGCCATTATAATTTCTCTTTAATTGAAAAAGGGGAAAACGTCCTTCAAGCAAATTCTATACAATAGCCTGTTTGACACCTTAGAATATAACTTGAAGAATCTATTCTGAATTGAAAATAAAATACCAACTTTGGACTTCAAAGTTACAAAAATGGCCATATGTGTATGACACAGACCTTCATAAATTTGCCACTTAGACGTTTATGTGTTTTTGTATGATACATGTTTTCTGCTTCACTCACTCCCCTACAAGAAAACCCTCACTAAACCTCTAATGGGAAAATTATAGTAAATGGAAACATTCCAGCCCAATGATGGGGCAATGAACGGGGTGTACATCTAAAGCATGACAGCTAGAAGAAAATGCTCCCACTTCATACATAGCATTCAACACATATGAAAGCAGAGAACAGATATCATTCCAAGAGGTGAATAGTAGTCTGAGAAGACATACAACAGCCTGCTGTCTCCATAGAGCTGATTCCTGGGCAAGATGTTACCTGTCTGCCTCGTGAGGCCAATGAACAGATAAGAGTATGTTTAACTAAAAGCCAGAGGGCTTTGAAAAGGTTCCTAATGAGATGCTGCACATGAGACTATATACAAGCTTATGCTGATAATTTCAGGAAAGCAGGTAATTCTTTTTCCATGACATAAATCTGAAATAGAATTATATGTACCCAGTGCTGCATCCATGGTGGAATAATATAATGGCACCTGTGTCCCTGTACTGTAAAAGTTCTGAGAACTTCGTTTCACAAAGAGACATGTTATGACAATATAATTCTCTAGAATTTACTATAGTGTCAGGATCACACTTTCCACCCACATGCTGTCACACCATTCTCCACTATGAATCTGAAATATTTTACCGTCAGGGATGGGTGAAATAGTTAAAAAATGTATTTTTTGTTACATTATGGCTAGAATAAGAAATGGGTGGAACCCCGTCAAGGTTCTCTTTTGCCATCTGTATCCCAAAGGGTAGACTTCCCTTCACTTCCTGTACATTAGATACAACAGAAAATAGGAGGAAATCTTTCCCAAAGTGAGGAAAATCCCCATTTAGTTGTCAATGGAACAAGTATCCCCATTGGAACATTTCCCCCTCTTGCTGTTCTGGTAAAAGGTCAAAATGTTGGATTTTACTTTTCACTTCTATCCTTGATGACAGCTGTCACCAGGACGAATATAGATGACATAACACATAAAAGAACACTTAACAAGTGATCAAGTAGCGCATAAACACTTATCCGTGTAAAAAATAAATATATATGTGAATTAAAAAATAACAAAATAATAAACAATAAAAAGTATATATATATATATATATATATATATATATATATATATATATATATATATATATAAAATAAGGTGTATAGTCCCAAAAAAAGTCCAAATGATATTAGTTTATCCACCAAAAAATTCTTCAAAACCTTCTTAAAAGGATAAATACCACATGAAAAAAACTATTGTGAAAAATATGGGGTGCCCCCCTCTCAAGTGTGCACTCACCAGCAAGTGTTGCCTCCCAGTCTCATGGTTGGCAAAATGGGCTTGTTAGACGTTCTTCAATGTAAACAGGAGATTAACCAGACCATTATATTCCAATCTCCTTCTCTTTCAAAACGACCAAGAACATGTAACAGTTGCTCATGAATTCATGATTCATGAATCAAGCAGAAGCCATTAGGAGTTATTTACTAAAACTGCATGGTGCAAAATCTGGTGCAGCTGTGCATAGAAACCAATCTTCCAGGTTATATTGTCAAAGCTTAATTGAACAAGTTGATGTTAGAAGCAGATTGGCAACCATGCACAGCTGCACCAGATCCTGAATGCAGCAGTTTTAATAAATCTCCCTCAATGTGTTTCAGAAACTTTTAGTACCCCCCTTCATAAAGAGGCCTAAATGACGCAGTAGAGATATGGTGTTGCTTTCCTGAAGACACCATGGGGTTGACTTAATAAAAGTAAATAAGCTGTTCACTTTGCAGGGGGAAAAAACTTGGTGAACGTGGTGACAGACTCTCTAAGCAGCTATTCTCAACCTTTTTACCTCAAAGAAACTCTAGAAATAATTTTCAGGTCTCAAGGAATCCCTTCTAAAATTAGTCCATCAAAGTTTGCCCCTTATATTGGTAGTCGGTGGGAAGAAAGTCCCAACTACAGTGGTGGTCAGGATGCCACCCTTACAACAAAAACTAATTATCGGTGTCATGCTACTGGCTCTGCCAAAAGGCATTGGCCCTAGAACTGTGTGGCCATCATCAAATGAGAGGTTGATTATCCATAGCTCAAGGAACAATCTAGAACCTTCTAGAGAAACCCCAGGGTAAGGTACCTAAGGTAAGGTAAGGTTGAGAATGGCTGGTCCAAGGCGTAGGCTCTAGAGATGTCATCCTGATCCTGGCTTCGGTATCTAATCAGTCACTATCCAGGAATGTCTTTTTGACTAGTTACTCATTATGTAGTGAACACAGGATTAGGCTGACAGTCCTAAAGCCTGCACCAACTTTTAGTCAAACACACAGCCTTATACACAAGACCCACAGTTTCTGTAAAAGCATCATGGTGTGTACTTGCCCTACTCCCAGACACCTGGAAAATTCCTGAAGAGCCTGCACTTACCCAGATAATTATTGCTCTTGTCAGTCACCCTGATATTAGTGGCACCTGCAGGGATCATGGTCACTTCATTATATCCAAATAGCCCTAGAAATGACAGTAATGTGAGAAAGTAAGCATGGACACAGAATTACATTCTCTTCATAAAAACCAAACATTATAATTTCCCCTCCAGGCATGTCCTTTCCTTGACTGGCATGTCCTATACAAGCTTGCTCGATGCCCTGGTACAAAGTTTGAAAAATAAAGGGAGGTGTACACACTGACGTGTATATTTGCTTTAGTAGTTATATTTATACATGAATGCAAAGAATTTCATTTACTAACACTGGGAAGAAACGTGATTGTTCTCAGCTGTTTCCAGAGTGGCATAGCAAGCCAACTTTCTTCACGCACGTACACCTGCCTATTTACATTGCACTTTATCTCTCAGGAGGTAGCAGGGACAGTATGCTGGACCATTGGCAAAATGCTGCTTTGTGTTTTAAGCAAGTATTTTATTCTTCAAGCAAAAAATAATAAATGTAGAGCAATTGTACAGAAAATTTTAAGCTGCATACTTTGGTCCAGCTTTGGACCATGTAAGTATGCATATCTAATACCTGTGGACCACTGCTCATGCTGACAATCACGTTGGCAAGGACTAGCTCCATCTGGAGTTTTATTTTCAAGTTTCATTTGAAGTTTTTTTTTTTCTTGGCTTGGTGGGGGTGCAACTAGCTGGTCTTGCCTAGGGTGCAAAATAGTTTAGCACTGCCCCTGGGTAAGTGGTCTGTTATTTATCCTGTTTTTGGCAAGTTGTCGCCAGTGGCAGGATCATTGATAACTCTAAATCATAAATATATTCAGTTTGTATCATTTTTAATGTACTTTTCACATCTATCTATAAATGTTAAGCCCTTTACAAGACCTTTTTTTGCACACTTTAAAAATCAGGTCCAAGGTCCACTGATGGGAGCGCAGAGCCTGGGAAGCACGGCAGGGCACATGGGGGGTTTGGAAGTGAAGGCTGCACAGCTATTGGATCATTTCCACCTGACAGTCAGCCTGTCAGATTTACACACACTCAATGAGATGCTTGTTAGTTCCTGTTTACACTTGAGCTTGAAGGACATTAAAAATGTGCAGCTGAGCCACACTTGTACCATCCCCCAAATACTCCCCATTATGCTGCAAAGGCACTGCCACAGTAGTATGGCAATAGTGGCAGGGCCACCCATGGCGTGAATTTTTACCAATTCAACAGGAATCAGCCAAAATTCAAGCCAAATATGGCCATCTTGCTACCCAAGTAAATTCCAGCTGTTCCAACTGTTAAGTCAGAGCAGGTAGGTAAATAATACCAAGCACCCAGCTGGTTGCTCTAGTAATTGCTCGCATTTTTTCTTTCCTCCTATATTCATACTTGTTTTCTAATATTCTTCTGTATAGCACACATCAGTCATTTTCATTTCCACATACACCTATCACATAGCATTGTCTAGCATTCTGGCACCAAACTACTGTAGATCTACCCCAGGGGTAGGCAACTCCCGGCACTAGTTCCAGAGATGGCACGTGACAGCATCAAGGACGGCACCCAAGGGGAGTCCTGGGAGACTGAAGTGGTGTAGAGTCGGATTCCCCAGGCTGTTTGTCTTCACTTTGAAAGGGAAATTATATTCAGTATTTTTCCTCCTCCATGGCACAGGGCTCTTTAAGCCAGGCTTTTGCTATCCATGTACCTGCCCTCCCTCTGAACATTTCTCTCCCTCAGCATCCATGCGCCTGGTTCAGCTTCGAGGGGATATCGCCAGAGAGATTTATCTTCAAATGGCTACTAACCCTTCATCAATCTTTTATGTAACTCAATGCAACTAAGGATTTCATGTAAAGAGAGAAGGGTTTTAAAGGCTCTTCTGACATAACAAATATTGGGAACTACTAATTTAGCCTACATTCACACGGGCATTTAGCCACGGTGCAAATGGCAGCGACAGGAATCTGCCAATTCCTGCTGCTGTTTTTGACACCAGTGAGCAGTTAGCTGCAGCCACCAAGGCCATACTGTACACCAGTGGTGTATTTAGGTTTCGTGCTGCCCTAGGCAACACAAAAATTGACTCCCCCCCCCCCCCCTTCATGGAGAAACCCTGTCACTGACCAACACCTCCCTCCCCCAGGAAGAGAGCCTGGCATTGACCAACAACACCCCAGCCCCCCTCACCAGGGAGAGCCTTCCACTACCACCGCCCCCCATACACTGACAACCCCCCCACCCAGGGGCGGACTAACAACTCATGGGGCCCCCGGGCAATAGGGGATCATGGGGCCCCTGTGTCCTTGCCCAAACTCAAAAAAGCCTATGAAAAAGGTACCAGGGGCATCTCATGAGGCCCCCTACTGACCCCGGGCCCTCAGGCAGTGCTTAAGTTTCCAAATGGTCAGTCTGCCCCTGCCCCCACCCGGCGAGACACTCACCTTCACAGCTCCGGACATCCCCTGGAACAAGATTCAGGCTCTGCATACACCATCAAGCAGCCTCTCTCAGATATCCCCCCTGGTCCTCATGCTGTGTATGTCCCTTCTTTCGGGGGGCGGAGCTGCTGCCCCCCCCCCTGAAAAATGCCACCCTAGGCAAATGCCTTGTTTGCCTTGTGGTAAATACACCCCTGCTGTACACTCTAATGACAGGTTATTGGATGCTGCAGCTATTCCTGACTGTTCACAGTCAGTGATTACCACCGGTGATGGCTGCTAAACACACTGTGTGTGCATTCAGCAGCAATCACCACAGGTAATCACCGGTTGTGTGAACAGCCACGAATAGCTACGGCCGCTTTGACCTTATCATAAAAGTGTACTGGACAGACTCGTGGCTGCAACTAGCAGTTCACAGGTGTCAAAAAAACAGAATTCACTGTGGCGTCCAAATAGAAGGAACTACTACTTTAAAGCAAGGTTTGGAAACTACTACGGTATTTTAAAACTCCTATTGGACACTACAACTTCAGAACAGATATTGTTAACTACCACCAAAGGAATTAGGAACTGCAGGAACTGGGACTCAATTCACCAATTCTACTGCATGGTACAGGCAGTGCTGTCTTGACTGGAGCTGGTGTTCACTTCTGGACCATCTATGTGAAAATGGCTTGGTCCATTATGCCAGATGGTGCAGGAATTGGGGCTGATCTGAGACCCGATGGAGCGGAAATTGAGACTGATCTGGGGTGAGAAAGTGCTGGAATTGGGGTGGGCTGAGGTATGAAAAAGCAGGATTTGGGGTGAGCTGAAATGTGAAGCTGCAGTAATGGGGTGATATAAGCTGTAAGGGTGCAGGAATTGGAGATGATCAGAGGTCTAAATGTGCAGGTATTTGGGTGATCTGAGGTGGGAAAATGCAAGAATTGGGACTGATCTGAGGCCTGAAGGAACAGCAATTAGGGCTGATATGGGTTGTAAAAATGCAGGAATTGGGATGAACTGAGGTCTGAAGGTGCAGAAATTGGGACTGACCTAAGGTGTGGAGGTTCAGAAACTGGGACTGATCTGAGGTGTGAAAGTGCAAGAATTGGAGCTGATCTGAGGCTTGGAAGTACAGGAATTGTGGTTGATCTGAGGTCTGGAGGTGCAGGAATTGTGGTGATCTGAGGTGTGAAGGTGCAGGACTTTTGATCAGAGAAAAAATGGGGCTTATCTGAGGCCTGAAGGAGCAGGAATTGGGGCTGATCTGAGGCTTGAAGGCGTAGGAATTGTCGCTGGAGAATAGGTTGTGAAGTTGAAGAAATTGGGGTGAGCTGAGGTGTGAAGGTGCAGAAATTGGAGCTGATCTGAGGTGTGAATATTCAGAAGTTGGGACTGACCTGAGGTGTGAAGGTTCTGAAATTGGGACTGATCTGAGTTGTAAAGGTGCAGGGATTTGGGTGATGTGGGGTGTGAAGGTGCAAAAATTGGGGCTGATCTGAGGCTTGGATGTTCAGGAATTGGGACTGATCTGAGGTCTGGCGGTGCAAGAATTGGGGTGATCTGAAGTGTGCAGGTGCAGAATTTGCGATAAGAGTTCTGGGGGTTAAGGAATTGGGACTTATCTGAGGCCTGAAGGGAATTGTCGCTGGGAACTTGGGTGTGAAGTTGTAGAAATTGGGGTGAACTTAGGTGTGAATGAGCAGAAATTGGGGCTAATCTGAGGCCTGGAGATGCAAGAATTGGGGCTGATCTGAGGTGTGAAGGTGCAGGATTTGGGGCCAATCTGTGAAAGTGCAGGAATTGGGGTGATCTGGGATGTAAAAGTACAGACATTGGGGTGATCTGAAGGGTGAAGGTGCAGGCATTGGTGTGATCGGAGATGTAAAAATGCAGGCAGCGGTGTTAGCAGAGATGTGAAGGTTCAGGAAATGGGGTGATCTGAGGTGTGAAGGTGAAGGAATTCGGGCTCATCTGAGGACAGTAGATACAGGAATTGGAGCTCATCTGAGGTCTGGAGGTGCAAGAAATCGGGTGATCTGAGGTGTGAAAGTGCAGGAATTGGAGTTAATCTGAAGTGTAAAGGTGAAGGAATTGGGGATGATCTGGGGTGTGAATGTGCAAAAACTGGAGCTGATCAAAGGTCTGAAGAAACATGAACTGGGCCTGATCTAGGGTGCAAAAGTGCAAGAATGGGGGTGATCTGAGGTGTGAAGGTACAGGAATGAGGGCTGATTTAGGGACTGACGCTGCATAGATTTGGTTTGATCTCAGAGAAACTTTTTTAGGGTGATCACTACCACCTCACACTTCATTCCCAAATGCATACTTCGCAGAAGTCCTCGGTTGACATATTCATTTCAACCTTACCATACTTGCCTCACAACATATGTGTTATGGACATGTGTTCTGGAAAAAGGGTAAGTTACCATTTACCATCCTTGAAAGATCAATGTTTTCTTATAATTATTCAAATAGTTTACAGCATTTACTTTTTTTTAAAATTTACTTTTTTCGTGGAGTGTGTAAAGTTGATTTTTTTTCATATAACTGGCATTCTCAGTTTCTTCTAAAACATTTTTCGGCACACCATGCTCAAAAGGTTGCCTACCACTGATCTACCCTCTTCTTATCCCTATTTTTATATGTGTCAGGGGGTTCATTTAGCAATGGCAAATAGGCTGTTCACTTTGCAAGGAAACTTTCCCCAGAGCTTAGTGAATGTGGTGAAGCTCTGCTGACTTCCTTCATCCAATCACGTGCAAGCAAAATACGGTTTTATTATTTTCTTTGCACGTTATTGGGTGTTCTTAGCATAATGACTTTTCACCGCATTCACTAAGCTATGGAAGGCTTCCACTGCAAAGTGAGCACCCTATTTTCATTTACAGACTTAACCCCATGGACTGTTTCTCACAATAACTACAGACGGTATGTGAATGCAGCCATGTTGGTGACCCAGACATGCATTACAGTATAGATAAACCTCTTGTCACACCAGGTTATTAGACTGACAGCCAGAGGAGTGACTGACATGACAAAGACATACTGTACAAAGTGATCTATTATGACAATGTCTGGGCGAGCAGATACAATGGACTGCAATCTATTTCATGTGTTACTCTGTGCAGATACAATTAGATAATTGAGCTACAGTAAATGTCATATCTCAGGTCCAGCCCTGCATTCTAGTCTTGCAGTATGGCCTGAGCCAAGTGTAGTGTGACAGTTACCAGAGGCTGGGTACTTTGTAGTATAGATATTGTGGTGGTGTCGGCACGATACATTTCTTCCTCCACAGACTCCACAGATATCCATCTTCTCATCTGATCCCAAGATGGAGTCACAACCCACTTGCTGCAAAACAAAATTGAAAATGTTATTTGAATTTATTGGTCTGGTTTAACAAGTACAATTCTGGATCACAGTAGTACGCTATGCTACCAAACACCTAGTACATTTTTTGTCCTTAATTCCTGAATGGGCCCCTTTTGGCCTGATTCCAGGTATTAAAATTTCAAGAGGCTGCAAAAAATTGTTCCTCATTATATTTCTTGTAGCAAGGAAAGTCATCCTACATAAGTGGATCTACCCTGAGCTGCCCGCCATCTTTCTGTTTGTAGAGAAGCTGCCTTGTGCTTTTCGCATGGAATGGATGGAGGCCTCCTTACAAAAGGAACCGTTCCAAAATGTTTTGATGTCTGAGAATCTTACATTGAAACCTTTTCTATTGATACCCCTCAATCCGTTGTACAATGTACATAGTACAAGCTTTCCAATACACTCTTTGATATCAAACCATATGATAACCAATTATCCTCCAATTGACCCTCTACCTTCCACCTAAATTTACTTTATATTCTATTAGTCAAAGGCCTTCCCCCCTTCATCTAACTGTTAAATAATAAACCAGGAGTGTCAAACTGGCGTCCCTCCAGCTGATGCAAAGCTACAAGTCCCATCATGCCTCTGTCTTTAGCAGTCATGCTTGTAACTGTCAATTTTACAATGCCTCATGGGACTTGTAGTTTGGCAACAGCTGGAGGATCACCAGTTTGACACCTGTGTAATAAACTGTCCACCATCCATCACCACCAAACTGTCCACCATCAATGCTCATCTTTGGACCTAATACCACTAATCCAAATTTAAACTATACTATTAAAATGAACATTGCTATTCCTGTATCCTTCTTTTGGCCAAATGTTGCAGCCATCGTTATTGTTCACTTAATTTTCACATGAAAATTAAAAAAAATGTCCAAAACAATTTGTTTGCACTTTCCAAATCATGTTATTTCTGGTATTAAATTGTATGTCAAGCCAAACATTTTCTTTTAGATTGGGATAGGGTGCAGAAGGATTAAAAGCCTTGTCTGTTTTTTGTTACTGCTATCTGGAGCTCAGTATTTCTGGTTATACATGGCTTGAATTTCATCTGATTCCTACAGAATTGGTAAATATCCAAGCCATGGGTGGTGCTACCATCCTGCTCAACAAACTTTGATCTGAAAGTTGAAGGAACCAGATGGAAAATTATTGCCCAAACAGTGATTGCAGACAATCAGATGCAGTCACTGTTAGAGTATTCTGACAGCAGTGGGTGCTTGCTGTCAGAATAAAATAGCAAGCATGGAAAATTCCTTCGTCCATGTTGTTTAGCATAGATGGGGGAATTTACTAAGAAATATTAAAGTGTTACTAAAACCCAGGACCCTGCATTCACTATACATGGTCTCCCACTGCTAAATACCTTTTCTCTTTTGTCTTCTTTATATAGCAGTTTTGTGACTTCTATCAATATCCAACTGAGCACTGGTTAAAGCTTGCAGGAGGAGCTTTGACTGCTCTGACTGTCCTTGAAGGCTGCATGATCCCTGACCCTCTGTCTGGACAGCGCTGATTGTCCCTGTGCTGATCACATGCACCCTCCCAAAGAAAAAAAACAAACACTCTAGCAATACACACCAAACTGAGCATGTGCAGAGTGTCTCCCAGGGCTCTGTACAATCAGCAGATGGAATGGGGACAGTAGAAGACAGGGAGGATCAGAGAAGACAGGATCAAACAGCTTTTCTTACACAATGCAGAGGCTTAACCCCTTAGGTTTCACAGCGAGTATAACAAGCATGCTTTACTGCATATACAGACTGATTTTACTGTTGTGGGTTTAGTAACACTTTAAAGGTCTATGGCTAGCCTTTGGTAAATCCACTGTCAGTGGAACACAAAAAAAACCTCACAGACAGGAAGTGAGGGAGAATCTGCAAAAGGGCCACAGACAGAAATAAAATGTAACAACATCTAGCCTTAACCTACTCTACTGATAAAAAAAGAACATTTTTATTTCTGTCTATGTTGGTGTAGGAGATTAGCCCTCACCTCCTGTCTAGTAGAACATTGTCAGCAGGACAGTAAGAGAAAACAAATCTCTCTAACATTGGCCTGGATAGCACTTTAAACCCAACAGGGGTTCTAACCAATTCCCACTCTCACAAAGGAAAACATTTTGGATTGACTACTTAAAATGTCAGATTTACACTACAGTCGTCCTTAAAGCGAAGCTCCACCCAAAAGGGGAAGTTCCGCTTTAAGGACTGCTCCCCCGCTCCTCATTAAGGATTGGCACCTTTGTGGGGTGGGGGGGAGCGGGTACCCGAATTTGATAGGTCCCACTTCCAGTCCGATCGCCTAGGTGATCGGAATCGGAAGGTGTCCTCCCTCCCACCCTGTAGTCCTTTGGGACACGTGACAGGTCCCAGAAAACTACAGGACCATTCATGAAGCGCATCGCTACTCACGCATGCGCAGTGGGTACCCGGCTGCAGGGGACACACCACGGGACCGAGGGACAGCTAAGTGGCTGTTTTTTAAAAGTCAGCAGCTACAGTTGTTGTAGCTGCTGAATTTTATTTTTTGACAGGGTGAGTAGAACTTCGCTTTAAGATTGGGGAGGAAAAGGTTAGATGATGCTGGATGAACTCCGGGCAGTTAATGAGGTAGACTCTACCTGACTTGCTGCAACCTCTATGCACACTGTAAGACGCTCATAGTGTGCAGTGAAAATCAGAGAAAACAAAATTTCAGAACAGGGAAAAAAACATATACAACTGTGTATGACTGAATGGCTGGAGCTCAGCTTTGACATCTAATATCTGAACCACAAAAGATGGACTTTTTTCTTTTTTAAATACTTTTATCTACCATTGCAGCAACAGGTAAAAATGCATTAAACATACCAAGTTTAAATAAAGAATAGACTGGCCTTTCTCAACCTTTTTAGCCCTGAGGAAGGCTTGAAATATATTTTCAGGGAACTTCTGCTAAAAAGAATGATACCTACAGTTCGGGGTACATTATCATGATCAATATCATGTTCAGAGTAGATGGGAACATTCACCAATGGAATCTTTATCTTAATCTAAGGCTATCATCAGGTGAGACATTCCACCACAGCCCCCTTTGGACTATACTTGCTGAGAGGTATTTTTCTATGTAGATGGAAGATCAACCAAGAATTGCTCATTGCTGAAGGAACCCCTAGCAACCTCAGGAGGAACCCTAGAGTACCATCAAACCCTGATTGAGAAACACTGCCTTAGACCCTAAAATATACCTAAACATTTCAAGCAGCATGTTAGTTCCTTCTGCTGTCCTTTGAGAGCTATACTTTAATAAATGAGGACCCTACCAGTAAAAATATCATCCCTTCAGATCTGTATGCTCCTATGGTAAGCTTGAAAATTGGCCAGCCGGTACAAATGAGGTGCATGCAGATTTAACACCTTAATTAATATAATACTGGAAAACTCTGTGGCCTCACCACCCTGCCTCCCTCAACATATGCCAATATTTCATTCTTGTAAAGAAAATATTTCTTCTAACACCTGTAATAAATCAGTCACCGCTTCAGTAAGAAATGCGGATGATGTATTAGTTATACTGATTAGCAGAAACAGATGTGAAGGTTTGACTTAGTAAATAAAATGTGGTTGGCATATAAGTTGAGGGATGTACAGTTAATTTACTGAAGGATTGATGGTCCTCTGTATTTTTTATAAAACATTTATGGAGTACCTACAACAAATACATCATATAACGAGACTTACCAGGCATTGCCCATTGATGCAAATGCCATCATACTCCACATGGCATGATGTTCCATCCAACACTCTGCCAAAATTATAATAGAAGTTTTGCCCTTGTGCCAAGCAACTTAGCGCACAGTCTCCTTGTCCTTAACAAGAAACAAACAGTCAGAGCGGATTTTCACATGTTATTGCCTGAGATTATGAAGTTGGAAAGCAGAAACACATCACTTTGCAATATGCTAAATATTTTTACAATGGATCTGCTAAACCCTGAACATGGCACCAGCTAGTCCAGTAGCATAAGTCCTCTTCTGAGCCTTTAATTTCACATAATTTGCCTTTTTATTGATGTGTAAAAAAAAAAAAATGTCACTTGCTACTTTGCTTTGAACTGCTATTAAGATTTTTTTGCCTGCAGTATAAAACCTTTTCCGGCTTGGAATTACACAATTATCCACGGCTCCATGAGCTCCGGGGTTAATGTAGGGACCTACAGTGCTTTTAGGATATGGTACAAAACATCTTCATGCTACTTTGACCTCACTTATAGATCTTTAGTAAGATCTCATTTAGAATACTATGTCATGTTCTGGAGACCTCACTTACGAAAAGATACTGATAAGATAGAACGAGTCCAGAGACGGGTAACAAAAATGGTGAAAGGTCTGAGGGATAAAATATATCAGAAGAGACTTCAGGAACTTAATATGTACAGTCTGGAGGAAGGGAATGGGGAGACATGAGTGAAACCTTTGAATACATCAAGGAGGTGAATAAGGTTCAGGAAGATAGTATTGTCAATATGAAACCAAAATCAAAAGCATAGGGACATGACCTCAAACTAGCAAGAGAAAAGTTCAAAACTAATCTTAGAAAGAATTATTTTACTGAAACGGTAGTTGATGTTTGGATTAAACGTCCAGCAGGAAGAGAGTTAGTCAACAGTAAGTGGCTTCAACCATGTTTGAGGCAAACATAGATCTATACTCAGACAAAAAAGTTTTTGTTCACTCAATTTTTAGAACCAATAAGACCCAACATGTTCATGCTGTGAGACACGTGACAGTACTAGATACCAAAAAAAGTGTGTTCATGGTTACACTTGGGCCTATGCTAAGATTTTGAAGCATCAAATGTAACCTGTGCCTGAAATATCATTGATCAAGAACAGTAATGATAGTAATACTTTGGGTCCTGAAGTAAGGGGCAAAAGAGACATTTTGCACAGCTATTATTATTATTATACAGGATTTATATAGCGCCAACAGTTTGCTCAGCGCTTTACAATATAACGGGAGACAATACAGCAACAATACAGTTCAATACAAGAGGGATAGGAGGGCCCTGCTGCTTGGAGCTTACAATCTAGGAGGGAGGGGCTAGTGGTACAAAAAGGTAATAACTGTGGGGATGGACTGGTTGGAAGAGTAGAAGATTCCATTATTAGCTGAGGGCAGGATAGGCTTCCCTGAAAAGATAGGTTTTCAGAGATCGCCTAAAAGTGAGCAGCATAGGCGATCGTCTGATAAATTGGGGTAGAGAGTTCCAGAGGGTGGGGGAAGCTCTGGAGAAGTCCTGGAGACAAGCATGGGAGGAGGAGACAAGGGAGCTAGAGAGCAGGTCTTGCGAGGAGCAGAGAGTACGGTTTGAGTGATATTTAGAGACAAGATCGGTGATGTAATTTGGGGCAGAGTTATAAATGTCTTTGAATGAGGAAAGAACAAACAGAGGGCGCACAGGCCTAGTGCATTACCATAAAAAATGTTTAATAAGAAACAAAGTAGGTGTTGTACTCACAAACGACAATAAAGTCAAGGCACATCATTGTCGTTTGTGAGAACAACACCTACTTTATTTCTTATTAAACATTTTTTATGGCAATGCACTAGGCCTGTGCGCCCTCTCTTTGTTCTTTCCTCATTCAGTATATTTGTATTCCCCCGGTCTGTTGAGGGCAGCAAGGTGTTCATGTTCCAGGACATTCTTAATGTGGTTGTAGCCTGCATCGAGTCCATCCCCAAGCCCAGGAGCATTTGTGTTGGTTCTTTATAAATGGCTTTATATCAATCAATCTATTGACAACAATGCCGAGACACTTGCAAAAGCTTTGGTCACATCTAATTCTTCATATCCCACATCAGCAGGGCCATTGAGAATGCAGAAATTTACTCTTGTAGTCTGTGCTACTTACAGTGAGCACTGGTCTCCTCCGATTTCTGCTCAAATTACTTACCTTCTAAATACTTAAATCTCCACATCTAAGTGGAGGTATACCTTTTTACACCAATTTCATTCCTGATCTGTTATCATCTAAAAATCACATAATCAAAAGTCAACAAACCCCAAGGGATTTTAAATGTTGCAAATGTTATCATTACAATATTCAATGTTCATTTCATCCCCAATAAAAGACACAAATGAGCTCCACATTATTTTAAAACCGAATACATGGGTATATCAACTGCAGATTACATATATAGTACACTATAGTCATGTTTTTATTGCTGTTCATCACTGACAGCTTTCAGTATTCATATCTTGTTGTCCACACATTAGGAAACCGCTTCCTAAGGACAGAGGTATTTGGATGTATATCCTCAAATAACAAATGCTACATTTAAAACCCCATGGGGTTTGTTGACTTTTGAGTACCTTCTGTATACTGAACACAGTCGTACAACCATGTACAGAACAACTTTGTTTTTTTCATACACAACCTTCTCTGATTGGAAGGAGGAGAGGCGACATCAAGATGATCACCTAGTCCATTCAGAGAATGTCTACTATTCTTTGAGAAAAATACCATTACTTTGAGAAAAATACTATTCTTTGAGAAAAATACTATTCTTTGAGAAAGACCTATCTGAATTGTGGAGGTGCCACGCAAGTGCCCCACTGTGTTCAGCTTACAGAAGGCAATTTGCTCAAGCAGCCCCTGGAAGAGATCACTGCTTGTATGTATCACAGACTGTTACACTGAATTTCTGCATCCCCAGCATCTCTCTGGATGTGAGCTATGAAGAATTCCATGTAACCAAGCTGGATCATCAATCAATATAACTCTTGGAGTTACACTTTAACCATAAAACACAAAAGTTGTCCTATTTAAATTTTTCCTGCTTTTTTTTTGTCCAATTTAGTAAACAGCATTTCATTCATTTTATTATCATTATTATTCATTTTATTTTTATATTGAATTTTTTATTATTTTATTTATTATTTATTGAATGATTTATTATTTAGCCTATCCAACAAATATAAAAGATACATTATTTACCTGATTGGAAAGGGGTCCATTTGTAATAATTTCCCATTAAAGGCTTACTGTTGTATGCAGAACATTGGAAATGCCTGAAATCAGCTACCCCTGATGGACAGTCCTGCATAGGAAGAAATTGGTCACTGACTGTTAATCTGCCTTAGAGATCTTAGCGAGCACAGGATAGGAACCTTAGAAACTTACCTTCATGTTACATGCTTGGTACTGTCTTATGTCTCCCAGGCAGTCTGGTCCTGCAGCATCTCTATGGAGAAACAGCACAGATTATGAATGAAAGCAGCAAGGGTTAACTTTGTAACCAGAAACCAATATGACATTATCTCGTTACAGAAATACATCTGAAGATTTGAGAACAGACATACAAATTCTTCCGCTGACAACTTAGCAGGAAAGGACATGTTTTCAGCATATAAATAAGAGGCGTCATAACAAAGATAGCCGTCTTAAATAATGAGTTTGTCTTACAAAGAGCACATAGTTTGGCTGTGTAAGATAAAAGATGTTTCTTATATTGCATAATGAAAGCCTATAAACAATCCTAAGGCACGCATCATAAAATTACACCCAATCATATACTTAGGGGTTATGACGTATCCTATAAGCACTTAAGCCCCCAAACACCAATGGGCTTATTTAAAAACGAAAAAGAACAACGTGTAAAAGGTAATAACCGAAAACAACTAATTAGATTTTCATTTCATTAGGGCAGAGCCAATAGTGGGAAGAATGATTGCTGTTGATTATTATGGGCCATTCTGTTCTTGTACTTCTATGCAGGGGCGGACTGACCATTTGGAAACTCGGGCACTGCCCGTGGTCAGTAGGGGGCCCCATGAGATGCCCCTGGTACCTTTTTCATAGGCTTTTTTGAGTTTGGGCAAGGACACAGGGGCCCCATGATCCCCTATTGCCCGGGGGCCCCATGAGTTGTCAGTCCGCCCCTGCTTCTATGTATAATAATGATTAATGCATATACTGTATTAAATTGGGTTCTAGTAGGCTTTGAAAATCAGTTAACTGAAAGAATTACTTGTTGTAAACCCGCATAGTCTTTACTAAAAATATTAGAAATAGAGCTGATTCCAACATTTAGATTTCGTAAAGATTCTGACCTAATTTCATGAATTCGGAGGACTTGAGTCTAATCCAAATCTCAATGTTATCATTGATAGTTTGGATTCCCAAAATGTTTTCAGGATATGAGGACCCAAGGCTGCATCTGCCTTATATCTGCAGCTGTTTTGACACCCTTAACTTGACCTGCAATGACACTAGGACCTGAGTGTTTCAGGCTGTTTTGTAGTCCCATCTTCTCATCAGGTAGGGTTGCCAGAAGCTCCTCAAACCATCCTCAACATTTTTTCATTATTTGTTGTTCTGTAATGCCAGCCACTCATTGATCAAAATTCATATGGTTCAACAGGGACCAGATGAAATGTGTGCCATGTTTGGGCACCTTGGTTGTACAGAAGTCAATCTATAGGTTAACTTCTGTACAACCTTTTGGATGTTTCCCAATTGATCAGTACCCCAATCTATAGCCGGCAACACTGATCAGTGTGTCCTGACAGTGGGGAAAGACCCCACCGTCAAAACACAAAAGCACAGTGGGAGGGGTTCCCACATCTACCTGGAATGTGTGGATGGGGGAACTGTTTTTTTTTGTTTTGTTTTTCAACTCACTGGTTGAAGAAAAAAACAATGATGAATCTATGGGCTGCCTAACACACTTTTCTGGAACCTGATTATAATTGACTTTAATGGGTCTTCAAGTACAGAAATTTCAAATTTCAGAGGGTTCCAAATTATTTGAAACGGTTGGTCTTTTCATAATCTTAACTGATCAAACTTTTTAAAAATTCATTCACCTCTACAGTCAGAACTGCAACAAACTCTAAAAACTAGACCAAAGGAGCTCCACTTTTGTTATCATTCTGAGTATTAAAGGCATTACCTCATATTCCGAGATTATATACCACAGGGCTTAAAATTTCTAGTCCTGAGCTACTGGCCAGGCCTTAAGAGTTACTCGCCACCAACAAACACACACAAACAGAGACACATGTACACACACAGGCATGTACAGACATGCATACACACAGATACATGTACATACACAGAAATACACACACACACACACACACACACACGTACATACACACAGACACATGTACATACATACAGACACATGTACGTACATACACACACGTACATGCACACACGCAGACACATGTACAGATACACACATGTACACGTACACACACACACACAGCCCTATAAAAAGTTTCAGTACTTTGTTGTTCACTCACAGAGCCGGGTACTGCACTGTAGGGGGAGGCAGAGAGCACAGCACACACTCTTTCCTTTGCTTTCACTGAGCTCAGCTATTGAGCAGTCTGACGGCTCCCAGTGCCAATGACAGATCTGGCCTGAGCTCCAAGCCTGCTCAGCAAGACGGCCCTGGGGGCACACACGGCCCCACCATAATTTCCACTCACCATTGGTGAGCAGGCGAGTGGAAATTTCAAGACCTGCCGTATATACAATATATATTTTATAAACAGAACCATCCTAAATAATTTTGCTTTTCAAGAAGAAGAGGTTCCCAAAAATTGCATCTGGTGTACTAACCTTTCATTTGTATGCACAGACTCAAACCCCAGTAAACTTTTCTATTATTACCCACGTTTCTAGAAACTTCATTAAAAAATGTCTTCCTGTGTTGGTCATCATATACTTATACCTTACAATACACTGCCGTGTGCGCACTGCAGCTCCCCCTCCACATGTCCGAGAACAGGGAGACCAGCTTTGCCATGAACCCCACTCATTACTGGACCTCTGTGGTAGACTATGTTCAGGGCCAAAATTGATGACCGTTCCCCTGTGAAACAATGGCCTTTGAACCTACAAAAACAAAACAAAAGTGAGTAAAGCTGCATTCAACTTATAAGATAACCATTTACATTTATGATGGTAGAACACGAAATGTCATTTGGAATCTGGATTCTACCATTTATAATCAAAGGAAACTTCTGCCTGCAGAAAATAATAAACAGTCCAAACATGATTTATATTTGTAGTGGCTTCTTCTCGCAGCTTTCTCTCATTATGTAACAGTAGTAAAGGGTATATAGCCTGAGGGTCTGCAGTAGACCCAGCATTGAATGAGGCCAATGGTGTTTACATATATACTTAGCATTGTGAACATAAGTATGGTCTGCCAGTTCCATCATTCATTTTGTGAAGAGAGTACAGCCTTATTACAAGAGAAAACAACACTCGTCTTGTGTTTCCAAACCTTGTAAAACATGGATTTTCAGGATGACAAGCCAACAATAAAAACAGCGTGTTGGGACAATGAAATAGTGGCAGAAAATGAATGAGGTGGTAACATCAGCTTTATGCACCAGTGACATGGAAATCAGTCTGCGCTGTGACAGTTCAACAATACGCTCTGAGTGCCACAACCTACAAAAGGGATACAGAGAACCTGGCAGCAGATAATACCCACCTGGCCAGTGTAATATATATAAATATATATTCCAAATAATGACATTATAATGCCCCTCTGTGATATTCTGTAGAGAGGGGACAAAAAGGACCTAAAAGCACCTATTCTGTTAACTGGCATTTCTGTTCAGAGAAAACAAACCAGAAGAATTTTTGTTGTTGTTTTAAGAATTAAAATCTTTGGAGGTTTTCAAATACTACTTTTGTATGAATGTATATGCTCATATTACAAACCAATTGTTAGTCAATGGAAAAGAAAAGCAAGGTACCTGTGTGGCATTATTCTGATTTCAGAGTAAAAGAGGGATAGTATAGCAGCTAATACATCTTCATTATTTCTTTCATGTACTGTAGAACCCAGACCACACAGCTGCAATAAAAGAGGGTGTATGACGACTGCACACGCAGAGAGATGCTATTGATAACCATTTGCAGAAGTCTTTCCTCCCTATACTCAGGGCAGCTGGTAAATTTAAAATAGACAAATGCATTCTGTCATTGCCACCATTAAGTCCATATTTGGCCACAATCCAGGGATAATGAGACTTAACAAAGATTATAATGCAGTGAAACATCCAAGAACAAGTGGCAATGAGTTTGGAGTAAAGCCAGCCATAGACGGTTCAAATCTCAGGCGGTTCAGCAGGAACTTGTCGAGAGTCAAACCATGTATGAGCAGGCTGAATGTACAAAAGTTGATCAATCGATCACCTTGGGTACAACCAGAATGTCAGATTTTACATGCAACTATTGCTAGGGGCTATTATAGCCGCTAGCAGTAATCACTGTGTTCTCCCGGCAGAGATGGCGCCCCCCCCCCCCCCCCCACCGGGAGAACACAATGGCTCCACAGGAAAGAAAATTGCTCCATCTTTGGCCAGCTTTAAAAAAGGCTTTTGTAGCCATCTGTAGCACCCTCCTAGTTAGGTTGCTAGGTTGGTTAGGTAAATTTAGTTATTTTGGTTTCTCTGTAATGAGTACAGCAGAGTGTGATGTTCTGGACTTCACTGGTTGTATGTTTGATTGTTTCCCTCTGTCTTCTGTAATGGGCTGGAAATCAGCAGCCTGAATATTTATGTTGCCTCAGCCAATCCCTGGTGGGAGGGTGCCCAGTAGGTGGTTTGGAGTCCATAAACAGTCTGGGTCTGGAGCTGCCCTGTCTTGTCCAGGAGGAGAAGTTCCCAGCCTGAATTGATGCTGCTCTTCTAGGCAGCCCATCTGAAGTTCGACATATGCTCATCGAGGTCCCAGCCATGCTAGATCTGGGGGGGGTGGGGGTCTGTTTTGCTGAGAATTTCTGGAACTAAGAGATTTCAATGAGGATCTGGTCTGGGAGTTCACAAGAAAAATGTCTAGCTGATATTGGAAGAAGGCATCCAAGTATCCAGGGACAGTGTGGGTACAGATATGAGTGTGGGATCCTAGTAACGGTTTGCTGCTACTATGCCTTGTGCATCAGTGCCAGTGCTTGCTTGGACTGGTACATTTCTAATGGTGTCTCAGTGTTCTTCATTCCCTTGGCTGTTACTAAAGGGGCTGTATTAAAAAGCTTTGACAAAGTGAAGAGTGTCCTCTTATTACCTCACAGTGTTGCTGAAGTATCCCAAAGCTCACTGCATCCCATCCAAGTTTATTCAGCAATAAATCTGAAAAAAGACAACTCCTAGACTGTCCATTGAGCCAGAAAAAGTGACTGTTGCTGTGTGCCTGGCTGCCGCTGCAGTAACTTGGGAGGGCAAACTGTAGCTAATCAGCAGGTCCTTTCGGGGGTGAGCACTACACATCTTAAAAGAGCTCCAGCACGAACAGAACACTTTAGTGGGTTTCCTACAGTGTATCCAAACTGAAAACTTTTTTTTTTGGATAGAGTGGTGAGAGGTTAGAACCCCTGTTTTTTTTATTGCCGCTTGTGTGTCCATTGGATGGACAGCCATTAAGGAAGCTCATTTTCCCAGGACCCTGAATTGACCGGCTCCACAAAATTCGTCCCCTCGTACAGTTGTGTTCAAAATAATAGCTGTGTGTTGAAAAAAGTGAATAAAGCTCAAATCCTTCTAATAGCTTTTATTTCCATACACACAAATGCATTGGGAACACTACACATTCTATTCCAAATCAAAACATGAAGAAAAATATATCAACTTTGTGTTGTTCCTCTAAACAAATTGAAGAAAAGTGAACACTTTTCAACAAATTTTTATTTTTTGCCAGTTTTGGAAACAAAAGGATCCATTTCTTAATGAATTTCACATTCTGAGTTCAAATATAACAATGAAATTTGTCAATTGGCTCTAGTTTTTCTGTAAACGGAAAGTTTTCTACTATAGGCGTAATGACTACATAATGCACAATAATTATATAGATAGATGTCTTTTCACAAATATAAAGCAAGTGATATTGACTACATAACAAAGCCTAAATGGCATAATATATTGCATAGGATTACCAAGAAAAATTATAGCCATAAGCTAAGTTGAATCATTTTAATACTTAGGATTCTCACTAGTTTTGTCTTCAGTTTGTGTCGGTTTTGCTTCTCTTGGCTTTTCTCTTGTATTCGAGGAAAGGGCTATCTCTTACAACTGCACATGACTACACGCTTCAGGTTCTTCCTCACTTGACTCAACCACGAAGGATTCTGGTGCTTTAGGAATTGGTAGCCCCTCTCCATGAGGAACTGGACGTATTGCCGATGGAATATTTGGATAGTGCACAGATAACTTTTTCTTCTTATTTAGCCCTTTTACAATTGGAGGCACCATACAAAAGTAACAATTACTAACATGATCTGTTGGCTCTCTCCAAATCATTGGCACAGCGAAAGGCATAGATGCCTTTTTTCCATTCAACCATTGCTCCAGTGCCGTCCCACAAGAATTGCAGCATATATGTGGTGCCCAGCTCTTGTCCTGGTCTCCTATCTTGCAGCCAAAATACAAGTTGTAGGCTTTCTTAATCATTCCTGTTATCCTCCTTTTTTTGTGAGATAAAAGTTATTTCACCGCAGATATAGCAGAAATTATCTGCTTTATTCACACAAGTTCGAGGCATTACTGAGTAGCCTATACAAGCATAAAACGAAATGTAAAGACGCTGTCGAACTACAATCAGCTACAGATACTGCAGCTTTTATGCAGTGAAGTGATGCAATTAAAGGCTAATATTGCATCATCTCAGTATACATGCAATTTTCTATTGGTCACCAGTATCAATTGAGCAATATGCAGCTGAAGTTGCATCATAATTTTGAATGGCTTACGTCATTAGATGGGTGAATATATCATGGAAACTAGAGCCAATCAACATTTTTTAGGGTCATTTTCGTTTTCAGCACCCCAAAATTATGTAAGATTAGCTAATTTTATGCCCAAAACTTTTTACCTGTTGAACAGTGATTAGACTGTTCAAAAAAATAGCAGTGTTTGTATTCTTCTTTACAAACTCAAACATTCACTATATAAACTGAAAAATGTTTGAAGATTTTGCTTTCCTTTGAATCACTTAATGAATATTTCGTTGTATAAGCACTGTTTCTGAGAACTGCTGTACATCTGTGTTGCATGGAGTCAACCAACTTCTGGCACCTGTGAACCCTGGTATGCAATAAATAGGCCCAACACCGTAGTATGAGAAACATCCCCATATCATGATGCTTGCACAACCATGCTTCACTGTCTTCACAGTGTACTGTGGCTTGAATTCAGTGTTTGGGAGTCGTCTGACAAACTGTTTCCGGCCACTAGACCCAAAAAGAACAATCTTACTTTCATCAGTCCACAAAATGTTGCGCCATTTCTCTTTCGGCCAGTCAATGTGCTCTTTGGCAAATTGTAACCTCTTCAGCACGTCTTTTTTTCAACAGTGGGACTTTGCGGGGGCTTCTTGCAGATAGCTTGGCTTCACATAGGTGTCTTCTAATTGTAACAGTACTCACAGGTAACTTTACACCTTCTTTGATCTTCCTAGAGCTGATTGTTGGCTGAGTCCTTGCCATTTTGGCTATTCTTCTATCCATTCGAATGGTAGTTTTTCGCTTTCTTCCACGTCTTTCAGGTTTTGGTTGCCATTTTAAAGCATTTGCGATCATTTTAGCTGAGCAGCCTATCATTTTCTGCACTTCTTTATATGTTTTCCCCTCTCCAATCAACTTTTTAATCAAGGTACGCTGTTCTTCTGAACAATGTCTGGAACGACCCATTTTCCTCAGAATTTCAGAGAGAAATGCACTGTAACCAGCATGTACAACATTTGCTGCCTTCCTTCCTTAAATAAGAATGAATGACCTCACTAATAGAACTCCACATTGCTATTATTTTGAACATGCCCCTTTCAATTAGTGATTCAATTACACAGAATCAGCAGCATGCATGTCATGACTGTTGGGTCTGTTGGATTTCTATTACTCTACTACACCTGCTAGTAAATTATTTGCCATGTAGAAATATCATTTCTACCAAAAACAGTGATTGATCAGGTTAGTGATGTCTGACTGCTATTATTTTGAACACAACTGTAAATCACCTTAACCAAAAATTTGCAGATGTCTATACTCCCCAGCAAAACATTTGCATTGTTGAGTCCCTCATTCATTTTTCTGGCCACCTTGCATTCAAACAATTTCTCCCCTGCAAGCGTGCCAGATATGGGGTCAAGATGTAGAAGACCTGTGAGAGGGCAACAGGCTATACATATAAGTTTTGGATTTATGAAGGAAAAGATAGTCACGTGGAGCCCCCCAGATGCCCAGACTACATGGGGAGTAGTAGCAAGATAGTTTGGGACTTGGTGTCATCCTTTTTCCATATGGAGTACTACTTATATGTGGACAATTTTTATTCAAGCATGCCACTATTTAGACATTTGTACAATCTTGGAATTGGTGCATGTGGCATCGCGCGACCTAATGTGTGCCCACCATTAGAAGTGAGTGGATGCAGGGTGGCATATTCTAATGGTGGGCATAACACACACTTTTTCGGGCAGAGATTTCTCCTCTTTTTTTCATTCAGCCCACAGGCTGCAAAAAAAAGAACATAGCATATATATCCATCAAGGACCAGTGACGTACTGGTACATCACTGGACTTTAAATGGTTATACCCGTATGATTGCCAGTTAACACCGGCAAGAACCCGGTGATCGACACCCGGGGCCGCGATTGGCGGTGCGGGTGGGGCGCACGCGCACCCCCTACCCGGAAATGCAGAATCGCGTATATATAAAATGATCCTGCACCCTGTAGCAGTAAAAGTACTATAGGGCAGTCCGAAGCGGTTAAAGGTGGTTTCCGCTTAATACAAAACTATAGTTTGTTCTTTTGTAGAGTTAGGCCTTAGAGCAGTAATAAACCTCAAAACAAAATGTGGAATATTGCAGCTTACAGCTTAGATGTGACTGAATTGGTTTGAGAGGGTTGAGATAAACAATTTATACACTGACAGAGGTGCTTACAATGGTCAGCTTTTATTCACTTTATTCCAAAAGAAAAAAAAACAGATACTGTAAATTCTTAAAAAGCATTAGCTGGAGTTTGGCTGGATTTGTTAGTCAAGTCCATCTAAATCTGCTAGTGCATTTAACTCTGTCCTCTCCACAGACTGACAATGCTGCTGTCCAATGGTGTCTTGTCTGCTCCTTCATCCAGAGTAGAGACACCCGAATGCTTCAGCCAATAGGCTGAGCGAAAAACACAAACAATGTGGATGGAGGAATCTTCCTCACCAGAACATTGCATTTTGGTATTGGTAATCTCCACTATATAAAATTTCTGTTTTTGGGTTTATTTTCCAGGGCCACCATCGGGGGGGGGAAGCCCATACACATGTAGGGGGCCCGTGTGTCCTGAGGGGTCCCAGCCAGGGTAGGGCTGCTAACTGTTTTTGAACTCCCATTCAATTGTAAGCTCCGCCGTTCCCTGGTAGGCTGTCACTTTGTAGGTGGACTCGCCTGTCACTCTGTGGGTGGTCTCGCCTGTCACTCACATACAGCTGTACGCCCCTCCCTCCCCTGTTCTCCAGCTTGCAGTGAGGCCCCGCCTCCGGATGGCCCTGCTCAGTCAATAAGACTCCAGTGTGAATGGCGGGGGGGGGCCATGCAGAAGTACCGGCTGGTGGTGGTGGGAGGAGGCAGGGTGGGTAAATCCGCTCTCACCATACAGTTCCTCCAAGTGAGACTGACATGGGGCTCTGCTGAAGGCCACACAGGGACAGGCTGTATGTGTTGTTTACGCAGTTTACGGGGTCCCGGGGGCCAAACCGTTCTTCTCTTCTATACTGTGTAAGGGGGGCCACATTCTGTTGCCTCCCTTTAAAAGTATGCTGGTAGCAAGATTCTGCTGCTCTACTGTATTGTGTTTTGTGGCCCAACACTGTGTTGCTCTTCTATGCATTGCCTGGGGGCCACACTGGCTGCTATCAGTATATAGGTTAACACTAGGGTTGTCACCTGTCCATGATTCACATGGACAGTCCGGGTTTTGAAACATGTGTCCAGGTTTCAGTCTGCCTGAAACCCAGACATATTATTCAGACCGGTCTGTGGGTATAGTAGCAGGGGGCCCGTTCAGCCTCCCTGTCACACCTGGACAGGAGGGGCTGCATTTACTAAGACTGCTCACCTGCATCTTCCTGGGATGGAGCAGATGGGACTGGAGGAGGATATGGAATGGAGGAGATGGGACTGAAGGAGGAGGAGGACATGGGATGGAGGAGATGGGACTGGAGGGAGAGGAGGACATGGGATGCAGGAGATGGGACTGGAGGGGAAGGCGGACATGGGATGGAGGAGATGGGAGGAGGAGGAGAAAGTGGAATGGAGAAGGAGGATGTGGGATGGGGCAGATGGGTCTGGAGGAGGAGAGCATGGGATGGAAGAGGAGGAGGCTGTGCTTCTTACTGTCATTATTTATGTACATCACTTTCTCTCCCTGCTAGCTGGGTTAGAATCCCCAGATTGGAGAACTTTGATATCTTTATAAAGGAAAGTTACCAGGAAATAGAGAGAGCTGAGCTACATGTCCTGTCCATGGAGTTACTGCTGTTGCATTTTCACCCAGACCAGAAGAAACTATTATAAACTACTAGGGAAGGACTAAAGCTCTAGATAGGCTGACTCTGAGTTCCAGTGCAACACCACAGCACCTGCCAATAAAAAAGTCCCATTCCAAGCTGATTGGACAACAGTTGGAGGATACCCTTGTGACCACTGATCTTGTCTTCAGGTCTCTGACAAAAACAGATGCCACATCATCATCAGGCACCCTTGCAACTGGACTTTGCTGCGGCATTCATCAGGAGGTACCTCTATTAACCACTTGCCCCCCAGAGGATTACCTCCCTTCCTGGCCAAGCCATTTTTTACGTTACGGCACTGCGTTACTTTAACTGACAATTTTGCGGTCATACAACACTGCATCCAAATTAAATTTACATCATTTTTATTCCCACGAGTAGAGCTTTCTTTTGGTGGTATTTGATTGCCTATGCATTTTTTATTTTTTTGAGCTATTCAAACAAAAAACAAAAAAAACCCAACAATTTTGAGAAAAAAATAAACAGTTTTGAAATTTTGCTTTTTTGCTATTAAACATGTCCAGTAGAAAAAAAATGTAAAACCTAATTTCATTATAAATTTAGGCGAAAATATATTCTGCTACATGTCTTTGCTAAAACAAATCCCTATACATGTAAATTAGTTTATGTGAAAGCGCACCCCTGCCGCCCAGCAGCAGTATATCTGCTATAGGGCGGCGGGAATGTGGTTAATATGTACTTACGACTCGTGAACGTAGACTAGGACTATGACTAGGTAACTCCATACCCTAACCTAGACATGTGCAAAATGAAAAAATTTGTTTTGTTTCGTTTTGACTAATTTTTTTTCATTTAATTAGTTAAAATTTCGTTTAATTCGTTTTTCGGAATTCACTGTGTTTATTCGAATTCAAAATTTTGAACAGATTAGACAACATTTCTAACGTATTAAAAAATAATTCTAACGTTACAATCCATATGTGTTTTTGATGGTATATGGGCTATATGAAGAGTTGCGTGACCATATTGGAAATTTCAGCAAAATTTTCACACTGCCTTTGTTGATCACTACTCACATCACCATAGCGCTGCTCACAATTTTTTGTAAAGTATTTTAGTCTTTTCTAATCTATTCTCTTATTTTCTATTATTTTATATTCTACTCTTATTTATTCTTTTCAAATTCATTCTATTCAAAATTCGAATTTCAGAAGGCAGTTATTTTCTATTTTATTCTATTGTTTTTTTCTATACTATTCTATTCTTTGAGTCTCTATTCTAATCTTTTCTATTCTATTCTTTGATTTCCTATTCTATTCTTATCTTTTCTATTCTAATTAATTATATTCTGTTCCTTTATTTTCTGTTCTATTTTGCTCTGTTTTACTCTATTATTTTCTATTCTAATCTTTTCTATTTTCCATTATATTCTTTGATTTTCTATTCTACTCTTTTCTATTCTATTATAATGGATTCTACTCTTTTCTATTCCTTTATTTTCTATTCTATTTTTTTCTGTTTTACTGTAATATTTTCTATTCTTTTTTTTTTATTTTCTATTCTGTTCTTTTCCAGTTCTTTATTTTCTGCTCTATTTTATTCTATTCTTGTTTTCAAATTCAAATTGGTTTTCAGATTGGTTTTTGAATTCAAATTTGTATACGAATGCGTTTTTAAATTTTGGCCAAATTTAGTTTTGTTATTTCAGATTCATTTAAATTCATTACTATTTTAATTCGGATACATCCGAATCTCCCGAATAACTGAAAATTTGTTCGAATTTCAATTCAGAACGAAACAAACTGCACATGTCTACCCTGTCCAATAGTCTCCTAAACTGCCACAAGCTGAGTTTGAATGTGTCTTTGGCAGCCTCTCCTTACGGTCACAAGACTTCTTAATTCCTATGATAAGAGGAGTATAACTTCCATGGAACTCAAGTGCTTTCAGTAAAATGACACATCAAACCTGTGCATATTATCATTTACCCAGAAAAACCTTGCTAATACTGGATTGGCTTTTTTGCCTCTAAAGTAAGCATTGTTTATTCCCAATCCACAGGTCACCTGGATCATGTGAAGGAAAAGGTGGACTTTGACAAGATTCGATAGCCCTGTACTTTGTACCCGTCTATAATGTCTGAGAGCTTCAAGAGGATGATGACATGCACACTTCTCAGACAACATTTCGAATTGCAATCAAGTCTGCAACCAGTATTTAATTTCAAGGTGACCTTCTGTCTATGGATATTTTTAGAAAGTATTTAGGTACTGTGAGTTTTAGATAGCAGTTGAATTATTATTATTCCCCATAATAGGCACAAACCCTCGCATGCCTGAGTCCTTTGTGTGTATTGACATATCCTGCAAAGCTTCTTATATTTCTCAGTGGGACAGCTGTGCACGAGCAGTGACGTCCAGCCACCCACTATGGAAGTTATAAAAAGGACCCTCATTCTCCCTGCTGGATATAATACCTGTGATCCCACAGAGGGGTAGATTTACTAAAAGAATAGAGGGAATTTAATTTGGAAAGAGTATGTCAGAAAATAAGGAATAGAATCAATGGTGGAGAAGGATCTGGGAGTTGTGGTAGATCACAAGCTTAATAATGGCATGCAGTGCCAAGCTGCGGTTTCTAAAGCGAGCAAAATCCTCTCTTGTATTAAAAGAGGTATAGACTCCAGAGAGAGAGATATCATATTACCCCGGTACAAATCATTAGCAAGACCTCATCTGGAATATGCAGTTCAGTTTTGGGCACCAATTCACAAAAGAACATTGGGGAACTGGAGAAAGTACAGAGAAGGACAACCAAACTGATAAGAGGCATGGAGGAGCTCAGCTATGAGGAAAGATTAGAGGAATTTAATTTATTCTCTCTTGAGAAGAGGAGATTAAGGGGGGATATGATCAACATGTATAAATACATCAGTGGTTCATATAGTGAACTCGGTGTAGAGTTATTCACCCTGAGGTCATCACAGAGGACAAGGGGGCACTCTTTACATCTGGAGGAAAAGAAATGTAATCTCCAAACACGGAAAGGTTTCTTCACAGTGAGAGCTGTGAAAATGTAGAATAGACTCCCTCAAGAGTTGGTTCTGGACAGCTCAGTGGATTGATTTAAAAAAGTCCTGGATTCTTTCTTAGATACACAGAATATAACTGGATACTAACATTTATAGGTAAAGTTGATCCAGGGAATATCCAATTGCCTCTCGGGGGATCAGGAAGGAATTTTTTTCCCTGCAGGAGCAAATTGGATCATGCTTTGCTGGGGGTTTTTTGCCTTCCTCTGGATCAACTGTGGGTATAGGATTATAAATATTTTTTTTTAATGGTTGAACTGGACGGACTTTTGTCTTTTTTCAGCCAGTCTAACTATGTAACTATGTAAATGGCTTGCTCCACCTTTGTGACTATGTTTAACGTTACACCCATATTTAGGATGCAACATGGTCACATTCCCAAACCCTTCACCCTCAAACTGCCCCCACTTACCTGATTCACTTCTCCCTGCAACATTCTGGTCCTGCTCCCACAGCCATATCATCCATTCACAAGGATCTGTGAATGGAGGACTACGAGTCCCATCTGCTAGTGGCAGAGGGAGTCATAGATCTCAATGGAGCTGGACTGGTGACTTCACTTGTAGAGTCTGCAGAAGCCTTTATATATTGCATCCACTATGCACTGATCATGGTTAAAATGTGCTGCTGGCTTGAATGCAAACAGGTTTATAAAAATAAAATTTTTCTTCTTTTATCAATTTGAGTATATTTATTAATTTTGTATGAAAGGTGGACTATGCCTTTAACTTTGCAAAGGAAACTTACCATTAGATTAATGAATACTAATGCTCCTTTTGAATTCCCAATCATGTGTGCAGGGGGGAAAAACAGGATTTTTGCCTGCCCATGATTGCATGATTAAAATGAATACAGCTTTACCTTATTTACAAAGCTAAGTGAACATTGTCTATTACTTTATTAAATCCACTTCAATGCCTCCTGGCAAAGTCCGTAGTAGTGACCAAGTTTCACTTGGCAAAGAACTAAGATGCATACTAAAGTATAGCTAAAGGCAAAACTTTTTGGTGGAGTGGAAAGTGATTAGAATACCCAGGGCCGTGGATAAGGGGGTACCACCAGTCCTCCTGTATGGGGCCCAGTCCAGCAAGGGGCCCCATGCAGATGGGTTAACTGGATGTGGGCAAGGATGGTGATCAGCTCGGTGAAAGGGGGGGGATCAATTACTGGAACTAATCCCCTGTATGGCTCTCTTTGCAGCAACTGAAAGAGAGGGCCATACAGGGGATCAGTTTCAGTTTTTGCCCTTTCCCCGCACCCATCACTCTCCTTGTGCACAATACATTTCCCCCTGCTGCCCAGGTCCCCCTGTGTGCCCCCACCCTTGCAGTGCTGCCGGCTTCTCTTTCCCACTGGCAGCTGCAAGCACACAAAATCAGATCCTGCTGGATTCATAGTGGGGGAAGGGTCTAGCAAATATGTCACATTTACCAACAGCTTTTTTTTTTCAGAATGAACACAATGAGTGATCAGTACCGATCACTCACTGTGCTCATTCACAAATGAAGCATAGTAAACGTTTTTTAATTGCGTTTTTTAGTAGCGTTAGAAGTGTTAGCGTTTTATTAGTGTTTTCACAGTACATGTAGAAAACAGCTAGAAAAAAGCTGGTAGGGGTGTTTTAGCAGCGTTTAGGAGAATTTAGCATTTTTTTCTGCTGGAAAAATGCACCAAAAAACTCTACAAAAACAAATTGTTTCTGCTCCTACACGATGAAGCTCAAAAAATGCAAATAGTCTAAAAGCAGTGTGCAAAAACACATAGAACAACACTATTTAGCTTCTAGTTGCAAAACAAAAATCCCAAATTTTGAGTTGTCCCCAGAAAAGTAATCTTCCAATGGGAACACTAATTCTGGTGAACTATGGGCCCCCAAGGAATTCCCCTAATTTGCAGGGATTTCCTCTCACTTCCTGTTAGGGCTATGGGACAGGAAGTGAAGGGAAATCTCTGCAATGGGACACAGATGGCAACAAAAAAATCTGACAGATATTATAACCCTACCTTGCTTTATCCAAAATGGAAAAAAAAAAAAGTCTTGCCTATAGTTCTACTTTAATGGAGAAATTCACCTTTCTCAAGATCTTACACCTGTATTTAGGGTGGCATGTTGAGCATCTGCCACCTCCTTGCAACAGTGGACAGGGGACCTTCTCTCCGCAATCACTGTCACGATTTGAAAACAGCGCAGCTAGAGTTCTGTGAATTAATGCCTACAAGTACCATCAGCCAATGCTTACTGGACTTCAGTAACTGCCTGCTCAGTTTGAAGGTATTGGCAAGACAAAGTACTGGCAGTCTGCAAGAGCCTGACATTGCACCGACAATATACAATGCTTTTCAGGCTCCCATAAAAATAAAATAATAAATGCATGTTTTTATCTGCAAAAAATGTGCATTTAATACTTTTTTTAAAGTTGAACTTCTCCTTTAAAACTGAACTCCAGGTATGATCTTAACTGCATACTTACATTGGTACAGTTTATACCATTTTACGTATGTTCATGTCATACCTGATGGGCTGCTGTGGATGTTGACAATTACTGTAGCAGTCACAGTACAGTGATAACTTCTACCTTCTGGCTCCCAGGGGGTTGCCTTGTGCTTTTTTTATTTGAATACAAGGAGTTCTATTATTGGACAAGGTAGAGAGGAGGGGTGGTGACATAATTTGTACCTCGTCCAATCAGAGAATGCTTTCTTTCGAGAAAAAAAAAAAACAACAAAATATTCTGTAATGATGGTGGTGCCGAGCAAGCAACCCCCTGTGGTCAGTGTGAAGTGGGGCAGTTGCTGGGCACAAGACCCAGAGGATCACAGCGATCGCTGTAGTAGCTCTGACTACTACATTGATTGTCAACTTCCACAACAATCCATCAGGTATGAGATATACATTCTTAAATGGTACCAAGCTAGACCAATATAACTATGCAATTAAGATCATACCTGGTGTTCAGATTTAAAATGACAGTAAAGCTTTGTTTTGGTTTTATTTTTAAAAAACAAACATGGCTATACTTACCATCAACACTCCTGGCTCCTCCCCCTCAAGCAGTGTTCCCCCAGGGAAAGCCGCTCACCCTGGGGGCACCGCTGCATGCTCATTCCTGAGCTACTGCTCTATGCATCCATAAGGCCCTGCCCCCTGCTCTCTCCTCATTGGCTCACTGGCTATGATTGACAGCAGCGGGAGCCAATGAGGAGGAAGAGTCCCCAGACATTAGAGGCTGTCGAGAATGTCGCTGGATCAGAGGGGGCTTGGGTAAGGTTTGAGGGGGCTGGTGTGGGCCGCTGCACACAGAAGGTTTTGTTACCTTCATGCATATAATACAGGAAAGTAGAACACCTTGAGCCTTTAGAACAACTTTAAAAAGTGTTACCAAACCCAGGACCCTGCATTCACTATATCTGGTCTCCCCGGACCCTGCATTCACTATATCTGGTCTCCCCGGACCCTGCATTCACTATATCTGGTCTCCCCGGACCCTGCATTCACTATATCTGGTCTCCCCGGACCCTGCATTCACTATATCTGGTCTCCCCGGACCCTGCATTCACTATATCTGGTCTCTCCAGACCCTGCATTCACTATATCTGGTCTCTCCAGACCCTGCATTCACTATATCTGGTCTCTCCAGACCCTGCATTCACTATATCTGGTCTCCCCGGACCCTGCATTCACTATATCCGGTCTCCCCGGACCCTGCATTCACTATATCCGGTCTCTCCAGACCCTGCATTCACTATATCTGGTCTCCCACAGTACAGAGCATGGAAATGCAATTATTTTAGTAAATATAAACTGCTAAATACCTTTTCTCATCAGCAGTTAGAACAGTCTTGTGACTTCTATCAGTGTACAGCAGAACACTGGTTAAAGCTTGTAGGAGGAGTTTTCTTTCTGCTCTAGGAGGATGCAAAACCCCTGACCTCTGTCTTGACAGTGCCGATTGGCCCTGTGCTGATCACATGCACTCTCCCAGGAAAAAAAAAAAACAACTATCTAGCAATACGCACTAAACTGAGCATGTGCAGGATGGCTACAGTTCAGTCTGACTTATCAGGAGATAAGACGTGGATATTTGAACTAGAGGAGCAGCAGAGAAGATAGGATCAAACGGCCTTTTTACACAATGTAGAGGATTAACCCCTTAGGTTCCACAGTGAGTATAACAAGCATGCTTTACTGCATATACAGACTGATTTTACTGTTGTGGGTGTAGTAACAGTTTCAGTGTACAAATACTGGTTACAGTGCCCTTGGGGAAAGGTTGTTACAGGACGGTCCTGCCTTAGCAGCATACAACATAATGATATTGTGGAACCTGAACTGACATCTCAATAGCATGTAAGGTTGTTTCTCTTGGAAATGCTTGGCTGGGCAAATACAATACAAAACACAGCAATAAGCACAAGAGTGCTTTAATAAACTCAAACTATAAATAATATGTAGCCCCTGAGAAAGGGGGAAATATTCTTGCCAAATTGATGGATCAGGCTCTCATTTACTGTACCTGGCAGGAAGATGGGATTATATGAAGGAAGAAAACTGCATACAGAGTAGCCAGACATCGATTTATCAACCTGGAGGAGAAAACAAAGAAACATAAGTCTGACAAACCTAAACTATAAATGATAACAAATGATATATCTAACAAACACCCTCATTCATCAAAAATAAGATTTGTGCTGCTTAATCAGAAAAAAAGTGGCATTTCAGTGTGTTTTAATGAATTAGAACTCATTTTCCTGCACCTTAACTGGGTCAGTTACAAACAGTTGCTAATTAGTTTTTGTGCTGAATAGCTGGATTGAGTGCCTGAGAATTTGTGTGATATCTAGCAAATTGTTCCACCCATGTGCACCTTTGCTTTGCTTGTTAAAAATTGATTTACAAGGTTGCTGAGCCCTGGTTCACACTGGGCAGGACAGTGGCTAAGTGGTTAGCACTTCCGCCAGGCAGCACTGGGGTCGTCGGGTCAAATCCCAACCACGGCACCACCTGCCTGGAGCTTCCATGTTCTCCCTGTGCCTGTGTGGTTTTCCTCCGGGTACTCTGGTTTCCTCCCACACTCCAAAGACATGCTGGTAGATTAAATGGCTCCTGTCTAAATTGGCCCTATTATGCGTATGTATGAATGTAAGTTAGGGACCTTAGATTGTACACCCCTCGAGTGTTAGGGACTGATGTGAATATACAATATATATGTAAAGCGCTGCGTAAACTGATGGCGCTATATAAGTACCTGAAATAAAGAAATAAAATATATGCGGCCATGCAAGCCACGTTTTGCCCGGGCACGAGAGCCCATTCATTTGAATGGACTCCTGTGCCCCGTGACACTCAGGAAAGAAGTCCCTGCACTTCTTTGGAAACCGCAGCCCGCGCAGGAACTTTTGTTCCAAGAACGGTTGCAATTTCCAGTGTGGGCGACGTGCCATTAGAACTAATGGCACCCACCCGTGGGTCTGCATTCCTCTGTGCGGGTGGTGCAGTTTCACGGATTTTTGTGCGGATCCGCAATGGCACCACCCGCACAGATGTGAACCTAGCCTAATGCTTGGTTTGTCATAGGTAGCACAGATACACGGGTGATCTCTTAAGGTCTGAGCTTCCAATATGATGCTGTAGCTTTAGTCTAGGCTCACACTGATGCGGTGAGGGATTTTCATTGATTCCTGTGCGTTTCCCATACCCCATCACAATCGTACTGTGTTCATGCGATCTGCTACGGGTGTCAACGCTAAGTTAACCGCTTCTATACCGGGCACTTTTACCCCCTTCCTGCCCAGGCACATTTTCAGGTTTCAGCGCTCTCACATTTTGAATGACAATTGCGCAATCATGCAACACTGTACCCAAACTAAAATTATATAATTTTCTTCACACAAATAGAGCTTTCTTTTGGTGGTATTTAATCACCGCTGGGGTTTTTACTTTTTGCTAAATTAACAAAAAAAGACCGAATATTTTGAAAAAAAAAACATGTTTTTCTTTGTTTCTGTTATAAAAGTTTGCAAATAAATAATTGTTCTTCATAAATTTAGGCCGAGATGTATTCTGCTACATGTCTTTGGTGAAAATAACCCAAATTAGGATGTATTATTTAGTCTGTAGGAAAGTTATAGAGTTCACAATCTATGGTATATATCTGAATATTGATCAATCCTGAAGTACTGACAGCCAATCTAATTTCTTGAGGTCCAAGAATGTCAGAACAGTACAGATATCCCCCAAATGACCCCTTTTTGCAAAGTAGACAGTCCAACGTATTTCTTAACAGGCATGGTGAGTTTTTTGAAGTTGTAATTTATTTTTCATAATTTTTCAGAAAATTAAGAAATTAAAAACATTATTATCACTATTTGTTTTTTACATACTGTCACCAGTGCAGTACAGCGTCATCATATAACTGGCATGGCGGTGATCAGGGACACTGACTGGTGACAGTATCTAAAAATGATAATTTTTTTTAATGGTTTAATTTTTTTTATTATTTTTAATTTATTAAATTTTTTTGAAGATTTTTTTTCATATTTCACTATGACCAAAGTAGTATAATGTTACCATAGTAACACTGTACTACTTTAGGGAAGTGATCAGTATTTTTTTTTTTTAATTTTACAAAAATTTGCTTATAGCAAATAATTACTTTGCTATAAGCAAGCATTTGCCTGAATGAAATCGTTTAATTAGGGCTTTTTATTTTGTGATTAGCTGTGATTTGGTCACAGCTGATCACATGACACAGCTGGGATGTGATTTGCCCAGATTGTGCATGTGATCGCTGTGACCATTCACAGCTAGACATACATGTATACAATGGATGCATGAAAGGAAACCATCCATTGTATACAACTGTCATTTGACCTGCTGTGATTGGTCACAGCAGGTCACATGGTACCAGGGGTGGACTGACAACTCATGGGGCCCCCGAGCAATAGGGGATCATGGGGCCCCTGTGTCCTTGCCCAAACTCAAAAAAGCCTATGAAAAAGGTACCAGGGGCATCTCATGGGGCCCCCTACTGACCCCGGGCCCTCGGGCAGTGCCCGAGTTTCCCAATGGTCAGTCCGCCCCTGCATGGTACTAGCAACGGGGCTGGTACACAGATTTGTCATCGGCCATGTCTGAGGTACACGGCCGGTGACACATCGCACCGCAGTGCAGTTGTGAGGGCATGCGCAATGTGCTCTCCGAAAAGAACGCCATATGACGTCCACCCGGAGGGACAAGGTGTTCGCCCGGCCACCTAGCTATAGGCCGAGCGGCAACTAGTTAATGACACCTCAAAAACAGGTTGCAAAATGCAGTGCGATTGCCTGAATCAGATGGCAAAGATGTGAACACCTATGCCATCCGATTCTAGCGCGGATGTGGTGGAATTTGAGCCATACAAAGTTAATGTGCTCAAATCGCACCACACAGAATCGCATGTGATTTGAACAGAAATGTGGTGCAATTCCTGTGTGAATCACATGTGGTTCCCCGCACCGCATCAGTGTGAACCTAGAACCTAGGAGAAGGATCTGGCTACCATCAATGCAATCCTACTCCCAGTCAGGGGCAGACTGACCATTTGGAAACTCGGGCACTGCCCGAGGGCCCAGGGTCAGTAGGGGGCCCCATGAGATGCCCCTGGTACCTTTTTCATAGGCTTTTTTGAGTTTGGGCAAGGACACAGGGGCCCCATGATCCCCTATTGCCCTGGGGCCCCATGAGTTGTCAGTCCGTCCCTGCTCCCAGTTAATCATTGCTGAATCGTGTTCTAATTTGGGAGCTCATATGGTTTGAAGTTGGGGGCCCACTTTATTATTTATTATGAATCGAAGGTCCCTATCTCACATGCACACATTTGGATAAATGGAAAAATATTACAAATATTTCTCAGGATTTTTCAGGTGCTACGTAGCATAACACCAGGGGTTGATGATCCAGGAAATATCTGATTGCCTTCTGGAAGGATCAGGAAAGATTTTTATTTCCCCGCTGAAGCAACTTAAATCATGCTTTATAGGGTTGTTTTGCCTTCCTCTGGATCTATACGAATGTTTTCTTCGTTTCTGTTTATTTTTTCTATTGGTTGAACTATATGGACTTTTGCCTTTTTTCATCCGGTGAAATTTACAACATTGTGCATTGTTATAGACATACTATGAGACACATTGGAGAACATGGATACTCGTACACAAAGAAAATCACTGAAATAAGAGAGGGCAGCAAGTACAGGTAATGAGGGGAATAGTTCAAGCACTGTATGTGAAATGTTTAGACACATCATTAGGACTCAGTTCCTGTAATGTGCAGTCATAACAGCCTGTTAGATTCAATCAGCATGAAAGGACTGTTCCTGATTGCAGAGATTAGTCACTGAAGGAGCTGCATTGGAAGCAGTGTTCTTTAAAGAAGAGCGTATGACTGACAAGGGGAAGTGATGGTGTCAGAAAGGCCCCCCCTCCCCATGGACAGGAACCATTCGAAAGCATTGAAAGGTCGGATGACAAATGATCTTCTTTTCTATGATTGCAAAACCATTTTATGATGTTTAGAAAAACGTTTGCAAAATATTGTGAAACAAAAAGAATAAAAATAAAAAACTCAATGGAAGTGCTGAACAGTATCCACATGTGGGCATATTTGATATCGGAGTGCAGAACCGTGTGCAGTAATATGTAGTATATGTGTGTAATATACCGTGGTGCGCAGCAAACCATCCCAAGTCTTCAGAAATCATTGACATGGAGCTGGTAATCCTCAGCCACTAACGGCGGATTTCTAGTTGGCTGCTATAAGACACGGCATACTGCTGGTTTTGGATTTTATCTCAAGCGGAGAACTTCCCTATAAACAGCTTTGGCAACTCGGGCAAAAGTCTACAGCATCATCATTCCTCATGATAGAAAATGTAGATGTAATGCCGGCAATACACAACTAGAACTCAACAGGTTCCTCCATCCAAGCCATACAGCTCGGATGTGGCTATTGCTTTCTGATAGCAGCCAGCTGCGAGCACGGTCAGCCAAAATATTTCCATCTAGCGCCTTCGATTTTTAGGCAAAGGGTGTTGAGAATGAGGGTGGGTCACCCACAGATCGGATTTTGGTGTGTTCCGGCTGAAATTAGCATTCTGTATGTCCAGCTTAAAGCCAAACTCCAGGTTTTGTATTACTTTATATTGTTCATTTGGGCCAGAACTACACTCAGCGGCCACTTTATTAGGTACACCTGTTCAATAGATTGGTAACACAAACTGCTAATCAGCCAATCACATGGCAGCAACTCAATGCATTTAGGCATGTAGATGTAGTGAAGACGACTTGCTGAAGTTCAAACCAAGCATCAGAATGGGGAAGAAAGAGGATTTAAGTAACTTTGAACATGACATGGTTGTTGGTGCCAAATGGGCTGGTCTGAGTATTTTAAAAATTGCTGATCTACTGGGATTTTCATGTACAACCATCTCTAGGGTTTACTGAGAATGGCCCAAAACAGAGACAATATCCAGTGAGCAGCAGTTGTGTGGAGGAAAATGCTTTGATAAGAACAGAGGATAATGGGCAGACTGGTTTGAGATTATAGAAAAGCAAAAGTAACTCATATCAATATGGACCAAAATCTCTGAGGAATATTTCCAACACCTTGTTGAATCTATGCCACGAAGAATTAAGACAGTTCTGAAGGCAAAAAAGGAGGTCCAACCTGGTACTAGCTAGGTGTACCTAATAAAGTGGCCAATGCGTGTATTTCCATTACTATGAAATGCGACTGCTGTCAGCCTTGAATCAACTGTATGTAGCATCAGCTATGCACAATATACAGCGCTGTGTTCTGGCAGTGATACAGGGACTTCCCATCCCCTTCTCAGATAAAAATCAAGGCAGGCTGAGAGCTACTCATCCATTCACAGGAACCCTTGTATTTTTATGATTAAAAGGTGGAGGTTTCTTCTGATTGAGGTGATCTTAATGTCATCCACCTGCCTTGCCAATCAGTGGTAGCTTTGTATTCATTTATGAAAATACAAGGCTTCCTGTGAACAGCTGAGCAGTGCTCTGCCTGACTCAATTTTGTTTTGGCACCAGATGGGAACTTTGTATATGGCTTCCAGAACACAGTGCTGTATACTGTATGTAGCTTATGCTACATATAGTTTACACAGCACAGACAGCAGATGCATTTCTTACATATGGAAATACAGTGGACATAAAAACTCTACACACCCCTGTTAATATGTCTGGTTTCTGTGATGTAAAACAAATGAGAAAGATAAATCATTTCAGAACTTTTTCCACCTTTAATGTGACCTAAAAACTGTACAACTCAGTTGAAAAACAAACTGAAATCTTTTTTTTTTTTTTTTTTGGGGGGGGGGGGGGGAGTAAATATGAAAAAACTAAAATAATGTGGTTGCATAAGTGTGCACACCCTCTTATAACTGGGTATTGAGCTGTGTTCAGAATGAAGCAATCACATTCAAAATCATGTTAAATAGGAGTCAGTGCACACCTGCCATCATTTAAAGTGCCTCTGATTAACCCCAAATAAAGTTCAGCTGTTCTAGTTTGTCTTTCCTGACATTTTCTTAGTTGCATCCTACAGCAAAAACCATGGTCCGCAGAGAGCTTCCAAAGCATCAGAGGGATCTCATTGTTAAAAGGTATCAGACAGGAGAAGGGTGCAAAAGAATTTCCAAGGCATTAGATAGATCATTGAACACAGTGAAGACAATCATCATCAAGTGGAGAAAATATGGCGCAACAGTTACATTACTAAGAACTGGACATCTCTCCAAAATGGATGGAAAGACGAGAAGAAAACTGGTCTGGGAGGCTGCCAAGAGACCTAAAGAAACATTAAAGGAGCTGCAGGAATATCTGGCAAGTAGCTGTGTGGTACATATGACAACATCTCTGGGCTATGGGGTACAGTAGCAAGACAGAAGCCTTTTCATACAAAGAAATAAATCCAAGCCTGGCTAAATTTTGCAAAAACACATCTGAAGTCTCCCAAAAGCATGTGGGGAAATGTGTTATGGTCTGATGAAACCAAGGCTGAACGTTTTGGCCATAATTCCAAAAGAAATGTGTGGCGCAAAAACAGCACTGCACATCACCAGAAGAACACCATACCCATAGTGAAGCATGGTGGTGGCAGAATCATGCTTTGGGGCTGTTTTTCTTCAGCTGGAACTGGGACCTTAGTCAAGGTAGAGGGAATTATGAACAGTTCCAAATACCAGTCAATATTGGCACAAAACTTTCAGGCTTCTGCTAGATAGCTGAACATGAAGAGGAATTTCATCTTTCAGCATGACAACGACCCAAAGCATACATCCAAATCAACAAACGAATGGCTTCCCCAGAAGAAGATGAAAGGTTTGGAATGGCCCAGCCAGAACCCAGGCCTGAATCCAATAGAAAATCTGTGGGATGATCTGAAGAGGGCTGTGCACAGGAGATGCCCTCGCAGTCTGACAGATTTGGAGTGTTCCTGCAAAAGAAGAGTGGGCAAATATTGCCAAGTCAAGATGTGTCATGCTGATAGATTCATCCCCAAAAAGACTGAGTGCTGGAATCCAATCAAAAGGTGCTTCAACAAAGGATTAGTGTAAGGGTGTGCACACTTATGCAACCATATTATTTTAGTTTTTTTATTTTTACTTCCCTCCACCTAAAAGATTTCAGTTTGTTGTTCAACTGAGCTGTACAGTTTATAGGTTACATTAAAAGGTTGAAAAGTTCTGAAATGATTTATCTTTGTCTCATTTTTTTACATCACAGAAACCTGACATTTTAACAGGGGTGTGTAGACTTTTTATATCCACTGTAGCTTGCTTATTTCAAACTAATATTTTAAAATAAACACAAAACCAGAAGTTGGGCTTTAAGTCATGACACAGTAGTGACTCTGCCAACTGTGTCGGATTCAGCTCTGTGAAGGTCCCTAGGCAGGAAACCTTGGGGCCCCCTCTCAGGTTTCTGGAGGTTTCTCATGCACATGCTCTAGTGGGATAACATTGAACTAAGTAGTGTGCAGGCGGCCACTAGATGGGGATGACATCACTACTGTACATTACAAAGGTTGCACCAAATTGTTTTACAAACTGACAGCTGAAAGAAAATGAGCTTTCAAGAGACCAACTGTAATGTGAACCTGATGTCTATGGTTTATGTAGTTTAAGTTTTTATTTGGTACATTACATTAACCACTTGCCCTTCAGAGGATTTGCCCCCCTTCCTGACCAGGCAATTTTTTGCGATACGGCACTGCGTTACTTTAACTGACAATTGCACGGTCATGCAATTCTGCACCCAAATCAAATTTATGTCCTTTTTTGCCACGAATAGAGCTTTCTTTCAGTGGCATTTGATCGCCTCTGCGTTTTATTTTTTGGTGGGCTATTGGTGGGCTCCAAAATGTATTGTGCTACATCTTTGCTAAAAAAATCCTAATATGTGTAAATTAATTAGTTTATGTGAATGTTATAGAGTTTACAAATGGCGGTACAGATACTGGAATTTGGGGTTTTTTTTTTATTAGTAATGGCAGCGATCAGCGACTTATAGCGGGACTGCGGTGGGTATTCTGATACTGGGGGGGGAACTGACTAACTGCCATTGACATCTCCAGCGACACCAATACAGTGATCAGTGCTAATAAAAAGCACTGACATTGTACTAATGACACTGAGCAGGAAGGGGTTAACATCGGGGGCAATCAAAGGATTAACTGTGTGTTGTGTGCTGTTTCACATTATGTGCTTCACTGCAAGTACGCTGCTATGCAGAGCCATACAAAGCAGTGTGCAGGAGCTGACAGGGAAGAGAACTGTATTGTTTACATACAGGTCTCTCTCCCGTCGATATTACTCAGCGATCACCGGGTTCCGGAGAATAATCACCAGCCAGGACCCAGTGATTGACAGCCGAGGCCGCGAAGAGCGGCGCGGGTAGGGCGCGTGCCCCCCTTACCTGAACTGCAAAATGCCATATATAGGTGATTTTGCGCACCCGTGCTGCCCTGTAGCAATTTTTCTGCTATAGGGCGGACGGCAAACGGTTAATACAAGATTTTCTCTAAAGAGTCTTTAATGTAACATTTTCATTTCTATGAGTTTATTTATGGTTTACTATATTTTGTAAACAATTTAAGAAAGTTTCACTGTAATTTTCTTTCAGGATTAAATCAATATTTTTTTGATCCATTGTCCCAGGGCTCTTAAACGGCGTGTAGCCATTAACCAGAGTCTACTCTGTAATCTGACATTGTCTGTCAATGGCAATGATTCGCCAGTGCAGATCGCAGTGCAATCGGTGACCCCCTTTCCAGCTCCCTCAAAAGTCAACACACAGCAGAGCCTCACCTTTTGGCAAGGAGGCCATGACACCTTTCGCTGGTTTGGCCAATGAGGGAGCAACACCATGGGATAAGGTAAATGGGCTCTTAGCATTCCCTAGTCTCACATGACCCATAATTATTTATTTCAGGTACTTATATAGCGCCATTAATTTACGCAGCTCTTTACATATATATATATTGTACATTCACATCAGTCCCTGACCCTCAAGGGGCATACAATCTAAGGTCCCTAACTTACATTCATACATACATACAGTATATTAGGGTCAATTTAGACAGGATCCAATTCACCTACCAGCATGTCTTTGAAGTGTGGGAGGAAACCGGAGTACCTGGAGGAAACCCACACAGGCACAGGGAGAACATGCAAACTCCAGGCAGATGGTGCCATGGTTGGGATTCGAACCAACGACCCTAGTACTGCCAGGCAGAAGTGCTAACCATTTAGCGACTGTGCTGCCCTTAACATGATTATGATCAACAGATTTTTCTAACAGCCATGTTCTGCTGGAACGGTTTGAACAGAATGAAGATCTAAGGAATGGGCAGATGGCTATAAAAAAGTATCAAATGTAACATGGCAACAGGGTTGACTGTTCCCCTAGATTACGATTTTTGTGAGGCTGTGTTCGGGGTATGAGGATTAAGCTTGGCGGATATGGTTGATACACTTCCATTGGAACACATGACAGATGATGGAACAAAGCTTACGGGTGATTTTTGTTGTGCAATCTAGTAAGCAATCACAGGACAGTAACATAATGCTGCAAGTCAGTTGCGTTGTAAGAAACTGCAGAGATTTGTAAGCCAAGTGATTTAATTGGAAGGAAGTGATCAGTCAGATGGTGTCACATACTCATGGGATCAGCAATGGCAGCTATGACATCACACTTTAATAATTTTTCAAAGACCGAATGTTTTTCCTTTGTTCCTCTTAAAGCATATTTATGGTGAATATGTGAAATGATATATCAATTTCCACATCCATTTCCACATTGTATTTCAGTTATTTCTACTCTACTTTTATCAATCTGAACTATCTTAAAGCTTGTAATTGTAAACTTCCTTTGTGAAGATCCCAAACATTTACTCCCTTGAATTCTGTAACATGTAGTCACTATGACCTATGAGTAGGCACTGCTGTGCCACACATTTCACAGAGCGGCGGGACTGTGGCAGGCATTCTGACACTGGGGGGAACTAACGGCTACTGACCTCCCTAGTGACACCAAAACAGTGATCAGTGCTAATAAACAGCACTGACACTGTACTAATGGCACTGGGCAGAAAGGGGTTAACATCAGGGGCAAAGGGTTACCTGTGTGCTGTTTCAATTTTTTGCTCTGTGTGTGCGCTTCACTGTAGGCACATAACAGAGCCATACAAAGCAGTGTGCAGAAGCTGACATGGGAGAGATCTGTGTTGTTTATATACAGGTCTTTCCAGCGTCGGAGATACTTGGAGATCACCGGGTGTTGGGTCCAGGGGCGGACTGACCATTCGAGCACTCGGGGCACTACCTGAGGGCCCGGGGTCAGTAGGGGGCCCCATGAAATGCCCCTGGTACCTTTTATAGGCTTTTTTTGAGTGTGGGCAAGGACACAGGGGCCCCATGATCCCCTATTGCCCGGGGGCCCCATGAGTTGTCAGTCCACCCCTGGTTGGGTCCCTACCCGTAAATGCAAAATTACGTATATATACGTGACTTTGCACACCCATGCTGCCCTGTAGCAGTATTTCTGCTATAGGGTGGCGCGGAACCAGTTAAAAAGTGATAAAATATTTTATTTTTTTCGTGTTTGCAAAAAAAAAAAAAAAGTTGTACTTACCAGCTCTATGCAACAATATTGCACAGAAACAACCCTCCTCCTCTTGGGCAGTCCCACTCTGGCGCTGTCTGTTCCTCCCTCCTCCGGGTGCCTCCTTACAAACTGGGTGCGAAGGAGGTACCCATGTGTGCACTCTCCCAAGACACACAGCACCAGTAGGTACCACCCCTGCTCCCTCCTCACAGCAGTTTGACTGACAGCAGTGAAAGCCTATGGCTCCCAGTGCCCTGCCCACCCACATGGAAGAAAAATATATTTGAAATATATTTTAAAAATATATATTTTTTAAATCTATTCTTCAGATTTTTTTTAACACATAAAAAAGTAATTTTAACATATATATTTACATATATTTATATTGTAAAGCGCCGACCAAACTGTTGGCGCTATATAAATCCTGTATAATAATGATAATAATAATATATTTGTAAATGCATTCCAAAAATGTAGATATGTATTTTTAAAGACATACAGTATATTTTAAATGTATTTTTAAAAATATTTTTCATATATTTTTTATTAAAAATGCATTTCAATATGCAGTATGTATATATATAATTATTAATTAATAATTTTTTAATGTATTGAATATGGCCAAAATTGTAGCATTTCAAATATATGGCAATATATTTGGAAAGAATATTTTAAAAATATATTTCAAATATAATTTTTCTTCTATATGGGCAGTGCCTCATCTGCTGATTATGGGCGCAATGCTCCATAGACTCTTGAAAAAAAAATAATAAATGCATAATTTTTTACCTGTACAAATATGTACATTTATTATTTTTTTCTAAAAGGTGAACCTTTTAATCTAGGTTACCTTCAATATAAACTACACGTTGATCCAGAAATGTATATAATCAGCTGGATTTAAATCTAGGTTACCGGCAGTATAAACTATGTACATGTCATAATGATCACTGGATCCAGAGGTATAATCAGATACATTTAATTCTAGGTTACCTGCAGTAAAAACTACACACCATAATGATCAGTATATTCAAATATATAATCAGCGGAGTTTAGATGTAAATATGGACATTTTATTCATGTTATCCTCATATGCTCAGCTTCCAATTCGTGTTTTTGACAGGTTTAGCTAATCATGCACTGAATCCCTATGGGACTGAAGTATACAGAGCCACCAATACATTTATAATGACACGTCTTAAAATAAATTTGAGGCATCAAGTGAAACAGTCAGTGAACGTTTAGGCCTCATTCACATGACTGTACTACAAAGTACACCTGTGCAAAAGCAGGGTTTACCCCCCATGGGGGGATGCATAGGTGTTTTGTACATCCCCATGTAGGCAGTACCATTCATATCAATTGGGATGCAGCAGCTGCACGGACACATCTGCTGCTCCCAACTGGACATCTGTGCAGGTGTAGGACCCCAAACACACACTGTCTGCATTCAGTGCCATGCACCTGCACCCACATGGATGTCGATTCGGGAGCAACGAGCACCTGTGCACAGGGGCGGACTGACCATTTGGAAATTTGGGCACTGCCCGAGGGCCTGGGGTCAGTAAGGGGCCTCATGAGATGCACCCGGTACCTTTTTGAGTTTGGGCAAGGACACAGGGGCCCCATGATCCCCTATTGCCGGTGGCCCCATGAGTTGTCAGTCCGCCCCTGTCCTACTACAGCAGTTTTTAGCTTCCACAGGGATTTCACAGGTATGCCACATACATACATTCTCTGGATGGACAAGGTAGAGATTGCAACGTCACCATCCTTCCCTTCCACCCTGTCACCACTGAAAAAGTTACAAAGCCTTCTATGAATGACAGCAGCGCCAAGTGAGCCACCCCCTGTGGTCAATGTAAGAGGAGAAGTTGGTCTTGCACAGAACCTGAGCAGGACCCGGAGGATCATAACTATCACTGTAGTAGCAGGGACTACTACAATTGCCATCTTTCTCAGAACTCCATCAGGGTTGATGCATTTTGCCAAGCTGGACCGATGTAGGCATGTAATACAGATAATTCTTCTAGTTCAGCTTTAAAAAAAAAATATATATTTTATATCATATATATATATATATATATATATATATACACACACACACATACACATACACACACATATATACATACATACACACACACACACTTCTTTTCACCAAACATTGATATTATGATTGTGTGACATAAAGTGCTCAATAAAAGACACATTTCTAAATATGCTGATAGGGCTGTGTAGGTTTGCAGCCCATCTAGTAACATTATACTATGAAATGCTCTCGGACACATTATTGTAAGCAATATTAGGCATGTTCACTAGTCTATCGCTTGACCTGATCTGATCTATGTATGAAAATAATCTGATATGTGTGACATAATCTGTCCTAGAGTTCAGCTCTGAAACAATTTGTGAACCAGATGTGTTCTCATGATTGCAACTTTTCCCATCCCCCCCAACAAGAAACAATGACAGCAAACATCCTTTTTTATTGCACAGAAGTGAAATTGCGGACACACCACTTATCCTTTGTCTCGGTTTTACAATGGTATAAAATTACAAATCACACATCCCACACCTAACATCACATAAAACACAACATTAATGAGTCACAAAGACCTTCTATGAGTATAATGGATTCATTATGAGGGATTTTGGCTTACGTTTAGTCTGAAAAATCTAAAATAAACCATAACTGAAAAATGGCTCCTGCCCCATCTTTTCCTCCAATGACCCTGGCATGGGCATCCCAATACAACTGCTTATAGGTGAATGGAGATATTTCAACCTTACCTTTAGCATAGCTCCCAACTGTCCTTCATTTGGAGGGACTGTTCCTCTTTTGGGACCAAATTCCTCTGTCCCTTGTACAGCCTCCATTGTTCCTATTTTTGGTCTGCAAGTACTGATTGAATGATGGTTTTCCAGCAAGTCCAATTGACAGGTCTAATGACCAGCTTCCATTCAACAGACAGAGGTACACAAGTCACTTGGTTCAGCAGAATTATTAGTACAGGTGTACCAGCCGGGCTTCAGAGTGAGCGACTGCTACTCCACATCAGCTTTGGCCTGATGAACTGCTTAGTGCTGTCCTACAGTGGGGATCGAAAGTTTGGGCACCCCAGCTAAAAATTTGTATTAATGTGCATAAAGAAGCCAAGGAAAGATGGAAAAATCTCCAAAAGGCATCAAATTACAGATTAGATATTCTTATAATATGTCATCAAAAGTTAGATTTTATTTCCATCATTTACACTTTCAAAATAACAGAAAACAAAAAAATGGCATCTGCAAAAGTTTGGGCACCCTGCAGAATGTATAGCATGCACTGCCCCCTTTGCAAAGCTGAGACCTGCCAGTGTCATGGATTGTTCTCAATCATCGTCTGGGAAGACCAGACAATGTCAATCTCAAAGGTTTTAAATGCCCAGACTCATCTGACCTTGCCCCAACAATCAGCACCATGGGTTCTTCTAAGCAGTTGTCTAGAAAGCTGAAACTGAAAATAGTTGACGCTCACAAAGCTGGAGAAGGCTATAAGAAGATAGCAAAGCGTTTTCAGATGTCAATATCCTCTGTTCGGAGTGTAATTAAGAAATGGCAGTCACCAGGAACAGTGAAAGTTAAAGCAAGATCTGGAAGACCAAGAAAAATATCAGACAGAACAGCTCGCAGGATTGTGAGAAAAACAATTCAAAACCCACGTTTGACTGCACGATCCCTCCAGAAAGATCTGGCGGACACTGGAGTTGCGGTACACTATTCCACTATAAAGAGATACTTGTACAAATATGGTCTTCATGGAAGAGTCATCAGAAGAAAACATCTTCTACGTCCTCACCACAAAAATCATCGTTTGAACTTTGCAAATGAACATATAGACAAGCCTGATGCATTTTGGAAACAAGTTCTGTGGACCGATGAGGATAAAATTGAACTTTTTGGGCGGAATGAGCAAAGGTACGTTTGGAGAAGAAGGGGCACATAATTTAATGAAAAGAACCTCTGTCCAACTGTTAAGCATGGGGTTGGATCAATCATGCTTTGGGGTTGTGTTGCAGCCAGTGGCACAGGGAACATCTCACGAGTAGAAGGAAAAATGGATTCAATAAAATTTCAGCAAATTTTGGATGGTAACTTGATGCCATCTGTGAAAAAGCTGAAGTTAAAGAGAGGATGGCTTCTACAAATGGATAATGATCCTAAACACACCTCGAAATCCACAGGGGATTACATCAAGAGGCGTAAACTGAAGGTTTTGCCATGGCCTTCACAATCTCCTGACCTCAACATAATTGAAAATCTATGGATAGACCTTAAAAGAGCAGTGCGTGACAGACAGCCCAGAAATCTCAAAGAACTGGAAGACTTTTGTAAGGAAGAATGGGCAAAGATACCTCAAACAAGAATTGAAAGACTCTTGGCTGGCTACAAAAAGCGTTTACAAGCTGTGATACTTGCCAAAGGGGGCAGTACAAGATATTAACTCTGCAGGGTGCCCAAACTTTTGCAGACGCCATTTTTTTGTTTTCTGTTATTTTGAAAGTGTAAATGATGGAAATAAAATCTAACTTTTGTTGACATATTATAAGAATGTCTAATCTGTAATTTGATGCCTTTTGGAGATTTTTCCATCTTTCCTTGGCTTTTTTATGCACATTAATACAAATTTTTAGCTGGGGTGCCCAAACTTTCGATCCCCACTGTATATGGAGGTGGTGGTGCAGGGGCGGACTGACAACTCATGCAATAGGGGATCATGGGGCCCGTGCCCTTGCCCAAACTCAAAAAAGCCTATGAAAAAGGTACCAGGGGCATCTCATGGGGCCCCCTACTGACCCCGGGCCCTCGGGCAGTGCCCGAGTTTCCAAATGGTCAGTCTGCCCCTGTGGTGGTGCTGAATGGTGTCTCATAACATAATGTGGCATGTTGGCTTTCAATTGTTATACAGTACATGACCGTTTTGTTTTTTTACTAACCTGCCATTTTACTTTTTGAATTAAAATTGATGACTGATTAAAATTCTGATAACATTCTAGATCAGTGGTGGGCAACCTTTTTTTTCAACTGAGCCAAATCTCGCCAAAACCACGATTGAAATTTATTTTGAGAGCCACATTTTTAAAACTGAAAATACATCTCCCATATAGTAATTCATCCCCCATAGTAATTCATCCCCCATAGAGTAATTCATCCCCCATATAGTAATTCATCCCCCATATAGCAATTCATCCCCCATATAGTAATTCATCCCCCATATAGTAATTCATCCCCCATAGTAATTCATCCCCCATATAGTAATTCATCCCCCATATAGTAATTCATCCCCCCATAGTAATTCATCCCCCCATAGTAATTCATCCCCCATATAGTAATTCACCCCCCATATAGTAATTCACCCCCCCATAGTAATTCATCCCCCATATAGTAATTCATCCCCCATATAGTAATTCATCCCCCATAGTATTTCATCTCCCATATAGTAATTCATCTCCCATATAGTAATTCATCCCCCATATAGTAAGTCCCCCCCCATATAGTAAGTCCCCCCCATATAGTAAGTCCCCCCCCATATAGTAAGTCCCCCCATATAGTAAGTCCCCCATATAGTAAGTCCCCCCCCCCCATATAGTAAGTCCCCCCCCATATAGTAATTCATCCCCCATATAGTAAGTCCCCCCCCATATAGTAATTCATCCCCTATATAGTAAGTCCCCCCCCATATAGTAAGTCCCCCATATAGAAATTCATCCCCCATATAGTAAGTCCCCCCTGTGTCAATTCACTTACCTTTGCTCCGCGCGTTCCTCTCGTCGTGCTTCCCGCGCCGTTCTGGTCTTCAGGGCGGACTGTGAGAGGAGAGGAGTTCGTCACGCTGCCCCGCCTACATCCTGGCTGCCCCGCCTACATCCTGACAGCTGCAGAGTCCTGACTTTTGGGGCGGCCGCCCGAGAGGAGGGAGGGGAGCGGGCGGCCGTCCGAGAGGAGGGAGGGGAGGGGAGGGGAGGGGAGGTGAGGGGGCGGCCGCCCGGCACACGCCCGTCCGAGAGGAGGGAGAGGAGGGGAGGGAGAGGAGGGAGGGAGGGGAGGGAGGGGAGCGGGCACCCGGCACACAGAAGAGCCGCATTTAAGCTTGTAAAGAGCCGCATGTGGCTCGCGAGCCGCGGCTTGCCGACCACTGTTCTAGATCATGGCAACCTAGGTATCAAGTCCAAGGTTAGTGTAGATACTGAAGCAGAATTATAGGACAGCAGATAACCCAGTGTATTTTTCACAAGGAAATACTCAACATGCAGACTAGATTTTTATTGGCCTTTTTCTTTTGATCCCCGACAAGATAAGGCTGGTGCTCTGTTTCCCCTATCACACACTCATATGATTTAGGGCCCTTTGACACTATTGCATTGCTGCAATGTGCGGCAATGCACGTCGCCTATGCCTGTGCAATTGGATGGCATGCATTCTGAATTACACAGTGAGGGCTCCATGTACACTGCAGCTGATAAACTCACGTTTAGGAGCTGTTCAGTTTTTTTTCAGCAGCCCCTGAACTCTCCCTAATGTTTTCCTGTGTCCATGTACACATCTTTGTTTACAGTCATTTACAGGCATTTGAGTTTACAGTCATTTTTTTCAATGCAGAAAACTTGCGTTCAGCAGTCGATTTTATCAGCGTTTCAAACACAAAATGCTTGTAAACGCGACAAATCGCATTTATAAACGTATGTGTTTGAAATTTTTTTTTTTAACTCTTTCAGTTCCTGATGCTGTCCAGAGCCTTTTTTCATAATGAAAAATGCATGCAAAGCGTTTTCAAGGTACTCAGATGGACAAAACACTGCACACAGGATGTTCCTACCAAGCTTGTCACACATTGTAATGACCAATTCACACCTCAAACCTCTCCCACCCTTGGAAACAAAAGATATGTTAATGACCATTCACACCTCAAATTCCTCATGAGGACCACCTGCAGGTGGCCTTAATGACTCACTCCACCAGACACCTTTCACACTCAAATGAAATGTTAATGAGCAACTCACACCTAAGCTAATCTCAACACATACTGCTATCTCTACTTCTACTCTCTGCATTTCTCTGAAACAGTCTGAAATAGTTAATAATTTACAACTTTTCAGTGCACTCTGGGCATTTGGGAGGTTCTCCTGTGCTTATCTTTAAAAAACGCTTCTAAATGCAAATGCATATAAATGCGCGCAAACGCGGCTAAACAGATGTGTTTTAACCTACGTTTTCCAGCAGTCAGTTTCCATCATTCAGAAGTGTCCCGTGTACATGGTGTAGCAAACGTGCACACAGAGGTGGATGCGAACCTCCATTTTGGCAAAGGCCTCCATCTTCTATAATGTTCTACTCCCAAATCAGCTTCCCTCATCCCCCCTCCCTCTCTGTTGAGTGACATGTGGTCTGTATGATGCAGAGGTCACAGGCATCAAGGCCCAGCGGGAGAGCTCATGGTTATAAACCCCAATTAGCCTGGCCCCCCCGTATGTCTGTGAGACTCTCGCTGGAAAAGGATCATAAAGCCATAAACCAAGCCCTTCATTGAGCTTCAAAGACATTCCAGGTAGTCGTAAAACAGACTCACATTTCAAAATCCATTTTCCCCTATGATTTCATACCTTCGAATTCGAAAGACTTATAAAAACCAGGCATATATTCAGACCGGTCACTTTAATACAAGTCGTCTGATATATTACACCCCCTAGCTGACATCTACAGGAGAGCAGAAAATTATATCTCCTTAACTGTCCCAGCAGGTATGTCATATTTCATATCTAGACGTTCAGCGGGCGATTCTGCAGATTAATCTACTCGTGGATAGAATGTTACATGTATCCAGGGAATGTTATTGCCCTGGTATCAACTTGGGAGGGATTTTGGTTCTAGCTGGGGTCTCCGCCCACAACTCCCTCCCAAATGAGGCAATTGGTTCTCTGCTTCAGGGAGACACCCTGCTGAGTTCCTAGAAAAGCTGTTATGCTTGGAGCTAAGCTAAGCTAAGCTGAGTTGAAGTTGAAGAAGCTCCTTTTTAACATCGGAACTAACTTTGGGAGATAAGGCCCTTTTGCTCAGAAAACTTGAAAGCTGTTTAATCCAGGACTTTTGACAAGTACTTTATCTCTCTAAATTCCTTTCGGTTATCTCTTTGCTGTGTTATTGCTCTCTGTATATTTATTTATATATTGGCTACATCTTTTCTGTAAATATTTTTATTGCACCCTTTTGACCTTTTAGTAATAAATCTTACTTTCTGAAAGTGTTGAACTGTTTCTAAAGCTTTTTAATGCAAACTAAGAACTCCTGTCTCTGAAGAGTGCTACTGTGTGTGTTTAAACCTCTATATAGCCTGCCTGCGGTGACAGTGGAATACAGACGATTATTCAACCATCATAGTGTTATTGCTGATATTGCCGAGTTTTCTCTTTCTCTGTACAAAAAGGAGGTGGTGGCAGTGTGAAGGGTTAATTGCGTAATTAACCTGACCAAGTAACAATCGCTCCCAGGCTGCAAGTACACAGATTGTGGTCCATTAGCTGGAAAATCTTTGTGTAGGGTGCAGCTGGGCGTGGCATTGTTCCGCATGTGACAGCGCGGTTTTAGATTGGCTAGTCCTTCGGTCATGAGTTTTGTGAGAAGGGCTGGGGTCTGACGCCGTGATCGTCACACATGGGGCCTTACAATTCAATACAAGAGGGTTAGGAGGGCCTTGCTTATGAGAGCCTACAATTTAAAGGATATAAAAAAATTAAAACTGTGAGGGGAAGAGTTGTTCAAGAAACAACTAGGTTTGCCTGAAGAGGTGAGTTTTCAAGGATCGCCTAAAAGGTGGATAGAGTAGGAGATAGCTGGACAGGATTTGAGAGGCTCTCTGGAAACGTTCTGGTGATAAGTATTGCAAGAGGTGATGACTGAGGTAAAGAGCATGAGGTCTTGGGAGGAACAGAGAGGAAGGTTTAGGTGATACTTTATTTTATTCATTTCAGGTACTTATATAGCGCTGTCAATTTACACAGCGCTTTACATATATATATTGTACATTCACATCAGTCCCTAACCCTCAAGGTGTGTACAATCTAAAGTCCCTAACTTAAATTCATACATACACTTATTAGGGCCAATTTAGACAGGAGCCAATTAGCCTACTAGCATGTTTTTGGAGTGTGGGAGTAAACCAGAGTACCCGGAGGAAACTCACACAGGCACAGGGAGAACATGCAAACTCCAGGCAGGTGGTGCCATGGTTGGGGTTTGAACCAACGACACTAGTACTGCCAGGTGGAAGCGCTAACCATTTAGAAACCGTGCTGCGCTCTTTGGGACAGGGTGGGTGATGTGGCTAGAGGCAGAGTTGTGAATGGCGTTGTATGTTGTTACTGATATTCAGAATTTCTTTTCATAGGGCAAGTGAAAACCAACGGAGGGATTGGCAGAGAGGGGTGAAAGACAATGAGAGGTTGGTAAGGTGGATAGGTCTGGCAGCAGTATTCATGGTGAACTGAAGGGGAGATTACATAAAGGTAGCTCAATGAGGAGGGAGTTCCAATAGTTGCTGCAAGAGATATTGAGTGCGTGGATAAGTAGCTTGGTGGAGTTGGTTAAGAAGTATCAAATTTCAAAAATGTTCTGGAAGCAAAGGAGGCAGGATTTGGACAGCGATTGGATGTGGAGCTCAAAGGAAAGACTGGAGTCCAGGATTACACCTAGAACCCTGGCCTTAGGGGAGGGAAGGACAGTTCTGCTATTAATCTTGATGGAAAAGTGTGGGGAGGGGATGCGGGGGGAGGAACGATTATGAGCTCAGTTTTTGAAAGATTTCGTTTTAGGAAGTGGTTTGACATCCATACTCATATGTCAATTAGTAAATTAGTTCCTTTGATATCTTCAGGGATACTAGTAACTGAATAAGTATCGCCCACTTACATACCACTTCAAATACCTCTGAAAATATACATTGCAATAAGGCCAGACCAAAAGACTAGGTAAACTACTGAAGGTATTCAAAAGCATTTATCAGACATGACACCAAAGATCACAGAAGAGATTTAAACAGACAATGTTGGCTTATTGGCTACCCGGTTCCTGAAATCATAGGATCTAGTAATAATTAAATTAATTTCTCTTCAAATATATCAGTAACTACATAAAAATATAACAATGAGTTCTGGATATTAAAATATTCCCTCTGCTTATACAAGCCAGTCAAGTCAACATCAAAGATCCCAGTTAAAATCTTGTATGTGTGTTTTTCTGTTTACAAAGCTATTACATTTGACAAGGTATTTTCTATCTCCAGACAGATCAATCTTCCCATTCACCCCCATGGTGTGTATTTTTTGCCCTCTAAGATTAAGCAAACAAGACAAAAACACAGTGAATTCTACAACGTCTACATTCCAAAGAAAAGACATCTAGATAGGAGGCACAGACCTGCTACTCATAATACCTTCTATAATGACAGACAGACAATCAACACTGATCTGTTTGCTTTTTTTACTTTTGGCTCAGACCCTATCATTTACAAGGACCATTAAAAAAAATGTTGTTTTCCATCAACAATCAGATTGCATGAATTGCAATATGAAAAATTAAAGGGGAACTTGAAGCTAAATGGCAAGAATGACCGGATGACTGGATGAAACTACAGCATGTAAATTACGTTCACTTTGTATCCCCAATCTGTTTAAAAACCCTAAGCCAATTTCCAGGACCTTTGCTTTGTGCCATCACCAGGTTTAAGCCCCAAAGAAGTTTCTGAGAAGTCTCTACTGTGGACACTGTCAGAAAGTACCCTTCAAGCAGAAGAAAATGAGATAAGGATGTGCTTATAATTTACAGGTTACTTCTACTATTGTTTATATGCGTGTTCCATCCATAAAGATGAAATTGGAGCAAGAAACATAAGATGACAATCACTAAAAGAACAAACTCCATTTTTAGAACATATAATTTCTATGCAAAGTAGCCTTAAATTATTCATTAATAATATGAAATCAATTTTTCATTACAAATCGGCCAGTGGCATACCAAGGGAGGGCTGAGGTATCATCCACACTGGGGGCTATCAATAAGGGGGTCCATTGCCTGTACAGACTGGATCTAACAACACCCAGCCAGTGTGCAGACAGCCCTGCATTACTTTCCTATCCATAGCCCACATACACTATATAGCCAAAAGTATTGGGACACCCAACCAAATCATTGTATTCCGGTGTTCCAATCACCTACATGCCCACAGGTGTATAACATCAAGCACCTAGGCATGCAGACTGCTTCTACAAACATTTGTGAAAGAATGGGTCGCTCTCAGGAGCTCAGTGAATTCAAGCGTGGTACCGTGATAGGTTGCAACCTCTACAATAAGTCCATCCATGAAATTTCCTTGCTAATAAATATTCCACGGTCAACTGTTAGTGGTATTACAACAAAGTGGAAGCAACTGGGAACAAACAGCAAAACAGCCATGAAGTCATAGGCCACGTAAAATGGCAAAGCGGGGTCAGCGCATGCTGAAGCGCACAGTGCACAGAAGTCGCCAACTGTCTGCAGAGTCAATAGCTAAAGACCTCCAAACTTCATGTAGTCTTCAGATTAGCACAACAACAGTGCGTAGTGAGCTTCATGGAATGGGTTTCCATGGCTGAGCAGCTGCATCCAAGCCTTACATCACCAAGTGCAATGCAGTGTCAGATGTCTGGGTTTGGCGGTTGCCAGGAGAACGTTACTTGCCTGACTGCATTATGCCAAGTGTAATGTTTGGTGGAGGGGGATTATGGTGTGGGGTTGTTTTTCAGGGGTTGGGTTTGGTCCCTTAGTTCCAGTGAAGGCAACTCTTAAGGCGTCAGCATACCAAGACATTTGGGCAATTTCAAGCTCCCAACTTTGTGGAACCAGTTTGGGGATGGCCCATTCCTGTTCCAACTTGACTGCGTACCAGTCCTGACCTCAACCCGATAGAACACTTTTGGGATGAATTAGAGCGGAGACTGTGAGCCAGGCCTTCTCGTCCGACATCAGTGCCTGACCTTACAAATGCGCTTCTGGAAGAATGGTCAAACCTTCCCATAGACACCCTCCTAAACCTTGTGGACAGCCTTCCCAGAGTTGAAGCTGTTATAGCTGAAAGGGCGGGGCCAACTCAATATTGAACCCTACAGACAAAGACTGAGATGTCATTAAAGTTCATGTGTGTGTAAAGGCAGGCCGACCAATACTTTTGGCAATATAGTGTATTTTAGGCATTGAGCCAGGCCACAGGAGCAGCAGAACCTCTCCTTTCTCAAGTAACCACTAACATAAATGATCCATCTAGCTGATCTCCGATTGACCACCAGTATGAAGGGTCCCCTTTCCACAGAACCCCAGTCTAAGTTTAATGCACTAAACACTACGCAGTGTATCACCTCATACATACTCTCTCTACTTTGTAATCTAGACTGCATGTTACATATGCCTGACCTTAGCGCCCTACAAATTGGGATGAATACTACATACTCCTGACATCTGGGCTGCAAGTCATATATGACCGACCTCTGCACTCTAATATGGGTTATATATTACATATGCTTGACCTCTGCACTCTAATCTGGGCTGCATGCTACATATGCCTGACCTCTGCACCCGGAAATCTGGGCTGCATATTACAACATACTCCTGACCTCTGCACCCTGTAACACGGGCTGGAAGTTACATATGCCTGACCCCTGCACTCTGTCATGTGAATTACATACCCCTGAACCCTGCAGTCTGAGCTGCACCGTACAATATGCACTCCTGACTGCTGTCTCTAAGCTGTGATGTACATTACATACTTCTAACCCCTAGAATTTTTGCGCTCCTATTCTGAAGATGAGTATTATTATTCATTTCAGCACTACTAAAATAATATGGTCGTAGAGAGGAGAGGGGTGTAAAAATGATCTGCAGGTGTCAATCATAGATTGTAAGCTCCATGAGCAGGGCAGGGCCCTCCTATTCCTTCCGTTTTGAACTGTATTGTTATTGTACCGCCCCCTTTATATTCTAAAGCACTGTTGGTGCTATATAAATCCTGTATAATAATAATAATAATAGGTAAGCAACAGAACTATGTTCTCTAATTAGTGCAAAGAAAATACTTTTTTTTCTTGCAAATATGGGATGAGTATTGGATTTATAGACAGGATTTTATCGAATCTTCAACTCCTTCTCCTATAAGTGGCTCACTGCCTCTTCCAAAGTCTGAACAGAGTTCACTTGAAGTCCAATTACACACACCTTATTGTATGGAATACGGCATCACCAGAAATGTCGCTACTACATTGAATTAAAAGGTACATGCCAGGTTACCATTATTTAATGCCTACTTTTACAGTAAAGGAATTTTGAACTACCAACTCACAACTCTTTTAGTAAGTGCCCTGGAGTGGCCTAGTTCAACATCTTCTGGGCAAAAGCAAGCAAGGATCTACCCTAAAGTTTGCTAAATTCTTGCAATGGTTATTATTGATCTGGAGGGGATATTTTTGATTTTCATCAACCAAATGTCATTTACTTTAATTAAGCCTTCTAGCACAGGGGCAACAGACTCTGAAAAGTGACCCGCGGTAGATCATTTTTCAGTATTATGATTTAGAGCCCATTTACAGGTAATACTGCTGCCTCCTGAACACCTGTTTTTGATCACAAAGAGGATATTACATTGAAATATCATACAACCATAAGTCTCCATGCACACGGGGTGTTTTAATAATGCTGGTAACTTTAGCTGTGTAAAGTCACGTTATAAATGTGAGTTTTATTCAGCTTTTTTTTTAGCATTTTGCATTAGCGTTTAGCCGCGTTTTTTTTCACGTTTGTGTTTTTTTAGCGTTTTTTAGCTTTTTTTTTACTGAAAAAAAAAATATTTTTTTGCTCCAAAAACGCCTGTTTGCCACGTTTTTCAGCGTTAGAGCATTTTTACAGCTAAAAAACTCCTCTAGAAACACACTAGTTCTGGGGGTTTTTTTCCAGCCAAAAAACACTGATTCCAATCTATGTGTTCATGGATACATAGGATAACATGCTGGGGAGTTTACTGGCTGTAGAAAAAAAAACACCAAAAGCCAAAACAGCAGCTGTAAAAATGTCCCGTGTGCATGAGGACGTAGGCTCCATGCACACTGGACGTTTTAATAACCCTGGTAACATTAGCTGTGTAAAGTCTTGTTGAAAACGTGAGTTTTCAGCGTTTAGCGACGTTTTTCGCGTTTGCATATTTTAGAGGTTTTTTTTACCCAAAAAATATTTTTGGGGGGTCAAAAAACGTCCAAAATTGCTGCTTTGCTGCCTTTTACCGTGTTTTGAGCGTTAGAACGTTTTTACAGCTAAAAAACTCTTCTAGAAACCCACTAGTTCTGGGGGGTTTTTCCCAGCCAAAAAACATTGATTACAGTCTATGTGTGCATGGACACATAGGATAACATTCTGGGGGGTTTACTGGCTGTATAAAAAATGTCAAAAGCCAAAAACAGATGTCCAGTGTGCATGAGGACCAGGGGCGGACTGACAACTCATGGGGCCCCCAGGCAATAGGGGATCATGGGGCCCCTGTGTCCTTGCCCAAACTCAAAAAAGCCTATGAAAAAGGTACCAGGGGCATCTCATGGGGCCCCCTACTGACCCGATGCCCGAGTTTCCAAATGGTCAGTCTGCCCCTGATGAGGACTGATAGCTGCGCTTGGCACATAGTTCTATCTTCAACAGGGGCGGACTGACCATTTGGAAACTTGGGCACTGCCCGAGGGCCCGGGGTCAGTAGAGGTCCCCATGAGATGCCCCTGGTACCTTTTTCATAGGCTTTTTTGAGTTTGGGCAAAAACACAGGGGCCCCATGATCCCCAATTGCCCGGGGGCCCCATGAGTTGTCAGTCCGCCCCTGATCTTCAATGAGTGTGTTTGGAAAGCAAAAGTTAAAAAAAAAGAGTGGGCTGCAAATAAGTCTGAACAGCCTTACGGTAGAAAGGTAAGTGACTGCTAATCACCTGTTTTTGGTATCACATCCCTGAAATATTGGCATTAGAGATAAGACCAATACTGTTCTAAAGCATTGAATGTGACTTTCACCAAATGTTCTCTGATGGTGAACCAATCACTGTAATTTAAACCAAATGCAGCTCGTACATTCACTTACAGTGCATGCTTGCTGAATGTCATAGTCACTTCTTTATAAATATGCTCCTATGTGAAAATAAGGACTCATTCACACGGGCACTGAGTGCTGTATAGTTATGTGGCTTGAACCACCAGGTGCTGCATTCAGACAGCCATTTTAAAGGCCCCTTTCACATGGGGCTGCAAATCGGGCAGGCAGACTTGATTGGAACCTCTATTCTGTAAACGGTCCACTAAAGCCTCTAAAAGAAAAACAAATGGGGGTTCTACTGTCCATTGGATCGGATGGCAGTCAGATGGAAATGGACAGGCGGACAGCCCATAGAAGACAGCGGCTGTGTCTGCTCTGCAGAAGTGGAAAAGACAAGGACTTGTCATCCGCTTGCTTAGCGGGGATCAGCGTACAGATCGCGGGTCCGCCCCATGTAAAAGGGGCCTTAGTGTATGCGCGTGTAGCCAATGGTGTATTTAGGTTTTATGTTGCCCTAGGCAACACAAAAATTGGCCACCCCCCGCGGAGGAGTTTGACACCGACCAACACCCCACTCATGGAGAGAGACTGACATTGACCAACAACACCCCCTGTCCCCCCCACCTAAGAGAGCCTTCCACTATCATCGCCCCCCCCCTCCCACCTCCCCTGGCAAGAGAGAGAAAGACAATCACTTTCACAGCTCCAGACATCCCCGGGAATGAGAGTTGGGCTCTACATACACCGTAAATTAGTCCGCAGTCTCTCTCGGTTCTCACCTGGTCCTCATGTCACGTGTGTCCAGGGGCAGACTGACCATTCGAGCACTCGGGCACTGCCCGAGGGCCTGAGGTCAGTAGGGGGCCCCATAAAATGCATACAAAAAGAGGGGGGTTGTGAAAAGAGATTCACAAAGAAAGCGGCTACATTATGAACAGAATGTGATACTCAGAAAAATTTCCAAAAATTATGCTTTATTACACATACAAATTTGACATATGGGCAATCGCCCTGGTTTACCATCACCTCAGTATGAGACAATACACACAGACCTAAAACCATATAAAATGACACCAAGACCGGTCTGAATGCATGTGCAACAAGGACAATGACTACAAGAGTCTAAAGTCCCTATAGCACTGGCGCATAGGTGAACACTTCCCAAAGGAGGTGTATGCAAAAATTATACCATAGGTATACCATGAAACGTGTTATAAATGTGTAGATAATGCTACTACCAGAATGGTTATATCCCAAACAGGGAGTTTCAAAAAGTTATACTATGGATATAGGTATCACATGTATGCAATACAGCAAGCACAGTATGCGTCAAAAAGAAGGCATGCCTCTAGGCCTATATGAGACAAAACATAAATGTCATATAAATGATGCAGTACATTCCTATGCCGGCACAAGTGGTTGGGGCCCATTCATCTGTGATATTAGCAGCTGTTTCCTAGGGCTCTTGAATAAGAATATGCCCCATTTTTTACCAGGATGGAAGGATAGATGCATAAAGCAGCGCACTGCTTGAAATGGTTTCTTCACCACTACATGTGGACTACACACCACTTTCTGTAGGAAAAACAAGACACATCCCAATAGATCTTCTGCCTGTTGAAATACATGTGGTATATCTTGTTTCCTATATAAAGCACCATGATGTCCCCATCCTGTAGTGAAACAAACAATATGTGGAAAGTCACTGAAAGAGCTTTCACTCTATATAGGATATATAGGTCATATAGGTCACATAGGACCATATATCTAGTGTCCTGCAACAGTCCACTCACCACCTGTGCAATGGATAATAGGAGAGGAAAGGATGTCCTTCATAGGTACTGCCATACAAGGCCAAGGAGGCCAAGGAACCACCGCTGACATCCGCCGATATACCGCGGGTTCCAGCCTCTTCTCGGCGCCTGTGCTGCCTAGGCTTGCCTCATGGCATGTGAAAATGGCTTCCTCCTTGTAGGTCAGCGTGCGTTCCACCTAATGCGCATGACCGGAAGTGACGTATCTGACGTATGACGTCATACGTCAGATACGTCACTTCCGGTCATGCGCATTAGGTGGAACGCACGCTGACCTACAAGGAGGAAGCCATTTTCACATGCCATGAGGCAAGCCTAGGCAGCACAGGCGCCGAGAAGAGGCTGGAACCCGCGGTATATCGGCGGATGTCAGCGGTGGTTCCTTGGCCTCCTTGGCCTTGTATGGCAGTACCTATGAAGGACATCCTTTCCTCTCCTATTATCCATTGCACAGGTGGTGAGTGGACTGTTGCAGGACACTAGATATATGGTCCTATGTGACCTATATGACCTATATATCCTATATAGAGTGAAAGCTCTTTCAGTGACTTTCCACATATTGTTTGTTTCACTACAGGATGGGGACATCATGGTGCTTTATATAGGAAACAAGATATACCACATGTATTTCAACAGGCAGAAGATCTATTGGGATGTGTCTTGTTTTTCCTACAGAAAGTGGTGTGTAGTCCACATGTAGTGGTGAAGAAACCATTTCAAGCAGTGCGCTGCTTTATGCATCTATCCTTCCATCCTGGTAAAAAATGGGGCATATTCTTATTCAAGAGCCCTAGGAAACAGCTGCTAATATCACAGATGAATGGGCCCCAACCACTTGTGCCGGCATAGGAATGTACTGCATCATTTATATGACATTTATGTTTTGTCTCATATAGGCCTAGAGGCATGCCTTCTTTTTGACGCATACTGTGCTTGCTGTATTGCATACATGTGATACCTATATCCATAGTATAACTTTTTGAAACTCCCTGTTTGGGATATAACCATTCTGGTAGTAGCATTATCTACACATTTATAACACGTTTCATGGTATACCTATGGTATAATTTTTGCATACACCTCCTTTGGGAAGTGTTCACCTATGCGCCAGTGCTACAGGGACTTTAGACTCTTGTAGTCATTGTCCTTGTTGCACATGCATTCAGACCGGTCCTGGTGTCATTTTATATGGTTTTAGGTCTGTGTGTATTGTCTCATACTGAGGTGATGGTAAACCAGGGCGATTGCCCATATGTCAAATTTGTATGTGTAATAAAGCATAATTTTTGGAAATTTTTCTGAGTATCACATTCTGTTCATAATGTAGCCGCTTTCTTTGTGAATCTCTTTTCACAACCCCCCTCTTTTTGTATGCCTTTTTTGGCTACTGAATGGAGACCATTTACTGGGTGATACGGTAATTTATTCAACAACCTCTTAATAACTATCTTTAACAAAAGGCCCCATAAAATGCCCCTGGTACCTTTTATAGGCTTTTTTGGGTGTGTTTTGAATGTGGGCAAGGACACAAGGGTCCCATGATCCCCAATTGCCTGGGGGCCCCATGAGTTGTCAGTCTGCTCCTGTGTGTGTCCCTTCTTCTGTCTCTTCTTCCAGGGGGCAGTGCTGCCCCCCCCCCCCCGAAAAATGCCGCCCTAGGCAAATGCCTTGTGGTGTAGCGGCTGCATGGACACAGTTCCTCATCCCAATTTGACAGGCGGGTGAGTGTGAGTGAGCTGCTGTGAGTGCAGACAGTGTGTATTTGGGACCACTCACCCACATACCGGTCACAATGGGATAAGCAGCTGTCCTTGTGTAGTCTGTGCGCCCCCATACACATTCATAGGCTGACTGCACATAGCACCTGGCGGCTTAAACTACATAAACACATGGCCCATTCATGGACTATGGGTCTTAGCGTTTGTGTGAATGAGGCCTAGGTGGATGTCAGACAAATGCATTCTGTGGAAAATTAGTCCTTTTGAAGTGCCATGTATTTTCTAACAGTTCCCAGTACATTTTTTATAATGCATCCCACCAGCAGGTCATCAAACAATTGTCCTCTCTGATTACTCACCAAGAAATAAACACATTGCTACATGGAATCTCTTGATGAAATGTTTCTCAGGCTTGTCAACAACTACTAAGATTTAAAGGGTAAATACTGTTGTTCTGTTACATGGGGTTAGTAAAGTTTCCCAATCATTTCTAGGTGGTAGGACCTCAGAGCTCACATTAGGAAATTCTGTTGAAAACTTCAAGCAGAGATCTAGTTATTTCCAGATTTGGCAAGAAAAAGGATCTTGTCTGCCAAAATGTTGTCTAATCTTAAAAAAAAAAAAAATACTGAAAAAGTATGCTATTACTGACCTCCGTTTATTTTCTTTGTGCATGTTTCTGGGCAGTGAAAGTACTGAAGCCAAAAGATGAGTGTAACAGCCAAGCAACCAGCATTTCCAGAAACAGATCACTAATAACAGTCCCCATGTGTCTCTTATTACAGGTTTCCTTTTAAAAAACAAAAAAAAAAAAAAAAAACACAATTTGACATTGAAAGAGACACGATTTGATCTGAATAGGAGAAATCTAACTTCTGATTTTATAGCGGAGTTGTAGGAGTGGATTTTTTTTTTTCTGTTTTTCTATTTCAATGGTTTTTATTAAATTTTTAAACCGTATAAAAAAAAAAAAAAAAAAAAAGGGGAAAGACAGTGCTCCAACACCAACAGGGCAAAAAATATGCCCACGCAGGGGCTATCAATGGCACATAAGTTACAAAACATTAATGTAACTGACTATAACAACTAAAGGCAGCTGTCCAGTCACACCAAAAACAGAGAGAGAGAGAGAGAGAGAGAGAGAAAGGAAGAAGGAGGAAAAAAAAAAAAGGGGGCAAAGGGCAGGGGTCCAAGAGCGGGGGTGGATTTTTTTTAAACATAGTTACATTGATCCAGCTTGGACCAATGTAAGTATGCATATGTCATACCTGAGAGATCGCTGTAGAAGCAAAGAATCACTGTAATAGTCACCCCTACTGCAGTGATCACCACTGTATGGCAGATCACTGGTGCCATGCAGGTCTCCTGCAGACCTGTCAGTGTATCTGTGTGCCTGTACATCCCATACAGGCAAGCAGATACCTACTGGCAGGAAGACTCAATGAACTACCATGGCGTTCCACAGAGCCATTGAGAACTGTTTCATTGAGAACTACAATCCAACAGTCACAAAGACTGTTGGAACGTGTAGCGTTCTCATTCATAGAATACAGTGAATGAGTGACGCGGCCAGGCGGGCAGAGTTCCGCACAGCCGCAATTTTGAAAAATTGTGACAGCTACCGGGGAGGAGAATATCCCCCGCTAGCTGTCACAACCTGAGAGCGGGGAGAAGTGGTCGTAACATGATACACCCTCAATATGGATGTTACGAAACTTGAAATTATCCTTTAAAGCAGTGGTTCTCAACCTTCCTAATGCCGTGACCCTTTAATACAGTTCCTCATGTTGTGGTGACCCCCAACCATAAAATTATTTACCCATTAATTATAATTCATGAGTGTCGTTTTACCTCCAATACTGCTGCTTTCAACACAGTAGCTGCTTTTAACAGAGTAGCTGCTTTCAACACAGCAGCTGCTTTCTACACAGTAGCTGCTCTTTACACAAAATATGTGTTTTCTGATGGTCTTAGGGGACCCCTGTGAAAGGGTCGTTCGACCCCCAAAAGGGTCGCGACCCACAGGTTGAGAACCACTGCTTTAAAGCTTAAATTTAGCATTTGGTTAAAATACCTTTAATTGTTCCACCCTCTCCTCTAATGTACAAATCGAGAAAAAATTCTTAAGGAAAATGTATAGTTCTGTAAATATACCTGTTATAGACCCAGTGACATCATCACGAAGACTTTAATGCCATTTTTTTTTTTACACCAAGTTCCGGTTTAGTGGCAGGAGCAGGAAGCTCATCATATTACTCTGCCTTGCTGGAGCCCATCCGAACAGTGGGCAGGATGCTAGATGTATTCATGGTATTTCTAGCTGCTGTGGTAAGTGGGATAGCAGGTATATGGATGATTGATAACAGATTCACAAAGAGCAGGTGTCTCCAAATGGACTGTTTTTGCATAAAATCTGTCCAAGAGAATGCCCATCAAGGGAGAAGGGCACAAGAAACCAGGGCCACCACCGGCATAGTGACAGAATGAGCAAACCCCCACCGTGATAGACGCAAGAAAAAATGGACGGTGGGGAAAACAAACAGATTTAGGAGGTAGGCCAACAACAGGAGGGATAGAGAGGAGAATGACTTTATGATGAGTCAGAATTGAAGCAGGCTCCATGCTGAAGGTTATATAAGTGTTTATTGCTGATATGACAGCAGGCAGACAAATCAGAGGAGTATCACTGAATAAGGCAGGAAATGAGATTATGTGGTTCTCTTTCCTGCAGCCTGTGGTTGGTAGGGGAATCCCTTCCGCGGAGCTTGTGTTCTGCCAGGGGGTTGCATGGGGGAGCTGTCCCTTCTGGGAGAACACAATTATTGCTAGCAGCTATAGCCACTGGCAATAATCACATACTAAAACTTTGACATGTTGGTTGTACCATAGTTGACTGTTGAATAAATCAGCCTGTCCATTGATGGATCGAATCTCAGCCGCTCCCAGCTGAATCAGCCAAGATTCGATCCATCTATGGCCAGCTTAATGCAGACGTATTGATACAAATTTAAAGGAAAAAGGTAAGGCTGGGAAATTTTAGAAAATGCATGGGTATAATCAGCCGGAAGGAAAAAAACAACAAACATTCTGATAAAATCCAGAGTTTAAAAGCTGAAATATGCTGAATTCATCCAGGTAATAGAAACTAGAGTCATTAGAGCCTTTTCTTTGTGCAAGCATTCAACAAAAAATAAAGATGACATCAATAATTACTTGAAAACCATTTGATGAAAAATTACTTAGGAAAATGGGAATACAACTTTAGCTCTACAAAATGCTCTATGAAAGCTTTACTGATGTTTAAATATTTTACAAATGAATAAATAAAAAATCCATCCACTGACAGCATATTCTCAACACACTCTTAAGAACATGCACTCTTGTTGGCAAGATCGTACCGTCATTTCCAACCACAGGCTACTATCTAAGGCAGGCCATAGATGATGCGGTTTTCTTTCCTGCAACCATTTCCGCTGAGTCTCCCGGCAGGGATGACTTCCCACTCCCCCCTGCCGGGAGACTCAGCGGAAGTGGTTGCAGGAAAGAAAACTGCATCATCTATGGTTATTGCTCAATGGATTGACTTGGGTACAATCAGCATGCCCAGGGGCGGACTGGCCATTTGGAAACTGGGGCAGTGCCCCAGGGCCTGGGGTCAGTAGGGGGCCTCATGAGATGCACCTGGTACCTTTTTCATAGGCTTTTTTGAGTTTGGGCAAGGACACAGGGGCCCCATGATCCCCTATTGCCCGGGGGCCCCATGAGTTGTCAGTCCACCCCTGAGCATGCCCATATATGGATTGAATCTCAGCAGGTCCCTGTTGAACTGGCCAAGATTCGATCCATCTATGGCCGGCTTAAAGTTAGGGTTAAGCTGGCTATACACCAGTAGAATTTAATTTGAATGTTCCTACCGAAATTCTGAAAAAAATGATTATCAGAGTTATCAAGTTAGCTAATTTAGTTTGAAGACCCTTGGGCCTCATTCACACCTGGGCACAGTGTTTCTTGATGCTCAAAACGTGTAACTCCAAAAACTACAGATTTATTTTAAACTACAACCTTCAAGCATTGAGAGCACATGAAAAACACAGGAACACATAGGAAAACATTGGGTAAAAATAATGTTAGAAAAATGTTCAAGCTTTGGATGCCCACAAAAATGTCTGTTCAAAACACTCAAAAAAACCTGCAAAATGATTTAAACTCAAGTATGAATGCAGAATTCAAATTTCCTCCAGACCTATTACTTGAAAGGAATCCAAGACGTATTGAACAGGTTTTCTTTTATGCCTAGAACATATGCATTACAATATGTATGATTTTGTTCAGATTGAAGACCAAATTCACAGCTAAAAGTTTGTTCATTCGAGATACATTTTCCATCCTGGTACTTCACTTTTATCATCACTATGGTTAAAAATGATTCTTCATTTGACCCCAATGACCATTTAAAAAAACAAAAATCAAACAAGCGTCCCAATAAGGAACATTGTTTTGTAAATAATTTTAGTAGTGTATGGAAAGCTTTATAGGGTGGCTACTGTTTGTACTTTATGCCAAGGGCCCATTTAAAAGCACGGTTAATTTGGAAACCTTAGAAGCTTTTGTAGAATCATTTGGCCAAGCCACAGACCAGCATCTCAATGACTTCAGCCTACATCCCTTTGATCCAATCACTGTCAGAACTGACAGAAATCATCTCCGCTAAAGTTGTTCAAAGGCAACTCTGATAACTATCTGATAAAAAGCATGTGATGAAGTGTCTTATTGACTCCATTGTGTAATTAAATGCCTTCATAGTCATGTGTTTCCCATGTGTAAACTCTAGTAAATACACAGAATTAGCCCAAATGTCACAGAAACAAAGGAACAACTACTCTGCTTCTCAGCTCATTAAATATACTAATTAACTTGTATTTTTTACGTGATATGCACCATTTGTCCAGATGTAACCTCTTCCACATGTCAATGGCATTAGTCATCATTAGTCTCCAAGTGATTGTGCCTTCACAATGGAGGCTTAATGTATTCAGCCAGGAATAAAGGACTGAATTAGCCCAGAAGCAAGGACCTTACTCCCCAGGCCAATTAGACCTAGATTTCACAAGAACTCAATTTTTTTTATTGGCGAAAAAAGTACTCAAGTTTGAAAAAGAATGTATACACAAAACAACTAATTTCCTTGCACAGAAAGGACAGGTTTATTCGACAATGAAAATATTTGGACATACAAGATATAACATGCATGCACTGACCAAAGATCTGAGAAGAGCCATCATGCATGATGGAGTAGAGACAGGCTTGAAGTTTCTGATACTAGAGATCAGATGAGTGAATGCAGGATGATGCAGGTAAAAAGAAGGTCAGCTACTTCAAGGCTGTACCAGTATTTTGAATGTTAACCTGAAACGTTACTATACTGTACATCAAATACTTGAGAAAAGAAAAACAGTTCTTGACCAGAAGACAGTCCTTACATTTACTGGAACTAAAGATGCTCTGCATACTAAGTGCAGGACAGCTGTGTATACAGATTGCTTAATATGATGTTCATACCAATGGAGGCCATCAATCAAAAATATCTGAAGGGAAAAGTCTAAACGGGCAACAGTCCCAGAACACCAAAGAAACATTTGAGCCCTTGGTGTTTTATCTCAAATATAATCATGTCAGTAGTTCACACACCACAGGGTTGATTTACTAAAAAAAATAGAGGCTGTTCACCTAGAACATTGTATATTCACCTTGTAAAGTGAACGTTTGTGCATAAGATGAAGCTGTATTCACTTTGAGCACCCAGGAGAAATTAAAGCTGAACTCCAGGTACGATCTGTATTGTATACTTACAGTGGATATAAAAAGTCTACACACCCGTTAAAATGTCAAGTTTCTGTGATGTAAAAAAATATGACAAAGATAAATCATTTCAGAACTTTTTCCACCTTTAAATGTGACCTATAAAAACTGTACAACTCAGCTGAACTGAAATCTTTTAGATGGAGGGAAGTAAAAATAAAAAAACTAAAATAATATGGTTGCATAAGTGTGCACACCCTTAAACTAATACTTTGTTGAAGCATATTTTGATCTTATAACAGCACTCAGCCTTTTTGGGTATGAGTCCATCAATATGGCACATCTTGATTTTGCAATATTTGCCCGCTCTTCCTTGCAAAAACACTCCAAATCTGTTAGATTGCAAGGGCATCTCCTGTGCACAGCCCTCTTTAGATCCCAGATTTTCGATGGGATTCAGGTCTGGGCTCTGGCTGGGCCATTCCTAAACTTTAATCTTCTTCTGGTTAAGCCATTCCTTTGTTGATTTGGATGTATGCTTTGGGTCGTTGTCATGCTGAAAGATGAAGTTCCTCTTCATGTTTAGTTTTCTAGCAGAAGCCTGAAGGTTTTGTGCCAATATTGACTGCTATTTGGAACTGTTCATAATTCCCTCTACCTTGACTAAGGTCCCAGTTCAAGCTGAAGAAAAACAGCCCCAAAGCATTATGCTACCATCACCATGCTTCACTGTGGGTATGGTGTTCTCTTGGTGATGTGCAGTGTTGTTTTTGCGCCAAACATATCTTTTGGAGTTATGGCCAAAGAGTTCATTACACCATAACACATTTTCCCACATGCTTTTGGGAGACTTCAGATGTGTTTTTGCAAAAGTTAGCCGGGCTTGGATGTTTTTTTTTGTAAGAAAAAGCTTCTGTCTTTCCACTTTTCCCCATAGCCCACACATATGAAGAATACGGGAGACTGTTGTCACATGCGCCACACAGCCAGTACTTACCAGATATTCCTACAGCTCCTTTAACCTCCCTAGCAGTAATCCAGAGTGTGGCTCGGGGTTGATTTACACTACTAAAAGCGGTAACCCTGAGCCACACTCGGGACTACACTGTAGTGCTTGTCCTACGATCTCCCGATCCTTACTTTGTCCTGCGATCCCCCAATGTCCTCCCGCTGTTTCCTCCAGCATCCGTCTTCCGGGTTCACTTCCCTGCGAGCGTTGGGATGCAGGGGGGCGGAACCAGCGGGAGATTCAAAAAAGTAAAAACATGAGATACACAGAATACATTGTAATCTGTTAGGATTACATTACTGTATTAAACCATTTCACCTAAATTTTGTCCCTAGTTCTTTGTCCAGTGCCCTGCCTGCACCTTTACCGTTCCTTCTGCCTTAAAACCTGAGAACGTCCATAGCATGTTCGGACAGATTTAAGTGAGTTATTCCTAAGAATTACAGGCCTACAATATAAAACAACAATTTTCCATGCACAACAATGTACCGCTTTTACATTTAAAAATATTGACATAATTAGACTGCCAGGGAGGTTAACCCCTTCATGCCTAAGGGTAAAACAAATCTAAATGCCTAAGCACAATTTTGCAAAAGCCCAGTTCTGTGAGGCCTCATATTAATGTTACGTCGGCGTGAAGGGGTTAATGTTGCTGCAGCCTCCCAGACCAGTTTTCTTCTGGACTTTTCATCAATTTTGATGGGACGTCCAGTCCTTGGTAAGGTCACTGATGCGCCATATTTTCTCCACTTGATGATGGCTGTCTTCACTGTGTTCAATGATCTATCTAATGCCTTGGAAATGATTTTGTACCCCTCTCCTGACTGATACCTTTTAACAAAGAGATCCTACTAGAAACAGCTGAACTTTTTTGGGGGTTAATCAGAGGCACTTTAAATGATGGCAGGTGTGTACTGACTCCTATTTCACATGATTTTGAATGTGATTGCTTAATTCTGAACACAGCTACATCCCCAGTTATAAGAGGGTGTGCACACTTATGCAACCACATTATTTTAATTTGTTTATGTTTACATCCCCCATAAAATATTTCGGTTTGTTTTTTAGTTGAGTTGTACAGTTTACAGGTCACATTAAAAAGTGGAAAAAGTTCTGAAATTATTTATCTTTGTCTCATTTTTTTACATCACAGAAACCTGACATTTTAACAGGGGTGTGTAGACACTTTATACCCACTGTACATTGGTTCAGCTTGGACCCATCTTTAGTAAGTATGTCATATCTCATACTTGAGGGACCACTGGGAAAGCTATCACTGTAGTAGTCGGCACTACCATTATGACAGCTATTAGATTTTTTCACAGTATTCAAAATGACTGCTTGTTCACGTAATTCACCTTAAATAGTATTGGCCCAATACTCATTTTGCAAAATGATCATACACTGACTAAGTGAACAGCCTCTAGTTTTCCGGTACACAATCAGTGGCCTGGGAGCCCCATGTGGCCCTTTGGCACTTACTGTGCAGCCCTCAGGGTCCCGTAGACCATAGTCTGCATTTTTTCCAACCTATGTACTTGCTCGGGCTACTGAAGGAAAATATACTTTTTTGCTGTCCATCCCTTTCTTCTTTTTTTTTCCACTGATCTTTTTCAATATCAAATAGGTTATAAGCAATTTTTATGGGGCTGTAAACAGTGGCAATGTGCATTGATTTGTAAGGGGCTGTAATACTACTGATCTCCAACAGTCATAATCTAGAAATGTCTTCCTGAAGTATGTACCCTGTCTCCAACCAGGCCTGTAATATGGCTCTGACAATCTCATGTAGCATGTCTACAGTCTGACCAGCTCATGTTGCATCTACAATCTGACAACTTTTTACAGCATTATATTCACTGTTTATGTGCAGTCTCTTGGTGAAGTTGCCCACCACTTTTCTAATTCTTTAGTAATTAAACCCCATGTAACAGAAAATGAATTAATTCTGAGGTGGCTCTGCAGCACCGCTTGTATGTTCTTCAGGCACCACTATCCTTGGTACTAGATTTTGAAGTTGTAAGTGGGCTTTGGCTGCCACCAGTGCCAGATTAAACTCTGAGGAGGCCCCTAGACAGTCAAGACCTTGGGGCCCCCTGGTGGGTTTCTGATAGTTCTTCAGGTGTGTGTTCTAGTGGGATAACATCGAACCAAGTAGTGTGCACATCGGCCTCCAGATGGAGATGACCATCACTACTGTACATTACACATATCTAGATTGCACCAAACATTTTTACAAACTGACAGCTGAAAGAAGATGAGCTTTTAAGAGACAAATTGTAATGTGAACCTGATGTCTATGGTTTATGTACTTTAAGTTGATATTGGATACATTACACTAATACAGTATTTTCCCTATAGAGTCTTTACCCTCTTCCTATCTGGCCCATGCTGATAAACGGGCGGATGGGAGCACTGTGGATGTGGGTGGACATTTCTAAACCTCCCCCTGCATCTATTGCGTGTGCATGCTCCCTGGGAGCGCGTGGCACTGTGATCAGGGCCTGCTGTGTCCATAGGATCGCTGTACGGGATCTGTGTGAGGTCCCGATTCATGTGATCACTAATTGGCCAATCAGTGATCCATGAATAGTAGCAACCAAGATGTTACTTCTTGACATCATTGCTTACTATGTGTGAATTCTGTGAATGATCACCAAGATCACATGGTAGAAGACTATTCACAACAGACTTGTACCATGTGAAAAGCTGTGACCAATCACAGCTCGCACAGTATTTCTCAATGGCTGCAGGAATGCAGCCAGAGAGAAGGAGAAATGATTGCTTTTACAGCCTTTATGGGTGTAAAAGCAATCAGTGTAAAAATAGAAAAAAAAAAATCTTCATCACCCCCCACAAGTAGTACAGTGTCACTATGGTGACACTGTACTGCTAGAGTGACCATATGTAAAAAAAAAAGCAAATAATAATATAAAAAAATAAAATAAAAATGTAATTAAAAAAAAAGTTGAAAAATTATGATGTTTGGTTATAAACTAAATTTGTTTGTTTTTTTTACTAAAAAGATAGATGAATACATTTGGCCAAGATTTATGAAGAAAGATTTATTTGCAAAATTTTATAAGAAAAATCCTTTTTTTTTATCTTTGTCTTTTTTGTTTACATAGCAAAAAAATGTAAATCCCAGTGGTGAATAAATACCACCAAAAGAAAGCTCTGTCTCAAAAAATGCTAAAAATTTCATATGGGTACAGTGTTGCATGACCGCGCAATTGTCATTCAAAGTGTGATAGCACTGAAAGCTAAAAAATGGCCTGGACTGGAAGGGGGTGAAAGTGTTCACTCTTGAAGTGGTTAATGTAATGTTTTTGTTTCTTTGAATTGATTCATTTTTTCTACCTTTTGTAAACAATTCAAGAAAGCTTCAATGTAATTTTCTTTCAAGAATAAATCGATATTGATCTGTTGTTGCAAGGCCCCTAAACGGCGTGGTGCCCACAGGCTGGTGCCTACTCTGCTTATTTGGTAATCTGGCAATGGCTGCCATTCTTTATAGAAGTGTTCGATAAGCACCTGTATACAACTAAGCTAAAGTGAATTGATCCAAACGTCAAATAACCATGACTAACAGTCCTATAATTTACAGCTAAACTCCAGGAGCGATCTGTATTACATACTGACATTGATCCAGCGTGGCACAATGTAACTATGTAGATCTAATACATGAGGGACTGCTATGGAAGCGGAATCATTGCACAGTGATAGCAGTGATCTTGTATTTGTTTTTAATGAATACAAGGCATTCTCTGATTGGACAAGGTGGATATTGTGAAGTCACCTCCCTTTCTCTCCAAAGAGTAGTGGTTAATGATTCATAATCTGAATGGTCTAGGGCAGTGGTCGGCAAGCCGCGGCTCGCGAGCCACATGCGGCTCTTTACAAGCTTAAATGCGGCTCTTCTGTGTGCCGGGCGCCCGCTCCCCTCCCTCCTCTCCCTCCCCTCCTCTCAGACGGGCGTGTGCCGGGCGGCCGCCCCCTCACCTCCCCTCCCCTCCCTCCTCTCGGACGGCCGCCCGCTCCCCTCCCTCCTCTCGGGCGGCCGCCCCAAAAGTCAGGACTCTGCAGCTGTCAGGATGTAGGCGGGGCAGCCAGGATGTAGGCGGGGCAGCGTGACGAACTCCTCTCCTCTCACAGTCCGCCCTGAAGACCAGAACGGCGCGGGAAGCACGACGAGAGGAACGCGCGGAGCAAAGGTAAGTGAATTGACACAGGGGGGACTTACTATATGGGGGATGAATTTCTATATGGGGGACTTACTATATGGGGGGGGACTTACTATATGGGGGATGAATTACTATATGGGGGGGGACTTACTATATGGGGGGGGGACTTACTATATGGGGGGGGGACTTACTATATGGGGGGGGGACTTACTATATGGGGGGGGGACTTACTATATGGGGGATGAATTACTATATGGGGGATGAATTACTATATGGGGGATGAATTACTATGGGGGGGATGAATTACTATGGGGGGATGAATTACTATGGGGGGATGAATTACTATGGGGGGATGAATTACTATGGGGGATGAATTACTATATGGGGGATGAATTACTATATGGGGGATGAATTACTATATGGGGGATGAATTGCTATGGGGGATGAATTGCTATATGGGGGATGAATTGCTATATGGGGGATGAATTACTATATGGGGGATGAATTACTATATGGGGGATGAATTACTATATGGGGGATGAATTACTCTATGGGGGATGAATTACTATGGGGGATGAATTACTATGGGGGATGAATTACTATATGGGAGATGTATTTTCAGTTTTAAAAATGTGGCTCTCAAAATAAATTTCAATCGTGGTTTTGGCGAGATTTGGCTCAGTTGAGAAAAAAGGTTGCCCACCACTGGTCTAGGGTTGTCAGTGGTGTACCCCAAGGTTCAGTGTTGGGACCCTTACTTTTAAATATATTTATAAACAATATAGGGTCTGGGATTATAAATCCCATTTCAGTCTTTGCAGATGACACCAAGCTGTGCAGAGGAATAACATCCTTACAGGATGTCTCCAATTTACAAGCCGACCTCAATGTTCTGTTTAATTGGGCAACTAGGTGGCAAATGAGGTTTAATGTTGATAAATGTAAGGTTTTGCACTTGGGGGCTAAGAATATGCATGCATCATACATACTGGGGAGGTGGGGGGGTACAACTGGGGGAATCAATGGTGGAGAAGGATCTGGGGGTTCTGGTAGATCACAAGCTTAATAATGGCATGCAATGCCAAGCTGCGGTTTCTAAAAGCGAGCAAAATCCTCTTGTATTAAAAGAGGTATAGACTCCAGAGAGAGAGATATCATATTACCCCGGTACAAATCATTAGTAAGACCTCATCTGGAATATGCAGCTCAGTTTCGGGCACCAATTCACAAAAAGAACATTGGGGAACTGGAGAAAGTGCAGAGAAGGGCAACCAAACTGATAAGAGGCATGGAGGAGCCTCTATGAGGAAAGATTAGAGGAACTGAATTTATTCTCTCTTGAGAAGAGGAGATTAACGGGGGATATGATCAACATGTATAATACATAAGGGGGGAAATGATCACCATGTATAATACATAAGGGGGGGATATGATCAACATGTATAAATACATCAGTGGTTCATATAGTGAACTCGGTATATAGCCATTCACCCCGAGGTCATCACAGAGGACAAGGGAGCACTCTTTACGTCTGGAGGAAAAGAAATATAATCTCCAAACACAGAAAGGTTTCTTCACAGTGAGAGCTGTGAAAATGTGGAATAGACTCCCTCAAGAGTTGGTTCTGGCCAGCTCAGTGGATTGCTTTAAAAAAGTCCTGGATTCTTTCCTAAATGTACAGAATATAACTGGATATAACATTTATAGGTAAAGTTGATCCAGGGAATATCCGATTGCCTCTCGGGGGATCAGGAAGGAATTTTTTTCCCTGCAGGAGCAAATTGGATCATGCTTTGCTAGTTTTTTTTTGCCTTCCTCCATTTCACCTGTGGGTATAGGATTATAACTTTTTTTTTTTAATGGTTGAACTGGATGGATTTATGTCTTTTTTCAGCCAGACTAACTATGTAACGCCTTGCTACAAAAATCCTTTAGCCTTTCAGGAGGGAAAAAAAAAAAGTTCCCACTTGCCCACAGCAGTACCAGGATTTTCAAACTGATAAAAAGCTACGTTTGGCTGGACATATAGACTCACACCTTTACTTTCTTGCACTTTTGTTAAAGGCGTAAAGCCCAATTGTAGTTTCCAAAAATGATACAGTCAAGGCAGATAAAAACAGTGGTATTGAATGTCTTGTGTTTCTAATGCTTCCCCAGCAGTAAAGTTTATGTCCAACAGGATGCTGCAGCTAAAGGCCATTAAGCAGAGCAGCAGTCTCTCTGCATTGGTCCAAACTGCCCTCGGCCTAGTCAGAGGTACATCATCAAGAACCTTGCTTCCTAATGACCAGCATCTAAAATGGAAAGTTCTCATGGATTATGCAGTTCAGCTGGTTAACTACCAGCAGTATGGTAGATCCCAGTACTGGAAATAAAGTACATAAGGGTTTGACATAGGGCAAGCAACAGAATTACATGCAGGTCAATGCCTAGTTTGCTTGGAAACCTGCCTGGTCAACCACAGGGAAGGATGTTTTTCTGGCTAGTTGCGAGAGAGGAGGATCCTTTATCATCAGTCTGATGGTATTGCTGTCATCTACAAGGGAAGGGAGGCAACTCATGCTGCTGTGACATAGAGAACTCCCACAAAGAATGACACGGGATCACAGCATTTAGCAGGGACCCCATGGAATGACACAAGGCGCACTCCCGTACCTTCTCTTCTCTCCTGACAGGCAACCATATGGATGTCAAATTAGGAGCAGGGGCTATGTCTGTGTAGCCATTGTGTCCCAATTGACATGAATAGGAATGCCTGCATGGGGATGTACAGAACACCTGTGCCTCCCTGTACTGGTAAACATGGCCCTTACACAGGTGTACAGTGCATCCAGAAAGTATTCACAGCGCTTAACTTTTGCCACATTTTGTTATGTTACAGCCTTATTCCAAAATAGATTAAATCAATTTTTTTCCTCAACATTTTACAAATAATACCCCATAATGACAATGTGAAAGAAGTTCATTTTTAAATCGTTGCAATTTATTAAAAATAAAAACCGAAAAATAACACATGTACATAAGTATTCACAGCCTTTGCCATGACACTCAAAATTGAGCTCTGGTGCATCCTGTTCCCACTGATCATCCTTGAGATGTTTCCACAACTTGATCCACCTGTGGGAAATTTAGTTGATTGGACATGATTAGGAAAGGCATAAACCTGTCTATAGAAGGTCCCACAGTTAACAGTGCATGTCAGAGCACAAACCAAGCCATGAAGTCCAAGGAATTGTCCGTAGAGCTCAGAAACAGGATTGTATCAAGGCACAGATCTGGGGAAGGGTACAGAAAAATTTCTGCAGCATTGAAGGTCCCAATGAGCACAGTGGCCTCCATCATCCGTAAATGGAAGAAGTTTGGAATCACCAGGAATCTTCCTAGAGCGGGCCGCCCTGCCAAAATGAGCGATTGAGGGAGAAGGGCCTTAGCCAGTGAAGAAACCAAGCACCCGATGGTCACTCTGAAAGAGCTCCAGTGTTTCTCTGTGGAGAGAGGAGAACCTTCCAGAAGAACAACCATCTCAGGCCTGTATGGTAGAGTGGCCACATGGAAGCCACTCCTCAGTAAAAGGCAAATGGCAGCCCGCCTGGAGTTTGCCAAAAGGCACCTGAGGGACTCTCAAACCATGAGAAACATAACTCTCTGGTCTGATGAAACAAAGATTGGCCTGAATGCCAAGCGTTATATCTGGAGGAAACCAGGCACCACTCACCACCTGGCCAATACCATCCCTACAGTGAAGCATGGTGGTGGCAGCATCATGCTGTGGGGAGTTTTTCAGTGGCAGGAACTGGGAGACTAGTCAGGATTGAAGGAAAGATGAATGCAGCAATGTACAGAGACATCCTTGATGAAAACCTGTTCCAGAGCGCTCTGGACCTTAGACTGGGGCAAGGGTTCATCTTTCAACAGGACAACGACCCTAAGCACACAGCCCACATAACAAAGGAGTGGCTACGGGCCAACTCTGTGAATGTCCTGGAGTGGCCCAGCCAGAGCCCAGACTTGAACCCGATTGAACATCTCTGGCAAGATCTGAAAATGGCTGTGCACCGACGCTCCTCATCCAACCTGATGGAGCTGGAGAGGTACTGCAAAGAAGAATGGGAGAAATTGCCCAAAATTAGGTGTGCCAAGCTTGTAGCATCATACTCAAAACAACTTGAGGCTGTAATTGGTGCTAAAGGGGCTTCAACAAAGTATTCAGCAAAGGCTGTGAATACCTATGTACATGTGTTTTTTTGTTTTTTTTAATAAATTGCAAAGAGTTAAAAACAAATTTCTTTCACATTGTCATTATGGGGTATTGTTTATAGAATGTTGAGGAAAAAAATGAATTTAATCCATTTTGGGATAAGGCTGTAAAATAACAAAATGTCACAAAAGCTAAGCGCTGTGAATGCTTTCTGGATGCACTGTATGCTTTAGTATGTCCCTGTGAACATAGCCTAAGAAATTGCTCACCTTTTGTTTTGATGCATCTGAAATGTGTTTAGCGGAGTTAACCTAAATGTTCAGTTGGACTTAAAAGTATATTTAAAAGGGTATTTTTTTCCCTAAAATTAAAAAAAAGAAATTGTATTTACCTGCTTTGTGCCATGGTATAGCACAGAGCATCTATGATCCTCCTCTTCTGGACCCCCCTGCCAGCACTCTCTGCTACTCCTCCTCTGAGTGCCCACTTAGAAAGCTGTGTAATGAGGGTGCGCTCTTGAGCTTGGCTGTGTACATCCATAGACACACAGTGTGGCTTGGTCATGCCCCCTGCTCCTTCCTCACAGGATATGACTGACAGCAGTAGGATCCAATGGCTCCCTCTGCTGTCTGTGTGTCCTATGAGAAAAAGAAGAGAGAGCAATGCTGCTGCAGAAGAGCATGGTGCTGCATTGAGACAGGACTCTGATAAGTGTTTGAGGGGGCAAATACTTTTCATGGAATGCAGTCAGGTAAAAAAAAAAAAAAAAAAAAAAAAAAAGTCTTAACTTCAGTACCACTTTAAAGCCAAAACTTTTTTTTTATTGTTAAAGTAGGAACTGGTTAAAAGCCTTGCTACTTTTTTGCCATCTGTGGCCCTTTCAAGATAATTTTCCTTCACTTTCTGTAGTATAGACATGTGAGGTTCTAAATCTTCACCACTTTAGCCAAAACTGGCTTTATACACTTTTACTGGCTAATTGTTTGGCAAACAAAAAAAACACTAAAGGCGGCGCTCCTCAAATTAATATTTCTCTAAATGAGTGATCTCAAGAAATAAATAATGGTGCATAACTAAAATAAATAATATACCGGGTGATACCAAACAAGGCAAATGAATGTGACAAATAATTCTGTGAATAGACAAAAAAAGTCCATATAAATGATAACGTTCATAAAAATAGTATTTGTGAAACAATAAATCTTCTATGTTACTGTATATTAAACTCTTGTATAATGTGACCCAGAAACACTGTGAAAATCCACCACCAAATGATTTGAATCCACTCACCAGAGGTCCATGCTGGTAAAATTATAAACCAGCTACAATCGCTCAACTCTGGGAGCAACGATCTGCAGAAGCATACACCAGCTGATTGAAACTCCTTCAAATGACAATTGGCTCCTCATATACTAGGAATGGACCATAATGGAAGAAAAAAGTAATCCACATAGTGTAAAACCATCCAGGCATTTATTCAGTGCAAAACGTATTAAAACCACTCACATTTAACAGTGTCGAAGCCAACACTAGCATATAGTGCACAGAACATTATTAGTCATAGGTTTCCTCTGGTCTCAACAGACAACGGCAGCTCACCCATACGTGGTGACGTCACCTCCGAGGCCCCGCCCACCACCAACTTTTGAATGTTTTTTTACCTTAATGCAGAGAATGCATTAGGTTTAAAAACCTTTTGGCCTTTAGAACCACATTAAGGCTAGGCCAAGTTGGCTTAAGCAATAACAAACTCTAGATTTCCCCAGTCTTGTGAGGGCAGCAATGCGAGTGCATCCCATGAAAGTCAAAACATGATTGCAGCCTATTGACCCTTTCGGGCCCACTCCCCAAGTGCAGGAGTATTAAAGTTTTCTGGTTCTTTGCTAAATTGGCTTAAGCCTCGTACACACGATAAAAATATCGGATGAAAAATACTGCGTTTGTAGCAATCGTCTGATAATCTGATAGTTCGTACACAGCTTTCGGGAGCTGACCCCAACAGTTCATGCAAAAATATCCAAAGGGACAAGTACAAAAATTTTCTTGTATGATAATAGAATGAAAGATTTTTGTTTAATCAGTACAGTATTTGTCCATATAAAATTGAGTGACCAAGACCACGAATGCTCGGAAACAAAAGAATGCATTACAATACATCACATCATTTCTGAAGTTGTATTTTGTCTTAGGAGAATTTCCATGACTTTAGTAACCTCTTAGTTGAGATGAGAGTAGCATGCAAAAAACCCCAAACAAACGATCATTCGTCCAATATTGTCATCACGTGTACTATGCTTTATGGTTAGTTTATTGTCTATGTGCTGTAGGCTAGGCTATGTTGGCTTATGGTCGGTTTATTGACTCTTTGCTGAAACTTTGGATCACCCCTTAAATAAACATCACAACCATTTCAACCTATCAAATGTTTTCTGTTTTGTCTTGAATTAGAATTGAAGATTAGACAGATTATTAACAAGACAGAATTTTACTCCAAACAGATGCACAGTTAAGAAGAGGTCAGGGATAGTTTTTTGTGTTGCAGCCACATTGGAGAATTGGGCCTTAAGCTGACCATTCACAACCTATGGGTCCGAACGGGAGAAAATCTATCTTCTACCATCCATTCTAAACCATGTGAATGAAGAAATCTCCCTGCCGGCTACAGTATTCTGACAGCCAGCACTCATAAATGAATACCCGAATAGTGGTTGCATCTGATCTGCTGACATTTTTCTAACTGACTCCTTTGATTTTCTGATCGAAGGATGTTGAGCAGCTAGGGTACCAACAAAGCCACTCATGGCTCAAAGTTCGGCTTCGAAATTTACTCTGTGTATGGCAAGTGAGCACATCCAATGGTCAAGAGAACCTGTTCTCACACCCCAGTGAAGCACTATACAGCTCCCTGTAGTACCAAACTGTATTGTCTATGATCTGTCAAGTATATTGCAGTGATCACCTCTTTCCTTTATAGGTTTGAATCACTGGGTGGCCTGTCACATGCACTCTTAGGATCTTGCCTTCAGGATGCACAGTCATACATAAGTCTGCATAATGTCTTTCGCTGTAGCAGACCTCTGAATTAAAAAACAAAGTACAAAAGATGTAACTTGCACCCTGTCTGTGCATTTCTAACAACACTTCTGACTAATGATAGAAGGACCAGATCTGCTTAACATCATAATGACCTGCTGGCCTCACTAATCCAGTTTGTTGATATTTGTCAGAATAACCGATGGTCATCATGACTTCTTACTCACAGCTTCTGGCAATGCTTCCTACAAGAAATGACACTCTATACCCAGGCAATCTCTGTAAATCTCCGGATAATACACATGGCATGCAATACACAGAGTGTAGCAGCTGTCACTTTCTTCATTCATTCCTGATTTTCTCTATCCACACAACACATATGCTCACTGCTAGAATCTATAGTAGAAACCTTTCCAAATATACAGTATATATATATATATATATATACATACACACACACACACATACATATATATACACATACACACAGTATATATATATATATATATATATATACACACACATATATACATCTCATTTGGACACACACGTGGTATTTTGGTGGTCATTGGTAAGAATGTCCATCCCCTTACAATGGTGGTCAGTGGAAAGAATGACCCCCTTACATTAGTGGTCATTGGAAAGAATGCCCTCCTTACATTGGTGGCCAATGGAATGAATGCCCCCCTTACATTGGTGGCCAATAGGAAGAATGGCCCCCTTTACATTGCTGATCACTTGGAAGAGTGCCCCCCCTTCCAATGGTGGTCAATGGAAAAATTCCCCCTCCTTTACATTGGCGGGAACAATACCTCCCTTACAGTTACAGTGGTGACCAGGGGGGAAGAATGTTCCCCTTACACTGGGCGGTCAGTGAGCATAATTCTCCTCCTCCACCTTGCACTGGTGGTCAGTGAGAAGAATGTTCCCTTACATTAGTAGTCAGTGGGAAGAATGTCCCCCTACATTGTTGGTTAGGAGGAAGAATGTCCCTCTTACTTTAGTGGTCAGCCAGAAGAATGATCCCCTTACATTGGTGATCAGTGGGAAGAATGTCCTCCTTACATTGGTGGTCAATGGAAAGAATGCCCCCCCACCCACACCTTACATTGGTGGTCAGTGGGAAGAATGCCCCCCTTACATTAGTAGTCAGGGGAGAAAATGCCCTCCTCCCTTACATTGATGGTCAGTGGGAAGAATGCCCCCCTCCCTTACATTGGTGGTCAGGAGGAAGAATGTCCCCCTTACATTGGTGGTCAGTGTGAAAGGATGTTCCCCCTTACAGTGGAGGTCAAAATGTCCACTTTACAGGCAGTTAAAAAGATGATTGATGTATGCCACTTTGCCACGTGGCATTGGCCTAGGAACTATGCAGGTACCTTGAGGTTTCTATTAAGCCTGGCTGAGAATGGCTAAACTAGACCATAGATACAGTTGTGCTCAAAAGTTTGCATACCCTGGCAGAAATTGTGAAATTTTGGCATTGATATGGAAAATATGACTGATCATGCCAAAAAATGCTCTTTTATTGAAGGATGATGATCATATGAAGCCATTTATTATCAAATAGTTGTTTGGCTCCTTTTTAAATCATAATGATAACAGAAATCACCCAAATAGCCCGGATCAAAAGTTTCCCTCCGCTGGAATGTTTGGCCTTGGTACAGACACACAAGGTGACACACATGGGTTAAAATGCCAATTAGAGGTTAATGTCCCACATCTGTGGCTTTTTCAATTGCAATTAGTGTCAGTGTATAAATAGTCAATGAGTTTTGTTAGCTCCTATGTGGAAGCACTGACTGGGCTAGATACTGAGCCATGGGGATCAGAAAAGAACTGCGTGTTAAGGTAATGGAACTTTATAAAGATGGAAAAGGACATATAAAGATGTCTAAAGCCTTGAATATGCCAATCAGTACTGTTAAATCGCCTATTAAGAAGTGGAACGTTCGGGGATCTCTTTATACCAAGCCAAGGTCAGGTAGACCAAGAAAGATTGCAGCCACAACTGCCAGAAGAATTGTTCGGGAGACAAAGGGAAACCCATAGGTAACCACAAGAAAAATACAGGCTGCTCTGGAAAAAGACAGTGTGGTTGTTTTGAAGGAGTACAATATGATGACACTTGAAAAAAAACGAGCTGCATGGTGGAGGTGCCAGAAAGAAGCCTTTACTGCATCAATGACACAAGAAGGCCCGGTTAGGCATGTCATGGTGTTGTCAGGCATATTGTAACCGGGCTTTTTTGAGGCATCGGTGCAGTAAAAGCTTATTTCTGGCACCTCGACCAAACAGCTCATTTTTGTTCAAGTGTCACCGAATTGTAGTCCTTAAAAACAACCACACCATCTTTTTCCAGAGCAGCCTGTTTTTCTTTTGTGGTTGCCTGTGGGTTTTTCTTTGAATCCCAGACAATTCTTCTGTCAGTTTTGGCTGCAATCTTTCTTGGTCTACCTGACCTTGGCTTGGTATCAAGAGATCCCCGAACTTTCCACTTCTTAATAGGTGATTTAACAGTACTGATTGGCATATTCAAGGCTTTGGACATCTTTTTATGTCCTTTTCCATCTTTATAAAGTTCCATTACCTTGTTACGCAGGACTTTTGACAGTCCTTCTCTGATCCCCATGGCTCAGTATCTAGCCTAGTCAGTGCTTTCACGTAAGAGCTAACAAACTCATTGACTATTTATACACTGACACTAATTGCAATTTAAAAGCCACAGATGTGGGACATTAACCTCTACCTGGCATTTTAACCCGTGTGTGTCACCTTGTGTGTCTGTACCAAGGCCAAACATTCCAGGGGAGGGAAACTTTTGATCCGGGCCATTTGGGTGATTTCTGTTATTATGATTTAAAAAGAAGCCAAACAACGATTTGATAATAAATGGCTTCATATGATCATCATCCTTCAATAAAAGAGCATTTTGTGGCATGATCAGTCATATTTGCAATATCAATGCCAAAATTTCACAATTTCTGCCCAGGTATGCAAACTTTTGAGCACAACTGTACATTGCATCTGATAGGTCTGAATGGAATCTTTGGGATGTATATGTATTACCATATATTTTAGTTGGTTCCCCTGACTGCATATATACACATCATATTGCCCCCACTTAGAGGATTAATATCGCAGTATTCTAACACTGATCACTGAGCAGCAAGATAAAAGTACAGCTGGCAATATATGTACATATAAGTGGCAATCCAATGGTGCAATCTCCATCAACTTCGTTATGCAAGACCCTACCTAAGGCCTGGCTCACACCTTTGTTTTTGTTTTTTTTTGTGCATTTCACATAGTTTCCTATGGGACATGTTCACATCTATGCATTTTTTCAGACAGTGCGTTTTTGCTGCAATAGACTTCAATGGACATGCAGCAGAAACACATGTAGTGCATTTTTTATGCATTTTTTTTTCACCAATAGGAAAGTATTGACTTTAATGCCAGTTTGGTGTGACTTTGGATGTGTGGGACTTTAAAGCAACTTTTTTGTTTAATAGAAAACTAGGACTTGTGTTCAGGTATAGCGACTTTTATGCGACTCTCTAGCACTTAAGTAAGAGTAAATTAGCATCCAAGTCGCACCCATTCAAAGTCGCATCCAAGAAGCACATGAAAGTCGCATCAAAGTGACATTAAAGTAAATTTCCTATTGGCAAAATAAAACACAAAAAAAAACACAAAATGCAATAAAAACGCATCAATCGCAACATGCAGAGGTGTGTAAATAAAGGATACTTTCAATTTATATTCAGCCAAGTAGAAACTAAAAATGCATAGGTAGAAGCGGACTGACAACTCATGGGGCCCCCGGGCGATAGGGGATCATGGGGCCCCTGTGTCCTTGCCCACACTCAAAGCACACTCAAAAAAACCTATAAAAAAAAAGGTACCAGGGGCATTTCATGGGGTCCCCTACTGACCCCGGGGCCCTTGGGCAGTGCCCGAGTGCTTGAATGGTCAGTCCGCCCCTGTGCTTAGGTGTTAGTAGTTCAAAAGAAGAATCAGAATACATCATGTACCAATTAACGATTTAATTGCTGCTTCCAACCGGTGGAAGGAAACAAAAGGACAGCAATCCCTCACTTCTAAACAAGTTACATTTCATTTTCAATGATGGTAAGCTCGATAAAGATCAAGGAGTTGCTGAAATGATATTTTTTATACATAGAGGTCTACACAGGAGTAAAAGTACATACAATCTGGGAGTTGTCAGTTCTGAAAATCATAAAACAAATTTTGCTTTGGACCAGAACTTTATCTCGCAGGAACTCTTTGGCCAATTGCCATACATTGGAGAAAAGCAAATACGGGACCTCATGTCATAACATCTTACTTTAATTGTTAGCTCTTCAGGATACAAAAACATTTACTCCCATATTTAAAAAAAAAAAGTTCAATAAGGTAATATGGAAACATAGGCGCCTGATGGCAAAAAAAAGACTAAAATGATTACTTTTTATGGGATTGTCTTTTTATAGGAGTATAGACCTAAACTTATGCAGGCCACAGACGGGTCAAACATCGGCCGATTTTTCGAACGATAAACGAAAAACCGGTAGTTCGTTCGGCCGACGTTACCACCAACGGTTTAGAGAGAAAAAAAAAAAAAATCGGCCAACTAAATCAAAGTTCACCCCATAACTTCTGTCCCTTGCAGGTCACGGCTCATGCGCTGATTTTTTATCGTTAAAACGATCGGCCGATTTGGCCATCATTGCCGGAAAAATCGTCCAAATCGCCCGCAAATTTTCCAACATGACCGATAATCTCAAAGTGCAAAAAAACGGAAAAAAGGCTGACCAATTAACGCGCTAACAGTGCGAAAATCGACCGATTTTTTTCTCGCCCGAAAAATCGGCCGATTTTCGAACAGTCTATGGCCGGCATTAGACCCAACACATTTCAATTCTCTTATTCTGGATTGACATGCTACCTCTACTGGAAGTCTACTTCAAGAATCTACTACTCTTTTAGTAACATATTGCTTTCAATTATTACTCTTCAACTCTCCTCTTGTTACCTTGAGGTCATATCTGTGCTATGAGCTTCCTATATATAATATATATACACTACCCTTCTGAACCTTATTCACACCTTTAAAGGTTTCAACCATCCCCCTGCAATGAAGTCCGGGAAGGTAGTAAGTCAGAGAAGTGCCAGTTCACCATCAGAACATTTGCATTCTTACTCACATTCTCGCACATAGCACGAGCTCCTTTCATGTAAATTATCTTTTCCAGGTGCATGCCTCTGGGATAAATGAGTTGTTCATTAATTTGTAACGACCTTTATTGGCAGGGCAATTATTTTGTACGTGATATTCCTAACATACTAAAAACATGTGATAAAACATTCAATCCAAACACAACAGGATAAGTTGACTTGGAATCAAAAGTTACTTATTTAAAAAAAAAAAAAAAGTGACAGTTCTTTCCAGCTGAGTCCAATAAGATTTAATCATTATGTCACATGGCTGAAAAGAAAGACCCTTGTTTGGGAGTTTCCAGTGTTTGGGCAGACAGGGCATCCTTGTGATGCCTTCCGTAGACTTACCTACAGCTAGGAAGCATCCTCCTGCCTGGTGGTGGTGCAGAGGTTAAATCACATCAACGCAGCTCCGATGTAACAGCAGTAATGCTGATCAGTGACGGTTTCCAAAGTACTCAAGGAAAAGTTCTAAGATCCACAGGTGATCAGTCCACAGTGGTTGTGTATGCTGGGTCCAGGCTCTGTGCTAGACAGCAATGCCCCCATAGCTATGGTCAGCCAGGGGACTGGACTAGGGGTGGCCAGGCTGTGTGTGTCCTCTAGCCCATAGCTTCAATGGATCTAGCTCCAGCTTAGCCTACACTGTGATTGCTCTGCACAGCACTGATTGAGCAAGTATTTGTGAGCAGCAGAAGGAGTGAAAGCAGTTCAGGAGCTCTGCCCTCCCGCCCTGAGCTCTCCCACACCCTCTCTGTCTGCCTTCTTCCACTCACTTGGTGGAGGTGTGTGGAGCTCCTGCAGGGAGGAGGCGCAGCACAGCTCACTCTGTATGACAGCGCTGGCGGAATGTGTGATCACTAGTGTGGAGAGGACGCATGGACGTAGATGGAAATCCCCAAGGGCGAGACAAGCCATCGATTGCAGGGAGAACAGTATTAGAGTTCATTTACTAAAGGGATAGAGGCTGTCAGTCTTCACCATGGGAAGTGTAGGCACACTTTGCAAAGTGAATCTTCACGAATACCCAATCATGTGCAAGGAAAATTAAAGCAAACAAAAATGACATGATAAAAAAATGAATAGCCCATGAAAAAAAAAAAATTAAAAAAACATCTTTTGTTGCAATACTCACTTTCAATCCAGAGCTCTCCCCGGCGGTACTTCTTTTCTGCCTCAATTGTCCCCAGGCTTATGGGCAGCATCATTCAACACACTTCTTCTGAGTCTCGGTTGCCCTGCACCTACTTCCAGCCTGTGACTGGACAGTGAAATGAGAAGAAGCATAGCGATGAGCTCCAAGATAAAATTTTAAACAATCAGCTTTTGTTGCAAAATTCACTTTTAATCCAGAGCTCTTCCTAGCAGTACTTCTTTTCTGCCTCAAGATGTCCCCAGGCTTATGGCCAGCGTCAGTCAACACACTTCTCCTGAGTCCCAGTTGCCCTGCACCTACCTCCAGACTGGGACTGTACAGTGAAATGAGAAGAATAGTGATGAGCTCCAAGGTAAAATGTTTTTTTAAAAAAATCAGCTTTTGTTGCAACATTCACTTTTAATCCAGAGCTCTCCCCAGAAATACTTTGTTTCTGCCACAAGATGTCCCCAGCCTGATGGCAAGCATCATTCAACCTACTTTCTCTGAGCCCAGGTTGTCCTGGAACTGTCTACTGTGACTGCACAGTGAAAGGAGAAGAAGTACAATGAGGAGCTCATCCATCTGTCACTGCTCTCTCCTTCTATCGGCATGCCTCTTGTCAGCCCATGAATTGATTGGCTTCTTCTACTACTTTTTCCTCCCACACTCCAGCTTTGCTAAACAGGGGCTGCTAGAGGCTCACACCAGATCAAATGCAGGTACTTACACTGCTTACATGGAAAAGAAAAGAATTGTAATAATGTCAGCATGATATCAGAGCTGCATTATTTGTACATTTATATCTTTTATGCATGCCTACAGTTTAGCTTTAAACAGAGATCATTTTTAGGGTTTCTTCACACCTGCAATAGGAGCTGGACAGAAGATTGCTGTAGCTGGAATGACAGGTTTATGCAAACAGATGTGGCTGGAAAGCTTGTACAAAGCAATGACAGGCTAACAGGAGCAGTGGCGTCCCTAGGGGGGTGCGGGCCACACAGGGTGACACCATCACAGGGGGTGCAGGAGCAGGATGCCAGCAGAGCTTCTAGAATCTGTGAAGGTCTTGGCCAGTTATTGGAGTGATCCTGGATTCCTAGCACAGTGACAGGGTTGAACCTATATGGGGTTAACTGATCTTGCAACCCATAGTGACCCACAGGATCAGTTTCAGCGGTTTGCAGCCTGTAAGGGGTTAATTGTGGCAGCTCTGTGTTACAGTCGGAGATTGGCTTCTTCAGCCTGAAACCAGCACATGCTCAGTTGCTTCAAGGGAGATACATATCTTCATGGGTCCGGGATACTCATTTTACTGCTACACCGACACCGTTCCTTGCTCTCTGGAGGGGGGGCACCACGTGTTACCGCACCAAGTGACACCAACCCTAGGGACGCCTCTGAAAAGGAGCCATTTTCAATATTCACAAGTATCCACACATCCAGTGGTTAGGGACTAATGGTGAGCCCTGGATTTTTTGTCCAGGGCTGATCATCTGTCCCTAACTGCCTGTAATTGCTCAACAGGATGATATATGGGAACAGTGGTGGCTCCTGTTGACCTGTCATTGCTTTGCACAGGCTTCTCGGCTGCAGCTGTTGTCATATACCTGTGATCCCAACCACAGGAATCCACTGTCCCTAAGGCCTCATGCACACTTGATATCAAAAACGTCTGTTTTATACATTTGCCTTTTTTTCTCTAAGGGCTCGTTCACACTTGACTGTTTTACCACACTTACCAAACGCCCCTATAGCATTTGGCAATCGTTGGTCTGGCGTTTGCGGAACGTTTTTTAACGCTCCGAAAACGCCGCATGCACGGTTTAGCGCCAGTTGCTAGGCATTTGCCGAGCGTTAAAAACGCCCCACAAACGCCTATAAAGAAGTTTGAATGGTGTTACCGCTCCGCAAACGCCCCACAAACGCAGGCCTTTGCGGAGCGGCACCATAGACTAGAATAGGAGGCTTCAACGCCTCCTGATTTGACCAGAGGTGTCCGTTTTGCCGCGACGCTACTGCTCCCGTTAGAACAGCACCATGTGCTGCAATGTGCAGAATTGTCAGAGGCATTTGGGAAGCGGTAAAAACGCTTCCCAAACGCCTCTCTGCCGCCTGCACACAACGCTAGCATCCCTCCATGTTAGTCTATGTGTCCATGTACACTGTAGGTATTTACAGGAGTTTTGAGCCACAAAAAAAAAAATCACTTGTGCGTTCAAAAGAAGAGTGTTTTGTCAGGAAAATGCCTAATGCACCTAAATGAGGGTAAACATGCCTAAGCGCTAGGCGCGTTTAGCGCTTGACTGTTTTTTAATTTCAGTGGCTAGAATAAAAGAATATTCTGGCCTATGATATAAACACCCCAAAAACTTGATGGACCTAAACACACCTAAAGGCACCTGAACCATGTGATGTCTGCATTAGCTTTTTTAGGCTTTCTTTCTTCTATTTTCACTTGGTGATCCAACCAGGAGGTCTATTATTTTTCAAAAGAACAAAATCTGTTTGAGATGTTTTAGCTTACAGGGATGAGACAAACCATTTATCACTGGCTGGGGTTCTTACAATGATTAGCTTTTATTTATTTATATAAGGGTTTGACAAATTTGCTTTGAAACTAGGAGCCTGCTATAAAAAGTTAGGAGCCAAACTTTAATATATTTTCTATAGATGACACTTTAAAAAATCCCTATAGGTTATCAGTTTAGAATTATGGAGGAGGTCTGATGCTAGAATTATTGCTCCCATTCCGGCGTGCGTGGCGATATGTAACATGTGTATCGCAATCAACGTTTTCATGTGTAGGTGCCCCAACGTGAGCACTTACGTTTGTATATGTGGGGGTGGGGGGACTTAAACATTTTTTTAGGGGGGAGGATTCCATGTGCTTGGGTGTAACTTTAATTTTCTACAATTAAAAAAAAATGTTTTACTAACTTTTTTTTTCATGACATAGGGGACATAAGTCCGCTATGTGATGTTTTTATGGTGACAGATTCTCTTTAATGAGACATGCAGGGTCTGAGACGTGCACATCGCATTGCATTACATTCTTTTTCCTGCCATGCTGGTTAGGGAAACTGCCAAACGGACCCGGAAGTGAATTCATACATGCCTCTTGCGGGTCAGGAACAAGTAGGGGAGAAGAGCGGGCATCTGCTCTGCTCTTCTCCTTCCCATCTACCCTGCTGCCCCTGCTATGCCAACAGATGGGCAAGAGGACCCAGGATACATCCCTGCCCCTGAGCCAACCCTCTGAGGGGGGAAAGAGGTGGGGGAAGGGAGAAGGAGGTGAGAAATGTGAGAGGTGAGAAAGAGTGAGAGGAGGAGGAGAGAGGGAAGAGAGGGAGGGGAGGGGGTGAAAGAGAGAGAGGGGGGCAGCAAGAGAGAGAAGGAAGGTGAGGGGGAGTGAGAGTGAGAGAGAGGGGGTGGAAGGGGGCCTGGGGGGTGAGAAAGAGGGGAATGAGAGAGAGAAGGGGGTGAGAGAGAGATAAGGGGTGAGAGAGAAAGAAGGGGTATTGAGAGAGAGTGTAAGAGAGGGGGTGAGAGGGGGAGGGGTGAGAGAGAGGGGGTGGGGGGAGGTGAGAGAGAGAGTGGGATGAGAAAGAGGGGAAAGAGGGAGAGAGAGACAGAAGGGGGGGTGAGGGTGAGGGAGGGTGAGAAAGAGGGAGGTGAGAGAGTGGGTGGGAGGGGAGTGAATGAGAAGGGTGAGTAAGAGGGGGGTGAAAGGGGGGTTAGAGAGAGAGAAGGGGGTGTGAGAGACAGAAAGAAGGGAGTGAGACAGAAGGGGGGTGAGAGAGGAGAGGTGGTGGGAGGGGAGTGAATGAGAGGGGGGTGGAAGGGGGGTTAGAGAGAGGGAGGTGAGAGAGAGAAGGGAGTGTGAGACAGAGAAAAAGGGGAATGAAAGAGACAAAAGGGTGGTGAGAGAGAGGGGGGTGAGGGAGGGTGAGAGAGAGGGGGTGGGAGGGGAGTGAATGAGAGGGGTGAGTAAGAGGGGGGGTGGAAGGAAGGTTAGAGAGAGAGGGAGGTGAGAGATGGGGGGGTGACAGATGGGGGGGGGGTGAGAGAGAGAGAGAAGGGTGTGAGAGAGAAGAAGGGTGAAAGAGAGAGAGAAGGGGGTGAAAGAAAATGGGGGGTGAGAGAGAGACAGGGTGAAAGAGAGGGGAGTAAAATAAGGGGGAGCTGGGAACAAGAGAAAGATGGTTGACAAAGGGGGGGGGGTGAGTGAGAGGGGGTGAGAGAGAGGGTGGGGGAGGAGGTGAGAGAGAGGGGGGTGAGAAAGAGCGGAGAGAGAGAAGGGGGATGAGAGAGAGAGGGGGTGAGAGACAGAGGGGGTGAAAGAGAGGGTAGTGAGAGAGAGGGGGAGGTGGTAGGTGAGAGAGAGAGGGGGAGGGGGTGAGAGAGAGGAAAGGTTATAGGGGGCGGGTAAGAAAGAGAGAGAGGGGGTGAGGGGAGGTGAAAGAAAGGGGGTGGGGGGGGTGAGAGAGTGGGAGGGTAAAAGGGGGTGGGTGAGAAAAAGAGAGGGAGAGGAGGTGGGTGAGAGAGAGGGGAGGGGGGTCAGTATGTCTGCTGCTCACAATTATGGCCCCAGGCTGCTATCTTGTAGGCTCAAGCAGCCAGGATCTAGAGATGCTGCTGTGTGCTGTATATTTAAATCTGCCGCCTTCATAGCTCCTTTCACAGGTGTGTGTGAAGATCGTACTCCGTCCACACACAGGATCATCTCCAGATCTTCCCAGCCAGGGACGCAGCAGCATGAACGGGAGATCAGAGATGCAGAGCCGGGGCAGTGATCCCGGCGACCAGTGAGCAGACACTGGCCGGGCTTGCTAGAGAGGGTGTTCCCTGTTCTATGTCTGGACCAGGGGCGGACTGACCATTCAGGCTCTTGGGCACTGCCCGAGGGCCCAGGGTCAGTGGAGGGCCCCATGAGATGCCCCTAGTACCTTTCATAGGCTTTTTTGGGTGTGGTTTGAGAGTGGGTGAGGACACAGGGGCCCCATGATCTCTTATTATCCATGAGTTGTCAGTCCACCCCTGGTCTGGACATCGGGCTCTCTGCTGTCTCTGTCCTCTCTTCATGCCCGTGTGTGTGACAGGAATCGGGTGGCACAGGAGCCTCCCAAATACTTCCACCTGACAAGTGAGCCCTGCTACTTGCCCGCAGAAGGGCTAAATGAAGAAAAAATCTTCCTGTCCAGCGCCCAGAACGGCATGTCTTTTACTTTTATTTTCATTTGGTGATTTGGCCAGTAAGTCTGTTGTTTTTGTTTTTTAATGCTCTCTTGCAGATGTAGCAGTTAAAGGGATGAGACAAATCATTTACCACTAACAGGGGTGCTTATATTGATCAGCTTTTATTTATGTTTGTAAAACCTTTATTCAAAAAGGAAAAAAATCTGTTGCTGTAACTGCTTATAAAGTATTAGCTGGAGTTTGGCCTCAAATTTCTGCGTGTAATTACATCTGCTAGTACATTCAACACTCCCCTCCCCCCTCAGACTGACAATGCTGCTGTCCAAAGGTGTCTCTGTTGCTCCTTCATCCCCAGTGGAGGCACTCATATAAAAAGAGGTGTGTTACTACTCAGATCGCCAGATGAAAACATATGGAAAAAAAGATTTAAAAAAAAGAACACTAATGCAGCCACCACAACTAATGATTAGTAAGCTGCAATACATTACATTTTTGGTTTTGGGTTGAATACTGCTATAATTAAAGACAGAGTTTAAATAATGCAAGAAACCTCTTAAAGGGACCCTTACCCAATATTTATGCAGGTTTCCATTCTCTTCACCATCCGCTGCAGTTCTGCAACAATAGTTAGACACATCAGTTAGAAATATTATTATGCACATATTACAGTAAACACTTTAAAGAACAATCCTAATTTAATCCCTTACTTTGAATGGGGTGGCAGCGCACCTCGATGTACGGAAAATTGCACTTACGGCATTTTCAGCAACGCAGCGCTCCAGAATACATGATATGTCTTTTGCAGTGCACTGGCAGCCAATGAATAGCATTGTGCTGCCATTCTAAATGAATAGCAATGCACATTACATGAATGCATTACACTATCCCTTCATATAGAGTGTCATAGACACTCTGAGGATTATGTCATATCTCTGCATGACAAATGTCATTGGCTGCAACACATTCATGTAATTTTCCTGAATTTTTAGTAATAAGAACAAATACATGGGTTGCGTCTTGCCTGATGAGTTGTGTGCTTACCTGTCTGGGAAGCCTCCCCTGCTTACACTGGAGAGTTAGGGACTTACCAGCACAACTACAAAAATAGTTTACATTCACTGATGTAATGAAAGGACCTGTGGAGCTATGAAAAGTCATGTGTGATACTTGCCTTCATTAGTGAGCAGAATGTTAATTACAAGAATAAAAACAAAATAAATGTCTGCATCAATACTAGTCCTGAAGGAGCCGCTATTTTCTTGGATCCCCCGTTCCCAGAGCCCAAACCTCTGTAAGCAGCACAACGCTCTTTAACACATCCGGACAGAAGAGGGGATAGTTGTTGTGACAATATGTACGTACAGTATATATGCAGCAAAGAACAAAAACAAAAGCCCACCAACCTTGCACATTACCTCAGTGAGTAAAGGGTACATTTATTGAGTTAAGATGTATACTCACAAAAGTAGCAATATAAAAAAAAATATAAAATCCGATATCAGCAGACACGTAAGGGTCCCATATAAGGGTAGACTCTCAGGATGAAGCTGACACGTTTCGAAGGGCGATACCCTCTTCCTCGAAACTCTGAGGAAGAAGGGATCACCCTTCGAAACGTGTCAGATTTATTCTGAGAGCCTCCCCTCTAGATATGACCCGCATGTGTCTGCTGATGTTGGATTTTATATTCTTTTTATATTGCGACTTTTGTGAGTATACATCTTAACTTAATAAATTTACCCTTTACTCACTGAGGTAATGTGCAAGGTTGGTGCGCTTTTGTTTTTGTTACAGCTGTTATTGGGCTTGATCACCTCTGTGTTTTTTATTTTTTGCACTATAAGCAAAAAAAGATCGACAATTTTGATAAAAAACACTACCTTGAACTTTTTGCTATTAAACATGTCCAATAAAAAATTTAAAAAAATCTAATTTCGTCATAAATTTAGGCCATATATGATTCAACCCGCTGATTTCTGATCTTGATCTCTGAGTGCAGGAGGTTTTGTTTCTGTTTCCACTAATATATATACAGCAACATGAGAAATGGAATTGGCAAAAAAAAAAATATATTTAGCACATAGGGTTTACAGTTGGTAAAAAATATATGTATACAGCAGCAATCAGGATATACAGTTGATAATAAGATAATAAGCAAAATGACACATACACTTTATACTAGGTAAGGTATTGCCTTAAGATGGCCATAGATGGATTGTAATTCAGCTAGTTCATCAGGGATCAGCCAAATTCCGATGGCCAGCTGTAAAATTTTAGTTTGATCAGCACCGCAGCCAATAGGCTGCAGCGCTGATCAGTGTATTCCAACAGCAGAGGAGTCCAGTTGACTCCTCTGCTGTCAGAATATGAATGATAGAGTGGGGAGGATTCCTGTATCCTCCTCAAATGTGTGGTTGAGGGTAGCTGGGCAACATGTTGGGGCCCAGATCCAGCGTTGGATCGCTCAAGATTAGTGCCTCCTAACTTGGGTATATGTAATTGCCTTGTGTCCCATGCAAACAATACTGTTCCACTTTAATGGGGTGCAGTAGAGTTTTGCCAGCAACCTCTCACCAATTCCTGGGGTGACAGCTGGTCTCCCTCTGTTCTCTTTGACAGCTCAGCAAAGTCAGCAGCAGCAGTGCTCTCTCCAATCATCACTGGTCAGCAACAGTGGCAGCATTCTCACGTACAAGTTGATGTCCACTACTCTGCCTCACTGTGTCCCCGATGCGATGGTGAAATGTTCTGCTAACACCATGCAATACAGACTGTCTTCTACAATGTCCTCACCACATCTGCCTCAAGCCCAGGAACAGACTTTCTTTTTGCTCTCCACAGAGCCCCGGTCATGCTGGTATGTGTAGTTCCATTGCTAATTTGTAATACAGGCTTTCTGGGGACTACATCTCCCACACCTCATAGCTTCACCCAGCAGGCTCTGTCCTTCCAACAATCCATAGCAGCTCAGTTTCCTCTTCCTTTCTGTAATTCTTGGTGATGGGCGGGGCTTTCCTCCACATCTCTCTGTGGCTGCATACAGCCCTGCAGCTTGAGAGGAGAGGAAGTTCAGGAAAGCAGCTGTGATTGCAGGCTAGTCCCCACTGCCAGACAGAGCAGCACTATGGACCAGAGGCTTCACAACCTTCAGGAATAGGCCATATCACACTAGTAATTAAATAATACTGTCCATGGAATGATTAGAATTTATCATAGTAAATGTAAGCTGCAAGACTCAAAACCAAAGAAAGTCTGGAACATTAGCTGCAGAGTAAAGCTGGCCATACACAGATTTTCATATGAATGTTCATAGAACTATCGTTCGTCAGTCCCAGATGTATTAAACAGTCCCATTGATGCCAATTGGTCACAGTCGCTGCTCCCAATTCGATATACATTTTTGCTCAAACGTTTGCACATCTTGACAGAAATCGTGAAATGTTGGCATTGATATGGAAAATATGACTGATTATGCCAAAAACCTGTCTTTTATTTAAGGATAGTGATCATATGAAGCCATTTATTATCACATAGTTGTTTGGCTCCTTTTTAAATCGTAGTGATAACAGAAATCACCCAAATGACCCGGATCAAAAGTGTACATCCCCTGGAATGTTTGGCCTTGGTACACAAGGTGACACACACAGGTTAAAATGGCAATAAAGTTTAATTTCCCATATCTGTGGGTTTTTAAATTGCAATTAGTGTCAGTGTATAAATAGTCAGTGAGTTTGTTATCTCTCATGTGGATGCACTAAGCAGGCTAGATACTGAGCCATGGGGAACAGAAAAGAACTGTAAAAAAGACATATGTAACAAGGTAATGGAACTTTATAAAGATGGAAAAGGATATAAAAAAGATATCCAAAGCCTTGAATATGCCAGTCAATATTATTCAATTAAAGAAGTGAAAAATTTGTGAATCTCTTGATACCAAGCCAAGGTGAAGTAGACCAAAAAGGATTGCAGCCACAACAGCCAAAACCCATAGGTAACCTCAGGAGAAATACAGGCTGCTCTGAAAGAAGATGGTGTGGTTGTTTCAAGGAGCACAATATGACAATACTTGAACAAAAATGAGAAACTCTGCCAATGCCACCAAAAAGCCCAGTTACTGACAGCACCTTGACACGCTCCACTGAGCTTTTCTGTGGCATTGGCGCAGTTACAATTTAAAAAGTCACAGATGTGAGATATTAACCTTTAATTGCCATTTTAACCTGTGTGTGTCACCTTGCGTGTCTGTACCAAGGCCAAACATTCCAGGGGATATAAACTGATCCGGGCCATTTGGGTGATTTCTGTTATCATTATGAAAGGAGCCAAACAACTGTGTGATAATAAATGGCTTCATAGGATCACTATCCTTACATAAAAGACAGTTTTTGGCATGATCAGTCATATTTTCAATATCAATACCAAAATTTCACTCTTTCTGCTGTGGATATGCAAACGTTTGAGCACAACTGTACATGTGAGTGCAGGTACAGGCCCCCAAACCCATACTAATAAAAAGGAAGGGTCAAGAGGCGCCATGAATTCAACGTATCGCTGAATGTATATTATCTGCCAAGTAACCAAAAACCAGATTCACAAAAAAAGTGGTTACATCATGAACAGAAAGCGAAACTCAAAAGTTCCTCAAAAAGTATGCTTTGTTACAAAGATTGAATATGTAGACATTTAGATAAATACCTCAGTTAGCCATCACCACAAGATGAGACAATACAACAGAGTATGACCTAAAACCAGGTTAACCAATTCAATACCGGGCAATTTTACACCTTCCTGCCCAGGCCAGTTTTCAGGTTTCAGCGCTCTCACACTTTGAATGACAATTGCGCGGTCATACAACATTGTACCCAAACTAAAATTTTATCATTTTCTTCACAAAACTAGAGCTTTCTTTTGGTGGTATTTAATCGGGGTTTTTATTTTTTGCTAAATTAACAAAAAAGACCAAAAATTTTGAAAAAAAAATGTTTTTCTTTGTTTCTGTTATAAAAGTTTGCAAATAAATAATTGTTCTTCATAAATTTAGGTCGAGATGTATTCTGCTACATGTCTTTGGTGAAAATAACCCAAATTAGGATGTATTTTTTAGTTTGTAGGAAAGTTATAGAGTTCACAAACTATGGTATAGATCTGAATATTGATCAATCCTGAAGTACTGACAGCCAATCTAATTTCTTGAGGTCCAAAAATGTCAGAACAGTACAGATATCCCCCAAATGACCCCTTTTTGCAAAGTAGACAGTCCGACGTACTTCATAAGAGGCATGGCGAGTTTTTTGAAGTTGTATTTTTTTTGTCATAATTTTTGCGGAAAATGAAAAAATTAAAAAAATTAGTTTCACTATTTTTTTTTTACATATTGTCACCAGTGCAGTACAGCATCATCATATAACTGGCATGGCGGTGATCAGGGACACTGACTGGTGACAATATGAAAAAAAAATTTTTTTTTTTTTTTTTATTATTATTTTTTATTAATTTTTTTTTCTTTTTTTTAGGATTTTTTTTTCATATTTGACCACCAAAGTAGTACAATGTTACCATAGTAGGGGATGTGTTCAAAAAATTGTGCCATAAGGCAAAACATCAGAAATGCAATACTGCATATAACAAATACATTAGTACCAATAATGGATGAATTCAGGAACCCAATACTAAACCTAAACATTCAATTCAGGAAAATAGTCAGAGACTTGAGGCAATATAATTGCAATTCTACTGACCGTGCGACACACAGAATTAAGTAATAATCCACAATAGGCACCATCGAGCAAAATGAGTGGTATGATCTTAAATGAAGACAGTCATGTCCAGAGTGATGGAATAGAATAAACTTTGTGACCATAGTAATATCACCATATAGCATCCGCCATCTATAGTTGAAGTGGCAGGGCCTTGCCAATGAAATATAGGGATTCTTCACCGCCAGCGTGCGGGCTATATAACTCCCTTATTAAGAATCTGTGATGTAGAATGTAGGGATATCCATGCCGTATGATAAAAGTAGGGTGCTGTACACCTTTCAGGAAATGTAGCATGATGTCCCCATCCTGTAGGGAATAAGTGATACAAAGAGAGTCAATAAGGTTGTCACCAGTGGTGTATTTAGGTTTTGTGCTGCCCTAGGCAACACAAAAATTGGACGCCACCCCCCCCCCCCCCATCCCCGGGAGAGAGCCTGACATTGACCAACAACACCCCTGCCCCCCCACATGAGGGAGCCTTCCACTAACACACATCCCCTCCTGGCGAGAGAAGGAGAGACACTCACTTTCACAGCTCCGGACATCCCTGGGAACCAGAGTCGGGCTCTCTATACACCATCGAGCAGCCCGCAGCCTCTCTTGGATCCCACCTGGTCCCCATGCCACATGTGTCCCTTCTTCTGTCCTTTCGTCTGGTGGGACATTACTGCCCCCATGAAAAATGCCCCCCTAGGTAAATGCCTTGTTTGCCTTGTGGTAAATACACCCCTGGTTGTCACTCAGGGTATCAAGACTGTAACGGCATGTGCTGCCCTCTTATATTAGCGATGTTCCATTCACCACCAGTACCAGACTCACACTGCCTACATTGCCATTCACTTGCACCCACACAGATGTCAAATTGGGAGCAGTGGCTGTGCATCCCCGTGTTGGTAAACACGGCCTCCCATGAGTGTATGCTGTAGTATGCCCCATGTAAATGAGGTACAAAAAAATAATACAAAGAGTTAGAAGATAATCTTTTAAAAAACACATTCAGTGTTAAATACCATTCTAAGATCTCTTCTACACTGGAGACTGTGCTGCTAGAGACAATTGCTGTCAGAATCACTAATATACAACAGTCCTTCAAGCGTGAAGTGACACCTTACAAGCAGGGGTGGACTGACAACTCATGGGGCCCCCGGGCAATAGGGGATCATGGGGCCCCTGTGTCCTCACCCACACTCAAACCACACCCAAAAAAGTCTATGAAAGGTACCAGGGGCATCTCATGGGGCCCCCTACTGACCCCAGGCCCTCGGGCAGTGCCCGAGTTCCCAAATGGTCAGTCCACCCCTGCTCACAAGTGTAATGCCACAGTAGAAGGTAGAGCAGTTGAGTATTGAGCTGGTCATACATATATACATTTTTTATTACTTAGCTGGAGGGCTGAACGGAAGAAATCTAACAGATTCCTCCATCAACACTGTACAGCACAGATGGATGATTCTCCTGATACCGCTTTTGTATTCAGACAGCCAACTCTGCCAGCTGTCACAATAAACGAACAGTTCCTGCATCTGATTGGATGCAGCAGCTGTTCGACCAACAGTTTTCTACCTTTTTCAACTGGAGGAGGGTGCCGACAGGGCCATCTATGGAGTAAGTTTTAGCCGATCAGCTGTAGTGATTCAGTCATAGTTGAGTTATCTCCATTGACAGAATCACTAGTGTTACATAGATCTCAGAATGGCTATAAAATGGAATCTCCCTAAAAACAATGGGCAGGAAGATCTTTTCTATTCTGGACAGCTGGGACCACCCAAAGTATCACCAGATAGTGCAGCAATGGGCAAACTACGGCCCGGCGGACCTTTTAATCCGGCCCGCGGAGCTAGGCTCCTCTCACAGTCCGCCCTGAAGACCGGTGTAGCATGAAAATCTGTCTCCTATGAGGATCTGTCCCCTCGACGTATCTGCGCATGTGCCGGAGATCGCCGATTGGCTGCTAATGCCTGAAACTGGCACATGCGCAGATACGTCAAGGGGGACAGATCCTCATAAGAGACAGATTTTCATGCTACACCGGAACAGCGCGGGAACACGGCGAGAGGAACGCGCGGAGCAAAGGTAAGTGAATTGACACAGGGGGGACTTGGGGACCTAATATGGGGGATGAATTAATATGGGGAATGAATTACTATAGGGGGGATGAATTACTATGGGGGATGAATTACTATGGGGGATGAATTACTACATGGGGGATGAATTACTATGGGGGATGAATTACTATATGGGGGATTAATTACTATGGGGGATTAATTACTATATGGGGGATGAATTACTATATGGGGGATGAATTACTATGGGGGATGAATTACTATATGGGGGATGAATTACTATAGGGGGGATGAATTACTATGGGGGATGAATTATTATATGGGGGATGAATTACTATGGGGGATGAATTACTATGTGGGGGATGAATTACTATGTGGGGGATGAATTACTATGGGGGATGAATTACTATATGGGGGATGAATTACTATGGGGGATGAATTACTATATGGGGGATGAATTACTATATGGGGGATGAATTACTATGTGGGGGATGAATTACTATGGGGGATGAATTACTATATGGGGGATGAATTACTATATGGGGGGTGAATTACTATATGGGGGATGAATTACTATGGGGGATGAATTACTATATGGGGGATGAATTACTATGGGGGATGAATTACTATGGGGGATGAATTACTATGGGGGATCCCCATAGTATCCCCCATATGGGGGATGGATTACTATATGGGGATGAATTACTATGGGGGATGAATTACTATATGGGGGATGAATTACTATAGGGGATGAATTACTATATGGGGGATGAATTACTATATGGGGGATTAATTACTATGCTTACTATGGGGGAATATTACTATACTTACTATGGATGACACATACACATCATTCATCTACTCTTGGTCCGGCCCCCGGGTCCAATATATGAACCCATTGCGGCCCTCAAGTCAAAAAGTTTGCCCACCCCTGAGATAGTGCCTGTACAAGCTTATGAATTCCTCATGATATAAATGTTCCCCTCTGTTCAGCATAAGGTTCTGAGACCACAGGGGTTCCTGGTGATTAGCTGTCAGTGGAAGCCCCATTGAAAGCAATGGGAGGCTGACAGCTTACCGCAAACACTCAAATGTAATCACACGTGGAGCGATTACCTGCGAATGATCGGCCCTGAATGCAGACTAGTGTTTATGTATCTTGTGAGCTGCCTATGGATACTTTTCTTGTATACAGATGCCAGCACTGTAACACACTCCCATATACTATGTGCAAAGTTCAAAACCAATTCAATAGTCAGTGCCGTGGTGTCCTAAATTATCTAGAAAACAATAATGTAACAAGTCCAATTAGTCCTCCAATAATTGTCTTTAACTGCTTAAGGACCACCCTGTAGCAGATATACTGCTACAGGGCTGCACCTGTGCACAGAATCACGTATATATACATCATTTTGCATTCCCGGGTAAGCCGAGGATGTCAATTTCCATGTCCCAGACAGTAATTACCCGCTGGTGCCGGTGATACCGAGCATCTCCGTTGGGGAGGAAGATTGTTTTGTTTACAAACAGTCTTCCTCCCTGTCAGCTCAAGCACACTGCTCGGGATTGCTGTGCACAGTACAGCCATCCCAATCAGTGTGCTTACAGTGAAGAACACACCCCCGCCCCTTAGTAAAACACTCCCAGCACACAGTTAACCCGTTGATCACCCCTCACATTAACCCCTTTCTGCTCAGTGCCATTAGTACAGTGTCATTGCTTTTTTTCAGCACTGATCACTGTATTGGTGTCACTGGGGTGTTAGTGACACCAAGTTAGTTCCCCCCAGTGTCAGAATGTCCACCGCAGTCCCACTAATAGTTGCTGATCGCCACCATTACTAGTAGAAAAAAATGCCATTATCTATACAGCCATTTGTAAACGCTATAATTTTCAGGTAAACCAATTAATTTACAGGTATTGGCATTTTTTTTTTAGCAAAGACATGTAGCAGAATACATCTTGGCCTAAATTTATGACAAAATTAGATTTTTAATATTTTTTTTACTGGACATGTTTAAATAGCAAAAAGTTCAAAATATTGTTTTTTATCAAAATTGTCGGTCTTTTTTTGCTTATAGCACAAAAAATAAAAAACACAGAGGTGATCAAATACCACCGAAAGAAAGCTCAATTCATGGGAAAAAAAGGACGTAAATTTCATTTGGGTGCAGCATTGCATGACCACGCAATTGTCAGTTAAAATAACGCAGCGCTGCAACGCAAAAAATAGAAAGGAAGGGGGGTAAGTCCTCTGGGGGGCAAGTGGGTAAAATCCTATTGTGTTGTGTGAATGACCTCTTCTGTGCTTCCTCGTATAGTATGGTTGCACTCTCACTTCAGCTCCTTGACAGTTATGGTCATATATCGCTTTACATCATGCGTATCTTCCTTTGGTGCCTCCAATATATTTGAATTAGGTTGTACTGTGTTGTGTACTTCAACTGCTCATTTGTTCCAATTACATCTGAAAAAATAAAAATGCTATGTGGTACTTTATCCTTAAAATAATATAGTGCTCTTAATGAATGCTACTCAGATAACTAAATAAATAAATAAAAAAAATTTATGTATTTTTATATTTGTGTATAAGTTCACTTTATTTCACTGAAAATTCTGTGCCTGAAAATTTTTTGGTCCTTATTTTGACAGTTGGAGTTGGCACATCTTTGACAACTATGAATGACTGAACCAGGGGCGGACTGACCATTTAGAAACTTGGGCACTACCCGAGGGCCCAGGGTCAGTAGGGGGCCCCATGAGATGCCCCTGGTATGTTTTTCATAGGCTTTTTTGAGTTTGGGCAAGGACACAGGGGCCCCATGATCCCCTATTGCCTGGGGGCCCCATAAGTTGTCAGTCCACCCCTGGACTGAACGTAAAGGTCTTGTGTCCATTCACATAAGACTTCCTCTGATCCATCATGTTTAGGTCCAAATCTGAATGGACTAATGTTCGTTTATACCCACCTGCCCATAGATTTCATGGAGCTCCCAGTCAGGTCCACCTGAAAAACTGACAGGTGAACCTGATTCAAAAGTCTGTGTGAAAGGGGCCTAAAGGTGAGAATACACGATAAGAAAATCGACCGATTGGCCATCCGACGACTAAGAGGTGTTCGTTCGTTGGTTGAAATCGTGGCCCACATTAACCAATCTAAAAAAATCGTTTGGGCAAGATGTCGTGTTAACGTCTTCCATACAAATGGAAGTGATGCAGTGTACATGTGACCTTGTAGCCACGTCCTTCCGGCCAGAACAAGCGATATACACAACAATTACCAGCAATGAGTATAATAAAGTTTATTACATGACCTATATACATAGTGATACATAAAATATAATATGCAGAATTCTGGTTTCATTCTCTCATTAGGCCAATCTACTTTTAACATTTGGATTTTTTGTTCGTGTTATTATTATTATTATTATTATTATACAGGATTTATATAGCGCCAACAGTTTGCTCAGCGCTTTACAATATAACGGAAGACAACACAGCAACAATACAGTTCAATACAAGAGGGTCAGGAGGGCCCTGCTCCTTGGAGCTTACAATGTTTATGAAGATTCCTTGGACATAAACATCCGAGTCATCTTCTGTTTCCGCTCGTGCGTGATAGCGCTTGATAGATTTTTTTTGTACGGCTGTCATACCACCGCATAGAAAATTGGTAGTTCGTATGCGAAACGACAACATTTTTCACTGTTGTTCAACCAGATTTTTTCGTTCACAATATCGTTATCGGTTAAAACATCCTGCTCATCAACAAAGAGAAAATCGTTCGATCAGTGGTTCCACAAAACTTTTCATACGATTTTCTTATCGTGTACGGGGCATGAGATGGACTAAACTTTTTTTTTAAATTAAATTTCAGGTGCTGATGGAACCCTCGGAGGTTATAGCATGAAACATAAGGAGATCCCTGACTAGATTGTTTTCTTGTCTGTGTGACTTTTAGCCGTATCTCCAGAGCTCTATCAGAGCCCACAAATACATCACACATTCATATCTGGATGGAAACATTACCAATGATGTATAACTAGAAATGCCATTTATCTCAATTTCCATCAGTTTGACCACACATTGCTTCACTGCGAAAAAAAACTATCAAAGATTTTTACCTCTTACAATATGCCTCCGTGTGTTCCGCATAGGAAATAACTGGAATGACCTAAGCCCTGGTCAACTTACGGTAAGTCCATTTCAGGTCCATCTGTCTTCAGTTAGGTTCCTCAACTACATATAATATAACCAAACTGACAAACAACAAGGTTTTGAAGGTTATAATTCACCATGATGTCTTTTATTAATAAGTAGCACCAGGTAACAAGCACAATCAGTAGATGCGCTACTCTTTTGAACCGTAACTTACAACAATAGTGCTACAATCTCGGTGCCGTTTCGGAGTTTTAAACCAGTGGTGGTCAACTCACTTGATACGGAAGCCAGAAGTGCAGCACCTGACATCACCAAAGAGTAGCACGTTATGTGACTTTGACAAAAAATGAATGCCGGGTAAAATTGAAAGCCAATAGTTATGGCATAGACATCATTTTGGCACAGGATTGTTGTGTGCCAATTTCAGCTTATTATTTCAGGTACTTATATAGCGCCGTCAGTTTACGCAGCACTTTACATATATATTGTACATTCACATCAGTCCCTAACCCTCAAGGGGTGTACAATCTAAGGTCCCTAACTCACATTCATACACATACTATGGACAATTTAGACAGGATCCAATTAACCTACCTGCATGTCTTTGGAGTGTGGGAGGAAACCAGAGTACCCGGAGGAAACCCATGCAGGCACAGGGAGAACATGCAAACTCCAGGCAGGCGGTGCCTTGGCTGGGATTCGAACCAACGACCTGAGTACTGCCAGGCGGAAGTGCTAACCACTAAGCCACTGTGCCACCCATAATATTTGATATAAGCATTATGGCAGTTGCATGACTATGCTTAAGGGTTAATGGTTGGGGTTAGGTTTAAGGTTAAAGATTAGAAGGAGAGTTGACAGCAGTAAGGGTTAGGTCAAAGGTTAAAAAATTAAGCTGAGGTCTAAGACTAGGATAAATTACTTAATTTATTGGTTTTTGAAGCACGAATAAGCGCCATTCAATTTCAACGTCACTTCACTAAGGCAACACATCTCCAACATATGTAATCTGCAGCACAACAATGCATGGCGCATTGGAGAAAATGGTGTTTGCTTACATACCTTACAGTACCTGCTCTATGCAATGGTTTTGTACAGAGCAGCCCCAATCCTCTTCTTCTTGGGTCCTCAGCTGGCGCTCCTGGCTCCTCCCACTTGACCCCAATAGCAAGTCACTTACAAAGGGGGCACTGGTGTGTGCTTGCTCTCGAGCCCGCTCTATGTGTCCATAAGACACATAGAGCCACAGCTTTACCCCAGCCCCGCTCTCTCCTCATTGACTCACTGGCTGTGACTGACAATGTCTTATAACTTATTTTTGTTAAATGTTTTAGTTTATAAAGTAGAAGGTTCCATCTTGCACACCTTAGGTAGTTATTTTGCTGTTGTTTTGTTAATTAATAGCCTGTAGAGTATCTTTGGTTCTTAGAATTACTATTAACAATGATTGGGTGGTTGACACACTTTAGGAATACAAGATCTACCATCCTTGCATGCTATACAGTTTAGTGCATTGTTTTGATCATATGTAAAATAATTTGACCTGATGTAATATATTTGCTTATGTCTTGCATATAGTAAAATAAACTGAAGTAAATCTACATATCTCTCACATGAAGACACCTGCAAGGCTATTATTTGGCCAAGGCACAAAAGGGCAATTGTCAGGGACCTCAAGCCTTCAGGGTGCCCATACATCCTGCAAATGTGACCTTTATAGCATTTCAGTAGGGGTCAGGAAGCCAGACACTAAGTTCACCCAATTAATTATATGTCAGGTAATGGCAATCAATAGAGGAAGTAAAAAGGATTTGAGTGGCAGGCCAGACAGCACATCTGTGGTCTCATTGAGGACACAACAGCTTGTTGTCCACCATCCATTTGATGGCCTCCTTGGGGGAATCAGTAACACCCTTCAAAAGAAAGACAAGATTCTAAAGGGATTTAGAAAGAGTTGGTAAAACACACCCACATTGTGGCCAGATTGCTGGGTACAATATCTCAGTCATATATAGAAGACGTGTTCTGATGTTTTATCACGCATTGAAATGGTGATCTATAGAACGGGTGGTGGAAGTCATTTGGGAAACATTTGAATGTAAGATGACCTGTGAGAATGGATAATAGTGTTGCTTTAATACCATTAATAAAAATCACTGATGGCTTTCACATGATCCAAAAGAGGTGACAGCTGATGAATTTAATATGTCAAGCTTGGATGGCAAAAATTATGCAAGCCAATTATCAGGCCATAAAAGAACAATAAGTGTGAAAAGACATACATAAACCGGTGCAATACATATCTTATTTCTGGTCAGAGGGGAAATTTGATAGTCACTTTGGGTTCGCTATATGATAGCTGGAACTAAGAAGATTCAACTGGAGCAGGTATGTTGTGTCTTCAGTACAAGGCATAGTATCTGTACATTGTTCAGACAGTAGGTGTATACAACAATTTTGTTTAATTTAAAAGACATATCATGAACAATTTAAAGCAAACCTCTCAGTACTTTAATAGCTTTGAATATGCAGTATTTAGCAACCGTTTTTCAGTCTTGGCATCCTTTGAAAATTGGCAAAATCACCAGTCAAAAATGGGTCTCCTTTGACATCAGAGGCATCATGGCAGTGTGCAGGAGGAGAAGAAGGTCTAAATGGAGGTGAACTTCCATCCCCTTTAGAATGCTGGGGCTGCTCTGAATGCAGCCTGCCTTGGATTAGCATAATGCCTGCCTATGGTGCTGATGGCCAGGCTGCCTTAGCTATTTTACTGAAGAGATGCATCTCAGCTTGCCTTTCTGCTGTTATACAGTTTCATTGAGACTCTGCCATGTAGCCACATGTTACCTTGACCCTAGGCTCACATCTGTGTGGGTGGTGCCGCTGTGGATCCGCATGAAAATCCGTGCAGCCACACCACCCACACAGAGAAATGCGGACCCGCGGGCGGGTGACAATAGTTCTAATGGCACGCCGCCCACACTGGAAAATGCAACCATACTGAGAACTGAGGTTCCCGTGTGGGCTGCGTTTTCCAAAGAAGTGCAGGGACTTCTTCCCTGTGTGTCACAGGCACGGGATTCCATTCAAATGAATGGGCTCTCGTACCTGTGCAAAACGCTGCCCGCGCGGCCGCATATATGTGGACCGGGGATGAGACATTGCCAAGAAGAGTCCATGTTTGTGCAGCTTTCATAATTCTGAAGCGTTTGTATGTCCGTGGCCATCCTGAACCTGTTTTGCATTTTTGCTTACAACTTTGCACCTGTTTAGTATCCGGCACGTTACATTTATTCTTTGTCTGTTTATTCAGCCGATTACTGATTCTGTTAAACCATTTCTGTACTGGCAGGATTTAAAGCCCCCCTTTTATTAAAACTCACATCAGCATGCCTTTCTGCCTTCTGGGATGCCCCCTGAGAAGGCAACTTCACTAGTACCTTCAGGGATATCCCATATATATGACAGATCTCGCAAGTGTTCTCATACTGTGCATGGCGGCAAATGGCGACTCTGGAGCAGGGACACAGGCTGCACAGAGACAGCTTGAAAAGGGAACCACAAGAACAAAGGCAACATGGTAATATGTAATTGTACATGTTTAATGCGGAACTTCACCCAAGAGGGGATACTCTGATTTTTTTTTTCTGGAAGGGTGTTTTGACAGGCACCCACTCCCATTTCTGCTCAGATCGTCTAGGCCACAGATGTCAAACTGGCGGCCCTCCAGCTGTTGCCAAACTACAAGTCCCATGAGGCATTGCAAGATTGACAGTTAAAAGCATGAATTCCAAAGGTAGAAGCATGATGGGACTTGTAGTTTGGCAACAGCTGGAGGGCCACCAGTTTTACACCCCTGGTCTAGGTGATACCAGCAAAAGTTTGCCCCCCCTGCCTGCACCTTTCTGGGAAATGTCACAGGTCCCAGAAAAAACGCAGGACCATTCACAAAGAGCAGCTCGGCTTACACATGCACAGTAGGAAGCCTGCTGTGAAGCCGCTAGGAGTCACAGCCAGATTCTATTAGTAAACATGCTGGTGCCAGGGACCCAAAGACCGGTGAAGAACCAGTTCAGGTGAAGACGATGCTGGACCCTTGGACAGGTAAGTGCCCTTTTATTAAAAGTCAACAGCTACATTATTTGTAGCTGCAGACTTTTTTTTTTTAAGATACTTAATATCCTTTTTAAGTACACTCTCTTACATATTATTGCCATTTCTGGCAGGAAGGACGCCTAATTAAGATAAATTGAAGCTGTTTTGCTATAACTCTTCACAAATCCCTCACAATTGCCAAATATTAGTTGTTTGGGTAGAGTTTTGAGATTTTTGGTTGGACTTTGAACACATTACCAGTTCTTTCATGGGGTTTAATTTTCTAAATATGTAAATCTTATACATACTATATGCCTAATAAAAATGTTATTTTATATTGGAAGTCTCTTGTATTTTGAGCATCAATACAAACTGATTGAAGAACTTAGATAATTGTTTGGAACTGATGGCATTTAAAATTAGCTGGTAGTTTTTAATTGAGTTCGTTGATGTTCTGTATAAATTGTACATACTTGGATTTTACCAGAATAAACTACAGGGGGTAGACAAAACCATGGAAACACTACATGATTTGCAGGTGTGAAAGTGACATGTTAAGCATTGAAAGCGGAAGCGATGTAACATTCTTTTGCTTCCGCTGTGTGATGAGACACCTAGCTAACAGGCAGGAAGCCTCACTTTTGTCATTCACTGCATGCACTGCTAGTAATATGGAGTCATGTCTAGAAGGGTGCATTTATGCTTATCAGGCAACGTTTTCCCGGAAACTATATATGCCGTCATACCCGTTGATACTGTACCTTGCGACACGGCAAATAAATTGGCAACGTCCATCATGGAGCCACCAGCTAAGCGGCACCAACAATTTGCCCTCTTTGAAGCTCAGTAAGCTCCGACATGACTCCATATTACTGCGCATGCAGTGAATGAAGAAAGTGAGGTTTCCTACCTGTTAGCTAGGTGTCTCATCACACAGTGGAAGCAAAAGAATGTTGAAAACATGTCTTCACTTTCACACCTGCAAATCATGTAGTGTTTCCATTTTTTGTCTAACCCCTGTATATCAGGGGGGTTTGTTGTATCCAAAAATAATATATATTTTTTCATATATCTTTGTGGTCATTTCTTACTTAAGGCTCCAAGTATTGACAAAATAATTCCTTCAAATGACTTGCTAATGATACGAAATGATGCTACACTCATCTAACAAGCTCATTTGCCGGTTCACACCATAAAAACACAGTCTGGATGCGTTTCTGCATGTGAGTTTTTGACACGTTCTGGTGTGTTTTTGATGCGTTTCGGTGTGTTTTTGATGAGTTCCAGATGTTTTTATTTCCTCCTTTTTGGGTCATTTGGGTTCCAGTGCATTTTTGATGCGTTTTTGATGTGTTCAAGTGCATTCTGGTACATTTTTGATGCGTTTTACTGTGTTCTACTTTTTTTCTGGAACTGGAAAACACTGGAACTGCAAGCACTGGTGTGAACCATGTCATTGACAACCATGTAACCTACTTTCTGTGCGTTTTTGGATGCAGAAAAAAAAGCACTGGAATGTATGTAGTGTGAACCAGCCCTTAAAATAAATAAATGGAATTTATTTACTTTATGGTATGATTAAGGTTTCTATTTTCTGAAATGCAGTAAGACTTTCCTTCTTTTCAGCTCTACTCAAACGTAATCTCTGACCGCATTTGGGATCCTGTCAAAAAATGTTTAGCCTTTGCCCTTGTGTCCTCACCTGTGTACTTAATTCCACGATGTCAGCTCATCACATCCCTTCCAAACCCCCCTCTTGGTGGCCTGTTTCTGGAAGATAAACAGCACAGGAGACCTAGTATTTGTTAAGTGAAATTTCTTTTTATTTTCAACTTCGTTATCTGACTTAACAACATTTTTCTGTCTTGGCAGCCAATGTGCTTGGCTCTGTTTTGTCTTTTTCAGTCTGTAATTCCTTAAACAGTTTTTGTGTGATATCTCGCTGTGGTGTGACTGAGGCTCGGTTTCCTGAATCACTCCTATCTATTGAGCTATATTACGAGTTTCATTATTATTATACAGGATTTATATAACACCAACAGTTTGTGCAACACTTTACAAAATGAAGGTAGACATTACAGTTACAATACAATTTGGTACAAGAGGAAACAGAGGGCCCGGCTCATTAGAGCTTACAATCTAAGACGTTTCATTCCTGTCGCACTGTAGGACTAATTTATAATTCGAAAAAGTAAAGTGTCTTGCTATTCCATAGCATACAGCTTCTTAAAGTGAAGTTCCAGCCATTTTTCATGTTCCTTGCAACGCAATGCTCATATGCAGAACAGTCTGTAATGGCAATTATTTAATTTTTTTTTCCTTCTAAATACCTTATTTTTCTATTGTAGTCTGCACTTCCGGTCCCGGCCGCCTAGGCGATTACGTCATTAGATGTTTCTCTAGGGCTCCTGGGATGTCGCCGTCATCTATCTCAGGAACCTTCAGACCGCACTTGCCTTACTTCCGGGTTCTGTGTTGATTGACAGTTTGCCATAACAATGGGGTGGGAACTTCTGCCACCGCCACCATTGCTATGGCAACCTGTAAGCAACACAGTGTGCCGCGCTGTCCTTACTGTGCAGGCGCAAAATCGGGAGGTGCATGCTGGGCAGCCAGCTGCATGGAGTCCCAGAAAGTAGGAGCAGGCTTCAGATGCCCACACTAGTAATGGCCGCTGTTTGTCTGCTGGGATCCCGCGATGAATGTCATATTTCCAAGTATGAAGAAGAAATACACTTATAACAGTATCCTTTTTATATTGTGCAACTAAAGAGAATCTCAGGGGTGGCCTTTTGTAGATAAAGTGCCAAGGTGACTGGAGCTCCGCTTTAACGGGGAACTCCATGTCCTAGATTGTAAGCTCCAAGGAGCAGGGCCCTCCTATCCCTCTTGTATTGAACTGTATTGTTGCTGTATTGTCTCCCGTTATATTGTAAAGCGCTGAGCTAACTCTTGGCACTATATAAATCCTGTATAATAATAATAATAATGTCAGCCTACCAACAATATGAACTTTAAGGTAGAATTCTAGGTACAGCATTTTATAGTTACATTCTTTAATATGGATTGCCCCAACCTTTGAGCAAACATCTGATTTGTACATCTTATTGAAAACCAATATATCCACTGGCTACGGTTTATAGTCAGATTCAAGAATAAAGGCCATCACATCTTCAAAATCAGATTATATTTTCCTGACAGTGAATCTGCCACTAAATAAATACATAAAATAAAGTGTTTCCTGCAAATATACCATGTATTACCCACCTTGCCCACCTCCCACACTGTTGATCTCTGCTGTAGTGAAACCACTGGCTGCAAAATATGAAGAATCTGAGACTACTGGTAGTGATGATTTTGGTGTCCTGCTGCTCCCTGCGGTTTCTTCTGCTGGTCCCTACCAGGAGCGGACTGACGATTTGGAAACTCGGGCACTGCCCGAGGGCCCAGGGTCATTAGGGGGGCCCCATGAGATGCCCCTGGTACCTTTTTCATAGGCTTTTTTGAGTTTGGGCAAGGACACAGGGCCCCCATGATCCCCTATTGCCCGGGGGCCCCATGAGTTGTCAGTCCGCCCCTGGTCCCTACTTCACTACAGACCATAATTGTGATGCAGGGGCCAACAAATATGGGTTAAAATGACCTTCAGGCACCAAGTTCTTATCACCAATTCTTTGACCCCCTCCAAACTAAGTGCAATGTTAATTTTAAAAAATACAAATTAAATTCTTGGTCACTTGGGGTACTGGGTCTCCTATTTTCTCACTGCAAAGTTTGGCAGTCCTTCTTTGGGTGCCCACATTGCTGCCTGGGCACTTTCTATTGTCTGTCTGCTGGCAGGTGCAGCCTGGTTGCTCCTCTGTAAGTGGCGCTCATCCAGAGCGGAAACCACAACCTGGAGGGGAAATTAGGAGAAATGTAGTTTCTTTATGGTTTCCTGGTCCCTGGGGGCAACGTTTGGGTTGGCTACTCTGCATCCAGGTGACGTCTGATGGCCATCTTGGGTCAGCAGAGTCTTTATAAGTCCTTGCCCCCCAGTCTATGGTGTGATTTTTGCAAAGTGGCTAGAGTAGGGAAAGAGCACCCGTCTGTCAGGGAAAGTGATAGCGGCAGGGAGAGGTTGTCAGACGCTGTCAGTGCAGCTCTCCCCACTGCATCTCTGCACTGAACTGAACTGTAACAGGCCCGGACTGGCCATAGGACACACAAGTCATTTGCCCGGTGGGCTGGGGCCACCTGGATAGGAGAGGCAGCTGGGCGGCACATAGAGGGCTGTGCATTTCTCGGTTCCTCTATGTGCCACCCATCCTCCTCTCCTATCAATCTCCTGCATGCGGTCGGCTCCTGTATGCTCCCCCCACAGCTTCCCCCTTCCCTCATCTCCTCCAGCGGCCCGCCCTCATCTCCTCCAGCACTCCCCTCATATCCTCCAGCGGCCCCCCCTATCTCCTCCAGCGGCCCCTCATCTCCCGCCGGGGCCCCCCTCATTTCCTCTAGCGGCCCCTTCCCTCATCTCCTCCAGTGGGCCCCTCCCTCATCTCCTCCAGTGGTCACCCCTCTCATTTCCTCCAGAGGCCCCCTCCCTTATCTCCTCCAGTGGCCCCCCTCATCTCCTCCGGCGGTTCCCTCCCTCATCTCCTCCAGCTGCCCCCCCCTCATCTCCTCCTGTAGCCCCCCTCATTGCCTCCAGCGGCCCCCTCACTCATCACCTCCAGCGGCCCCCCTCATCTCCTCCAGTGTCCCCCCCTCACCTCCAACGGCCCCCCTCATCTCCTCAAACAGCCCCCTCCCTCATCTCTCTCTCTGTCTGCTGTTTCTTTTCTTCCTCTCTCTCTCTCTCTCTCTCTCTCTCTCTCTCGTTTCTCTAATTTTTTTCTTTCTTTTTTATAGTTCTCTTTCTTTTTCTCTCTCTCTCTTGCTGTCTCCTGTTTCTCTCTTTGCTTTCTCTCTCCTTTCTTTCTCTTTCTTTCTCTCTTTCTTTCTTCCTCCCTGTCTGTCTCCTTTTTCTCTCCTTTCTTTCTCTCTCCTTTTGTTCTTTCTTTCTTTTTCTCTGTCTCCCGTTTCTCAAATTTTTTTTCTTTCTCTCTTTCTCTCTGTCTTTCTTTTTTTATAATTCTCTTTCTTTCTCATTCTCCCGCTCGCTTTCTCCTGTTTCTCTCCTTTCTTTCTTTCTTTCTTTCTTTCTTTCTTTCTTTCTTTCTTTCTTATAATTCTCTTTCTTCCTCTTGCTGTCTCCCATTTCTCTCCTTTCTCTCTCCTTTCTTTCTTTCTTTCTCCTGTTTCTCTCATTTTTTCCTTTCTCTTTCTTTCTTTTTTAAAGTTTTCTTTTTCTCTCTCTCTCTCTGTCTCCTGCTTATCTCCTTTCTTTCTTTCTTTTTCCTTCTTTCTTTCTTTCTCTTTCTTTCTCCCGTTTCTCTAATTTTTTTCTTTTCTTTTTCTTTCTCTTTATAGTTTTCTTTTTCATTCTCTCATTCTGTCTCCTGCTTCTCTCCTTTCTTTCTCTCTTTCTTTCTCTCACTGTCTCCTGTTTCTCTTTCTTTCTTTCTTTCTTTCTTTCTTTCTTTCTTTCTTTCTTTCTTTCCCTAGGGAGCAAGCCACAATGCAGTATGCCAAAGTGAGACCAGTGAAAGATAGATTCTGATTGTTTGCTGTGAGCCAAAAATACAAGTAAAAAAAAAAACATATATTCTAAAATGTTTGCATTAGTGTATTCCCCTCCTACTCTTCTGAACTGGTTAATGAGTAACTCATGCTAACTATAGTCTCACACTAGTGTGCAAAAGCAGGCACATGACAAAACAAACCTCTGCACTGTTCTTTTCTGTCACTCCATTCTATTTGCTCACAAATTTGGTCCATAAGACTATGGGACTTCAGCACCAAGTGCCTGCATTGACTGGTATTTTTTCTGCACTGTTCATATTATTATTACACATATTTATATAGCACCAACAATTTACATGGTTCTTTATATATATTGTAGATTTACATCAGTCCCTGCCCTCAAGGATCTTATAATCTATGTAGTGGCATCCCTAGGGAGGTGCGGGGGGTGTGCGCCGCACCATGTGACACCTATCGCACGGGGTGACACCAGACCCTCTCCACGAGCTCCACGAAAAGGAAGGTTTTAAAGCAAGCCGACGATCCCCGCAAGATGGATCGGATCTGCAGATTGAGCATAATAGACAAGAATACAGGACCTGTTAATGCATTTCACACGCTCTTGTGCTTGAATTGGACTCTGATCCATTGTGCTCAAGCTGCAGATCCGATCCATCCTGCGGGGATCGTTAGAGGGGTGACACCAAGTGACACCTTAGGGACGCCCCTGAATCTATGGTCCCTATATCATATGCATACATACTAGGGTCAATTTAGACAGGAGCAAGTTACCCTACCAGCATGTCTTTGGAGTGTGGGAGGACACCCACGCAAGCACAGGGAGATCATGCAAACTCCATGCAAGTAGTGTTGTGGTTGGGATTTGCACCAACGACTCTAGTGCTGTCACACAGAAGCTCTAACCATTGTGCTTCATATTACCTGTTCTTATATCATCCAGATACAGTCTCTCATCAGTTTTATTGTGCATCATATAGCAGATAATTTAGCACCAGATCCAATTATCTAAAAAGACCTGTCTCTGCCAAGCTCAGAATGTAATAATAATAATTGTATTTGCCCAATGCCTTTGATTAAAGTGCCCAGTGATACTTAAAAAGCATTCATGCATGCGGAGCTGGCAGTACACACTGGCTCAGTGCTAAGTGTAGCTATCTTTAACCTGGGAACTGCAGATAGGAAAAATTGCTACAGACTAATCTGCAACAATTCATTTATTTTCAGGGTTCATCAGACACATATTAACAGAATTAAAAAGCAGGAGAAGGTAGCTGTGCACTTGATTTCACATGTACAGTAGAATGTGGACAAAATTATTGAAACACCGGGTAAAAGAACAAAATCGTTACCTATTATGGTGTTGAACCACCTTTGGCATCCAATACGGCCTGAATTCTCCTGGGAATAGACAAATATAAGTCTTGGATGGTGGGTAATGGACAATGATACCATTCTTCAGGAAAAAATTGTTCCAGTGCTCACAGAGATGCAGAGGCAGAAAAAGAGTCCAAACCTTGTTCTCCAGAATTGACCATATTGGCTCTATGATACTGAGGTCCAGCGACTGCAGGACCCAGGGAAGGTGCAATAATTCATCTGCATGCTCATCAAAACATGATTTGACAACACAAGCTGTGTGAATAGTATGATTATCTTGGTAAATGGCACTGTCTTTGGGAAACAGTGTCTGCACCATGGGGTACACATGGTCAGCCAAAATTTGCACATAGTCACTGGCAGTGACTCTACCTTTTATGGTGATGATGGGGCCTGCAGAATACCAAGATATAGCTGGCCATACCATGATTGCGCCTCCACCATACTTTAGCTTTGGCACAAGACAGTCCTGGTCGTAAGCTTGGGACATTGATTGCCACATGTAATCACATCCGGTGGTTGGGAACAGTATGAGGCTCAATTCATTGGACTATATTACAGTCTTCCATTGATCGATAGTACAAGGTTTATTGGTGTTGCACCGCTCTCTCCTCTTCTGAGCATTAATATCAGTCACTAGTGGCTTGAATGCCCGTGAATGCTTTGCTTATGGAGTTTCCTCCACACAGTTTTTGTGGATAAAGGCTTTGGAAGACTGAGATTGAGCTCTGCAGTCACTTTTGCACCATTTCTTTTTCCAGGTCACAATCCTGCACACTGTCTTTTTGTCTCTTTCGGTCAACTGACCACGTTGATTTATGCTTATGAGATGTTTTTTTCCTGGAAATTGTATATGCCGTCTTAACCTATGTTGCTGTACCTTATGACACGGCAAATAAATTGGCAACTTCAGTCACAGAGGCACCAGCTAAGGGGGCACCATCGTATATTTTATAAATATTTGCAAAACAAATAGTTTTATAAATAAACACATAAAATGTCAATTAATTCTATTTTTTGTAATGAGAACAATATGATTTAGAACAACAACAAAAAACAAAACAGTAAAGCACAGCAATTACAAACAAACGTTAGCCCATCAGAGTACCCTCTTACATCAGAATCCACATAAAAGTCCCCTTCAGAGTCCTTCCTTACATCAGAGTCCCCTTCACAGCCTCCTTATGTCAGAGTCCCCATCAAAGTCCTTACATCAGAGTCCCCCCTTACACGAGAGTCTCCATTACAGTCCATCTTACAATAGTGGGCCAAATAAAATCTTGCAACAGGACAGGTTTGGCCTGCAGACCGTAGTTTGGAGACCCCGCAGTATAGAGCAATGAAAATCTGACAGGGGTTCCAGTCCTCTCTCACTCCATCCAAAACTATAAAAAAAAATGTTTTGGCCATGGATGCACTTTAAAACCTGTTTATTGAATAGAGCCTTGTATATCTTTTGTATAGTGCTATGAGATAAATATTTACCAAAATGTCTCCAATACGATGCTGTAGTAAACAACAAGCGGTAATGTGAAAATTGATGGACTCATTTGCGCCTACACAGATATTGGAACTGGATATGGAGTGAAGCAAAGAGCTGTTAGAGTACAACTGTGCTGGGTGAAATGCCAAGAAAGTGGAGAAGAGTCAAGGTCTGAGAAGCCAGGTATGAAGGCAAGCAGCGAGCAGATGACGCCAAGTATACATTAAAAAATCTAAGGGGCCTAATTGGAGGGAGTCAAATCATTTTCACCTGAAAAAATTTTTGCGATTCTAACTTTCCAGTTCATTGTTGTGTTTCCCTGCTTTGTATTCACAGCTCTATAAAATGATCTAGGAGGACCACCAGCAAATCTGCTAAGAATCACTTCCAGGATCCAAGAAGAGTGGTACCATGTAATTCCCAGGCTGAGCCCATAATATATACTGAGAACCAGGGGCGGACTGACCATTTGGAAGCTCAGGCACTGCCCGAGGGCCCGGGGTCAGTAGGGGGCCCCATGAGATGCCTCTGGTACCTTTTTCATAGGCTTTTTTGAGTTTGGGCAAGGACACAGGTGACCCATGATCCCCTATTGCCCGGGGGCCCCATGAGTTGTTATTCCGCCCCTGGGCTGAGCTGTACTCTGTGTCTGAATGGACATACAAAGCTGTAGCTCGGGAGTGAGCCTGATCAGGTACCCCCATATCAAGTTGCTTCCCCATGATCCCCTTATGCCCGGGGGCCCCATGACTTGTCAGTCCACCCCTGCTGAGAACTACACCCACCATAGAGGACAAGAGAAGTGGTACCATGTAATTCCCAGGCAGAGCCCATAATATATACTGAGAACTACACCCACCAGACGTCCACCCTGTATACTGAACAAGAGAAGTGCTACTGTGCACATAGAATAGGAACATTTACTGAGCATTAAAAGAGAATTCCACCATTTGCAGAAATACTAATAAATGGACCATATTGCAAAAAAAATAAAATGTGCATTTTATTCTTTTTTTGTATTTGAGCCTGCAAAGCCTTGCAACTGCAATGGCTGCAATGCTCTGACTCTTGAAGATGCTTCTTCCAGCTCAAGACTGTACCAAGGTACGGACTTTCAATTATAGATCCGAAGAAAGCATCAATGTACTAAAATTGCACTGATGTCACCGCACTTGTGCTCAATTGAGAACTACAGTCCTTCTGCCTCTGTGGTAGGTTGGACTTTTTTTTGGAGTGCTGTGCACTAAATATGGGTGTAACATGAAAAATAGTAAAGATGGACTTAGCATTTAAACTCAGTATACAAAACAAGATATGTGCTCCTCTGCGGTGTACATACATACCAAATAGGAACAGTTACCCATAATTACTCCCAGTATATACAGGAATGGATAAGTGAAACAGTGCAATGTTCATACATGCAGAATAAGAACAGAAAAAGAGCATTATCCGTGCATACAAAATACTAATGTAGTGTTATCCCCGAAAGGACTGTTGGTTACGATGGGCCCTCTATTCTTTGTTGCAACCCTTAAGGCCTCAGCCCTACTGACACCCAAGGTTAATAGACAAGAATGTCTTAATGCTCAATGATACTGCTATCCACACACTGTGTTTACTATGCTTCAGTTTGTGAATGGACAGGCAGACTGTGCAGAGCTCTTCCTATTCATTCATTCTGTGTAGCTGAGGCTGCAGAGAAAGAGATTGAGGGCTGAGTCCTCAATCACTTTCTCTGTCTCAAAAGTGAGACATTAGCGGTCTGCGTAGACCCCTGATATTTCACCAAAGCCCCCAAACAGTGCTATTAAAAAATAGTAAAAAATAAAATGGTAGAAAATAATAAAAGAATAAAACTGCTAAAAAACAATAAAAACATAAACATGTTTATAGTATGAACACAGCTGCAGGTTCTACTTATGACAGGTGTGCAGGTGTGGGTGAGTGGCCCCAAATACACACTGTTTTCGGAGCCATACACCTGCACCCACACACCTGTCAAATTAGGACAGCTTCGTACAGCCACTGCAGCTTCATAGCATAACATAGGCTGTCTACATACAGCTCCAGCCATTTATGTAAAAAATATGCTTTTTTTCTGCATCAAAAATGTATGGACAGTAAGTTACATGGATTCTAATAACAAAGTTTACACTTTGTGGTGCGTTCCGGTACAGTCAACAAAAATAAAACATGCTTCAATGCTTCATTTTTTTCTGCAAGGAACTGCATGCGAACATGGCAAAATGCATCAGAAATACACCGGAAAGCTACAAAATGTAGCAAAATGCATTACAGGAAAAAAATAGGAAACTTTGGAAAAAAAATAAAACAAGAGGAGAAAAAACACACTGGATCACATTGAAAATGCATAAAAATGCACCAGAATGTATCGAAAACTTATCAAATATGAGCATACAGTAATGTAACGCACCCAGAACACATCCGGACTGTGTGTTCTGTGGTGTGAACTGGCCCTCACACTGTACACGCCACAGTGCCCATGTGAGTCCAAAGAGCTCAGTCACACACAGAACTTTATGTCTCAACCCAATACAATTATATATTTTAAATTTAGCAGGGATTTTGTAGGTTGTGTTTGTGTATGCCAATAATGATTTGTGTACTTTTTAGAAAAAATATTGTTTTTTATTCTTTTTTGGGGGGTGGGAGGGGCTGTCAGGTAGGCTGTATGGGGTACCGTAATGTCTAACAGCAGCCCTGTCCTCACAGGGATGCAGAGGTGTTCCATGAATCCCAGTGTAGGCAGTTCCATTGATGCCAATTGGGTTTGCAGTGGCTGCACGAACATATGAAAGCAAATTGTGGGTGCGGGTGTGTGTCCCTGATCTCACACAGTGTACGTCTGTTGATATGCACCTGCATGCACGTGAACCACTGTGTCCATGCAGCTGTTGCTCCCCAACTAACATCAATTGGACTGCCTGCACAGGGATGTACAGAACACCTGCCATGCAATGATGGTTAGAACACACCATTGGCTCTCTAGGACAGTGTTTCTCAGCTTTTTTTCAGTCAAGGCACCCTTCAAAATGATGGACAATTTCAAGGCACCTTCTAAAATTATGGACAGTCTTAAGGCACCCCATTCTAAAATGTAAAAACCTATCCTAATAGTTTTATTTTACGCAGCAACATCCACACATGTAGGACACCCAACATTAGAAGTAATTTATTCCTGGTACTGGTACTGTCTAGTATTTCAATGTTTCTCTTCTCCATCAGTTTTTTTTCCATCACTGAGCTAATGTGACCCCAGCACTGATGGAAAGTGGCAAACAAGAATGCTGTGCAGGCAACCAACATCGTCCTTATCAACTAAGGATGTCATTGGTTGTCAGGACGCTGGCACCTAGAAGGTCGTAATGGTGCACAATGAAAACCTGTGGTTTTGTGTAACTAAAAGGTACGCTTGTTCCCCACGTTGGCTTGTATACAAGTTTTGGGAAATTTTTATATATTTTGCCGAGGCACCCCTGAAGAGATCTCAAGGAACCACAGGGTACCTGGGCACGCTGGTTGAAAAAAGTCTGCTCTAGGATATGTGTAGTACATGCCATGGCAGTAAATGGGTTTTATCCAAGAGGATAAACACTCATGTAAAACATTGTATTTTGGATCTCTTTGAAAGTATTGAGAATATATTCTGTCACTCATCCAGCTTCTAGGTTTCCCCCAAATCTTGCTTGTGAACAATCATGTAAGATAAATGAGCAATGATAAAATATAGACCAGTTGGCAGGGCCTCCTTCCAGGACAAGGTCTCTGTAAACAGAGGAGATTGCCTTCCTTGGAAACTAATCAGTAATCAAAGTAATTGGGAGCAGAAGAACTACTGCAACCAGCATATAACATTAACCATAACAATAGAGTATTAACAGTACATACATCCCATGTATTATCAGCAAAGGGCCCAATAGGAGTCCTGGTGGAACTGTGCACAAATACCATGTCTCTTCTGCATTAAAGTCCCTTACTCGCCTGTACGCCTAGCACACTGAGCTGAGCATGCGCGGCTCAGTGTACAATTTCAGGAATGCTGGGATGAAAGAAGTCCTGTGCATGTAGGGTTGCCACCTAACCCCTTTAAAACCGAATACATATTAATTACACAGGTTCTTTGGCTGATTAAGGTGGTAATTAAACTCACTTAGTGCCTTATCTGCATTAGATTAGCCTCAGAACCCGTGTAATTAATATGAGTTCAGTTTTAAAGGGGTTAGGTGGCACTATGTGCATGCGTAGGAGTGAGCAGGAGTGGTGTCATCTCAACTGGACCAATGAGAAATGTCCAAAGTTCAGTACCTGAAAGCCAATCTGCCAAAATTGACAGTGGCCAGCAGGGAGCTCCAGAAAATCACAGCATTGGAGATAAGGTGAGTCCATTTAACTTAGTTATTAATAAAACATATGACATAAAAGCAGCTGAGGGATGCTAAGAATCTTATGGATCTTTTGCAAGCACTTACTCACTGTGGGCACAGCATTATGGCATTGTGTGCAAGGAGGATACATGCTTCTTTGATGACTCACTGAGTGTTCACACTGACATTTAGCTGTGATGTAGTAATCCTTCAGAAAGCCTCTGCATACTTTCAAATATATTCAGCACATTGCCAAGTACCAACAAAGTACAGAGAAGTATTAATGACATACAAGGGGTGAATACAGGGAAGGGTCGGGATAGTAAGATATGACAATAATGTAAATAAAGAAATCTATGACATATTAGGGACATTTCCCACCTATGTGGTAATGTATGTTTGTAATCCATGTTATTGCATGGTGTTGTGGTGTTGCCATGCTTTTGGCACTGAGAACATTTGATACACCTTTCATAGTGCCTCTAGGAGTCTACACTATCAGCTACTCTAATCAAACCCATATCATTTATCCCTCCTTGACCTGAGCCATTAACACTTGACCTACCCTCAGAAATGCACCTTTAACCCTAAGGGTTAAACCAGGGGCGCCTGACCATTTGGAAACTCGGGCACCGCCCGAGGGCCCGGGGTCAGTAGGGGGCCCCATGAGATGCCCCTGGTATCTTTTTCATAGGATTTTTCGAGTTTGGGCAAGGACACAGGGGCCTCATGATCCCCTATTGCCCAGGGACCCTATGAGTTGTCAGTCCGCCCCTGGGTTAAACTAAACCCCCTAATCCCTAAGACTAAAGCTAGCCTACTCCCTAAAATTAAAGTAGACCTTAGATTAACTTTAAAAGTCTGCTTAAATGAATTCCTGACATGTTGCAATGTAAAGCAACAGAATAAATATTTAAATAGGTCCACCTATCGTTAATAGAGGTCCTTGAGCTCTAGTCAAGTGTCCTTGACTTGGCTGTGATTGTGACGGGTAAGAAGCACATTATTCAGAGAAGCAACCATGAGAACAGAGGTGACACTGAAGGAACTGTGGGGAGCCACAGCTAAGATGATGATAGTCCACCCATGAAAGAACAAATACCTGGACATTCTACAAAGCTGGGTTGTTTGGAAGAGTGAGGAGTAAACCAATGCTAATGTACAGGATTATTGGTGATCTGAGTGCCAGGTATGACAAAGATGCAGCCTGCAGTATTTGTATCAAAGAGGAGAACACAAAACGTGGTGGTCACTTCCATTCCGAGTTTAACAATTTGGACAGAAATGGATCACATTATACAGATAATTACGTTCTTTATAGTGGCAGCGCAGGCCGCATGGAAAGGCACATTGCTTTGTATTAGAGAGTTACCATTACTAACATATAGGATACATGGAAAGCGAATGTCAGAGCAAACATAAAACTGAATAAAGAAAGCATTAACAAACTGACTAACCTGTATCAAAGAGGAGAGCACAAAACACTTGTTGCTCACTTGGATTCCAAGTTTAAAGCTGTAGTAAACTTAAGTGGAAAAAAAAATTCCACCTGCAAATTAAGAGCATAATGTGCTAGTATGCATCACATCTCCTAGATTGTAAGCTCTAACGAGCAGGGCCCTCTGATTCTTCTTGTACCAAATTATATTGTAACTGTAATGTCTACCTTCATTTTGTAAAGCACAGTGGCTAAATGGTTAGCACTTCCGCCTGGTAGTACTAGGGTTGTTGGTTCGAATCCCAACCACGGCACCACCTGCCTGGAGTTTGCATGTTCTCCCTGTGCCTGCGTGGGTTTCCTCCAACACTCCAAAGACATGCTGGTAGGTGAATTGGATCCTGTCTAAATTGGCCCTAGTATGTGTATGTATGAATGTGAGTTAGGGACCTTAGATTGTACACCCCTTGTGGGTTAGGGACTAATGTGAATGTACAATATATATGTATGTAAAGCACTGCATAAATTGATGGTGCTATATAAGTACCTGAAATAAATAAATAAAGCACTGTGCAAACTGTTGGCGCTATATAAATCCTGTATAATAATGAAATAGAACCCTGTATAATAATACTAGAACATTATGAAAGACCTATCTCAAAACGAAGCCCTCCAGTGGCACACTGTCAATGCTGACAGGGCTTCCATCTTCACCCGGTCTAACTTCCAGGTTCACAGGCTCCAGCAGCTTCAAAGGCTGAGCAGCAATGATGTCACTCCTGCACATGCAGAGTCAGAGCCATGGCATAGAGCTCTGAAGGAACAGCACAAGTATGCTGTTCTTTTAAAGCGCATACGCCATCCGGCTGCCAAAAGAGCGAGTATCTCCTAAAAGGTGCACATTAAGAAGATATTCATTTAACCTACAGGAAAGGGTGGACTGACAACTCATGGGGCCCCTGTGTCCTTGCCCACACTCAAAGCACACCCAAAAAAGCCTATAAAAAAGGTGCCAGGGGCATTTCATGGGGCCCCCTACTGACCCTGTGCCCTTGGGCAGTGGCGAGTGCTCAAATGGTCAGTCCACCCCTGCCTACAGGTAAGCTTTATTATAAGCTTATCTGTAGGTAAAAACCACAAAGCGGAGATTACTACTGCTTTAAGGTGAGCTTGTTGGTATCAGTCTCCTAAAGTCACCCTTCAAATCATTAGAGCTCCCTCTAGCTGTAGTAGCATTACTGGGAGGTTCATTAATTTACTTGCTACACTGAGAAAAGAAAGAAACATACCAAATCCCACCTGGAGTTAGCCAGAAGATACACTGATGATGTTATCTTTAAAAACGGCAGTACTGCCAGAGTGGGGAGGACCTTTGAGAAAAGGGCAATCTAATAAAGAAAGAAACATGTTTCTATTTGTAAGTTTGTTGGTTTCCCTAAATAAATTAGGGAATGAATGGTATGATATTACACCCTCAGTTTTTAGGCACTTTCAGCTGCTGATTTATTCACTCTCTAAGTATGCAGCTTCCTTATCTTCCAGTTTAAACTGCTGTCCACATATTCTGTTTCAGGGTGACTCCTTTCTCTTGCAGCACACTACAGAGCCACACTTGCATCCAGGGGCTAGACTGTGCTTCCTTACACTGTGTGCTTCAAAAGAAATACACAGCCCCATAGCCTAGGACGGGTGTCGGCAACCCACGGCTCTGGAGCCGCATGCGGCTCTTTTTCACCTTTCCTGCGGCTCCGGAGCACACTGCCCACCAGGTGACAGGCAATAGGGTCGGCAAGCCATGGCTCTTTTAATGCAGCTTTTCTGTGTGCCGGGCGCCCGCTGGCAAACATTGGCTGTCAGGATGTAGGCGGGGCAGCGTGACGAACTCCTCTCCTCTCACAGTCCGCCCTGAAGACCAGAACGGCGCGGGAACACAGTGAGAGGAACGCGCGGAGCAAAGGTAAGTGAATTGACACAATATAGGGAATGAATTACTATAGGGGGGATGAATTACTATATGGGGGATGAATTACTATGGGGGATGAATTACTATGGGGGATGAATTACTATATGGGGGATGAATTACTATGGGGGATGAATTACTATATGGGGGATGAATTACTATGGGGGATGAATTACTATATGGGGGATGAATTACTATGGGGGATGAATTACTATGGGGGATGAATTACTATATGGGGGATGAATTACTATAGGGGATGAATTACTATGGGGGATGAATTACTATGGGGGATGAATTACTATATGGGGGATGAATTACTATGGGGGATGAAATACTATATGGGGGATGAATTACTATATGGGGGATGAATTACTATGGGGGATGAATTACTATGGGGGATGAAATACTATAGGGGGGATGAATTACTATAGGGGGGATGAATTACTATAGGGGGGATGAATTACTATATGGGGGATGAATTACTATGGGGGATGAATTACTATATGGGGGATGTATTTTCAGTTTTAAAAATGTTTCTCTCAAAATAAATTTCAATTGTGGTTTTGGCGAGATTTGGCTCAGTTGAAAAAAAAGGTTGCCCACCACTGACCTAAGGCTATGATTGTGATTATGACGATACACTGTGGCCCTGATTAACCCTTTGCTTACTGGGCCCTTAAACCCCCTTCATGACCAGAGCGCTTTTTGCAATATATGCAGTGTCGGATTTGTTTTAAATGTTGCAATGGTTTTGCGGCTCCCAGTCTTTTTTTCCCTCTCGGAAACGGGTCCAAGCGGCTCTTTATGTCTTAAAGGTTGCAGACCCCTGGCCTAGGATGTCAAAGCAATGCCCCGTTCCACCCTTCTCCTCAGTCTCCCTTCTTCAAGCTAACAGACTGGCTGGTGTCTGTACTGTCCACTGTTAACTTTTCCTGAGAAGTTCAGGGCAGCAGCACTTTACTGCAGAATGTTTATTTTATTGTGCTTAATGTGTTAAGCTAAAAAATGCTGAGAGTTTAATACTACTTTAAGGGGGAATTTTGACAAATAAAAACAAACATTTATAGGGTAGAAAATAATCTAAAGTTGTGACTACAAAATTAAAAAACAAACTAAACAAAACATTTTCAGATATACAAAACATTTTTATTATGACTAATTTTCAGAAAAGAAGTACAATAAGGTTGGAATCAATGACAGTAGCGGTGCAAAGTGGACTCCCTTCATTTGAGGGGTTACATACAGGCCTATACAGGGGCGGACTAACCATTTGGAAACTCGGGCACTGCCCGAGGGCCCGGGGTCAGTAGGGGGCCCCATGAGATGCCCCTGGTATCTTTTTTATAGGCTTTTTTGAGTTTGGGCAAGGACACAGGGGCCCCATGATCCCCTATTGCCCGGGGGCCCCATGAGTTGTCAGTCCGCCCCTGGGCCTATATGTTCACTTCACAGTCTGAGGCCTGGAGACCTTACATTGGCAAGAAAAGGAGATGTTACAGAATTTCCTATCCTTTTTTCCCTTTTCGCTTACACTAAATTTTATTGTTAGGCTTTCCACTGTCAGATATTCTGATATATTAAATAATGGAAACATGGAAAGCAAAACTGGCAGGGTTCCTTCCATTCAATGTTTCCTTCATTTTATTTGCAAGGATAAATCTGTTATCTCTCCTTCCTCTAATAGAAAATTTCTACTGAATACTGCTGTACTTTTATTTACTCAAATACTGTAATATCCCTATGTACAGATTATTCCTATATATATCTATACATATACCCATGCATATTCCCATATATACCATACATACAGTATATATGCATGTTGTGGCAGTGCGGTGTCCTGCCACGGTCAAACTCCAGTTGAAAACCCTGGATTCTCAACCAGGCAGGTTGAGGGGCTCCAGAGAGTTTATGTATTGCAGAGGAAACTGACTTTTCGGTTTCCTCATTTATTCATTAAGTTTGTTTTGGGATCTGGAGCCTGGAGATTTCAAAGAGATCTGGGAGGGATGAAATCTCCAATCCGGGGTCCGTGTTTTGAGAACCCCCAGCACACTGAGTGCACAGGTGTGTACAGGCCTTTTTATAGGGTCCTAACCATAGTTCTGGGCTCCACCCCGGCAGATGGGAGGTCTCTGCCTTGGAGTCAGGTGGAAGCCAGACTAGCTATGTGCTGGTGCCATATTTTGGGAAGAGTCTGCAGGAGGCAGACTTAAAACTGCGTGCAAGCCAGGAGGCTGAATACTATTAATTTGCTTGATGATGGATACCCCTGCGTGGGAAGCATTCTTGTTTATTTGAACTTTCTTGTAAATAAAAGTGGGCAAAAAGGCCCTTAAACAGATGCGAGTTTCTGTGTGTTTTGAAGAAGAGCTCTACCACTTGAAGCGAGTTCCCACATATGGTGGAGGATGCCGTGGGCAGAACTAGAGATCCCAGCAATGAAGTAAGTTCATGTGTTGAACTGTGTTTGGTGCATGACTCTGCACTATCAGTGTGTGCAGGTGAGGAGATCCTGCAGAGAAAAGGAACTTGCCTTAAAGAGACAGTGCTCCATTGTGTTGCTGGACTGTGCAAAATTGTTGTGGAGTGACTGCAAGTATGAGGCATGCAAAGAGAAAGGACATTATTCTAAGGTGGGAAGATTCCCCAGTTTTTGAGTCCGCTGTAGAGTGGGGTCAGCTCCTGCTGGCAGCAGTGAACCCAGTTAAAGGGGAAGTGCATGCTGTTGCCCCTGGCAATGCTGGTGAAAGGAAATCTGCTTTCTTGGTGCAGAATCCTATGCTTGAAAGAGGATGCAGTGTTGGACGTCCCGCCAAGATACTGCCACAAGAGCGCTGTTTGCGGTGCAGTGAATGGGGGCACACTGTCTCCAAATGCCCTTTATCCCAGCTTCCAGTACAAGGTGACAGAACCAGACAAAGGTCTGGGTATGCAATTGGGAAGCCTGCTTGTAGTTCCAGGAAGGAGCAGCAGGCTGCCCAAAAATTTCAGAAGAATGTGGTTGCCCATAGCAACACCTGTGACTTCAGGCCTGCGTACCCTGTGAGAGAAGTGTCGGCCACAGAGGATTGTGGCAACGCAGGGATGAGAGTTCAGCACATCTGGAGGAACCCACAAAGTTCAGCTGGGAGAGTGCCATCTCCCATAGCAACAGGAGAAAGCCTGCCAACCAGGAGAAGGGGCTACAAGGGAGATGTGATTCCATGTCTCAAGAAGGTTATCTGTGGAACCATACCCTGCCTGGAATGTGGTCAGTTTGGGCATGGTATCTTTACCTGCTCCATATTATGGAATACCACTGATGAGGGTGCTACTGGGCAAAAGTCTTCATCTGCAAGCCCAGATTCATGTCTAAAAATGTTGGCAGCCACCTCTAGCAACAGTGAGGAAGTACCTGTTGTGCCTGCAGGGGGTGCCAAGGAGTCAGAAGGGCCTGCCACAGTATCATCCTATAGCTGCATGGATGAACTGGCTGGCCAAAGCCAAGCGGAGGAGATGACAGAAAGGATCCAGATCCCACGCACTCAAGTGAAGGTGAAGCCTGTTACAGTGGTGGGTAAGACTGGTACTGTTGAGATAAATGTGAGAGATACTAATGCAATGATTGAGACTGACTTTGAGACTCTCTGCTATAAATATGGGATACTCCCAGTTGGGAAACCCACTGCTGGTGATTGTGAGAGACTTGCCTCTGTATAATGCTTTTAGTAGGGAGGCAACGGTTAAAAATGTCAATGCGAAGAGTACTGATATTGGGGTTGCACCAATGTCATCTAAAGAGAATGCTGAATTAAATGTAGTAGGGGTGACCACTAAGCAGAATGTGTTATCTCCCCTAGCAACGGTGGTTAAGGTAACCCAGGATAACTATGGTGTTGCTCTGGTGGACCAGAGTGTATCTGAATTGAGTGATGAAAATTTGTTATTTCAGTGTGGCAATGGTGAATCTAAAAGGTATGAACGTATTCATAATGATGATGGGTTAATGCAATCCAATAATGCAAAAGTTTTTGTAGTGAATGACACGCCACTAGGTCACAGTGGTGAGAGTAGGAAATTGCCTAGAAAAGGAGTCTCCCAGTGTGATATGGATAATGAAGATATAGGTAATGGGTCTGATACAGAGCCACTCTGTCCCTCTGTGTCTCCTTCAGCGGTTGGAGTGGTACTGCGTAGTACCTCTGATGTGATCACAGGGACGATGGACTGGGACAGATGGGCAACAAGCTTGTTGGCATTAATAAAAGATGCCTCTGTGGGTAACAATGGGGTGGACATGGTTTCTGCTGTGCTGAATAGAGAGACTGTGGAGCAGCTATTAGTCCAGGGCGCTCCTGTCGCTGCCAAAATTAACCCACCGCTGGTAAAAGGCACCATTGAGGATAAACACTCAGCAGAAGTTTTGCCCACAGCCCATAAAGGAGTTAATGGTGTGGTGTACCAAACTGATATCCATAGAGAAGCTGTGGAAGAGCTCATTGACACTGAGCCTCAGAGTATTTGGGTGAATCCCACACCTGGTTACGCTCTGGGAGAGCCCCAGGTTATTGTATTGGGTACCTCCAGCCCAGAGGAAGCCTCTTTTAAGAAGCACCACCTCTGAGGCATCAGTAAATGAGTGTCTCCATGTCTCCAGGAAGGTCTTGTGTGTGTGTGTGTGTGTGTGGAATCAGGCTGTCTTTTTATAACAGACCTGCAGAAGGAAATGTTAGCTTCTGGAGTGTACAGCCGGTGTATACCATGCTGTCTCTTCCATGTTCGGGAGAGCTGGTACAGTGGAGTCCCGCTAATCGGAGCTTGGTATTACAGGCTATACAAAACAAAGCTGGTCAATATAGGAATTCTGTGATACCATCCTTGTTGGTAGTGGTGAAAATTGTCTTTCAGTGCATTGCTGGGTTGCTTCATAGCAGTAATCTGTATGAGAGGCACACCAGAGTACTGTTGGACAGGACAGAGGTTTGGGTAGAAGTGCCGGAAGACACATGTATATGTGATGTGGTTGGGGTTGTTTACCCAAATGCAGACTTATGTAAGGATGGTTTGGCATCAGGACAGTTGCTGGCAGAGTCTTTTGTGACGGTGAAGTCAGTGGATAGTGACGTTTCCATGAGAGACACCCACTCCGCTGTGTGTAATTCCTCTCCAGAAACTGCCCTGCCAACTACTAGTGAACTGAGTTCTGACAAGAGTCTTTTGGCTAATGATAAAAAGGGAAATGTGTTAATGAATTTGGATTGTCTGATTACTATGTGTGATAACAAAAAGAATGGTAGACCTAGTGGTCAAGTTGACATGGTAGCTGGTCATCCTGAAAAAGGTAATGAGTGCTTAACAGACACGAGAGGTTAAGAGTATAGTAATAGGCCCCCTACATGTTCAGGAAGGTCACTCTGGAAAAGTTTTCCAAAGGTCCAGTAAACGCCCAAGTTGTAAGAATGAAAGGTCTAAGGGAACTGGCCCAAAGCTTAACAAGGGGATGTTAAAAGTGTTTGATTCCCAAATAAAAGAGCCCACCTCTATTACTAAAGGGTCTAAAAATATAACCCCATCAAAATTAAATAAAGCAAAAAGGGATGGTCTAGAGGAAGTTGAGGGAGCACGTTGTAATATTACAGGTACCAGGCACTTAAAGCTTAGGCGTCAACCCCGGGTTACAAAGGGTACTGAGTTTTGTAAACCCCCTAGTGGTAAAAGGACTAGCATAGTCTTAAGGAAATTAGAAAGACCGCGCTTTTGGAAGCACACTCGTAAAAAGGCATGGGGAAGTAGTAGAGCCCAAGACAGGGGAAGTCACCTCTTGGGGCAGGGAGTAGTGTCTCCCTTTGATGAAAACGAAGTCAGCCAGGATTGGACCTTTACAGGTGATAGCCCGCACAGACGGTCTAAAGCAAGGGTTTTAGGTTTGTGTGTTCCGCCCCCTACGGGGTCAAAACAAAGGGGGGGGATATGTGGCAGTGCGGTGTCCTGCCACGGTCAAACTCCAGTTGAAAACCCTGGATTCTCAACCAGGCAGGTTGAGGGGCTCCAGAGAGTTTATGTATTGCAGAGGAAACTGACTTTTCGGTTTCCTCATTTATTCATTAAGTTTGTTTTGGGATCTGGAGCCTGGAGATTTCAAAGAGATCTGGGAGGGATGAAATCTCCAATCCGAGGTCTGTGTTTTGAGAACCCCCAGCACACTGAGTGCACAGGTGTGTACAGGCCTTTTTATAGGGTCCTAACCATAGTTCTGGGCTCCACCCCGGCAAACTGAGTCAGGAGGGCTCCACCCCGGCAGACGGGAGGTCTCTGCCTTGGAGTCAGGTGGAAGCCAGACTAGCTGTGTGCTGGTGCCATATTTTGGGAAGAGTCTGCAGGAGGCAGACTTAAAACTGCGTGCAAGCCAGGAGGCTGAATACTATTAATTTGCTTGATGATGGATACCCCTGCGTGGGAAGCATTCTTGTTTATTTGAACTTTCTTGTAAATAAAAGTGGGCAAAAAGGCCCTTAAACAGATGCGAGTTGCTGTGTGTTTTGAAGAAGAGCTCTACCACTTGAAGCGAGTTCCCACAATGTATATTCCCATATATACCCACTCATACAGTATATACCCATGTACCTTCCCATATATACCCATACATACAGTATATACACATGTATATTCTATATTCTCTAATATACCCATACATACAGTATATATCCATGTATGTTCCCATATATACCCTTACATACAGTATATACGCATGTATATTCCCATACATACTCATACATATATGCCCATGTATGTACCCATACATACAGTATATTCCCATTGCCTAGGACAAGGTTAGTAAGATGATTCGTTGATCTCTTTCAAGTGTAATCAAAACATTGAAATGACCATAGTTCTCCTTTAACCCCTTCCCACCCAAGCCCAGCATCCTTTTAACTGGATATTTATGCCTAGAGGGTAGTAAGGAATGCCTGATCACATGACTGCTGTGACTGGCTGTCACAGTGGTCACATGGTTGAAAGCCACTCCCGCTGACTCCCTCCCAATCAGTACTCGACTATGACAGCTCGGTCACTGTGCTTGAAGCGAAGTACTATAGGACGTTCCTATGATATTAGCTCCATCTAGTCGCCAAATGCAGTAGATATCGATTTACAATTGAACAGCACAGGATATAGCCTATTTGCATTTGCTTTTTTGCCCCATGCACGGATAACAAATTTCACTGGGCAAATGTCTACGTGAATTCTTTATAAATCAATCCCTTATTGTTGTAAAGTCCCAAAATAAGAACTTGGAGAGCTAATTAGAGCTCTTTATTGCAGAAGAGATACACAATGTTTCTTCTACAATAAAATGCACTTGCCTACCTGTTCACAGTCCCTTGTACAATGTACACTGAGCTATGCATGCGCAGCTCAGTTTACATTCTGGCATACTGCCTTCGTGCCGGGATGACTGCATCTCGCAGCTGCCAATGAAAACAATCGAAGACTGACACCTAGAAGAAGAGGAGATGCTGGTGCTGATGAGGAGTCAGATCACTGGAACTAAAGTAAGTATTTTTGCATTTATTTATTTCAGGTACTTATAAAGTGCTGTCAATTTACGCAGCACTTAACATATATATTGTTCATTCACATCAGTCCCTAACCCTTGAGGGGTGTACAATCTAAGGTCCCTAACTTACATTATATACTAGGGCCAATTTAGACAGGAGCCAATTAACCTACCAGCATGTCTTTGGGAGTGTGGGAGGAAACTGGAGTACCCCCATGCAGGTATAGGAAGAACATGCAAACTCCAGGCAGGTGGTGCTGTGGTTGGGATTTGAACCAATAACCCTAGTGCTGCCAGCCGGAAGTGCTAACCATTTAGCCACTGTGCTGCCCATTTAGTTCCATTTTAAGATAACACAGAAAGTGTGCACAGGACACAGGACAGCTCTGAAGTTCTGACAAGATCAACAGGTACTTTTTTCACTTACCGAACATATATAACAAAACACTGTCAATGATATATACAACAGAGAAAAAAGAAGAAAATAGGAGATATTCATTGTTGGGGTTTACATACACTTTATGTATTTATAATTTTTTTTCATATCTGCCTCAAGTTTATCCTTATTAAGCCTGGAACGTTGCATTTTCCCTATGCATACATTTATGACCCTATTTTTACTGTGGTTTATCCTCATTCAATGAATGTATTCTATACAATGTTCACCTTTTTAGAAGATATGAGGATAATGAAAGGTCTCTACTATGATTTTTATATTAAGTGTGCCCCCTACTGGCCAAAATGTTTCCTCAGCAAGGTCAGCCACATGCATTGCAAAGATTTGGCAAAATTCTGTTCTGAAAATGTTACAAGATTTCTTTTCACAGGGATTGTAATATTTTTTTTCTTCATGGGGGATGAGGACAGTGCAGGGATTGTCAGTCCATGCAGCAACCCAGGTCTTTTTTTACCTCAAAGACCCCAGACACATTCCAAAACAGTGACAAGGACATTTGACGCTGTTCAAATTCCAGAATTTTTGATAAAAAATGTCCATAGATGGGGAAGTCTAACGTGGGCATGATCAGACGTCTTTCAGGCAGTGCTATGAGCTGGCTGCAGTAGAAGCACGAATGCTCAGGTGGGCCGGGCATTAATATTTATTCATATGGTGGAATGGACAGGGAGTAAGACGAAGGTGCACACATGGATGTGGGGAAGACTCTGCTGGGCACACATGAATCTAAAGAAGGGCTCTGTTGGGCATACATGGCTGTATGGGGAACTCTGTTGGGCACACATGGATGTATGGGGGACTCTGCTGGACACACATGAATGTATGATGAAGGTGCACACATGGATGTAGGGAAGGCTCTGCTGGACACACAGGAATCTAAGCGAGGGCTCTGCTGGCCACACATTGATGTAAGGGAGGGCTCTGCTGGCCACACATTGATGTAAGGGAGGGCTCTGCTGGCCACACATTGATGTAAGGGAGGGCTCTGCTGGCCACACATTGATGTAAGGGAGGGCTCTGCTGGCCACACATTGATGTAAGGGAGGGCTCTGCTGGCCACACATTGATGTAAGGGAGGGCTCTGCTGGCCACACATTGATGTAAGGGAGGGCTCTGCTGGCCACACATTGATGTAAGGGAGGGCTCTGCTGGCCACACATTGATGTAAGGGAGGGCTCTGCTGGCCACACATTGATGTAAGGGAGGGCTCTGCTGGCCACACATTGATGTAAGGGAGGGCTCTGCTGGCCACACATTGATGTAAGGGAGGGCTCTGCTGGCCACACATTGATGTAAGGGAGGGCTCTGCTGGCCACACATTGATGTAAGGGAGGGCTCTGCTGGCCACACATTGATGTAAGGGAGGGCTCTGCTGGCCACACATTGATGTAAGGGAGGGCTCTGCTGGCCACACATTGATGTAAGGGAGGGCTCTGCTGGCCACACATTGATGTAAGGGAGGGCTCTGCTGGCCACACATTGATGTAAGGGAGGGCTCTGCTGGCCACACATTGATGTAAGGGAGGGCTCTGCTGGCCACACATTGATGTAAGGGAGGGCTCTGCTGGCCACACATTGATGTAAGGGAGGGCTCTGCTGGCCACACATTGATGTAAGGGAGGGCTCTGCTGGCCACACATTGATGTAAGGGAGGGCTCTGCTGGCCACACATTGATGTAAGGGAGGGCTCTGCTGGCCACACATTGATGTGTGGGGGGACTCTGCTGGCCACACATTGATGTGTGGGGGGACTCTGCTGGCCACACATTGATGTGTGGGGGGACTCTGCTGGCCACACATTGATGTGTGGGGGGACTCTGCTGGCCACACATTGATGTGTGGGGGGACTCTGCTGGCCACACATTGATGTGTGGGGGGACTCTGCTGGCCACACATTGATGTGTGGGGGGACTCTGCTGGCCACACATTGATGTGTGGGGGGACTCTGCTGGCCACACATTGATGTGTGGGGGGACTCTGCTGGCCACACATTGATGTGTGGGGGGACTCTGCTGGCCACACATTGATGTGTGGGGGGACTCTGCTGGCCACACATTGATGTGTGGGGGGACTCTGCTGGCCACACATGGATGTGTGGGGGGACTCTGCTGGCCACACGTGTGGGGGGACTCTGCTGGACACACATGGATGTATGGGGGGACTCTGCTGGACACACATGGATGTAGGGGGGGGGGGGGTGGGCTCTGCTGGAAACACATAAGGAGAGATCTGCTGAATACAACATTAAGTTGGTGCTTAGAAGCACCTTAAAGTGTTACTAAACCCAGGACCCTGCATCCACTATATCTGGTCTCCCACAGTACATACAACATGGAAATGCAATTATTTTAGCAAATATAAACTGCTAAATACCTTTTCTCATCATCAGTTAGAGCAGTCTTGTGGCTTCTATCGGTGTCCAGGCGAGCACTGGTTAAAGCTTGTAAGAGGAGTTTTCTTTTTGCTCTAGGAGGATGCAAAATCCTTGACCTCTGTCTGGACAGTGCTGATTGGCCCTGTGCTGATCACATGCACTCTCCCAAGAAAAAAAAAAACCTCTCTAGCAATACACACTAAACTGAGCATGTGCAGAATAGCTACAGTTCAGTCTGTCTTATCAGGAGATAAGATGTGGACATTTGAACAAGAGGAGCAGAGAAGTCAGGATCTAAAGGCCTTTTTACACAATGCAGAGTATTAACCCTTTAGGTTCCACAGTGAGTATATCAAGCACGCTTTACTGCATATACAGACTGATTTTACTGTTGTGGGTTTAGTAACACTTTAAAAGCTTCTAAGCCAGACTTAGAAGCAAGTAGAACAACTTGCACAGTTAACACATTGTAACCCATGAGGCCTTGCAAGACTCTGACAGCCACAGGCAAGACTCCCGGAGACAGAGGCATGATGGGACTTGTAGTACTTCAACAGCTGGAGGGTCATAGTTTGGAGACCCCTGCTCTATACATATGATATGCCCTGTAACCCATGGGCACACTTCTTACACTGTTGACACTACTGCACTGTGGATATACTTCTGTTATAGACAGGGGCGGACTGACCATTTGAGCACTCGGGCACTGCCTGAGGGCCGGGGGTCAGTAGGGGGCCCCATGAGATGCCCCTTGACCCTTTTTTATTGGCTTTTTTGGGTGTGGGCGAGGACACAGGGCCCCCCCGATCCCCTATTGCCCGTGGGCCCCATGAGTTGTCAGTCCGCCCCTGGTTATAGATCCCCTCTCCCCAGGTGTGCAGCATTTCTGAGCCAGTACCGCAAAGACTGTACTGGTCTCTACCAACTCAACAGCCCTTCACCTCACTCCCAGTGACAATGTTCTTTATGTTACTAATGGATGCAGGAAACACACCTCTCCATAACTCTATGTTTGTTCTCCTCTACATCTCTCTCCATGACTCCAGACTAAGTCCCTTGGTACTCTGTGCCATGAAGTCCGTCACGGTATGTGGGGATCCGGTCGTTAGTGAAGGGGCCAAGCATTACACCCCTTCACTAACAGAGCATCTGTCACCTCTGCCATGTCACAAGTTTCCTGGCTGGTTGGCTGCTTTAGCAAGTGACCCAAATATGGTAGTCATCAGTGCTGCCAACTTCCTAAAGTGAAATTTACTGATAGGATGCCAAACATTTACTGACAACACTGATTAAATCTACTGACAGAGCCAACTTTTTTTCTGACACTTCAAAAAAGTACATAAAATTACAGTTTTAAGTTTAAGCTTCAAACATGTAGCTAGTGCTATTAGCAATTTGTTTAAGGTATAACAAAAGGTAAAAAACATATTTCTCCATATAAATGAAGGTCAAGTTAATATAACCCATCACAGAGTTCCCCCTTACATCAGAGTCTGCAGGGTTCCCCTTTACAGTGCAAGGGAGAATTCTGTGGACCCTGATGTAAAAGGTAACTGTGCAGACCCTAATGTAAAGGAGAACTCTGAGGACTCTGATATATTGGGGAATTCTGCAGACTCTAGTGTAAAGGGAAACTCTGACATAAGGGAGTCTCTGGTCACTACAGCCTACCTCTTACACAAGAGTTCATAGAGCACCCCTTAACATCAGATCTTCAGACCCGGATGTAAAGTAGAACACTGGGGACCCTGATATAAAGGGGAATGCTGCAGCCCGTCCGTGATGTAAAGGGGAATTCTGATGTAAGGGGGTCTCTGGTCACCAGAGCTCCCCTCCTCCTTACACAGGAGTCCACAGAGTTCCTCCTTACATTAGAGTCTGCAGGATTCCCCCTTGCAGTACAAGGGGGAACTTTGCAGACCCTGATGTAAAGGGGAACTCCGATGTAAAAGGGAACACAGCAGTCCAGGAGCCTAACTCACCAGGTCTGAACAGCTGCAAACTCCATGCACAGGCACATGCACAACAAGCTGCAGCACTCCCTCTCACTAACATGGCACCAGGCAGGTCTCCGTCCTCCTGTCTACACTCCCAGCCATGCTGCCAACAGCCTTGCCTGACCTTTTCTCCAGTCCTGGAACCGGCAGTGCTCCTGCTCCTGACCCCTCCTTCTGGCTCACTTGGTCAGCCCTGCTGCAATTTGTAACATAACATCAGCGTGGCCACACACACCCCCCAGGCCGAGCCCGGCCAGCTCAGAACTGCTCATGCATCACCACACCTGCCCCCCAGCTGAGCCTGGCCAGCTTTGGAACTGCGCATGCTCAGTTTCACACTGGCCCACGGCCATTATTTTACAGGCGGCCTCTGGCCATAACGGATATTTGCAGGCAGCTGGTAAATCACCTGATATTTACAAACTATCCATAACTTTATGGATGGTTGGCAACCCTGATAGTCATTAGCAAGGGCAATATAGCCTCCTCAGGACAGCTCTCTGCTCATTAGACGTTTATACTGTATACTGTACCTCTCCAGACCCCTGATGTAAGTCCTGTTCTTTGATACGTCTTGCATGTACCCCTTTATAAACTTCAGACCAAGCAGATTAGATGAACAATAAAGATCTTTTAATAATGTAGTTAAAGATAACAAAGGAACAGGTCTCAAAGACATCTTCTACACACTTTCCAATACAAAGTTCTCTAAGTACCCCATGAAGTAGTCATACGTGAATTAGGCAGAAAGCCCATAAATGATTCCTATTCCATACAAAAGCCCATCACTGGCAATAAGCAACATGAGTATCAATAATCCATAAACGGGGTCCAGGTAACATAGCATAAATTCATATAGATCCACAGACTCCAGACCCCACTGGGAATCCTGACTGGGCTCCCCCCCCCCCCCCCCCCCCCCCCAAGGGGTGGAACACCCCGTCAGCAGAACAGCTACATTTTATCAGTGTATGTATATAGACAGTAGTGAGCGATCTCCTGTGTAGCAGCTAGTACACAGGCTTAAAGGCTCCATAAAGAACCCATAAAAATTGTGCCCATGGTGTAGTAGCTTTAAAATCACTTAATTTTATTCAAAAACGATAATCAATTATAAGGGATGACCGGTACACTGACCATTCCAAAGATGGCCGCCGGACCAGCTCGTGGCTCTGGTGGCTTGATGTCACAGCTAGTTGATCTCCTTCTACATTTCATCAGTCTTTCCCTATGCCGACATGAATGAGCCTCTATACCAGGGGTCTCCAAATTATGGCCCTTCAGGTGTTGAGGAACTGCAAGTCCCATGAGGCCTTGCAAGACTCTGACAGCCACAGGTAAGACTCCCAGAGGCATGATGGGACTTGTAGTACTTCAACAGCTAGAGGGCCATACTTTGGAGACCCCTGCTCTATACATATGATATGCCCTGTAGGGGGCAGTACCCTTCCTGAAAAGAGCAGGAAAACCTTACTAGCAACATTAACCCCAGGAACCACCAACTCAAAAGGTCAACCCAAGACTTGCAATAAACCTTATGTACATTGCAGCAAATGGCTTTCATACATCAACATAGTTGAAATAACCAAACCCAAGGAACAGAACATAGTAAAAGAAAAACCTTTAACATGGAGAACCTTTTGGAAGCACCTGCTTACAGGGGGAAACTCTGAGGGGCACGTCTGGATGTAAGTGGGCACTCTTTGTAAAACTATATACTGCGGATCACTTTTGAGGGTGGTGACATATGAGCCCTAACTGGTTTCAATTCTAATTACAGAGAATGTCGGTGAAATATTGCTGACATAGACATTTTAACACTCGTATACAAAAGACTGTTACTCCTCTGCCAAATACTGGTGGCAGATGAAAACAGAACTGGTTTGTGTAAAAAGTGCCAAGTCTGAGAGATAACCGACAAGTTCACTCTGCCATCAAAGGGGGATTTGCAGGAATCTAAACATTGTCTGAAATGATAAGACATTTTTCCTGCAGAAATAACTTTCAACCAATTCTACTCATTAACGGTACAGAGAAGTCGGTTAATGCACTAAATAAATAACGGCGAGCTGATGGGGTAGAGAAGTTTCTCCTGATCTTTTATGAAGATATTTTGTGTTAATAACTGTCCCATTTTTATGTGGAAACACTGCACATGGTTTATTATATAACGGGCAGGAACTGAGAAAATGAGTCTCATTACCAGCTCTGGGCAACGTAGACTGTATTTAAAGTGTATGAGAAAACGAACCAAAAAATTCTCCTATTTGCTCCCTTTTATTCTTTTAGCCTGGGTTCACATATATTATTAATATTATACAAGATTTATATATCACCAACAGTTTGCTCAGAGCTTTACAATATAACGGGAGACAATACAGCAACAATACAGTTCAATACAAGAGGGTTAGGAGGGCCCTGCTCCTTGGAGCTTACAATCTAAGAGGGAGGGGCTAGTGGTACAAAAGGTAATAACTGTGGGGGATGGAGTGGTAGGAGGAATAGAAGATTCCATTCTTAGCTGAAGGCAGGATAGACTTACCTGAAGAGAGGTTTTCAGAGATTGTCTAAAAGCGAGCAGAGTAGGCGATAGTCTAATAAATTGGGGTAGAGAGTTCCAGAGGATGGGGGAAACTCTGGAGAAGTCCTGGAGACGAGCATGGGAGGAGGAGACAAGGGAGCTAGAGAGCAGGAAGTCGTGGGAGGAGCAGAGAGGATGGTTTGGTTGACATTTGGAGACAAGATTGGTGATGTAATTTGGGGCAGAGTTATAAATGGCTTTATATGGTATTGTTAATGTTTTGAATTTTATCCGTTGGGCAATGGGAAGCCAGTGGAGGGATTGGCAGAGAGGGATGGCAGATATGGAACGGTTAGTAAGGTGGATGAGTCTGGCAGCAGCTTTCTTGACAGACTGAAGAGGGGATAGCCTGCAATTAGGTCGGCCAATGAGGAGGGAGTTACAATAGTTAAGGCAAGAGATAACAAGGGAGTGAATAAGTTGCTTAGTAGTTCCATAGGTTAGGAACGGGCGTATCTTGGAGATGTTGCGGAGGTGAAGTCTACAAGATTTGGACAGTGACTGGATTTGGAGCTGAAAGGACAGATGGGAGTCTAGGATTATACCTAGTACCCAGGCATGAGGGGAGGGACTGATGGGTGTATTATTGATCTTGATGGAGAAGTCAGGGAAGGGGCACGGGCTGGAGGGAATAGTATGAGCTCGGTTTTGGAAAGATTGAGTTTGAGGATATATGTGAGGCACCCTGCGATGGCAGGATGCAGTGCGATTTGTTCAAGAGGTGCAGGTGTGATTTTGATGCGAATTGTTAAAATGTATAAGGCTGAAAACCACACTGGAAATCGCACAAGAATCTTTTTAAAATAGCACTGTGGGTGCGCCGCATATATGTGAATTGCCACAGTAGAAAACATTGACTGTTCACATGTCATGCGATTCAATGTGTTCTAAAACTCATCAGAAATCGCATATACTGTATGTGAACTGAGGCTCAGGTTTACCATGAAAAGTGTTCCAGTATATAGCACCCTCTTAGTTTAGAGTAGGCTTCTAGGTAAATTTAGTTTAGCTCCCTGTAAGCAGTGGGGCAAGGGTTGTTTTCTTAGGGCTGCACATTGTTTCACAGGCTGCTGTTCTGTTACTTCCCCTGACTTCTAGAGGCTTCTAGAAGCCTAGTGGGAGGGAAAGCAGAATAGACACCTGAATATCTATTGGACTCCAGCCAGTCCCTGGGAAGGTGTTCCCAGAAGGTGGTGGTAGAGCCCATAAGTAGTTTGAGGCCTGAGCAGCAGCGACAGTGTTCTTGGGTCCAGTGCTGCAGGAGGAGACCCCTGTGCAGGGGCTCTGCCCCCAGGGGCAGAAGTCGGGAGGAAAATATCCAGAAGACACCAAGGTCCCATCTAGGCTTAGCTGGGAGGCCTATTTGCAAGTCCTAGTCCAAGGATCCAGTTGGGTCAGGAGGAGAAAGCTCACAGGAGAGAGCAGAGAGGAAGTTGTGGGAGAGAGCAGAGAGGAAGTTGTGGGAGAGAGCCTAAGCTGTCTGGAGGCAGTGTGAGTCTACATCTCCCTCACTGGGAAGAGCTTGGTGAATATCAGCAGCAGGCAACTTATGATTCTGTGGCTAAATGAGTACAAGGCCCCAGTGCTGCAAAGTGTGACAGTGTGCAGCTTTAATTTCTGTAAAGAGTAAAGATCGCAGTCAGACTCAAAATCCAGAGGGGCATCTTTTTCTTTTAAATAAAAACCCTAAAAAGAAACTGATCCTTCGAGCCATTGGAAGAATGCAGAAAATGCTGTGTGCCTGGCTGTGTGTGCTACAAAGGGGGACAGGACCACATTCACCAGCAGCTCTTTAACTACTTCCCACCCGGCCTATAGTAATATGGCGGCCAGGCGAGCCTCTCGTCCCTCCGGGAGGGAGTCATATGATCGTGCTTTGTGCGTGTCTGCAGGGCAGCGATGTGGCGAGATCTGTCACCAGCTGTGTACCTCGGACATGGCCGTTGACAGATCTGTGTACCGACCCCATTGCCAGCACCATGTGACCTGCTGTGACCAATCACAGCAGGTCACATGAAAGTTGTATACCATGGATGGCTTCCTTTCATGCTATCATTGTATACAAGTGTGTCTAGCTGTGAATGGTCACAGTGATCACACAGACTGGGTCAATCACAGCCCAAAAAAAAACAAAAAAAAAAAACTGATCACTTCCCCAAAGTAGTACAATGTTACTATGGTAACATTATACTACTTTGGTCATAGTATAATATGAAAAACAAATCTTTCATTTTTTAAAAAAATGAAGAAAAACGTTTTGGATAGGGGAGGATTAGAACACTATTCAGGTTTTTATTGCTGTCTGTTCCCTCATTGGGGAGATTCATCCTCTCTATTTGTCCTGTATAACATTATCACCAAGAATCGGAGTGAAAGAAAATCCCAAGTTTAGGGTTGTCACCAGAACAGGAATAGAGGGGAAATCTTCCAATGGGGACACTAGTTACTGTGACAACTAGGGATTCCCTAATTTTGGGGGGATTTCCTCTCGCTTCCTATTTTGGCTATGGGACAGGAAGTGAAGGTAAAACTCCCCAATGGGACACCAAAAAAACTGGCAGGGGTTATAACCCTCCCTTACTAATGAGCAACTCTTCCCAATATTTAATATGTTTTGGTGATAATAAATAAAAAGGAATGAAACCACTTTCAAGTTTACTTAGCTTACCTTAAAAAATGTTCATGTACATTTCCCAGGATCCCCTGCAGCCAGATCATGTAGGGTTTTTACAGTGCCTCTGCGAGGAACTACAACCACTTGCAAGATCACAAGAATGATATCTCTCTGCATGCAATACCTCTAGCAGACTGGAGACATTTTTTTTTTTAAAAAACCTCTTCCAAACACATGTTGGTTAACAATAAATTGTTCCAGTGAAGGCTCCATGCACTTGGGGCGTTTTGATAACGCTGGCAACCTTAGCTGTGTAAAGTCACGTGCTTTTTTTTTTTTAGCATTTTTGCATTAGCGTGTAGCGGCATTTTGCCATGTTTAGCGTCAGTTTCCCACATTTTTTAGCATTTTTTTTACAGAAAAAAAAATTTTTGGTCAAAAAAAGTCCAAAAATGCCGGTTTGCTGCGTTTTACAGCGTTTTTCAGTGTTAGAGCATTTTTACAGCTAAAAAACTCCTCTAGAAACCCACTACTTCTGGGGTTTTTTCCACCCAAAAAATGTCCCAGCCAAAAAACATTGATTATAGTCTATGTGTGTATGGACACATTGGATAACATGCTGGGGGGTTTACTGCCTGTAGAGAAAAACATCAAAAGCCAAAAAACAGCCGCTGTAAAAACGTCCCGTGTACATGAGGAAGAATTGTTTCTGCTGTCTAGAAATGCCAGGAAAGTGTGCAGAGACTGCCCCCTGTAGGCGAGTTCCTGTTTCTTGAAGTTCTGAATGGCTCTTTGGATGCAAAATTCCATAAGAGTTAGCAACATTTTCACCTATGATTCTGACATCTTGTAATTCAGTTTTAATGTATGAATCTTGGGTGAACGTTGGGTAAACCTTGGATGAAATGATTGATAAACAGACTCCTTAGTACGGTGATTTGCCCTAGTGTGATTTTCACATGACAATGTTTGCTTTCATACAAAAAAACACATGCATAGAGAATATTGAAGAATGCAACAGATTTATATACCTGTTGGAAACAAGTACATGAATTTATTGCAAGGAGGCATGATGGGGGCAGCACTGAGGCCAGACTGTCCATACCAGACACTTCATCCTCAGTGAATTTATTTATTTATTTATTACAGGTACTTATATAGCGCCATCAATTTACGCAGTGCTTTACATATATATTGTACATTCACTTCAGTCCCTAACCCTCAAGGAGCGTACAATCTAAGGTCCCTAACTTACATTCATACATACACATACTAGGGCCAATTTAGAAAGGAGCCAACTCACCTACCAGCATGTCTTTGGAGTGTGGGAGGAAACCGGAGTACTCGGAGGAAACCCACACAGGCACAGGGAGAACATGCAAACTCCAGGCAGGTTGCGCCGTGGTTGGGATTTGAACTAATGACCCTAGTATCCTCTTAGAGCAGTGTAGATTTTAGGAATATGTAGTTAGCTCCTCTGTAATCAGTGGGGCAGGGGGTTGATTGTTCAGGTCTACTCAGTGTCTCATAGGCTGCTGCTCTGATTGCTTTCCTCTGTATTCTAGAGTTTTTTTAGAATTATAGTGGGAGGAACAACAGAGTAAACAGCCTAAATTAAATATTTATGGTACTCCAGCCAATCCACAGGGAGGTTTGCCCAGTAGGTGGTTGGGGAGCCCATAATTAGCAGGGACCTGAGAAAGGAGCAGAAGAGTTCCTGGGTCCAGTCCTGCTGGAGAAGACCCCTGTGCAGGGCCTCTGTGTCAAGGTCCTACCTTTCCTCAGGGCTTGTGCTGCTCCATGTGCTGGCATCCATCTTAGGTGTCTGCAAAGCATTGTGGGATCCTTTATGCTTTCAGCCCTCTGCGGCTCCTCCCCCAGGAGGTGGCGGCATATCACATACAAGTCTGCTGTTTGCAGCTGTCCATTGCATTCGTGTCCTGTCTCTTGCACAGCAGCAAGCTCCTGTTTAGCTACTTATTGCTTTCCTGGATGCCGACTCGGCTTTGGCTAAGACTCTTCCTGGCTCCTGATCCCGGCTCTGGCGACCATTCTTCCTGGCTCCTGATCCCGGCTTTGGCTACGATTTCGCTGTTGGACTTGCATAGACTCTTGTTTTATTTTGATATTAATAAACCTACCTTTAATTGCACCTCCTTGTGTGTCTGGCTCCTTGCTCCCTGACACTCTGCCCCGGGGCAAAAAAACTGAAGGTGCCACTAAGAAGACATTGAGGTCCCATCTAAAAGCTTAGTCCTGGAATTGATTCCAGAGAAGCTCACTGGAGAGTGCCAGGAGGAAGTTGGGGGAAAAAGTGACCAGTTGTCCTATGGTAGTGTGAGCCTGTGTCTCCCTCACTGAGAAAAGAATGGTGAGTTTCGGAAAGAGGCAACTGATGATCCTGTGGCTGCAAGTGTTCAGTTCATCAGTTGTGGGGTATACCGTACTCCCTTTACACCATTCAAGTTAAACATTCATATAAAACCCTAAAAAGACACTCCAGGACTGTTCCTTAGTGCCAGTGGAAGAGTGGAGAAAATGCTGTATGCTTGGCTGTGTGTCCAGTTTTCACCAGCAGCATCCTAGGGGGTATGCTACCCATATATTTGTTGGTTTTCTTGCAGAGTAGCTGGAGACATGTAAACTTACTAGTAGGTCTGCTTTAACTAGTTGACGACCGCAGGTAGCAGAATGACGGCTGCACTGCGGCCGGCCAGTTCTGGGAGGCCGTCATATGCCCAGCAGTGCCACCCAGCAGTTTCGCCCACAAGTGCCCAGCAGTGCTGCCCATCAGTGCCACCCACCAGTGCCCATAAGTGCCCACCTGTGCCCACCAGTGCCACCCACCAGTGCTCACCAGTGCCACCCACCAGTGCCCATCAGTGTAGCCCAGCAGTGCTGCCAGTCAGTGCCTCCCAGCAGTGCCGCATATCAGTACCCATCATCAGTGCGGCCTATCCGTGCCGCCTATCCGTGCCACCTCATTAGTGCCGCCTATCAGTGCCCTTCAGTGCCGCCTATCAGTGCCCATCGGTGCCGCCTATCAGTTCATATCAGTGCTGCCTATCAGTGCAGCCTCATCAACACACATCAGTGAAGGAGAAAAATTACCTGTTTGCAAAATGTTAAATTGGAAAAAAATTAAACTTTTTTTTTTTTTTTTTTTTTTTTTTTTTAATCAAATTTTTTGCTCTTTTTTTGTTTATAGCTCAAAAAATAAAACACCCAGCGGTGAGTAAATACCACCAAAAAAAAGCTCTAATTGTGAGGAAAAAAATTTATAAAAATTTCATATGAGTACAATGTTGCATGACCATTCAATTGTCATTCAAAGTGTGACAGCGCTGAAAGATGAAAATTAGCCTGTGCAGGAAGGGGGTATAAGTGCCCGGTAGGCAAGTGGTAAAGTAAGATAATTAAAGTTCTTTGGGAATTAAAGAACTGAGTGAATATGGTTTTCTCCCACCCAGCAGAAGTTTATATTTGGGATATTATTTAGCTTTAGCAGTGTATTTTTATAGTCTGACCATAAGGAACTGTTGTAGACCAAAACCAGAGAAAATATCAGAACAGGGGGCTGATGGGAATAGGTTCCTGCTCAGCCCAGTGCTAACCTTTCACTGAAATCTTGTGGAAACTTGGCACCCTTGACTGTTTTCCATGACATATTTCCAAGAAGAAAACCAAAAATAAACTGAAAATATAAGCCTAGCAGACAGAATTAGTGATAAGGTGATTAGAGAAGCCAACACAAGCAGGTTAAAGTGGAAGCATAATGTGATTTTAAGAAAAAAACTACAAAAAAAACCAATGTGCTATTAACCTCAAGTGGCTGAAACTTACACTAATTATTCAACGTGTACAAGATCGTACTACACTTTAAATTGGTAATACACAACAACATGACCAATGTACTGCTCACATGTCATGTGTGATTGCATGAACAGAATTAGAAGTTATTCATGCCCCTATTTTGCTGTATTTAGTGACATCTATTGCTGAAAACAAGTGATGGGTCAAATGGTACCCCTGGTGCTATTAACCAGAGACAATTTCATATGTATCCACTTTCAACCTCGTCATCATCATGAATCTTTTTTGACTGGAGAAACTATATAAAAAAACTAGATGTCAAACTAGATATCAAAATGTTTTAAAGGGGAAATAGGGCCAAAGCTCATTTGGCCCTACATCTTCTGTGGGTCACAGGAGTGCATCCAATTTCAGCCAACAGCGGCGCAAAGTCTGTCGGCTTACATCACAGAGCCGGTCCAGGCTATTCAGGGATCTCGACAATAATGTTGGAATCACTGCCCGAGGGCCCGGGGTCAGTAGGAAGCCCCATGAAATGCCCCTGGTACCTTTTTTATAGGCTTTTTTTTGAGTGTGGGCAAGGACACAGGGGCCCCATGATCCCCTATTGCCCGGGGGCCCCATGAGTTGTCAGTCCTCCCCTGGTTGGAGTTCACCCAGATGCCTGACCGGCAGCTGGCTCAGCCTCTCAGTGGTGCCTGAGCCAACCACTCCCACCTCCTCCATAGCTCAGTGCTTCTGTCAGGGCTCCAGGAATGACCAGAGGTGTGTGGAGGGAAACACAGACTTCAGGTATAGCGTGTAAACAAGATAATTTATTAAGGACAACACAAACATAAACGCAGTGCAACAAACCAAACCCAAAACTAACACAAATACATACCACAAGGTGAAACAAACCCAAACCTAAACTGATATAATATATATATATAATGTGTACAGTATATATATATTATTATACAGTATTTATAAAGCGCCAATAGTTCGCTGAGCGCTGTACATTACAAAGGGGGACAGAACATGTGACAGAACAATACCAATACAATGCAAAACATGAGGGGATTGAGGGCCCTGCTCTTTCGAGCTTATATATGGAGCACAATGTAGTCAGGCGGGCCGGGTCGGTAGCTAACGGGCAAACAAGGTACCAGGAGCGAGCGGAAGAGTGGTCAGGAATAGCTGAGGTCAGGACAGGCGGAGTTCGTTCAGAGTCAGGATCAAAGCAGGATCAGGCAGGATGCAGGTACAGGGCCTCATGGGAAACATACACCAAGGCCCTGATCACAGGCCTGGTCCTGCTTAAATACACCTCCTGCAATCAGCCTCAGGTGATGGCCTGATTGCAGGAGTGAGATTCTGGCTGCTGAGAGCACCCGCTGGCCAGCCTTGGTACTGCAGCCCACAAGGCAGGTGAGTCCCACCACCATTGGTGAGTCCATTTCTGATAGCTTCAGTGAGCACTGGAGGGGCAGAGCAGAGCCGGTGACTGACAGCATATAGCACAATGGCAGCTAAGGAGTCCAGTGCGCCCCTCACCAATATACCAACAGTACGGCAACTGCCCCAAGCTATAACTGGCCTTTGCAGCCAGAAACACATGGAAGGGTGACGCATGTCAAACAACAACAAAGAAAAATTCCCAGCTCAACTTACCAATCAGCCTGCAACCAACCAAATTGTCCCGTCTAACAGTTCATGGTAAAAACAGGGGTTTACTTTGCACACATTTGCAATACATGTGTAAGCTGCAGACCCTCTTCAGGGCACCCCAGTATTATCTGCAGTCCTAGCTCTATAAAGTTTGAGAGCCTCCATAGTAGGAGCACATGTATAATAAAGCGTAGATTGAGGGCAGGTAAGCCTGGAGGGAGCCCACCCCTCCTTAAAGGCACAGGGGCACACTGGACACCTAACATATAGCACAATGGCAGATAATTTTCCACATCAAGTAGACTAGAATCTAACTGCTTGACCAAATAAGACCAAACAGATGATGACACATTGTAGGTCACCTTTTGGCTTGCATCGTGCCTTCTATGCACTTGATAGGTTATTTGCTCAAATAAAGAAATGCTGATGGTGGCAAAAAAACACTTTAAAGAGCCAAACAGAATGACAATCTAAAAATCTTATACATGAAAAACGCCTGAGCTCTTAATAAAACAAGTCAGATAAAATATTTAAAAGTTATATTTATTGATTGAGCTTAGTGTTACTAAACCCTCAACAGTAAAATCAGTCTGTATATGCAGTAAAGCATGCTTGTTATACTCACTGTGGAACCAAGGGGTTATTCCTCCACATTGTGTAAAAAAGCTGTTTGATCCTGCCTTCTCTGATCCTCCCCTTTTTTTACTGTCCCCATTCCATCTGCCTTAGTACAGAACAGCAGGGGCAAGTCTGCACATGCTCTGTTTGCTGTGTATAGCTAGAGAGGGGTTTTTTTTGGGGGGGAGAGGGTGCATGTGATTGGCACAGGGCCAACTAGCAGTGTCCAGACAGAGGGTCAGGGCCTTGCAGCCTCATAGGACATGAGAATGAAAGCTCGTCCTACAAGATTAACCTGTGCTCGGCTGGACACTGATAGAAGTCACAAGACTGCTATATACCCATATGGAAGAATAATAGATTTGAAATATATTTTAAAAATATTCTTCCAAAATATATTGACATATATATGAAATGCTACAATTTTGGCCATATTCAATATATTCAATATAGAAGGAAGACTGGGTGAAGATATTTTTTTCTAGGTCATTTACTCTAAAAATATTGAATCCATTGGACTGCCAAGCAACTAGCCAAGCAACTAGCATTATCAAAATAAGAGGTCAGCATTGGTTTGCCCTAATTGTCTCAGTACAGGTTTTATTTGGCAGTGGTGCTGTGTGCTGGTTAGACTCATTCATATCCACACCATGCACCCATCAAGGGGGACTCTCGTAACTCTTCTTATAACAGGGGTCTCCAAACTTTATAAACAAAGTGCCAATTTACTATCCCTCAGACCTTAGAGGGGCTGGACTGTGGAAATTGGGAATAGAAAAGGTCCCAACATCAGTGGGAAAACAAATGCCCCATATTTGGTGTCAGTGGAAGGAATTGTGCCCCATCGTTGGTGTCAATGGGCTCAATTGTTGTTATTGGGAGGAATTGTGTCCCAATGCTGGTGTCATTGGGAGGAATTGTGCATCTTTATTGGTGCCATTGAGGAGGAATTATGTACCATTGTTGGTATCAGTGGATGAAATAGTGACCCAAGGGCCAGATAAAAGCAAGCAAAGGGCCACATCTGGCTCCCAGGCCACAGTTTGGAGACCACTGTCTTATACACAAACCGCATGTTGAGAACCTCTGTTTTATTTTGATAATAAAAGTTCTGAAACATTTGAAGACAGCTTTGTGGAGTAAAATTTCTAAAGCTTAACTTTTATACTTATAAAAATATTGATACTATAGAATTAAAAGTATATCAGGTATGAAAAGGTAATATTATAGACATAACTTGGACAATATAGAACATAAAGGACCAAAGGAGCTCTACTCACTAGAGCTTTGAAGGAACCAAAAAAACCAACATAGCTACACGGTAACATATTGTACAGTTTTATATTGTATAGTGTGCATCTTGCTATAAAAACTCATGGTCAAAAAAGTGTTTACAACTTGAGCTTGAACTTGGAATTGTTATCAAAACCATTTGGCCGGATTCCAAAACCCATACTAAAGCAGGTGACAGCTTTTCCTCTTTAAACTTCACTTTGCATTAGGAGGAGGATAACATTACCGCATGCACAGTTGGCAGCAGCTGTTCAGGATAATCCTTAAGAAGCATTTACGTACAGTTAATAACCCCTAAAGATAAACAACACAGAGGGTGGTGAACATTTCACATGCAGAACGTCCCATAACCGTAACAAAACTGAATTCAAGAACTCCAATTTATCCCATTACTTCCTATATAAAAGGAATAACAGTTAGAAAAACTGAGAACCTGATGAAACAAATGGCTCATGTGCTATTCCACTTCTAGTCCTATAAATAATAGGTAGAGAGCTTTGTAGATGTATGGCTCCATGGGAACATGAAGGTTTGCAGCTTTGCTAATTCCGTAGGGACACATTACAGTGTAATTGCTATGTATAACTGTTATGTGTCTGTCACAGCCTTATGAGTAAGAAGTTATGGTTATTAACGTCAATGGGCTTTCTCAGAATGGGAACATTTCAGTTTAACAAGCTGCCTGACAGAAAACAGGTATGGAAAGTAGCCTGCATCGTTTATACATTTTCTAATACAAAATGACTGATATATGTTTAAAGTTAATGTATAATTTCTTGTGTATAAGGTTTTTCTTTACTAGGGTTAGAACAAGAAAAAAAATAGCAATGTAAAATAAATAGAAATCTGACGTGCTACTATGGATCAAAAATCAAGTGCACATGAACAATTATATGTAAATGTAGCATACCCAAATAAATATATAGCCGCTATAACACAAAACCCTATCTCATATATGGGCAAAATTAATAAAAATAAGTGCAGCGCTACAAATCTAGTTAATTAATAAATAATAGTGAATATTACAAGTGATGATAATATAAACGTCCAAAGATGCTTCTATATATGATTTCCTTCCTCCTGTGATCACCGAGTGCTCCAACCAGGGGCGGACTGACCATTTGGAAACTCGGGCACTGCCTGAGGGCCCAGGGTCAGTAGGGGGCCAACACAACAAACACTTTACTCCTGCACTAGGAAAGGACTCAGTAGACCCAATAGGAATGTTCTGGAATTTTCTGGAATATGCACTGCTTGCTGCCCTCAACAGACCGGGGTGGTCCGAATACACTGGATACAAATGGAGAAACAGAAAAAGGGCGCACCGACCTAGTGCATTATCGTTTAAAATAATTTATTAAAGAAACAAAAATAGGTATCATACTCACAATGGACATAATAACACAGGCATGTCAAACTGAACAAGGTGTATGATCCAAACAACATCTGAGTCCATACGATGGAACCCTGGATGACCAACTGGCTAACGAGATGCCCCTGGTACCTTTTTTCATAGGCTTTTTTGAGTTTGGGCAAGGACACAGGGGCCCCATGATCCCCTATTGCCCGGGGGCCCCATGAGTTCTCAGTCTGCCCCTGGTTCCAACCAAAGAAATGTGCACAATTCCTCCACCAGATGTCTGCTCACCTCCAGCAGTACGACCTCACATGTAATATGCTCGGTCTAACCACACTTTTGGTCCAACATTGGACACTGAAGATCAACTCGATGAATAATGGATGTTAATATCTCGCTCCAAATGCACCCCTCATCAGCAGTAATCCTCATAAATAAAAAACTGATAACAGAACTTTTTTTATTGGCTTACACGGTATCTCCTAGATTGTAAGCTCCAAGGATCAGGCCCTCCTAACCCTCTTGTATTGAACTGTATTGTTGCTGTATTGTCTCCCATTATATTGTAAAGTGCTGAGCAAACTGTTGGCACTATATACAGTTGTGTCCAAAATTATTCAACCCCCACTGAAATTGAGTGTTTTGGCCAGTTTGACATTGCTTTTGATCATTCAGTCATCTTGCTTACATTTACATTAAAGAGGCACTTGTAGGTCAGACAAATATAACATAACAGTTATAATGAAATAACCACAAATGTCTTTTCTGTGCTCACAGCATTATCAGTTTTATTCAACCCCCAAGTGACATTCAATCTTAGTACTTAGTACAGCATCCTTTTACAGTTATAACAGCTTTTAAACGTGAAGCATAGCTTGACACAAGTGTCTTGCAGCGATCTACGGGTATCTTCGCCCATTCTTCATGGGCAAAGGCCTCCAGTTCAGTCACATTCTTAGGCTTGCGCACTGCAACTGCTTTCTTTAAGTCCCACCAGAGGTTCTCAATCGGATTTAAGTCTGGTGACTGCGATGGCCACTCCAAAATGTTCCAGCCTTTCCTCTGCAACCATGCTCTAGTGGACTTGGAGGTATGCTTGGGATCATTGTCCTGTTGAAAGGTCCAACGTCTCCCAAGCCTCAGGTGTGTGACGGACTGCATCACGTTTCCATCCAATATCTCCTGGTACTGAAGAGAATTCATGGTACCTTGCACACGCTGAAGCTTCCCTGTACCTGCAGAAGCAAAACAGCCCCAAAGCATGATTGACCCTCCACCATGCTTCACAGTAGGCAAGGTGTTCTTTTCATCATAGGCCTTGTTCTTCCTCCTCCAAACATAGCGTTGATCCATGGGCCCAAACAGTTCTAATTTTGTTTCATCAGTCCACAGAACACTATCCCACAACTTTTGTGGTTTGTCCACATGGCTTTTGGCATACTGCAGTCGACTCTTCTTATTCTTTGGAGACAGCAAGGGGGTACGCCTGGGAGTTCTGGCACGGAGGCCTTCATTACGCAGTGTGCGTCTTATTGTCTGGGCTGAAACTTCTGTACCCACATCTGACAAATCTTTTCTCAGTTCCTCAGCAGTCACACGGGGACTTCTCTCCACTCTACGCTTCAGGTAGCGCACAGCAGTCGAAGTCAGCATCTTCTTTCTGCCACGACCAGGTAGCGTTTCAACAGTGCCCTTTGCCTTGAATTTGCGAATGATGCTTCCTAAGGTGTCTCTTGGTATGTTTAACATCTTTGCAATCTTCTTATAGCCATTGCCCTTCCTGTGAAGAGAAATCACCTCTTCTCTTGTCTTCCTGGACCATTCTCTTGCCTTCACCATGTTTGTAACCACACCAGTAAATGTCTAGAAGGAGCTGAGTATCACAGTCATTTTAAAGCTGCCTAATTGGTGCTTATTATGCTTGATTGCTGCTCGGTGACATCCACAGGTGTTTTCAATACCTGATGGAAAGCACCTGTATGAACCTCTGTTCTTCAGAGTGGTAGTCTTTAAGGGGTTGAATAATTGTGGCAATGAAGAAACCACATAAGAACCATTTACTACTGTATTACATAAACAATTGATGTCATTTTAGTTGCATTTGGGTAGTTACAACGTCCTTGTAGGATTTGATTCTGAATACAATTCCAAATGTACACTATAGTCCCTAAACCCCTTTACAGCATTGGGGGTTGAATAATTTTGGACACAACTGTAAATCCTGTATAATAATAATAATATCGATCTTCTGATCTCCCACTGTCACAGGCTGCTGACCCCAGCTTCCATTGTCCAATCCGTCTCCAGTTGCCAGACCTGTCAGTGTAGACTGAACACCGTAAAAGGCTCAGCCTGAGTATGCAGTGAGTGTTCTCTACTCAGGTGAGGCGATTAACACTTTAAAGCGAGATATTAACATCCATTATTCATCGAGTTGATCTTCAGTGTCCAATGTGGGACCAAAAGTGTGGTTAGACCGAGCATATTACATGTGAGGTCATACTGCTGGAGGTGAGCAGACATCTGGTGGAGGAATTGTGCATATTTGTTTGGTTGGAGCACTTTGGTGATCACAGGAGGAAGGAAATTATATATAGAAGCATCTTTGTTTGGACTTTTATATTATCATCACTTATAATATTTATTATTATTTATTAATTAGCTAGTTTTGTAGCGCTGCACTTATTTTTATTAATTTAAAGAAAAAAAATTGCATTTTAAAAAATGGTTTCGTTTTCTTGTTCAGTAAACATAAAATATTGCTTAATGATATTTTTAAATTTCCAATTCAGCCAGTAGGTGGGGCTGTTTATGAACGCAATAGCTCAAGCAGAAATTTACACAGACACACACATAAATGATTTATAGCAGTGTTCCTTCCCTTGTTGGCTAACTCAATACAAAGTTTCAGAAAGGCCTAGTTCACACTGGCATTGAAAGCAGGCATTTGGGGGGCGTTTTTAACATTCCTCAAATGCCTATGCAAATTATACTATGGACAGCACACAGTGCTGTTCACATTATCAAAACATGAAGCATTAGCGTTGCATCGCTTCACAATTGAAGCCTCATGTGGAGTCTGGAGGAGTTTGAAGCCTTTCAACACCTCCTATTCAAGTCTATGGTGACACTCCACGAATGTGCTGGATGGCGTTTGCGGGGCGTTTGCAGTGCGGTTGCGGGACACTAATACCATTAGAGTTTATTATAGGCATTTGAGGTGCAGTTTTAACACTTGTAAAACGCTTATAAAATGCCTTAAATCTGCACATAGGGCGTTTGGGGAGCATTTTTAATGCTTGTAAAATGCCCATACCAAAGCTCATTAACGCCTGTCTAATGCCCATACTAACGCTATAGGGTTGTTTTTGAAGAGGTTTAGTGAAGTGTAAACGAGTCCTAAGACATGCTAAAGTAGGCATGGTCTGCTGTGCTATCTCTTTAGCTAACCAAGAGTGCTCTGAGAATTACCCCAGAAAGGCAATAAAGCACTGCCGACACTTTACTGGTGCGAAGGCCTTTTAAAAACCACTTGCAGACTGCAGATAGCTGAATGACGGCATCACTGCGGCTGGCCAGTTCTGGGAGGACGTCATATGACGTCCTCCCAAAACATGCTCTCCTGCGTGCCCCCGGCAATCTCCATGATCACTGTGTCCTACGGACACAGCTGATCAGTGATTTGGTAAAAGGCCAATCACAGCGGTCTTTTACCACGTGATCAGCCGTGTCCAGTGACACACTGATCACCAGGAAATGCAGTTTCCGGTTATCGGCTGCACTTTCTCACACTGTCACAGCATGAGGAAAGTACTGCTGAGAACCGGCAGTTGTCAGAGGAGGGATCGGCACCGATCATCAGGGCACTGATCATCAGTGCCCTGATGATCAGTGCCCAGCAGTGCCACCCACCAGTGCCACCCACAAGCGCCTAGCAGTGCCACCGACTTGTGCCCAGCAGTGCCACCCACCAGTGCCCATCAGTGTAGCCCAGCAGTGCCATCCATCAGTGCCGCCCGTCAGTGCAGTCAGTCAGTACCCATCAGTGCCACCTATCAGTGCCCATCAGTGCAGACCATCAGTGCCCATCATCAGTGCCAGCTCCTTAGTGCTGCCTATCAGTGCCACCTATCAGTGTCCATCAATGCTGCCTAGCAGTGCCCATCGTGCCGCCTATCCGTGCCACCTCATCAGTGCCACCTATCAGTGCCCATCAGTGCTGCCTATCAGTGCAGCCTCATCAACGCACATCAGTGAAGGAGAAAAATTACCTGTTTGCAACATTTTATAATAGAAACAAAGAAAAACTTTTTATTTCACATTTTTTGCTCTTTTTCTGTTTATAGCGCAAAAAATAAAACACCCAGCAGCGAGTAAATACCACCAAAAGAAAGCTTTGTGTGAAAAAAATGAAAAATAAATTTCATATGGGTACAATGTTGCATGACCACGCAATGGTCATTCAAAGTGCGACAGCGCTGAAAGCTGAAAATTGGCCTGGTAAGGAAGGGGGTATAAGTGCCCGATAGGAAAGTGATTAAAATGGCTTGTGCCAAATTTAAAAAATCACTACCGCTCCTTTACTGATAACTGCAGCAAATTCAGGTAGTTCTTAATAACGCCACTTTTATAAAGAACTGCTATTAATGCACCAAATTTAAAAATAATTACCTCCAGTTTGTACATAATGAAACTGGAGGTACATAAGCCCTTCTTTAAGTTGGAGTACAGAGACAGGCAGAATGCCTAGCATACTTACCGCCGTTACCCACTACCTGTCACTGGTTGTTAAGAACGCTGTCAGCTTCACAGCCGACAGCCTCCTAGCAACCAGTGATGCTGCAGTGGGACGAGTTTGATGGGGAAGCTGAGGCACTAATTTCCCATCAGGTCTGCTCTCTGTTTGAAATTTTGTCGCAGGCAGATTCATACCCAACAGCAGGCTGTCTACTGGCTAAGGATCTGCCCACTGCCTGCTGTCAATCAAAAGGGGAGCTGACCTAATGGGGAACAAGTGTCCTGTGAATCCCCATCAGGCTCTGCCCCAGGTACAAAACAATGGTAGGGAGGGAGTGCAGCTGAACTGAAGGTGGAGTATTCACATGGATATTCTGATCTCAGTGCTTCTTCACAACAGGTACATGAATATGTCACCCACACCGACATTTGTTATGCGGAGGCACATTGGAATTCAGAGAAGTTTCTTAGACACTCTTTATGAATTCACCTGTATATGTCATGTAATAAATGTTTATTCATAGAACAAAGATTGCTTAAAGACAATAAAAACTAATATAAAAGTATGTTGTAAAATAAAATTAGCTTAATGTCATAGTTAAACATTGAGGGCATACTTTCAACATATTGTATTTAATGATCTGAATGGTTGAGTTTAAACTGACTTAAAAAAAGGGGTACGAATTTTCATCATAATATGTATCTAAACCCCAAACCAAAAATGTAATATATAGCAGCTTACTAGTCCTTGGTGTGGTGGCCAGTGTTGCCAATGATGAACAAGCCAAACAGTCAGTAACGAGTGGTAGCTGGATGGGATCAGTTGGAAGTTGATGAAGAAACCAAGGGTCAAGTAGTACCAAATATAAGGACAGCTGCATGTACCCAAAGGAGCAACATTTTGGCTGGAGAAGAGCACAATAATTTGGCAAACTGGAAATGCAGAGACATGGCTTAAATCAGGAAGTTCATGGGAGGAGCAGAGTTTAACCTTCACTGGAAGCAAGATGCAAGGCAAGTTTATCCAAAGGATCAGGCAGAGATCTGTCTAGGATCTTAGGTGGAACAGTGAGAAGAGCTATGAGCATGCACCACCGAGGTCCCAGGTTCAGATCCTGATAAATACATTCATATAAAATAATGCCCCACAATCAAAAGCAAATATATAATAATATAAATGAAAAAACTCCATAATAGAAACAAAGCACATCCACATGTGAAGAAATGCTGTTTGGAAATCACATATTATCGCTTCAAAACCAAACACAGCCTTTTCGCAGAGATATCAGATCTCTAACATAAAGGTCGTAAATGCATGGGAATTATCAAGGGTAACTGTGAGATGAATCCCCTCAGGCAAGTATCACAACTCCTCAAAACATCATAAATGGACCATGGAGAGTGGAAAAGGACAAACTCACAGTGCATTACTGTCATACAGTTTTATTACAAAAAGCACCAATGGGTACTCACATGAGAAAGAAACAAATGCATGTATTAGCCAAACTCTGTCTGCCAGCAAGTATAATGGAGTCAGCCACTCCGCCCAACACGTTTCGTCACTAGAGAACATCTTCAGAGGCCAGTGCAACAGGTCTCTCCTAATGTTGGCTACAAACTTGTCATATCTCTTCATCTCCATTGGGGAACAGGGCAATTGGTAATTTGCAGAATATAGCAACTCACAGGAAATGACGAAGACACTGCATTTATCTTAGGATCAACTGGTATTTTCTGTTTTTACTGGAAAATATTGCATTTATGTTCTTGGGTTTAGTTATCCTTTTACATTTCCTTGTACAGCTTGCTGGCCTGCTTTTCTCACTTTCTTAAAGGCTCTGCATTTCATCCTGTAAAAATGTTGGCCATTGGTTCCAGCTCTGCTCTCCATGAACCCACCCAAGTCTTGGCCACATGCTGAACCATTAGGAGGCAATTTAACCATTAGAAGGCTATTTAAAAAAAATACAAAAACTAAGGTAAACACAAGTGGATTTTCTGAGTTTACCACGACCATAAAATTTTCTAACTTCTGTTTAATGGTACCCACATGACCTGGAAAGCCATGGTTTGAAAGACAATTCTGGTACTTGAGGTCTTCTTCTACAAATGCCTTTCAAGGCACTCAGTGGATGTAATGGAAAACTCCTGCTATTATGATGGTTGCTTCCCCCATAATGGAGAAGGGCAGGAAACAGAATCACTACTGCTGCCAGCTATGTTTTTACAGCAGGACATTTAGAGAAGGAATCCACAGAAGTAAATGTAAATTGGACATTACTGACTCTCCAGCTCTTCACATTAACCATTTCAATACCGAGCAATTTTACACCTTCCTGCCCAGGCCATTTTCCAGGTTTCAGCGCTCTCACACTTTGAATGACAATTGCGCGGTCATACAACATTGTACCCAAACTAAAATTTTATCATTTTCTTCACACAACTAGAGCTTTCTTTTGGTGGTATTTAATCACCACTGGGGTTTTTATTTTTTGCTAAATTAACAAAAAAAGACCAAAAATTTTGAAAAAAAACACGTTTTTCTTTGTTTCTGTTATAAAAGTTTACAAATAAATAATTGTTCTTCATAAATTTAGGCCAAGATGTATTCTGCTACATGTCTTTGGTGAAAATAACCCAAATTAGGATGTATTATTTAGTTTGTAGGAAAGTTATAGAGTTCACAAACTATGGTATAGATCTGAAAATTGATCAATCCTGAAGTACTGACAGCCAATCTAATTTTTGAGGTCCAAGAATGTCAGAATAGTACAGATATCCCCCAAATTACCCCTTTTTGCAGAGTAGACAGTCCGACGTACTTCATAAGAGGAATGGCGAGTTTTTTGAAGTTGTATTTTTTTTGTCTAAATTTTCGGAAAATTAAAAGATTAAAAAAATTATTTTCACTATTTTTTTTTTTACATACTGTCACCAGTGCAGTACAGCGTCATCATATAACTGGCATGGCGGTGAACAGGGACACTGACTGGTGACAGTATGGAAAAAAAAAAAAATATATATATATATATATATATATATATATGTATATACAGTATATTTTATTTTTTTATTATTTTTAATTTTTTATTACATTTTTTTTTTTTTTTTTAAGATTTTTTTTTCATATTTTACTATGACCAAAGTAGTACAATGTTACCATAGTAACATTGTACTACTTTGGGGAAGTGATCAGTATTTTTTTATTTTTTTTACACAATTTGCTTATAGCAAAGAATTACTTTGCTATAAGCAAGCATTTACCTGAATGAAATCGATTCATTCAGTTTTTGGGTTTTTTTTGTGCTTAGCTGTGATTTGGCCACAGCTAATCACATGACATGTGCATGTGACCTGCTGTGACCATTCACAGCTAGGCACTAGTATACAATGGATGGCATGAATAAAGCCATCCATTGTATACAACTGTCATGTGACCTGCTGTGATTGGTCACAGCAGGTCACATGGTACCGGCAACGGGGGCCGGTACTCAGATCTGTAACTGAGCGAAATGCGCATGTGTGGGAGCACGCCAAATGGCGTGCACCCGGAAAGCTAAAGCGTTTTTGATGCCGTCAAACGGTTATAGGCCGGGCGGCTAATGGTTAAGGCAGAGCTAAAGTTGTTGCTAAAGTTGCTGTAACAAAGGGTGAGCAGGCTGGAGAGAAGAGACAATGCAATGTCTTCTCTGCAATAAAATACCCCTACCTGCCTGTTTGCTGTTTTTCTCTGGTGCTGTAAACTGAACTGCACATGCGCAACTCAGCTTACAGCACCGGGCCAATCCTTGAGTGCATGAACAAGAATGACATCATCTAGTGCCAGCCAATGAAGACCGGCACACAGAAAAGGATGTCAGTGCCAGCAAGGGACTGTGGGAAAGGTATTAACCCCTTTAGTTCTGCTTTAACTCTTCCTGAAGTTTTTTTAACCTCTTGGAACCGGCGCCTCCTGGCCCTTTAAGAGTTTCAGAGGCCGGGAAGAAGGGCGGGGTTTTAGGGTCACGTGACCACCGTGATTCGCCGTCACGGCAGTCACATGATCGGAAAAGGTCCCGATCGAAAGGGGAGATCGGGACCTTTCCAGGAGTAGCTGACATATTCGCTGAGATTGCGCAGGGCACACTTTTACCTCATTCCAGAACAGTTCTGTTCAGAAAAAATGCAGCATGTTCTACTTTTTTTTCTGCAACTGGAATGCACTGGAACTGCAAGCACTGATGTGAACTATGTCATTGACAACCATATAACCTACTTTCTGTGCATTTTGGATGCAGAAAAAAAAGCTACTGAAAAGCATGTAGTATGAACTGGCCCTTAGGTCCGCTTCACACTATAGAAAGGCAGTCCAGATGCATTTCAGATGCGTTTCCACATATGCGTTTTTGATGCCTTCCGGTGCGTTTTTTATGCATGTTTGATGCGTTCCGGTGCGTTTTCTATGCATTCCAGTTCATTTTTTCCCCACTTTTTCTTCAATTCAAATAGGGACATGTGCATTCCAGTGCATGTTTGATGCGTTTTGGTGCATTCCGGTGCATTTTTGATGCATTTTACTACATTCCAGTGCAGTGCAGTGCTGTGCAGGAAAAAATGCAGCATGTTCTACTTTTTTTTTTCTGCAACCGGAATGCACTGGATCTGCAAGCATTGATATTAACTATGACATTGACAACCATATAACCTATTTCTGTGTGTTTTGGATGCAGAAAAAAAAGCAACTGAAATGCACGCTGCAGTTCAGCTCTGTTCTGCATTGCAGTGTGAATGGGACACACAGGAAACAAGTGTTTTGTGTGTCCTTGTGGTAACAGGCATTTTATAATACAGTAAAACATCTGTCACCACACCATGTGTGAATTCACCCTTACTTCTATCTGTACTATACACCAGCAGTTCTGGATGTGCAGGAGGCTATTGGGGCAAAAAAGGAAATTTTTGTATGGCTCTGCCCTCTATCCTGAAATATGGAATAATCATTTTATGGGGGTTTGTGATGGCGTGAGACATGTGAATACCATCTGTTATTATTATTATTATTATTATACAGGATTTATATAGCGCCAACAGTTTGCTCAGCGCTTTACAATATAACGGGAGACAATACAGCAACAATACAGTTCAATACAAGAGGGTTAGGAGGGCCCTGATCCTGGGAGCTTACAATCTAAGATATAATAAGGCTCTACTGAGCTACGTTATAGAAATGAATGCAACTTAAAATCACCTTTATTTTAGAAAATTGTAGCCCTGATTATTTCCACATACTTATCAACACATTGTTTTGCAATATTCAGTATGTATACTGGGCATTCATATATATTTGGGCATGACAATGTAGAGCAATGAACGCTAGGTGTCGCCACAATCAACATTTTCTAAGACAATCGCTCTACTAGTGCTTGTATAACCAGATATATTTTGTTCACCCTATTGGTTTTCTTTTTGTATTTCGCAGAAACAATATATGTGTGATATGATTTTTTTATTATTATTAATAGTAATAATAATAATACAGAGTAATCTTTAAAATTAATGTTTCTATGAGACGCTGAACTGACATAAATGATGACAGCAAAATGGGACTATATAGCAGCACAGTGGATAAGTAGTTGGCCCTTCTGCCTAACATGCAAACTCCTGCCTGGAGTTTGCATGTTCTTCCTGTGCCTGCATGGGTTTCCTCTAGGTACTCCAGTTTTCTCCCACACTCCAAAGCAGGGGCGGACTGACAACTCATGGGGCCCCCGGGCAATAGGGGATCATGGGGCCCCTGTGTCCTTGCCCAAACTCAAAAAAGCCAATGAAAAAGGTACCAGGGGTATCTCATGGGGCCCCACTACTGACCCCGGGCCCTCGGGCAGTGGCCGAGTTTCCAAATGGTCAGTCCACCCCTGCTCCAAAGACATTCTGGTAGGTTAATTGGATCCTGTCTAAATTGTCCCTAGTATGTGTATGTATGAATGTAAGTTAGGGGCCTTAGATTGTACACCCCTTGAGGGTTACGGACTGACATGAATGTACAATATATATGTAAAGCACTGTGTAAATTAATTGCACTATATAAGTACCTGAAATAAATATATATTGTATATAAAGACCTCTGATAGTTATTATGTATGGCTTTATTGAATGAAGCCAAGGGCCATATCTCGATCTAAGTGTGGCAGGAGTCACTTTGGTTGGGGGGCCCATGGAACCCAGCTCACTTTAGAGAGGTGGGGAAACCCCTGTCTCAGCTCCCCATATTCCTATTATGTGTAAGTCACCCTGTGCCTGTTAGGGGTACAGGGTGATCTGTCCTAATATTGGGGTGGGGGGGTTGTTGATTGTTTATTGCCATGTGGTTGCATCCCATTGTTCTATTGTGTGTCTTGCTTGGGAGCAAACTATTATGGGATGTATGTGTTTATGTGTATTAGCTTAGTGGGGGGTGTCTCCAGCAGCCCTCCCTCCTGATGGGACTGTCTGCTGGTGTGAAGTTTGAATACATGTGTGTCTCTTGTTGCTAAGTGTAGATTGCCCCGCCCTGTGTCATTATGCAGGGCGGGGGGGGGGGGGGGTTGCCCGTTCGAGTTTCAAATAAAGAGTTCCATGTTCACACAGATTGTTGTTGTCTAGTCTTGTTTGGTCGGGTGTGGTGTCTGTGGTCGGTGTTCGGACCGGGAAGCGGTATTATAATGGAAGTACCCAAGTGCAGACAGGGTCAGTTCCGTTACACTAAGGGTCATTCCTCTTTTTGAAACATTCTCAGTCTGTGGCATTTTATCAGTTTACAGCTCTGCAAGTCTCAAGATAAAACCATTTTTTTCAAAACATTTTTTAAAAAAATCAGCACAAGGGACCTTACTTACAATCAATGTGAAGTGTCCCTTGTACTGATGGCCATTTGAACCTTTAGTCCTCTAATCATCCCCTACCCTCACAGAAGTAATTTTATGGTGCCACAGGGGGGTAATACAACCCAAGGGACCTGCTATAGGCACTCGTTAAGAGTGCTGTCCAGGCTGCCCTTTCTGCACCCTTCGTCCATTCATAAAAGCTGTGCTATAGCTTCTTATAGCTTCTGTGGATGGAAAGTGGATGGGTGGATGAATGAAAGGTCTTGCTCTTCCATTCATAAAGAGAGAGCTTGGTCAATGCTTCAAAACAGGGACAAACCTCCAGGACCTGGAACTTTCCTTTTTTTTAATTATATTGATATATTTCTAAAAGCAGTACTAAACCCCAAACCAAGCATTTATTATATTGCAGCTTACCAATTCTTAGATGTGGTGGTTGCATTAGTTTTCTTTTTCTAGGCTTTTTTCTTCTATTTTCACTTGGTGATCTGCCCAGTAACTCTCCAGTAAATGTATAAGTTACAGAGATGACAAACCATTTACCACTAATGGGGTGCTTACAATGATCAGCTTTTATTCATGTAAAAAAAATTATCCCAAAAGGAAAAACTGTTTGCTGTGACTGCTTATAAAGTGTTAGTTGTAGTTTGGCTTCAATGTGTCAGTGAATTCAAATCTGCTAGTACAAATAACACCCACCCACCCCTCCCAGAATGACAATGCTGCTGTCCAAAGGTGCCCCCTGAGCTTCTTCATCCAGAGTGGAGGCACTCTAATACAGGAGGTGTGTTACTGGTCAGATCGGCAGGTGAAAACAGGAAGAAAAAAGCCTAAAAAAAGGAAACTAATGCAACCACCACATCTAATGATTGGTAAGACAGGCCATAGATTATGCAATTACTTTAGTCCCCCATCAACATAGTCAGTGTTAATGGGGAATCCCTCCCACAGTGCTCTTGTGTTTTGCCAGTGGGCAACGTTGGGAGTCTTCTCTGTCAGAAGAACACAATGATCAGTGTTGCTGGATATAGCCGGCGGCACTAACTGTTCAGGAAAAACCTGACAGGCTAGTTGTACACAAATAATTGATGCAATATTTTACATTTTTGGTTTGCGATTTAATACTGCTTTATGGATTGCGGCAGCATACCTTAACGGCCAGATTTACATACCAGGAGCCTGTAGAGACACAACCTCTACCCTCCCCAGGATGCCTTACGGCCTCAAACACGTGACATTGAGAGGTTACAGGTTAAAGTCCTCTAGTGTAAAATCCCTGAGACTTTCCCATACACAGAGAGCCACAGGTTGTGTGTGCAGCTGCCCATATAAGTGAATTGCTGAATATGGCCATACTCAAGTAAACACCAATGGCTTGTACATTGGTATTGAACCCCTTCCTGCCCAGCCCCGGAATCCCTTTAAGTTGGTCTTTACAGTTAGCTAAGACAGTGCAGAATTTCACTTACCAGCAAGGAAGCAGCAGTAGAGCGACTCCGCAATGGGTAGGCCAGAAAGGAAGCAATGCCATAGAAGCAGGTGAGTGGTTTTATGCTCTTAGGTCCTGTTCAGATTATTATTATTATTATTATACAGTATTTATAAAGTGCCAATAGTTCGCTCAGCGCTGTACATTACAAAGGGGGACAGAACATGTGACAGAACAGTACCAATACAATGCAAAACATGAGGGGATCGAGGGCCCTGCTCTTTCGAGCTTACAATCTAGGAAGGAGGGGATGGTGGTACAGGAGGAGATAGCTGTGGGGGATGAAGTGGCAGGAAGAGTGTAGGAGGTCGGCAAGTTAGCAGGGGGTGGGGTAGGCTTCCCTGAAGAGATGGGTTTTCAGGGTGCGCCTAAAGGAGAGGAGAGTAGGTGATAATCTGATCGGTTGGGGCAGGGAGTTCCAGAGGATGGGTGACACCCTGGAGAAGTCCTGGAGGCAGGCATGGGAGGAGGAGACTAGGGAACTAGAGAGAAGGAGGTCTTGTGAGGAGCGGAGTGTGCGTGCTGGGCGGTACTTGGATATTAGGTCAGTGATGTAGTTCGGGGCAGTATGGTGGACAGCTTTGTACGTCAGTGTTAGGATTTTGAATTTGATCCGTTGCGCAATCGGAAGCCAGTGGAGGGATTGGCAGAGGGGGGTGGCGGAAACGGAGCCCAACCTCTCTCAACCCCCCACCTCACCCCCCCAGTCTCTGCCCGAATCACACACCCACTGAGCGACACATCAGACTGGATGTCGCTCCACTTCCCCAAACTGAACCTCTCCAAAACCGATATGGGCGTAGAGGAAATACAGGCAGAAGTGCATATTTATGCCCACATTTTCCCAAGTGTACAAAAATGCGCTGAAATGCAAAACGCACTAGCAGTACCATTGTGTCTTAAAAGCATCACAATTGCAGGTAGCAGTCACATGTCTTGTTGCTCATTTTCCGTACAAAAAATGTGCAAAATGCGTGTCACACAATGCACTTGGCTCAGTGGCAAAATTTGGTACATGAGCAAGAGGCCCATTCAAATGAATAGTGCTGCTCCAAAAATGCACCAAAAAAAGATGTAAATGGGGTGTTCTAGGGAGAGCAAAACCAAGTTGCCACCATTGGCTGGATTGGTAGTGTGTCATGGACCTGTCATATACTTTTTTTTTATCACCCCACCATAACCACCAAGCCTATAAACATCCCATGCAGTGACCTTCTACAACTTCAATTCCAAAAAAGTTGGGACATTGTGTAAGTTCTACATAAAGATAGAATGTGATGATTTAAACCCATACTTTATTCACAATAGAAAATAGAAAACATATCAAACATGTAAACTGAGAAAATTTACCATTTTAAGCAAAAAAAAAAAGGTCATTTTGAAACTGATGGCAGCAACACGTCTCAAAAAAGTTGGGATAGGGCAACAAAAAGTTTGCAAATTAAGCGGTACTAACAAGGAAGAACTGGAAGAACATTTTGCAACTAATTTGTTTAATTGGCAACAGGTCAATAACAAGATTGGGTAAAAAAAGAGCATCATAGAGAGTCAGAGTGTCCTAGCAGTAAAGGTGGGCAGAGGTTCACAAATCTGTCAATGTCAGGGCAGGAGCTGTGGAACGGACAGGCAGGCCTAGTGTCACGCACTGACTGATGACAACCACCACCCACAGTCCGGAGTCCCTCAGGGCGCGGAGTCTAAGTCCCAGGCTGCCCTTCACCAGGGCCCCTGATGGTGGGGATGGACTTGACACAGCCAGGAACCAGGTCGCGGCCCCCGAGACACCCCAGCTGTGGTAATGGCCGCCGCCAATGGCGTGTAGCTGGTAGGAACCAGATCAGACAATAGCGTAGTCGGGCAGGCCGGGTCGACAACAACGGGACAAACGGTACAGAACAGTAGACAAGAATAACAGGTCACAGGCCAAGTTCAGCAATGGGAGGTCAGATCAAAGGAAAATTCAGAGAATGGTCTAGTCAAGCCGAATCAGATTCCAGGAGAGTCACGAGAGTATAAACAGAGCTATTGCAACACTAACACACCAGACACAAATGCAGAGAGCATTTGCAGACAGCAGTCTTAAATGTGATGAACCACACCCTTCTGAGGAGGAGCCGCAGAAGCCTGAAGGTACAAAGGTTCCCACCATGCTTTGCAGAAACCCAAGATGGACACCAGCGCATGGGATGCACAAGCTCTGAGGAAAGGTAGGACCTTGACAGTCAAAAGATGTGCCTAAAAATTGTCAAGCAATTTCAGAATAATGTTCCTCAACTTAAAATTGCAGACATTAAATATACTGTATCATCATCTACAGTACATAATATCACCAAAAGATTTCAATAATTTGGAGAAATCTCTATGCACCAGGGACAAGGCCGAAATGCAATATCAGATGCCCCTGATCTTCGGGCCCTCAGGCAGCACTGCATTAAAAGCAGGTAAAATTCTGTGATGGACATTACTACATGGGCTCAGGAATACTTCCAAAAATCAGTCTGTGAACACAATTTGGTGTGTCATCCAAAAATGCAAGTTAAAGCTCTATCATGCAAAGAAGAAGCTGTATCTGAACATGATCCTGAAACTTCACCATCTTCTCTGGGCTAAAGCTCATTTAAAATGGTCTGTTGCAAAGTGGAAAACTGTTCTGTGGTCAAACAAATTCAAATTTGACATTCTTTTAGGCACCATGAGCGCAGCATCCCCTGGACTAAAGAGGAGAGGGACCTTCCAGCTTGTTAGTTCAAAAGTCTGCATCTCTGATGGTATGGGGGTGCGTTACTGCTTATGGAATGGGCAGCTTGCACATCAGGAAAGGCACCATCAATGATGAAAGATATCTCCAGGTGTTAGAGCAGCATATGCTCCCATTCAGACAATGTCTTTTTCAGGGAAGGCTTTGAATATTTCAGCAGAACAATGCTAACCCACATACTACATCTATGACAACAGCATGGCTTTGTAGTAGAAGACTCCAGGTGCTTAACTGACCTGCCTGCAGTCCAGACCTTTAACCAACTTAAAATATTTAGTGCATCTTGAAACAAAAAATAGGACAAAGAAGACCCAGGACAGATGTGCAGTTAGAATGGGACAGCATTCCTCTCCCAAGACTCCAGCAATGGGTCCTCTCAGTTCCCGAACCTTGACAGTGTTGTTTAAAGAAAAGGGGATGCTAGCAAACATGACCCTATCCCAACTTTTGTGAGATGTATTGCTGCCATAAATTTCAAGATTACCTTACTTTTTGCTTACAATGGTACATGTTCTCAGTTTTAAAGCTTTGAGATGGTTTCTATTTTCTATTGTGATTAAAATATGAGTTTATGAGATTTGCAAGCCATCACATTTTGTATGTAGATTTTACACAGTGTCCCAACCTTTTTTGGACTTGAGGCTGTATTTTTTTCTTTTTTAGACTCATTAGCGTGTACGCTAGCTAAAACATTTTAATGACTTCACAGTCACAATAAAATAGATCAGCTTCGAAAGGAAACAAAACATAAGGAATACATAAAAAAAACAGCTACATACCATTCTACACAGCAATGAAAGGGTAGGGCAACCAAAAATGAGACCATACAAGCTGGAAGAGATGGTGAGCTATGAAAACCTGCGTCACTGCATACTCTTCTTCAGGAACTTCAGAGTGCAGTACAAGTATGGCAACGTGTATCTTGATGAGGACACAAGTTCAGTGTGTGGCAGAGAGTATTACATAAAATAAGTTTATATAGGGGGCAATAAACAAAATTAAGCCAATGTGTATTAAAGTACAAAGTTGGTTCTTTCGGGGCCGGAACCTCATATAATAACTAAAGTATTAGAATCATATTGCAGATGCCTTCCTGGAACAGGAAGTAGATGGTAGATCCTTATCTAGATTGAGATCTGGTTCACATGAAATTCTAGACAACAAATGTCAGTGGTCATGGTAAGTAATACTGCAGGTGACTTTCACTTTTCTTAGTAAGCGTGGTTATTTTTAAAAGTATCGAATGTCTGTTGTAAGGAATCTCCAGTTTAAAGCGGAGCTCCACCCAAAAGGGGAAGTTCCGCTTTAAGGACTGCTCCCCGCTCCCCATTAAGGATTGGCACCTTTGGGGAGCAGGTACCTGAATTTGACAGGTACCCGCTCCCACTTCTGGTCCACTCGCCTAGGCGATCGGAAGCAGAATGTGTCCTCCCTCCCTCTTTGTAGTCTTTTGGGACACGTGACAGGTCCCAGAAGACTACAGGACCATTCATGAAGTGCAGCGCTACTTGCGCATGTGCAGTGGGTACCTGGCTGTGAAGCCACAAGCTATCACAGCCAGGTGCCCACACTGGAGATGCCGGCCTCCTGAAATACAGGATGGCCAGTGAAACGAGCTGCGGGGGACAAACCACGGGACCGAGGGACAGGTAAGTGACTGTTTTTTAAAAGTCAGTAGCTACAGTTTTTGTTTTTTATGTTATTTTGTTATTTTTTGATAGGTTGAGTGGAACTCCTCTTTAAATTAAAATTGTGGACTTTTCACCACTCAATTCTGTCTTGCCTTTTACCTATTTTGCCAGTAGGCCCACACCTACCCTCCCCTTACCCCCTATCCCCACCTCTTTCCTTTGTGCTTTCCTTTCCCTTATCCTACATCTTCTTACTATCCTTTATCCCCTTTACCCACCATTCTTCTCCAACTCACCTATGCATTCCTTAGAGGCCATTGCCCTCCTCCTATATACTAACCCTACTGACCTCTACCACAATTTTCCAAAAATACTCTCCTCACCTTTATTATATCCCTTGGCATATACCTAGCCTTTCATGCTAAACATGAAATTGGAAACAGTGTTTAAACCACCTTGTGTTCCATGATAGGGGACCTTTCCATCTATCTCTAACAGCAACAGTTAACCACTTGACCTCCAGAGGATTTACCCCCCTTAATGACCAGGCCTCTTTTTGCTACTCGGCGCTGCACTAATTCAACTGATAATTGCAATGCTGCACCCAAACGAAATGTATGTCCTTTTTTTCACACAAATAGAGCTTTCTTTTGGTGGTATTTGATCACCTGTGCGCTTTTTATTTTTCACGCTATAAACAAAAAAAGGCCAACAATTTTGAAGAAAAACGATATTTTTTTACTTTCAGCTATAAAAAATATATAGTAAACTCAAAGTTGGTTATAAATTTAGGCCAAAATGTATTCTGCTCCATGTTTTTGTTAAAAAAAATCCCAATAAGTGTATATTGATTGCTTTGTGTGAAAGTTATAGCGTCTACAAACTATGGTATAGATACTGCAATTTACGCCATTTTTTTGCTATACAGCGCTGCGCTAGTTTAACGGACAATTGCACGGTCATGCAATACAGTACATAAAAGAAATTTACATTCTTTTTTTTTCCCACAAATTGAGCTTTCTTTCGGTGGTATTTGATCGCCTGTGCGGTTTTTATTTTTTGCGCTATAAAAAAAAAGACTGACAATTTTGAGGAAAAAAAACAATATTTTGGACTTTTTGCTATAAAACATGTCCAATAAAAAAAAATTTAAAAATCAAATTTAGTCATAAATTTCTGCCAAAATGCATTCTGCGACATGTCTTTGCTAAAAAAAAACCCAATACGTGTAAATTAATTGGTTTATGTGAAAGTTATAGCGTTTACAAATGGCGGGAAAGATACTGGGATTTTTAGGTTTTTTTTATACTAATAATGGCGGCGATCAGCGACTTATAGCGGCGATCAGTGACTTATGGCGGTGATCAGCGACTTATGGCGGGACTGTGGGACTGCGGCGGACATTCTGACATTGGGGGGTACTGACTTGGGGTCACTGACATCCTCAGTGACACCAATACAGTGATCAGTGCAAAAAGAAAAACACTGACACTGTACTAATGGCACTGGGGAGGAAGGGGTTAGGTTTATTATTCAGGGAAAGGGTTAACTGTGTGAGGGGAGTGTTTTACTAGGGGGCGGGGGTGTGTACTGCAGGGAACACAGCTGATCGGGAGAGAGAAACTCTTCTGTCCCGATCAGTGTGTCCTGGAGCTGTTAGGGAACTGACAGAAAGCACAGCTACTGCAGCTGTGCTCTCTGTCAGCGATTGCCACTGATCGCCGGGACATAGCCGGTAACGACCGGCTGTGACCCGGTGACTGACATCCGTGGCTGTGATCGGCGGGACAGGTAGGGCAGCGGCGCGCCTCGCATATGCCAACTACCTGTTTTCAAAACACATGTTTTAAAACGTGCTTTTGCCCAGCCGTGCCGCCTTGCTGCCGTATTTATACAGTGGCTGGGCGGCATGTGGTTAAAGAACAATTCCAGGTATGGATATCTTTACATACTGTAGTTACATTGGTCCAGCTTTGACCAATGTAACTATGTACAGTATATACCATACTAATGGACTCCCTCTTGAACAGTCTTTCTCAACCTTTTCAACACATAGGAACCCTTGAAATATCTTTCTGGTCTTAAGGGACCCCTGCTAAAAGTTACTATATCTACAATTCGTGATACATTAGTGTGATGGTCAGTGGGAAGAATGCTCCTTACACTTGTGGTCTTTGGGAAGAGTTACCACCCTACAGCTAGCTAAAAAGATCAATGGTGTCAGTGGAAACTTATCTGAGAGGAAGAAATTGCTCTTTGCTCAAGGAACCCCTAGCAACCTCTGGAGGAACCCTAGGATTCCAAGGAACCCTGGTTGAGAAACCCTGCTCTAGAACCTGGAAATTATTGTAGTAGACATTGCTACTCCAGTGATCTCCACTAGCTTCCAGTTCCCATGTCAAGCAGCTGCCCTGCTGCATTCCAATCACAGAAGGCTGGCTGCAGGCAGGACAGTGACCTCACATTCTCTACCTCTTCCAATCAGAGAATGCTTTGCATTCATTGAGAAAATGTAAAACATTTTCTGAGTAGCATCTGTGCCAAACGGATGACCTCGTGTGTTCAGAACACAGCAGGGCAGCAAGTCAGCACAGAATCCAGGAAGCTAGTGGAGATCACTGGGGTAGCAGTCATTGGTGTATTTAGGTTTTGTGCTGCCCTAGACAACACAAAAATCGTCTGTGATCACGGACACCGACCAACACCAATCCACCCTGTCAGGGAAGGCCTGCCCATAGTGCAGTTGCAGTTCTGCGTCGCACAAATAGGCGCATGTGCAGAGTCCTTACCAGTCAAACAGATGTGCAGGTACTTGGACATCGGCGCGCTCACGTGCGCGTGAGCATGCGCACTCGCACATGCGCGCGCGTCTGTCACTAATGCTGGCGCCAAAAGGGCTATTTAAACTGGCTGCAGTAGTTGTCCCATTGCCGTATGGTCTTTTCTCTGCTCGTGTTCCCTGCTTTCTGTGATTGACTCCTGATACCGAACCAGCCTGTTCCTGATCTCTGCTTGATTGCTACCTGCCCTGACCTCTGGCTTGTCTTGCATTATTCTTCTGTCTCTGCTCCTGTCTGATTGATCTTCCGTTGCTGACCTGGCCTGTGACCCGACTACTCTTCCTCCTGCCGCTTAAGCCTGATCTGCCTGACCGATATCGAACCCGGCTCGTCTGACCCTGCATCCTCAGCACGCTGCGCTCGAGTATCCATCCATCCTGCACGGCTACAGCAGAACCCTGCCCCTTGCCTGCAACTCATCAGCTCACCTGCTATTACTGGACTGATCTCAGGCACCCCACCGTGCCCCTGCGACCGCTGTCTCACCATCAGCAGTCCTTGAGCCGGAGCTGTACGGGAAGCCTGCCTCTTCTCGTCAGGCTCACTATCCAGGTACGTGACACACACCCCTTTCCCCCTCCTGTGGAGAGAGCCTGACATTGACCAATAACACCCCTGCCCCCCACCTGGGAGAGCCTTCCACTAGCCCCCCTCCACCTCGGCTCTATATACATCATTAAGTAGCCCGCAGCCTCTCTCGGATCCCACCTGGTTCCCATGGAGCACATAGCCCTTCTATCATCCCTTCTTCTGCGTGGGAGGTGCTGCCCCCCTGAAAAATACCGCCTAGACAAGTGCCTTGTTTACCTTGTGGCAAATACGATCCTGGACAGTGATTTCCAGCTTCTAGAGAGGCACCACAGGTATATACATAGTTACATTGGGCCAAGCTGGACCAATGTAACTGTAAAGATATCCATACCTGGAATTATTCTTTAATCTGTACAAGCTGCTCTGGTGGAATGATTTTGTTATACAATTAAATGAGAGGGTTCAAATCCCAGCTACGAGACAGTTCTGTAATCAGTTCCCCAGTTTACTTACACCTTCTAAATTCACACTGAAGGGTATAAACCTGGCTATGACTATCAGGATGAAATTATCCCAGTTACTGCAAAGTTAAGAATGTAAGCTCTGATGTATTTTCTCTGTTGTTGTTTGTATTGAACTGTAGGTCCTGTTGTTCTGATATATGCTTACATCTAGCGATGGTTTAGTGCCACTACCACTTATTTTATTGTGTGATTTGGTATCTCCCATGTCCTTACCCCTTTTGTAGTGGTAGTTCCTTCAGTCTTACCTAGGTCCTTCCTGTTTCTTCCATGTTTCCTCATTCAGTGTTAGTTCTTTACAAAGACGGGACTTACAGTGATACTAAAGTCTTGTTTTTTTTTTCTTAAAAATGACAAACATGTCTATACTTACGTGCGCGGTGCAGTGGTTTTGCACAGAGCAGCCCTGATCCTCCTCTTCTTGGGTCCCCCACCGGTGTTCCTGGCCCCTCTCTCCTCTAGGTTGCCCATATATCAAACAGCTTGCTATTGGGCACCAGAGCAGGCACCCAACCGAGCCATGGTTCTGCATGCCCATTAACACACAGAGCCATGGCTCGGCCCTGCTGCCTCCCTCTCCTGATTGGCTCACTGGCTGTCATTGACAGCTCAGCCAAACAGGAATGAGAGTCCCAGGAGAACCGAAGCTCTCATGGACATTGCTGGATCAAGAGGGGGCTCAGGTAAGTGTTCGGAGGGGCAGGGGGGGCTGCTACACACAGAAGGTGCATTCTATGCATGAAGGTAAAACCTTGAGACTTTAGCACCACTTTAAGAAAGTCATTGTATTCTTTCACTTTGTCTGGAAAAAATCGTCTGTACTGCAATTATCAGAAGAAAAATTGCATTGGATTCAACTTCTGTGTCTTACACAAAGACAGACAGGCCTCATGCACACTGAACATTTTTTCAGCTACTCCTAGGGGTGTCTGGCATTTTTTTCTGCCTCTAAATGTCCCTCCATGTTAGCCTATGTGTCCATGCAAACATAGGCTATTAGAGGAGTTTAGGGGCAGAAAAAAGCCCCACTGCCAGTGTATCCAGGAGCAGCGACATTATGGCAGAAGAAAATGCCTTATGCATCTAAATGCATCTAAACACGCCTAAATAAAAAATGAATTAACTCTCAAATTTCAAGTGTTTTTTATGCCAAAATGCTGCTGCCAGGAGGAAAGACATCTAGGAGAGATAAAGAAGTGTCCAGTGTGCAGGAGGCCTTAAAGTGATATAATAGGCTGATTTTTTTTTTCTTCTCTGGTCCACTGTCGGCGCTCCTGACCCCTCCTTCTTGCCAAGTGCCCCCATAGCAAGCAGCTTGATATGGGGGTACCTGATCAGGCTCACTCCCGAGCCACAGCTTTGTATGTCCATTCAGACACAGAGCGCAGCTCAGCCCCACCCCTGCTCTGTCCTCATTGGCTCACTGCCTGAGATTGAATATAGTGGGAGCCAATGGCTCCCGCTGCTGTCTCAGCCAATGAGGAGGGAGAGACCCCAGTGAGCTGCTGATCTTGTACACATCATAGAGTAGAAAGGGGTTCAGGTAAGTATTGGGGGAACTGGGGGAGCTGATGCACAAAGAAGGGGTTTTTACCTTCATGTTACAACCACTTTAACCACTTGCCCTCCAGAGGATTTACCCCCCTTCCTCACCAGGCCATTTTTTGCAATACGGCACTGCGTTACTTTAACTGACAATTGGGCGGTCATGCAATGCTGCACCCAAATGATTTTTGCGTCCTTTTTTCCCACAAATAGACTTTTCTTTTGGTGGTATTTGATTGTCTCTGCATTTTTATTTTTTGCGCTATAAACAAAAAAAAGACCCACAATTTTGAAAAAAAACCTATATTTTTTGACTTTTTGCTATTAAACATGTCCAGTAAAAAGATTTTAAAAATCAAATTTCATCATAAATTTATTCCAAAATGTATTCTGTGACATGTCTTTGCTAAAAAAAAATCCCAATATGTGTAAATTAATTGGTTTACGTTAAAGTTATAGCGTTTACAAATGGCGGTATATATATACTGGAATCTTTTTTTTTTTCACTAGTAATGGCTGTAATCAGCGACTTATAATGGGACTGCAGTGGCCATTCTGACACTGGGGGGGGAACTGACTAACTGTCACTGACATCCCCAATGACACCAATACAGTGATCTGTGCTAATAAAAAGTACTGACACTGTACTAATGACACTGGGCAGGAAGGGGTTAACATCTGTGGCGATAAAAGGGTTAACTGTGTGCTCTTTTACTGTGTGCTGTGCTTTACACTGTAAGCATACTGCTTTGTAGTGTTCTGCTATGCAGAGCAATACAAAGCAGTGTGCAGGAGCTGACAGGGGAGAGATCTGTATTGTTTATACAGAGGTCTCTCCCCCGTCAGTGATACTCAGTGATCACCGGGTGCCAGTGGGGAATCATTGGCCGGGACATGGTGATCGACAGCCGAGGCCGCAAATGGCGGCGCGGGTAGGGAGCGCGCGCCCCCTACCTAGAAATGCAAAATCATGTGTATATAAGTGATTTTGCACAACCATGCCACCCTGTAGCAGTATTTCTGCTATAGGTCGGTGCAGAAGCAGTTAAGGTGCCTGTGGATAGTGCCAAGTCAGCAGGTGACAATGCTGTCCAGACAGACAGGGTCTATGGAGATATGTCAATGCATAAAGTGGCATAAGAAACAGAACATGCTGGGACGTGGCCAAGAGGAGTTCTCATCCTGGCTTATGTATTGCTTCAGGACATACGTTTCCATGCACAGTGCTTACTTTCATACAAATAAAAATTGGGACCACATTTTAAAGCTTCAGGCACAAACACACCTTTCCATATTCCTAACTATAAAAATATACCTCTGGGCAGGATTGTTCAATTGTAAACAGAAGTGATCTTCACAGTTAATTCCTAAATTTATATACAGAATATACCTGAAAGTACTGCTACTGCTGTACTGTTGGAGATAAGAGCTGTGGTTCTGTCACGTACCTGGTTGGGGAGCCTGACGTGGAGAGAGGGCGTCCTCTTACTACTCCCGCTTGGAGCCCCTGATAGTGTGAACAGAGGGCGCAGAGCCAGGAGTGGCACGAGTGCTGGGTGGATCTGGAGCTGGCGGCAGGTAGCTGGGGACCCAGGAGCTCCGGATGCAGACAAGGTGCGGGTGCAGAAACGTAGATGCAGCAGCGGGCAGGTATGGCGGCATTCAGGATGCAGACTGGGACTGGACACCGGAGCGTGACCAGGATGCAGGCCAGGTGCAGGACCGTGGGTGCAACGGCAGGTGAGTATGGCAGCCGTCAGGATGCAAGCCAGGTGCAGGTAAGTAAAGGTAGAAAAAGTCAGACAAGCTGGGTCAGTATTAAGCAGGCAGATTAAGAGCAAGGAAGCAGGCAAGCAGATGGTCAGGGATAGCCGGGGTCGGTGCAGGCGGACTTCTTTCTTAGTCAGGCAAATCAGAATGCAGGTAACAGGATCAGGAATATGTGCAGGAACGTTGTAGACCAGAAGGTATTGATTTTACTGTTCTGCAGGTTTAAATAGCCTGCCTAGCGTGACGTGTATGCTTACTGCGCATGCGCGAGTTTTCCGCGCTACTGAGCATGCGCGCCCGCACGCTCCCGCGCCTGCGCACTCGCACTGCCACGGCCCGAGAGGATGGCCTGCGCACGGCTGCACCGCGACTAAATCCCTGACAGGTTCTTATACAGGAAAGCAATCTTGCCGATTATCCACCCCTCTTCTCCCATTGTTCAATCACAGAATACCTTACGTTGTGTGAATGGTAAATTATGAATTTACTGCCTACGTCAATATCTTCAGAACAGTAAGAAGTAAGAACAGGAAACTAGGGGGGAGATTTACTTCTAACTTCAACTTGTTCAACTAAGCTTTGACAATAAATCCTAGAAGCTGATTGGTTACTGTGCACAGCTGCACCAGATTCTGTGTGCTCCAGTTTTAATAAATCTCCCCCGATGTTTCTAAAACTCTTTCAATGTAAATAGTTAGCTGTTTTGGGTAGACATGGCCTCCGACATGAAAAGAAAGATATTCCAGTTCCTTTGATTTAGATGGCACATAAGGACAAACAGATTTGTAGGTAAAACATGCCCAGAAGTAAAACCTTTCCACAGACTGATGATTTCAATAATGCAGGAATCCTGAATTATTTATTGAAAACACATCCACCTTGTTATGTTGTAAATACAACATTGTTTAGTTTTGTACTAGTTTGCTTTACCAAAGGGAAATATGGAATTTTATTTCAGTAATCGTTTTATTACCATATACTACCTGCTGTTTCCTAAGAATTGTTTGTATTATTAATAAGGTCTTTCAATGTCACCTTAGAGAAGACTTAAAAAGTGGGAGCATCCTGAAAAGTAAAATATTTCTTGGATGTTAGATACTGAAGCACCAGAGAGAGCTTTGGGGGAATATATAGCTATCTGTATAAATCCTTTCTTCAGAATCTAAAAGATGCCAGAAATGGATAGTACATCAGGCATACACACCAGCAATTGAGCCAAAGAAAATGACTGATTATACTAGACAGATGTGCTTTTCATCAGGGCCATATCTATATCTGGGGGTGCAGTATACAAAGTCAATGGGCATAATGTCAACGGTGTGACAGAGATGCAGGGAATCAATATTCCTCATTCTCTCAGCATGCTTCTGAACCCCGAGTCACCAGTCAGAAATAAAATCTGATACATAGCGCAAGGTGGTGCAGGAGTGAACAGGGAACACTAGTATGTGTAAGGCTGTCATTAGATTAGGATGGTTAAACAGAACCTGTGCCTCCTTATATCAAGTGTCCCTATCAAAGTCCTCCTTTACATCAGGGGTCCCCATCAGAGTGCCCCTTTACATCAGATGCCCCCATCAGACTGCCATCTTACATCAGAAGCCCCATCAGAGTGCCGTCTTAAATCAGATGTCCCCATCAGAGTGCCATCTTACATCAGGTGTCCCCATCCGAGTTCACCCTTACATCAGGTGTCCTCACTAGAGTATCCCCTTACATCAGGTGTCCTCACTAGAGTATCCCCTTGCATCAGGTGTCCCCATCAGAGTGCCCTCTTACATAAGGTGTCCCCATCAGAGTGCCCCACTTACATCAGGTGTGCCCATCTGAGTTCCCTCTTACTCCAGGTGTCGCCATCCGAATGCCCCCTTGTAACACTTGTCTGCATCAGAATGCCCCCTTACATCAGATGTACACATCAGAGTGCCCCCTTACATCAGATATCCCCATCAGAGTGCTGTCTTACGTCTCGTGTCCCCATCCTAGTACCCCCTTACATCAGGTGTCCCCATCAGAGTGTCCTCTTACATAAGGTGTCCCCATTGGAGTGTCCTCTTACATAAGGTGTCCCCATTGGAGTGTCCTCTTACATAAGGTGTCCCCATCAGAGTGTCCTCTTACATAAGGTGTCCCCATCAGAGCGTCCTCTTACATAAGGTGTCCCCATCAGAGCGTCCTCTTACATAGGGTGTCCCCATCAGAGTGCCCCCTTGTAACACTTGTCTGCATCAGAATGCCCCCTTACATCAGATGCCCCATCAGAGTGCCGTCTTAAATCAGGTGTCCCCATCAGAGTGCCATCTTACATCAGGTGTCCCCATCCGAGTTCACCCTTACATCAGGTGTCCTCACTAGAGTATCCCCTTACATCAGGTGTCCCCATCAGAGTGCTGTCTTACGTCTCGTGTCCCCATCCTAGTACCCCCTTACATCAGGTGTCCCCATCAGAGTGTCCTCTTACATAAGGTGTCCCCATCAGAGTGCTGTCTTACGTCTCGTGTCCCCATCCTAGTACCCCCTTACATCAGGTGTCCCCATCAGAGTGTCCTCTTACATAAGGTGTCCCCATCAGAGTGCTGTCTTACGTCTCGTGTCCCCATCCTAGTACCCCCTTACATCAGGTGTCCCCATTGGAGTGTCCTCTTACAGTTGCAAGAAAAAGTATGTGAACCCCTTGGGATTATGTGGAGTTTTGCATGATTTGGGCATAAAATGTGCTCTGAACGCCATCTAAGTCACAACAATAGAAGAACACAGTCTGCTGAACATAATACTACACAAACATTAGATGTTGCCATGGTTTAATTGCACATAACATGTAAACATTCACAGTGCAGGGAGGAAAAAGTATGTGAGGCCCTAGCTTAATGACTTCTCCCAGAGCTAATTGGAGCCAGGAGTGAGCCAACCTTGGCTCCAATCAGTGTGGTGATATTGGATGTGTTGCCGACAGCTGTCCTTCCCCTAAAAAACACACACCTGTTTTGGGTTTACTGGTTTCAAGAAGCACTGTCTGATGTGAACCATGCCTCGTAGAAAAGAGCTCTCAGAAGACCTATGATCAAGAATTGTTGACTTGCATGAAGCTGGAAAGGGTTACAAAAGTATCTCCAAAAGCCTTGATGTTCATGTGTCCACGGTATGACAGACTGTCTACAAATGGAGAAAGTTTAGCACTGTTGCTACTCTCCCTAGGTGTGGTCGTCCTGTAAAAATGACTGCAAAAGCACAGCGCAGAATGCTGCATGAGGTAAAGAAGAATCCCAGGGTGTCAGCTAAAGACCTACAAAAATCTCTGGCACATGCTAACATTTTTGTTGACACATCTACAATAAGGAAAATATTAAACAAGAATAGAGTACATGGGAGGACACCACGGAGGAAGCCATTGCTGTCCAAAAAGAATATTGCAGCACGTTTGAAGTTTGCAAAAGAACACCTGCATGTTCCACAGCACTACTGGCAAAATATACTGAGGACAGATGAAACCAAGATTGAGTTGTTTGGGAAGAACACACAACACTATGTGTGGAGAAAAAAAGGCACAGCACACCAACATCAAAACCTCATCCCCACTGTGAAACATGGCGGAGGGAGCATCATGGTTTGGGGCTGCTTTGCTGCCTCAGGGCCTGGACGGATTGTTGTCATTGATGGGAAAATGAATTCCAGAGTTTATCAAAACATTTTGCAGGAAAACGTACGACCATCTGTCCGCCAACTGAAGCTCCGCAGAGGATGGGTGATGCAACAGGACAATGACCCAAAGCATACAAGTAATTCAACAAAACCATGGCTGCAACAGCACAGAATACGCCTTCTGGAGTGGCCCAGTCAGAGTCCTGACCTCAACCCGATTGAAATGCTGTGGCATGACCTTAAGAGAGCGATTCACACCAGACATCCCAAGAATATTGCTACACTGAAACAGTTTTGTAAAGAGGAGTGGTCCAAAATTACTCCAGATCATTGTGCAGGTCTGATCTGCAACTACAGGAAACGTTTGGTTGAGGTTATTGCTGCCAAAGGAGGGTCAAGCAGTTATTAAGTCCAAAGGTTCACATACTTTTTCCTCCCTGCACTGTGAATGTTTACATGTTATGTGCAATTAAACCATGGCAACATCTAATGTTTGTGTAGTATTATGTTCAGCAGACTGTGTTCTTCTATTGTTGTGACTTAGATGACGTTCAGAGCACATTTTATGCCCAATTCATGCAAAACTCCACGTAATCCCAAGGGGTTCACATACTTTTTCTTGCAACTGTACATAAGGTGTCCCCATTGGAGTGTCCTCTTACATAAGGTGTCCCCATCGGAGCGTCCTCTTACATAAGGTGTCCCTATCAGAGTGTCCTCTTACATAGGGTGTCCCCATCAGAGTGCCCCCTTGTAACACTTGTCTGCATCAGAATGCCCCCTTACATCAGATGCCCCATCAGAGTGCCCCCTTACATCAGATGTACACATCAGAGTGCCGTCTTACATCAGGTGTCCCCATCCGAGTACCCCCTTAGATCAGGTGTCCCCATAAGTGTGTCTTCTTACATAACGTGTCCCCATCAGAGTGCCGACCTTACATTAGATGTCCCCATCCGAGTACCCTCTTACATCAGGTGTCCCCATCTGAATGCCCCCTTGTAACACTTTCCTGCATCAGAATGCATCCTTACATCAACTGTCCCCATCAAAGCACTCTTTACATCATTTGTCTCCATCGGAGTCCCTCTTACATTAGTTGTCCCCATCAGAGTTCCCCCTTACATCAACTGTCCTCATCAGCTTGGAGCCCCTGCTGCTGCATGTTTGGTGGCCATTTATTGCCTCTGTGTACCTTCAGCAGATTGCATCCGGTGTTTCAGCCTGCTGTGTCATTATCCACTAGTGGGTTGGTGATTTCTGATATGTACATGTGCTGCTTTTTAATAAAGGTGTTTTTTTTTTGCTTGGTGTTAACCTCAGCACTCTGCTTTTTGCTATTTTCTGCTTTATGAGGTGATCCTGCCCAGATCTCATGGGAGCTGCAGGGGCGAACCAAATTCCATCCATCCATCCATCCATCCATCCATTCGTTCATCCATCCATCCTCCATTCATCCATAATCCATCCATCCCTTCATCCACTCCTCTACCATTCATCTACTATTGCAGTAATTGCTGCTATACAAAAGACTCACAATTTTCTTACAATTTTCTGTCCAATTTCCTTTAGATTTACCTTCAACTGTGTAGTGCAAGGATAAAGAGAAAACAGGTGGCGCACACACCTAGTGCATTATCCAAGGTTTATTGTAAGGAGTGAAAAAATATATTAAAAACATACTCACAAACGAAGCATGTATCTAAAAAGCATAGAAAAATGAGGCATTACCAGCAAGGCTCCCACTATCCATTCATTACACATCTGCATCAGAGGCTGGTCATCAGCTCTGAGGAAAGGGATTCGTCCCCAAAACGCGTCAGCCATTTGACCGCACTGACAGTGAGAACACCTTGCCCGCCGTTGTGGCCATCGTCATTTTTCTATGCTTTTTAGATACATGCTTCGATACATGCTTTGTCTGTGAGTATGTTTTTAATATATTTTTTCACTCCTTACAATAAACCTTGGATAATGCACTAGGTGTGTGCGCCACCTGTTTTCTCTTTATCCAGTGGCTGATTTCCCCGTCTGAGGAGGGCTGCACCCCTGAAGCATTTCCTTTGGTTGTCGCTGTCCTGGTACCCTTGGCTTCCTTTTTGGATGTGCATATCCTGAGGCGCTGGAGAGTACATAAAATATCCGGTTGTGTAGTGCAAGGGCCTGCCTAATTGGATACAATTGAAAGTGTTGCTTAGGTTTGACCTCATAGTATATGGTTTTTGGTAAATCTAAAGCAAAAATCTCAAGAAAATGTAATACTATATGGCTAGCCTAAGGCTGGTCATACACTACAATTTTCTGTCCAATTTTTGCCCAATTTCCTTTAGATTTACCTTCAACTGTGTAGTGCAAGGGCCTGCCTAATTGGATACAACTGAAAGTGTAGTTTAGGTTTGACATTGTATTCTATGGTTTTTGGTAAATCTAAAGCAAAATTCTCAAGAAAATTGTATAATGTATGGCCAGCCTATATGTGTTTATCCATGGACTAATTGTTGTTACACAGTACAGAGGAGCGTTGGACGGTCTGTGTAATTTTTGCACGTTTCTTTTGTTTTTGACAATGCCCCATTAGTAGCCCTGTACCCCATGTGATAAAGCCCAGAGTCTACCCACAGCTCGGACCTTGAAAATGAACTGCACTGGAGCAAGGGATCGGGTAAGTAATATACCTTACTCCTACACCCGAAGGCTAAATGAGCCATTAACCCTTGCAGTGCAGGGAAAGGAGGGACTGCGAGGGTAGCTGTTATCTAATTCCGAGGGTTCAACTTAAAAATAATATAAAGTAATCCCATTTAGACCTCATTCACACAGCTGATTACTTGCGTTCCCCGTGCTGGGCCATGTTTTGGCAGCATGGGGTTGAACAGGTGTAGTGTGCCAGCAGTGCCATAGATACCTATTGGAACAGATGGCTGCAAGGATACATCTGCTGGGTCCCAATGTCACATTTATGTGGGTGTGGGTGCATGGCTCCAAACGTACTAATGGTGCCCGTCTCTATAGACATTTATGGACCATGCAACACCTGTGCACCCCCATGATGGCAAAACACGGCCCAGCACAGGGCACACAAGTAATTAGCCATGCTAATGAGGTCTTATAATCAGTCTTTCCTGACCCCTCCATGGCAACATATGAGTGGATAGTCTTTGCCCCCACTTATATGTATACTTCCATGTAGTTAGTCAGGAAATGAAAAGTACCAGATAGCAATTTTCCTTATTCTTGACCTCTCCATGGCAGCATATTAGTGAGGTGGTGTCAGAGCAGGGGCGGACTGACCATTTGGAAACTCGGGCACTGCCCGAGGGCCCGGGGTCAGTAGGGGGCCCCATGAGATGCCCCTGGTACCTTTTTCATAGGGCAAGGACACAGGGGCCCCATGATCCCCTATTGCCTGGGGGCCCCATAAGTTGTCAGTCCGCCCCTGGGTCAGAGGCTACCCACTCATATACTTCCATGGAGTTAGTAATCATAGGAAAATTACAGTAAGTGTTGCATTGGAATTTTCCTTATTTTCTTTCTTATCAACTTCAATAATCCTGTCAAGGTAGCTTATATATGGGAGATATAGAAAGTAAAAAATTTCAATAGAATATGTGGGCATTGGAATGTGAAAGCTGCCGCTGTAGACTTTATTGGAAAAGTCCTGAGGATCCTTTTACACGGGCGTTCTGTGTTTTTCATCACTGCAGTCATGGTTTTTCCAAGAAAAAATGAATCAGTTCACATCAGTTTTTCATCAGTTTACATCCATTTTTCATAAGTTTTCATCCATTTTTTTTTTTTTAGCTTGCATCCATTTTTTCTTTTACAATGGATTTTATTAGAAATTACACGTCATCAGAAAAAATCCAAAGGTGAAAATATTGATACAAAGGAATGAGGCATACAATTCTTCCAATGAACAACATAAAAAATGTACTGAAGTACAGCCAAATAGGCTACATCCGTTTTTTCATACGTTTTCATCTGTTTTTCTTTAGTTTACATCCATTTTTTGTCCATTTACATCTGTTCTTCATCCGTTCCATTTCTTTTAATGGAAGAAAAATAGGGTTTACGTTCCGTTCAAAAAAACAGATGTTAACTGCTTCCCGACTGCCCTGTAGCAGAAATACCACTACAGGGTGGCATGGGTGTGCAAAAGCACATATATCTATATACACGTGATCTTGCATTCCTGGGCAGGGGGCATGCGTGTTCTACCTTCACTGCCATTCGCACCCATGGCTGTCAATCACTGGGTCCCAGCTGGTGATTACCCACCGGCGCCTGGTAATTACCGAGCATCTCTGACAGGGAGGAGGACTGTTTTGTTTACTAACAGTTCTCCTCACTGTCAGCTTGGGCACACAGCACAGCCATCCAGAGCAGTGTGATTACAGTGAAGCGCCAACACACAGCCCCCTAATAGAAAACTCCCTGCACACAGTTAACTCTTTGATCGCCCTCATGTTAACCCCTTCCTGCCCATTGCCATTAGTACAGTGTCAGTGCTTTTTATTAGCACTGATAACTGTATTGGTGTCAGTGGGGATGTCAGTGACACCAAATCAGTTCCCCCCAGTGTCAGAATGTATGCCACAGTCCCGTTATAAGTCGCTGATCGCTGCCATTACTAGTAGAAAAAAAAATTCCAGTATCTATACTGCCCTTTGTAAATGCTATAACTTTCACGTAAACCAATTAATTTACACGTATTGGGATTTTTTTATAGCAAAGACATGGAGCAGAATACATTTTGGCTTAAATTTATGCTGAAATTTGAGTTTTTTAAAAAGTAAAAAATACATTTTTTTCTCAAAATTGTATTTTTCCCCTACCGTCTTTCAGGCCAGCACTCTGAGAGACCTCGGCTCCTCCCCATCTGAGGAAACACCTCCACCTACAATAAAAAAGCTCCACTCCCCTCTGACCTCAGTTCAGGTGTTTCCTCCGGTGGGGAGACACGAGGAGGCGCAGGAGGACGATAGGGGAGCCGAGGGCCGGATAGCCGGCTGTGAGGCCCGACGCAGCCGGGAGTGAAGGCCGGAGTGTCCGGCTGCATATCCTCCCAGGGCAGGCTGCCAGCAGTGAGAGTGCATCCCGGGGGACGGGACAGGGCACTTACCTGCTCTTCGCCCCCCGACCCCCTCCGGCGAGGGGGGGTGTCGGGGTGGCCGTGGTGAGGTCTGGGGAGGATCGGGGGGAGTTCCGCTCCTTCCCATGCTGGCGGTCTGAGGGCTTTGCCGGGCCGGACGTCGGGAGACGGCGGTTTCCGGCGGAAGGGGCGGGGCTTCGCCCAGGGCCGCGACTTCCGCTTCCGGTCGCGGCCTTCACACCACGGCGGCGCGAAATTCGAATATGGCGGTGCGGTGCACAGCGGTCTGGGGGACAGACCTGCACCAGGCGACCACCCTCCGGTTCGGGATGTCGGAGGCACCGGGACCAGGAGATGCCAGCACCAGCCAGTCGCAGGTAAGGTGCCTCAGTGGAGGCCTCCCCTACCTGTGGGCCCCTAGCAGAAGGTAGGGCAAGGGGTCTGCGGTTTTTTCAGGCCCTTGTTGCTCTGCCGGGAAGCAGGGGGGGGGGGTGTTTAGTGTCGGACTGATTGGGCTTCCCTCCTCCCCCCTTTTCTTTTGTGTCTTGCAGGGCAAGGCCCGAGCTAAACTTAGGCACCAGGAGCCCAAGCGGAGATGCCCTTCCTGTAAGGAAGTTCTAAAAGAATCTTGGCGAAAGGTTCTTTGTGGCCCATGTATACAGGGGTTGGTGAGGGAGGAGAAGCCGGAAGAGGGGGACCTAGCTAGGTCAGTGAAGGAGTTGGCTACCACCTTCGACTCCTTCAAGTCCCTCATGGAGAGGTTTGCCCTCCCATTACCTACACTTCCCCCCCCCCCAGGTGGCTTCGGTGAGTCGTCGGGAACCCCTTATGACTGGGGAGGAACCAGTGGGGGACTCCCAGTCTGAGGAGGAATCAGCGGGTGAGGGTCCCTCAGAGGAAGGGAGGGGCCCCTCCCGGTATAAGTTGACCCTAGAGGAGGTTGATGAGCTCCTGGGGGCTATATACGAAACCCTGGACATTAAGGAGGAGGTTAAGGCCTTATCTCTCCACGACCAAATGTATCAGGGATTGGAGGAGCACCAGCACAGAATGTTTCCTGTGCATGACATTTTGGTAGACACGATTAAGAAGGAGTGGCAAGACCCGGAAAGGAAACCGTTCTTCTCAAAAGCATTGAGGAGGAGGTTTCCGTTTTCGGAAGACCCGGAGGCGGTCTGGAACAAGAGCCCCAGGCTAGACGCGGCCTTTTCCCAAACAACCAGGAGAACTGACCTAGCGTTTGAGGACATGGGGGTCTTACCAGACTTATTGGACAGAAGGGCAGAGTCTCTCCTTAGGAAGGCCTGGGACTCGACCCTGTACAACCTGAAGCCGGCCATGGCTACGACAGTGGTGGCCAGGAACTTAGAGTATTGGCTTACGCAATTACAGGCCCATATTGTGGCAGACTCTCCCAAGGAAAAAATCTTGGCCTCTTTTGAGACCCTTTTGCAAGGAGTGGGGTATATTGCGGATGCTTCCGCAGAGTCGGTGAGATTGGGGGCCAGGTCTGCTGCCCTGACCAATTCAGCCAGAAGGGCGCTGTGGCTAAAGACATGGCAGGGGGACATCACTTCAAAAGTTAGGTTATGCGGCATCCCCCTCACAGGAGACTGTCTGTTCGGCCCGGGGTTGGAGGAATTATTGGACCGGACAGCTGATAGGAAAAAGTCCTTCCCCCTCAAGAGGAAAATGCAGGAGGGGGGGACACGGAAGGCCCGCCCGGCAAAGAGGCTGAGCCTGCGACCGCCTGGTCAGGGTAGGTCGGCGGGACAGAGAGGTAGGGGAAGAGGGGGAGCGATTTTTCGCCCTCCTGAGCAGCCCCAAAAACCAAGGTGACTTGGTTCCTCCTGTGGGGGGAAGATTGGCGGCATTCCTCCCACAGTGGGAAGCCGTGGTCACCAGCCCCTTCATTTTGGATGTCATCCGAAGGGGTTACCGGTTGGAATTTCTGAGACCGCCACCCGAGACTTTTCTGGTGACGACCCGTCCAAGGGATCCGACGAAGGACGCGGCTCTGGTGGGCGCTTTGGAGATTCTGGAGTCCCAGGGGGTCATCTCCAGGGTTCCGGTAGCGGAGCGAGGGAAGGGAGTTTATTCCCATGTGTTTGTGGTTCAAAAGCCGTCTGGGGCGTTCAGACTGATTTTGAACCTGAAACCCTTGAACAAGTCAGTGCGTTACCGGAGGTTCCGCATGGATTCCATTTTTACGATCAGGTCCCTAATCCCACCAGGTGCATTCATGGCATCCATAGACTTGAAGGACGCCTACCTACACGTGCCCGTGGCGGAAGCCTCTCAGAGGTTCCTCAGGTTGGCAGTGGGGGGGGAGGAAGGGGTTCGACACTGGCAGTTCAGGGCTCTTCCATTCGGCCTTTCCTCCTCGCCAAGAGTATTCACCAAGGTTCTGTCAGAGGCACTGATTTCTATCCGCTTGAGGGGGATTTCAGTGGTGGCCTATCTGGACGATTTGCTGCTCTTCGCGGATTCAGAGGCTCACTTACGGCAAGACCTGGTTATAGTGAGGAACCATCTGGAAAGCTTGGGGTGGATTTTGAATCTGGAGAAGTCCTGCCTGGTGCCTTCTCAGAAGGTGATTTACTTGGGCTACACTCTAGACTCGGTAGACCAAAAGACCAGCCTGACTTTGGAAAAAGTCACCAAGTTGGAGGCCGGAGTCAGATTACTGCAGGGGAGCAGGTCGATGTCCATAAGACAGGCCATGTCGGTACTTGGATTGCTGACAGCGTCCATTCCGGCAGTTCAGTGGGCAGGTCTGCATATGCGTCCCCTCCAGTTGTGGATCCTGAGGGTTTGGGACAGGAAGTGTCACTCCCTAGAACGCAGGGTCTTGGTGCCCCCCAGTGTGAAAAGGTCTCTATGGTGGTGGAGGAGATCGTCCAGCATAACTCAGGGGCTGTTGTGGTACTTTCCGATTTCCGTGGAGGTCACTACGGATGCCAGCGCCAGGGGCTGGGGAGCCCACCTGGGAAATTTGGTGACTCAGGGGGAATGGTCCTTAGGGCAGAAGGACAAATCCTCGAATTGGAAGGAATTGAGGGCAGTGTGGGAGGCTCTGCACTCCTTCCAGGCGGAGGTCACGGGCCAGCACGTGCGTGTCCTGACGGACAATGCCACGGCAGTGGCTTATATAAACAGGCAGGGAGGGACGCGGAGCAAGGCCCTCGGGGCCTTAGCGGCGACACTGTTGTCCTGGGCAGAGCTGAATTTGGCGTCCCTGTCTGCGATACACTTAAAGGGGGAGCTGAACCAGAAGGCAGACTTCCTGAGCAGGACTCGGCTCAGGGAGTCGGAATGGGCCTTGAACCCCGATGTCTTTCAGGAGATTGTGCGAAGGTGGGGATCCCCGGATGTGGACCTTTTTGCCTCCGGAAGGAACAACAAGGTCCCAAATTTCTTCTCTCTATCCCGCTGGGACGGGTCCAGAGCGGTGGACGCATTAGGTCAGAGGTGGGACTACCGGCTTTGTTACGCCTTTCCCCCGGTTCCTTTGCTCCCCCTGGTCCTGAGGAAATTCAGGACAGAGGGGACCTCGTTAATCCTGATAGCTCCCTTCTGGCCGCGGCGGGCGTGGTTTGCGACCCTGAAGAGTTTGGCCTCTCGTCCACCCTGGGAGCTGCCTCCAAGAGTGGATTTGTTAACACAGGGGCCGGTTCTTTGCCCCAGCGTAGGAAGATTGCGGTTAACGGCCTGGTTTCTGAGCAGCAGCTCCTCTTAGAAAAGGGGTTCTCGCCTAGGGTGGTGGCGACATTACTGGCCAGTAGGAAGGAGGAGACCCAGGCCATTTATGGTAGGGTCTGGGGTTGCTTTACAGCCTGGTGTGACCGGACAGCTGTGGCAACCCATAGTTTGGTTTCTGTGTTGGAATTCCTGCAGGCGGGAGCGGACAAGGGATTGTCTGTCAGCACGCTCAAGGGCCAGGTCTCGGCCCTCAGTGTGTTCTTGGAGACGCCCCTGGCCAGGGAGGCGTTGGTGAGTAGGTTTTTCAAAGCTCTGGTGAGGCAGAGGCCTCCGAGGTCCAGACCATTTCCAGTGTGGGATTTGGCCAAGGTGCTCGGGGGGATGACTAGGGCTCCGTTCGAGCCCTTGGAGTCCTGTCCGATAGGTGAGCTCACCATTAAGACTGCTTTTCTGGTGGCGATTACCACGGCGAGGAGGGTGTGTGAGATGGAGGCCCTCTCGATCAGAACACCCTATCTCCGTATTTTTTCAGACAGGATCGTTTTCAGACCAGACCCGTCCTTCATTCCGAAGGTAGCTCGGAGTTTCCAGAGGGAACAGGACATTGTCCTTCCCTCATTTTTTCCTAACCCGGTGGGGGTAGATCAGGAGAGGTATCATTGTTTAGATGTCAGAAGGTGCGTTCTCCAGTATCTAGAGAAATCTAGGGAGTTCAGAAGCACCGAATCCCTTTTTGTTTTTTTTAAGGGGGCTAGAAGAGGCAAGAAGGCGTCTAGAAGGACGCTGGCCAGCTGGCTGCGGCTGGCGATTACAGGAGCATATCAGGCAGAAGGCCTGGAGGTCCCGGAGGGTATCAAGGCACATTCCACCCGAGCTGTGGCGGCTACCCAGGCAGAGTTAGCAGGGGTTTCCCCAGGGCAGATTTGCAGAGCGGCAACATGGTCCAGCTATGACACATTTGCCAAGCATTACAGACTGGACCTGGTCTCGGTGCAGGAGCAGGACTTTGGTCGTAAGGTCTTACAAGCAGTTAGCCCGCCCGAAGGGTGAGTACTCGCTTATCCTCTCAGAGTGCTGGCCTGAAAGACGGTAGGGGAAAAACCAAGTTACACTTACGGTAACGTCTTTTCCAGGAGTCTTTCAGGCCAGCACCGGTTTCCCACCCACTGTTGATATTGGTTATGTGAAGATGGCTTATTGTGATTATGTTGTCTCGCATTGTGTCTCCCCAGATGACCGGAGGATGCTTGGAGAACTGAGGTCAGAGGGGAGTGGAGCTTTTTTATTGTAGGTGGAGGTGTTTCCTCAGATGGGGAGGAGCCGAGGTCTCTCAGAGTGCTGGCCTGAAAGACTCCTGGAAAAGACGTTACCGTAAGTGTAACTTGGTTTTTTTTTTTATAGCGCAAAAAGTTAAAACTGAACAGGCAATCAAAGATCACCAAAAAAAATCTCAATTCATGGGAAAAAAAGGATGTAAATTTCATTTGGGTGCAGCGTTGCATGACCGCACAATTATCAGTTAAAGTAACACAGCGCCGAAACACATAAAATGACCTGGTCATGAAGGGGGGTAAATCCTCAGGAGGGCAAGTGGTTAACAGATGCGGACATTAACAGATGATCATCCAATTACATCCACTAGTCCATTGAAATACATGGGTGTCCATTTTTCATCCGTAAAAGGACAGATGAAAAACAAACATACGGAACGCCCATGTGAAAGGGGCCTGAGGCTTCCAGCTTGTTCCAGCTGAATGTCACTGACCTGGAAAAAGCATGCAAGAAGTTTTGACTTTACTGGCTACATGCTACTTCTAGGTCAAAGACTCATGCAAAACAGTAAAGTTGGTATTAGGTTTACTGACCATTCAAAAACTGAATTTGATCCAAGGGTTACAAAGGGCCAGTACAGTCCAGCCATTTGCTGATTTATCCAAATATAAAAAGTATAATTTATCCAATGGCATCTGGCAAATAATAATTTAAAAATATTCAATATGGTTTTAAAAGCAAATAGCTTGCTGAAATGTTAAAAACTGTCTTGTGACCTTCACAGGTTCTAAGTTGTAGGCTTTCCTTTAACCTCCCTAGTGGTATGATTATTTCAGATTTTTGGTGCTAAAAGCGGTACCATTATTTTGCATGGAAATATGTAGTTTTTTTATTGTAGGCTGTAATATTTAGGAATAACTCACTGAAATCTGTCCGAACAAAAGTCTAGTAAACATCCCGGGTATGATAAAATTTGAAACACAAAATCATAAAGTATAATTTAATAAATAATCATAAAAAATAATAATATAATAATATTACATTTAATTCAATAATATAATCAAACAAAAAACACTGAAATTTGAAATAGAGCGCCAAGTTCGCACATTGCTGAGCAAAGTCGCAAAATTGTTTTCAGTGTCTGATGACGAATTTCCCCACGAATCATTATCACTCAATTCTGCAAGTGGTTCTGATTTACTATCGCTGTTCTCTAGCTGGTCTAAACCCGCTTTTGACCTAAAGGGACACTTTTTGGACGCCGTGGCAGAAAGAACATTCAAAATGCAGACAGGGGACAGGACAAAGCATTAGGGACAAAATGTATGTGAAATGGGTTGAAACAGCAATGTTTTACTATGAAAAATCGTTCTGAAAAAAATGCCTTTTTTTAAATTTTCAAATTTCCCACCGCCAGCGGCGCCCGTACGTCCCGACATCACAGGGACCGGAACACAGGAGCCGGATGCCGGCATCTGCCGGAGGAGATGGCCGGGGACGCTGCAGGGGACACATCGCGGGAGCGAAGGACAAGGTAAGTGCGGCAGGGACTCCCTATGCAGCGCCGCATGGTAAGCCCGAGTGTAGCTCGGGGTTACCGCTTTTGGTACAGACATTTTACCCCGAGCTACACTCGGGAATACCGTTAGGGAGGTTAATGATGAAGTTGAAAGAGCAAGGGACCCTTACTACAGGGCATTATAGTGATACCACTGAGCAGTGCATATTTTCATCTGTTAGGACAAATGTATTGAGGTTGATTTACTAAAGGCTAATAGACTGTGCACTTTGCAAAGTGCAGTTGCACTCTGCAAGTGCAGTGGCTCCAGAGGTCAGTAAATGAAGTAAAGCTTCACTTTGCAAAGATTACCCAATCACACGCAAGGAAAAAAAAATTCTTACACATAATTGGATGATGAAGTCAGCAGAGCTTCTGCTCATTTGCTAAGCTCTGGAGCCACTGCTCTTGCAGAGTGCAGCTACACTTTGCAAAGTGCACACTCTATTTGCCTTTATTTGCCATTAGTAAATCAACCCCATTGCAGCTTTGTGGCTTCTGGTTTAAATCCTCCTTCCCTACCACCAGCCATCCAAGGAGACATTGTGACCAGTTTTGCCAATTTCCTCGGGTTACAAGATGATGGAAAGCTCATAGAACAATGCAAAACTGACTTATAAATTACAATTCACTTACAAATTGACTTATAAATAGTTTACCTTGACCAATATTTCCCATGTGCACTAGGTTGGTGCCAAAATGACCCATCAGCTTTTTGATTCTTTATATCAGTGGTCTCCAAACCGGGGGGCCAAATACGGCCCTTTGTTTGCTTTTATCTGGCCCATGGGATACTATTTAATTCACTGACTCCAATGAAAGGCATAGTTCCTCCTAATAATAACAATGATGCGCAACCAATGAGATAAATGATGGGGCATAATTCCCTACCAATGACACCCACAATGGGGCCCAATGACACCAATGAAGGGGCACAATACCTCCCAAAGACACCAATGATGAGGCACAATTCCTAGACCTCATCCAAGATGGCCACTCTGTAGACCGGACGTTGCAGAGCGGCCATCTTGGATGAGGTCTAGAGTGAGAAAACACTGATGCTGATTTTAATGAGGAGATATGCATATATCCTGTTATGCTGTGTTTGTTTGTAAGCGCTTTTTTATTGGAATAAATAACTGGTTTTAAAGACATACTGCACTATATATACTTATCTATTCTGACCCATTATATACTGCCATTGGAAGCCAGGAATATTACTTACCGAGAAGAGCTGTTTCTGTTCTATGCTTGTGGACTGATTCAGTCTGGTAAGGTGCATGGTCTGTGAGGTGGTGGAGTGCTTACCCATGTATCACTGGTGGTCACAATTGATGGATGAGGGGAGCACAAGAGAACACATTATAGAGGTATTGAGGATATCACACTATATTATATTTTCTTTGGAGGTTATATCTCCTACAAAGGGGAGGACGGGATAAGAGGCTGCGCATTGGAGGAACTTTATTGGTAGAATTTGTTACAAGGCATTTTTCAAGTAAAAAGAGGTTAAGAGTAAGGATTACAGACGTATAGAAGTGTACACATGGTGGAGTGTTTTAAGCATGATCTTACACTGATTGTGGTGGCAATTGGAGGATGGAGTATCAATCACGTGTGGAAGAATATTAAATATGAAGAAGGAGTAATCCTTCATCACTATAGGTGTTCTGTTGGCTCCAATCTAAGCATTGATAGTGTGATCTCTGTAACTTAGAGTTGTGATGAGATAGTGATAACTTCAACCTCAGTTGGATACCACAGTCAGTGACTCAATGAGAATGACAACTTGTAGATCGTGTGAAGTTTATTCCAAAAACTGAGAGAATCTTACAACAATGAAATTCTATAGGTCAAAAAATCATACTGTTTCCTGCTCCATGCCATGAGGCTTACTGCAATGCATCTCTGGGAGAGGGGGAGGGCTATCTATGCAACATCAGCTAAACTAAAGGAAAGGGTGGAGCAGAGACAAAACACTGAAAACATTTAAAGGCATATGACAGTCAACATGACAGTCATGTGAAACATGACAATAGGGGTCATTTAGATTATATAGACGCTGTGAAAGACTTTTATGTCATTTTAACTAGTTGCCGACCGCAGATAGCCGAATGACGGCTGCACTGCGGCCGGCCAGTTCTGAGTGGACGTCATATGACGTCCTCCCAGAACGCGCTCTCCTGCGCGCCCCAGGGGGCACGCACCCGGCGATCTCCGTGAACGCTGTGTCCTACGGACACAGCTGATCACGTGATGTGGTAAAAGGCCAATCACAGCGGCCTTTTACCACGTGATCAGGGGTGTCCAATGACACGCTGATCAGAGGGAAATGCAAGTGCCGGTTCTTGGCTGCACTTTCCTCACGCTGTCAGATCGTGAGGAAAGTACTGCCGAGAACCGGCAGTTGTCAGAGCGGGGATCGGCACTGATCATCAGGGCACTGATGATCAGTGCCCTGATGATCGGTGCCCAGCAGTGCCACCCGCAAGTTCCGCCCACCTGTGCCCAGCAGTGCGCCCACTAGCTCCGCCCACCTGTGCCCAGCAGATCACCCACCTGTGCCCAGCAGATCACCCACCTGTGCCCAGCAGTGCACCCACCTGTGCCCAGCAGTGCACCCACCTGTGCCACTCTACAGTGTCACACACCTGTGCCCAGAAGTGCCACCTACCTGTGCCCACCCACCTGTGCCCACCAGTGCCACCCACCTGTGCCCCCCCACCAGTGCTGCCCACCAGTGTCACCCACCAGTGCAGTCCAGCAGTGCTGCCAGTCAGTGCCACCAGTCAGTGCCCAGGGGTTGTGCCAGTCAGTGCCGCCAGTCAGTGCCCAGCAGTGATGCCAGTCAGTGCCGTCTATCAGTACCCATCATCAGTGTCACCTATCAGTGCCGCCTATCAGTGCTGCATATTAGTGCCGCCTATCCGTGACACCTCATTAGTGCTGTCTATCAGAGCCACCTATCCGTGCCACCTCATTAGTACTGCCTATCAGTGCCCTTTAGTGCTGCCTATCAGTGCCCATCAGTGCCCATCAGTGCTGCCTCATCAACGCACATCAGTGAAGGAGAAAAAATACCTGTTTGAAAAATTTTATAATAGAAACAAAGAAACTTTTTTTTTTTTTTCAAATTTTTTGCACTTTTTTTATTTATAGCGCAAAAAGTAAAGCGCCCAGTGGCGATTAAATACCACCAAAAGAAAGCTCTATTTGTGAGAAAAAAATGATCAAAATTTCATATGGGTACAATGTTGCATGACCGCGCAATTGTCAATCAAAGTGCGGCATCGCTGAAAGCTGAAAATTGGCCTGGTAAATAAGGGGGTATAAGTGCCTGGTAGGCAAGTGGTTAAGCTGCGGTCAGGGGCGGACTGACCATTTGGAAACTCGGGCACTGCCCGAGGGCCCGGGGTCTGTAGGGGGCCCCATGAGATGTCCCTGGTACCTTTTTCATAGGCTTTTTTGAGTTTGGGCAAGGACACAGGGGCCCCATGATCCCCTATTGCCCGGGGGCCCCATGAGTTGTCAGTCCACCCCTGGCTGCGGTACTGCTGTCACAGATTCAGTAAGTGGCTCCAGATGGTTGTGCTTACCTGCCAGGCCGTGTTGTACCTTTTTTGAAACTTTCTACAATATACAGTTAATATTACTTTCCTGTGGTGTTTTATTTATTTTTTCTGTATTTCGTGTTGCACGCATGGGGGCTTCTTTTAATGGTTCTCATTATGATTTCTATACAGTGTTTTTTAACTCTAATTTTACTGCCACACTCTCTGCCTATCCTTCCTCTGGTGTTGGGTCACTCAGTGTATTTATATATGTTGTATACTTAAGTGTATTATATATCAGTAATTTTGTATTTAGATTGTATCTTTAGGTTTATGTGCTGGGTGGAGTCCCACCCCTCTTTAAATATGTGAGCTTGTGACCTGCGGCTGTAGCCATCTGTTTGAGTCAAGTTGAGTCCTCTCCTCATTGGCAGTGGTGGTGAGACATCCCTCCAGTGATATATGCTGGGAGTGAGTACCCAATTGGACATATTTTCTTGTTTTTTTGGGGGTTGTATATGTATTTAAATATTTGCTTTAGAGATGCTATGAAATGCGTAGTTATATTATATTCACCTTAACCCACTCATCTTAGTACCACTCCATGAAATATCTGTTATGTAATACACTTTGTTATGAAATCATGTAAGGTGGGTTTAGGGTGGGGTTGTGTCTAGCATAAGATATACAGTATCTACCTAGAGTTACATTCATGTTCCTTGTTTTTTTATGTTACTATGTGAAATAAAAGATATTTTTTTAATCACTTATGTTGTCTTATTCCTGAGATATTGAACATTGTAAAGTCCAATTGTTTTCTCTTTGGTAATTTTTGAATAACTGGAGTTCTGACAACAGCTTTTTAATTGTTCAAGCAAATCGCAAATATATGAGAAAAAGTGTAGAGTATAACCACTTTCCACCTGCAATGTACAGCAGACGAGCGGCCGCTGTAGGCAAAGGGGCGTACCTGTATGTCACTGCCTACTTCCAGGCATGCACATGCGCTCCCCCCAGGCCGGCACATGCTGTAATTGGACACAGTGGGAGCTTCTCAGCAAGTTCCAGCCAATGGTTCATGGCCAGGACCTGCTAATTGGCTGTGTACAATCACAGCCCACAGCTCTGTGCTGACAATCAACACAGAGCTCAGTACAGAAGGAACGACCTCTGTGAGAAACTAAGAGATCCTTCCCAGCCAGTGTCATTAGTACAGTGAGTGTATAATATTATCACTGATCACTGTGTTAATGTCGCTGATCAGCACCATTAGTAGTATGCAAAAAAAAAATCCAATATATATATTATATATATATACACACTATATTGCCAGAAGTATCGGGACATCCCTCTGAATCAGTGGTTTTCCAATCACCTCCATGGCCACAGGTGTATAAAATCAAGCACCTAGGCATGCAGACTGCTTCTACAGACATTTATGAGAGAATGAGTCGCTCTCAGGTTGCCACCTGTACAATAAGCTCATCAGTGAAATTTCTTTGCTACTAAATATTCCACAGTCAACCGTTAGTGGGATTATAACAAAGTGGAAGCAACTGGGAACAACAGCAACTCAGCCACCAAGTTGTAGGTCACGTAAAATGACAGAGCGGGGTCAGTGCATGCTGAAGCGTACAGTGCACAGAAGTCACCAACTGTCTGCAGAGTCAATAGCTAAAGACCTCCAAACTTCATGTGGCCTTCAGATTAGCACAACAACAGTGTGTAGAGAGCTTCATGGAATGGGTTTCCATGGCTGAGCAGCTTCATCCAAGCATTACATCACCAAGCGCAATGCAAAGTGTCGGATGCAGTGGTGTAAAGCACGCCACCACTGGACTCTAGAGACGTGTTCTCTGGAGTGATGAATCACGCTTCTCTGTCTGGCAATCCGATGGACATGTCTGGGTTTGGTGGTTGCCAGGAGACCGCTACTTGCCTGACTTCATTGTGCGAAGTGTAAAGTTTGGTGGAGGGGGGATTATGGTGTGGGGTTGCTTTTCAGGGGTTGGGCTTGGCCCCCTAGTTCCAGTGAAAGGAACTCTTAAGGCATCAGCATACCAAGATATTTTGGACAATTTCATGCTCCCAACTTTTGTGGGTGGCCCCTCCTGTTCCAACATTACTGCACACCAGTGCACAAAGCAAGGTCCATAAAGACATGGATTAGTGAGTTTGGGGTGGAGGAACTTGACTGGCCTGCACAGAGTCCTGACCTCAACCCGATAGAACACCTTTGGGATGAATTAAAGCGGAGACTGTGATCCAGGCCTTCTCATCCGACATCAGTGCCTGACCTCACAAATGCGCTTCTGGAAGAATGGTCAAACCTTCCCATAGACACACTCCTAAACCTTGTGGACGGCCTTCCCAGAAGAGTTGAAGCTGTTATAGCTGCAAAGGGCGGGGCCAACTCAATATTGAACCCTACGGACTAAGACTGGGATGCCATTAACCTCCCTGGCGGTATTCCCGAGTGTAGCTCGGGGTAAAGTTTCAGTTCCACAAGCGGTAACCCCGAGCTATACTCGGGAATACCATGCGGCGCTGCTCCACGATCCCTCGATCACTTACCTTGTCCTGCGCTCCCGCGATGTCCCTCCTGCAGTGTCCCCGGCAATGTAATCCGGTGAATGCCGGCATCTGTCATCTGGGTTCCGTCCCCTGCGAGCGTCGGGACGTACGGGGGACGGAACGGCGGGAAATTTGAAAATGACAAAAAGTGACATTCACTAAAATCACATAGTATAACATTACTGTATCAAACCATTTCACATACATTTTGTCCCGAGTGCTTTGTCCTGCGTCCTGTCTGCATTTTTACTATTCTTTCTGCCTGGAAACTGAGAAACGTCCATGGCGTCCAAAAAGCGTTCCTTTAGGTCAAAATCGGTTTTAGACCAGCTAGAGAACAGCGATAGTAAATCAGAACCACTTGCAGAATTGAGTGATAATAATTTGTGGGGAAATTCCTCATCAGACACTGAAAACGATTTTGCGACTTTGCTCAGTGATATGCGAACTTGGCGCTATATTTCAAATGTCAGTGTTTTTGGTTTGATTTTATTATTGAATTAAATGTATTATTATTATATTTTTTTTTAATGACTATTTATTAAATTATAATTTATGATTTTGTGTTTCAAGTTTTATCCTACCCGGGATGTTTACTACACTCTTGTTCGGACAGATTTCAGTGAGTTATTCCTAAAAATTACAGGCCTACAAAAAAAAAAATACATATTTCCATGCAAAAAAATGTACCGCTTTGAGCACAGAAATATGGACATAATCAGACCGCTAGGGAGGTTAAAGTTCATGTGCGTGTAAAGGCAGGCATCCCAATACTTTTGGCAATATAGTATATGTATACGTGTTAGAAATTTGATTTTTACAATTTTTTTATGGGTATGTTTTATAGCAGAAACTAGAAAATATTGTTTTTGTTTTAAAAATGTTGGGTCTTTGTTTATATCACAAAAAATATCCAGTGATGTTCAAATACTACTAAAAGAAAGCTCTATTTGTATGAAAAAAATGATACAAATTTTGTTTGGGTACAGCATTGCATGACTGCGCAAGTACCAGTTAAAGTGGTGCAGTGCTAAATAGCAAAATAATGGCCTGGTCATGAAGGGGGTAAAACTTTTTGGAGATACTACTATACAGGATTGGAGCTGAAGTGGTTAAAGAGTTCTGGAATCCAATATTCTGGAAAAGTAGATATGATTAGTAGGAAACTGTAGACCAGAATTCTGTCACTTTGTATATCCTGTTTCCTGATAAATACAAACTCATTTGCTTCCTTCTTTGCAGCCTCCTTGCTTTTGTCCTCTTGTTTCATTTTCATGTGCAAATTAAAACTGGTTCAAGTGTTCACCCACAGCACTTCAATGAAAGCATTTATTGTAGTCTTTGGGTGTTAATATGGAGAAGATTAAAGAGAAGATCAAGCAATCAATTAATTTATGTCAGTCCATCTACAAGTGATCTTTAAAATAATGGTGAGGGATAGAGAGTGAATCATCATTGAGGTGTTAGATGTCTTAAAGCAGTATTAAATCCAAAAACAAACATTTACAATATCTCAGCTTGCCAGTCCTTAGATGTGGTGGCTGCATTAGTTTTCTTGTTTGGGCTTTCTTTCCATTATTTTCACCTGGTGATTTGGACAGCAAGTCTGTTGTTTTTCAAAAGAACAAGCTATCTTACAGATGTAGCAGTTAGAGGGAAGAGACAAACCATTTACCACTGATAGGGGTGCTTATAATGGTCAACGTTTATTTTTTTATGTAAAACCTTTACCCTAAGGGCCAGTTCACACTCTAGAAACGCAGTCCAGATGCGTTCCAGATGCGGTCCTGCATGCATGTTTTTGATGTGTTCCGGTGCGTTTTTGATGCGTTTTTGCCTCTTTCTAATGCATTTTTTATGCATACCAATTAATTTTTTCCCCTCTCTTTTTCTTCAATTTAAAAAGGGACATGTACGTTCCAGTGCATTTTTGATGCATTCCAGTGTGTTCCAGTGCAGAAAAAATGAAGCCTGTTCCACTTTTTGTTCTGCAACCAGAACGCATTGGAATGGCAAGCATTGATATGAACTATGACATTGACAACCAGATAACCTACTTTCTGTGCATTTTGGATGCAGAAAAAAAGCAACTGAAACGCATGTCGTGTGAACTGGCCCTTAAAGGAAAAAAAAATGTTTGCTGTTACTGCTTATAAAGTGTGAGCTGGAGTTTGGCTTCAATTTGTTAGTGTATCTAAATCTGTTAGTACATCTAACACTACCCCTCCCCCAGACTGACAATGCTGCTGACCAATGGTACCCCCTGTGCTCCTTCATCCAGAGTGGAGGCATTCTAATACAGGAGGTGTGTTGCTGGCCAGATCACCAGGTAAAAACAGAGGGGGGAAAAAGCCTAAAAAAAGAAAACTAATACAACCACCACATCTAATGATTGGTAATCTGCAATATTTAACATTTTTGGTTTTGGATTTAACACAATTGACAAAATATCACTACTGCAGTTCCTGACTCTACTTGCCTTACTGCCTCACGCTTTCTGCTGCATTATCTTCCATTTAAAGTCCAACCCGGGCTTACTGCCTTTCAACTTCCTTAGCGGAATTCCCGAGTGTAGCTCGGGGTAAAATTTCAGTACCAAGAGCGGTAACACCAAGCTACACTCGGGCTTACCATGCGGCGTTGCTCAGGGAGTCCCTGCAGCGCTTACCTTGTCCTTCGCTCTGATGATGTGTCCCCTGCAGCGTCCTCCGGCCGATGCCGGCATCCGGCTTCCGTGTTTCAGTCCCTGTGACGTCGGGACGTACGGGCGCTGGAACCGGTGGCAAATTTGAAATTTTTTAAAAATGTCTTTTTTTTTAAATGATTATTACATAGTAAAACATTGCTGTTTCAATGCATTTCACATACATTTTGTCCCGAGTGCTTTGTCCTGTGCCCTGTCTACATTTTGACTGTTCTTTCTGCCTGGAAACTTAGAAAAGTCCATGGCGTCCAAAAAGAGTCCCTTTACGTCAAAATCGGTTTTAGACCGGCTAGAGAACAGCGATAGTAAATCAGAACCACTTGCAGAATTGAGTGATAATGATTTGTGGGGAAATTCGTCATCAGACACTGAAAACGATTTTGCGACTTTGCTCAGCGATGTGCGAATTTGCCTCTGTATTTCAAATTTCAGTGTTTTTGGTTTGATTATATTATTGAATTAAATTTATCATTATTATATTATTATTTTTTATGATTATTTATTAAATTATAATTTATGATTTCGTGTTTCAAATTTTATCCTATCCGGGATGTTTACTAGACTCTTGTTCGGACAGATTTCAGTGAGTTATTCCTAAAAATTACAGCCTACAATAAAAAACTACATATTTCCATGCAAAAAAATGGTACCGCTTTCAGCACAAAAAATCGGAAATAATCATACAGCCGAGTAGGTTAAAAGCTGAAGTGCAGTATGTTATTGCTGGCCTGCCCCCTTGTGCCTCCTCCACCATTCATAGAACTTGTACTACACTGCCTTGATTTATTGAGTTCTGTGAGTGGAGGAGGAGGAGGAATTGAATGACAACATCTCCTCCTCCATTCATAGGAGTCAATGCATGGGAGTGTAGTAAGGCAAGTTTCATGAATGACCCAGAAGACAGGAGGGGGTGGGCGGGTGGCATGATTTTCCTGACTAGGAGCTGCTGCTGTTAACCTTCACAGTGCCAGTAGACAGCCGCTCAGGGCAGTATCTGCCAGCTGTGAAGGGGACACAACAGCAGGACTTTTGTGAAGAAGCAGCCGCCTGCAGGTAATGGGATACACACTATTACACCCAATGTATTGGTTGAACTGGATGGATTTGTGTCTTTTTTCAACCTGACTGTGTAACTATGTATGGTGCTGTATCAGAAAAAAAGTTTTTACTAAACTTCAGCTTTAACCCCTTCTGCACCACACTAAAGCAGAAATACTATTATAGGGCGGCACGGCTGCGCAAAATCACGTATATATACGTGATTTTGCAGTTCTGGGTAGAGGGCGCACGTGCGCCCTACCTGCACCACCATTCTCGGCCTGGGCTGTCAATCACTGGGTCCTTGCCATCAGCCACTGATCGCCGAATATCTCCAATGGGGAAGAGACCTGTGTATAAACCAGGGGCGGACTGACCATTTGGAAACTCGGGCACTGCCCGAGGGCCCGGGGTCAGTAGGGGGCCCCATGAGATGCCCCTGGTACCTTTTTCATAAGCTTTTTTGAGTTTGGGCAAGGACACAGGGGCCCCATGATCCTCTATTGCCCGGGGGCCCCATGAGTTGTCAGTCCGCCCCTGGTATAAACAACACAGATCTCTCCCCTGTCAGCTCCTGCGCACTGCTTTGTATGGCTCTGCATAGCTTACAGTGGAAAGCACACACAGCACACAGTTAACATTTGATCACCCCAGATGTTAACCCCTTCCTGCCCAGTACCATTAGTCCAGTGTCAGTGCTTTTTATTAGCACTGATCACTATTGGTGTCACTGGGAATGTCAGTGACACCAAGTCAGTTCCCCCCAGTGTCAGAAAGCCTGCCGCAGTCCCACCCTTACAGTAAACAAAAAAAAATAATTCCAGTGCCGCGAAACGAGTCAGCCATTTAAGAGTCGGATCTTCTGAACAGTTATATGGTTAAATTCCAAGCGGCATTATTCATTTTATTAGTTTTTTATGATGTGTATTTGTGATACTAATATATGTGAATAATAAAATATTTTTTTTTGTACTGATATCTGTTCTTGTTTTATACCTCGGGAGCTACATTTACAGTCCCAACTCTTAAATGCTGTTGTCACATAAATATTGAGGGATGGTATCTCCAGAAGGAATATTAACCCTATGCCCATCCTCCACATGCTTTTTGATTTAATTTTTTTTTTTAATTGGAAGTTATGGCATATAACTCACTTCCTTCCCTAGGGTGACAACTGTATTGAGCAGAATTGTCACCCTGGGATAGGAATGTATCAGCACTACGTAACACTGTGTTAGGACTACATATCACCTCCTTCTCTTCTCTATAACATGGGAATGTGTTTTGTAGTCTACAGACATAGCAGGGCACGATACTAACTGGTAAGCAGAGGGTACTTCAAGTTACCAGCTCACAACATTTCTGGCTGGATGAACAAATCCAGTATAATAAAATGCTTTCAATGGTATATTCAAGAGACCAAAAGAGAGAAATTAAAAGAAATGTATTGTTAGAGTTTACATACACTGTAAGGAATGAGGAAGAAGAGAGAGAATGCATCACTATTTACATATCTGCGTATTTGTGTCATTCCTTCACAAATCTACCTCCTATGAGTTGTGACAAGAATGGCCACAGCTGAAAATGTATTTATTTACTGAATATCATATATGTTAGAATTGAACAGTCTGTAATGCAATTACTTGAAAAATGTTTATGCAACCATTTATTATTAGGGATGTACCTAAAAACTAGACGTGCAAAACAAAAATTTGTTTTGTTTCATTTTGATTCAAAATCTAACAAATTTTGTGTAGTTGGATTCAGTAAATTTGTTCAATTCTTTTCTGGATTGGTTTAGATAATTCATATTCGAATTCAATTAGAATACATTTCGACCAACTTCAAAAAGTCATTCACATTCAAAATTGGTTCAATGGAATTTGAAATTGATTCAACAAAATTCGAAAAGTCATTCGAAATCAAAAAGATTTCGACTGAATTCGAAAAAAATTTACCAAATTTGAAAAGTTAAGCTGGCCATACACATGTAATTTGAAAAGAAAAAAATACAAAATAAAAGTCAGCAGGTACAAAAACTGTAGCTGCTGAATTTTAAAAAATGGACACTTACCTGTCTCACGATCCCGTGGTGTCCCCTCCCGGAGCTCGTTTCACCAGGTTCCATGTGTTTCCGGCACCGGCATCTTCAGAGTGGGCACCTGACTGTGACTGTCTGTGGCTTCACTGCTCACAGCACATGCTTGAGTAGCATTGGACTTTATGAATGGCCCTGTAGTCTTCTGGGACCTGCCATGTGTCCCAGAAGACTACGGAGAGAGAGGGGCAACCAATTGCCTAGGCAATGGCAGAGGAACTGGGAGCAGGTACCTATCAATTTCGGGTACCCGCTCCCCATAGGTGCCAATCCTTAATGGTGAGCGGGGGACCATCAGTCCTTAAAGCACAACTTCCCCTTTTGGGTTGAGCTCCGCTTTAAATTGGTTTTCAGATGTTTGTTTGAATTTTTTTTTTAATCGAATTTTGGCTGAATTTTGTTTCATTATTTCAGATTGAATTCATTATTTTTGTCATTCTGATACATCCGAATAACGAAAAAATTTGTCCGAAATTAGATTCAGAATGAAACAAACTGCACATGTCTACTAAAAACAAATATGTCTGAGGCCAGTAGGACTGTTCCTTTATATCTACACACAAAACTCAGCCACTTTGGCACATTTTACTCCATGGAAAACCGAATGAGGTAGATGATGTTTCAATAACTGTAAGTGAAAGTGGAGGTGGCTAATATAAAATAGATATAGCTTATAAGGTGTTGATACCTTAATGAGTATCTGAAAATAGAAGAAGGCTTTCATTACATTATGATTATTAGAGAATTTATTTTATTGAAGTAGAAATAATTATGTAGTCAATAGGGAAAATGTTTATTGTTTGAATTACAGGTTTGCTGAGACTGACATTATATGCAGATCAAAGAACAAGCATTTGATTGGCACATAAGCAACAGTCAAAACAGCACGTAACACTATTTTTACAATGTAGTAATAAATGAAACCTGCGAACACTGCTTGCAAGCTTCATTCGTACAGTGGGAAACCAAAATAGAGTGTTAAAATATTGTTCCAATGTATATCTGAATAGCCTGAAATACAAACTATTTGCAGTATTTATTCATACAGAATCACCTATCAGGTAAAAGCAATTAAAGAGGAACTATACTGCACCTGAGCAACACAAACCAAAAACGCTATTTAATAATTTTTTACATTTCATTTTAATATTCAGAGCAAACTCACTCATCGATCCATGTCTCCATGCTTTATTTTGCTGAAAAATCATTCCTTAACCTGTTGCTGACCATGTAACATACACTATATTGCCAAAAGTATTGGGACGCCTGACTTTACACGCACATGAACTTTAATGGCCTTCTGGTCTTAGTCCGTAGGGTTCAATATTGAGTTGGCCCCACACTTTTCAGCTATAACAGCTTCAACTCTTCTGGGAATGCCGTCCACGAGGTTTAGGAGTGTATCTATGGGAAGGTTTGACCATTCTTCCAGAAGCACATTTATGAGGTCAGGCACTGATGTCGGATGAGAAGGCCTGGCTCATAGTCTCCACTCTAATTCATCCCAAAGGTGTTCTATCAGGTTGAGGTCAGGCCTCTGTGCAGGCCACTCAAGTTCCTCCACCCCAAACTTGCTCATCCATGTTTTTATGGGCCTTGCTTTGTGCACTGGTGAGCAGTCATGTTGGGAGAGGAAGGAGCCATCCCCAAACTGTTCCCACAAAGTTGGGATCATGAAATTGTCCAAAATGTCTTGGTATGCTGATGCTTTAAGAGTTCCCTTCACTAGAACTAAGGGGCCAACCCCAACCTTTAAAAAACAACCCCACACCATAATCCCCCCTCCACCAAACTTTACACTTGGCAAATTCAGTCAGGCAAGTACTGTTCTCCTGGCAACCGCTTACCCAGACACGTCCATCGGAGTTCCAGACAGAGAAGCGTGATTCATCACTCCAGAGAACACGTCTCCACTGCTCTAGAGTCCAGTGGTGGCGTGCTTTACACCACTGCACCCGAAGCTTTGCATTGCACTTGGTGATGCAAGGCTTGGATGCAGCTGCTTGGCCATGGAAACCCATTCCATGAAGCTCTCTACGCACTGTTGTTGTGCTAATCTGAAGGCCACATGAAGTTTGGAGGTCCTTAGCTATTGACTCTGTAGACAGTTGGTGACTTCTGTGCACTGTGTGCTTCAGCATGTGCTGACCCCACTCTGTCATTTTTCGTGGCTGAGTTGTTGTTCCCAGTTGCTTCCACTTTGTAATAATCCCACTAACAGTGGACCGTGGAATATTTAGTAGCAAGGAAGTTTTATGGATGGACTTATTGCACAGGAGGCAACCTATCACAGTATGACGCTTGAATTCACTGAGCTCCTGAGAGCGACCAATTCTTTCACAAATGTTTGTAGAAGCAGTCTGCATGCCTAGGTGCTTGATTGTATACACCTGTAGCCACAGAGGGGATTGGAACACCTGAACCCAATGATTTGGAGGGCTGGCCCAATACTTTTGGCAATATAGTGTATGTACATCAACAAAACCATGGGCTATAACGCCCACACACCGCCCATATGTGTCACTGGTAGAGATGTGCACAACATAAAAATGTATTTCAGTTTCATTCCTTGTGATTTCGTTTCGTCATAATAGTCATGTTAGAATTATTTGTTTTCAGAATAATTTGTTATTTTGGGAGAGTATATATTTGTTGTTCAGAAGTTAAGTTCGTCATTTCCCCATTCCCAACTGACTTTGTTTGTTAGGCTGCGAACATACAAATTAAAAGAAGGGTCTCTCAAGTTTAAACCAAATACAAACAGAATTTTATTAGAATTAGAGATGAGCGAAGTATTCAAAAATTCGATTCGGCTGATTCGGCGAATTCGCGGAATAAATTCGATTCGAGTCGAATATATTCGCTGCGAATTTAACTTATAAAAAGGGTGTTTCTAGGCTTCAGAGAGCCTTTATATTAGTGCAGAACACTGTACCTTTAATTTAAATGCCCTTGGAGTCTGCTGGGGAAGAGAAATAATACTGTCAGTCAGTATGACATGCAGATGAGTGCCGTCGATCTTAGAATCACCGCACACTTCACTCATTTGGGCAGTCACGGGGCCAAAACCAGAGTGTGGAGCCACAGTGTGGCGGTGGAGGCAGCAGCAATGGGAGGCCATACAGCACCCTATGACAAAATGGAACCCACCAGCAGTGTAAGGAGACCTGAAAGTGGCACATGGCAGAGTGTGGCGATGGAGACAGCAGCAATGGGAGGCCGTACAGGGACCCATGACACACTCTGGACCTGGCAGCAGCATGAGGAGGCGGTACGGGGGCCCATGGCAGATTACAGGCCTGGCAGCAGCAATGGGAGGCCCGTAATCTGCCAGCACCCTATGACAAAATGGAACCCACCAGCAGTGTGAGGAGACCTGAAAGTGGCACATGGCAGAGTGTGGCGATGGAGACAGCAGCAATGGGAGGCCGTACAGGGACCCATGAGACACTCTGGACCTGGCAGCAGCATGAGGAGTCGGTACGGGGGCCCATGGCAGATTACGGGCCTGGCAGCAGCATGAGGGGTCGGTACGGGGGCCCATGGCAGATTACGGGCCTGGCAGATGACGACGAGGCTGCCAAGTGCGATCAGCCTCATCATCATCAATTAGGGTCTCCGCCTCACTACTAGCCCCCTCGGCTGCGTGTGGGTCAGGAGACAGACCTGTCTCTAGACCGGCTACCGAGCCACTCTCCTCGCCACTACTTCTTCGCCTGGCTGCTGAAGAGGCGGATGTCTCCCCCCGTTCCTGACCGCCCTCTGTTAGCTCTTCCTCACTGTACAGTGGGGCTGAGCCCACAGCATGCGATACTTCGCTTGGTGAGGGAAAACCAAAGGACAGGGGCAGGTAGAGGACACGTGATTTCAGTGGGCTTGCTCCCGGGCCATGCCAACTAACGGTTGTGTCTGACGTACCCACCGACCGTTGGCTGTAGGTGTCAGAGGTGACCTGGGAAGAGGAAGACGACCGAGCCAACCAATCGATGACGGCAGGGTTATCGGTGGAGACACGACCGCTGGATGACACCGGGAGCACTGGCCTCTGGCTGTGACTAGTGCTGCCTCGACCCCTTCCTCTGCTGCCACGTCTGCTCGCTCCTGAAACATTGCCTCCTCTGCCACTCCTCTGTGTGTTGTCTGACATACTCTTTAATTCAACGATTCTGTGTCCCTGAGTAACGATTCTGTGTCCCTCAGTAACGATTCTGTGTCCCTCAGTAACAATTCTGTGTCCCTGAGTAACAATTCTGTGTCCCTCAGTAACGATTCTGTGTCCCTCAGTAACAATTCTGTGTCCCTGAGTAACAATTCTGTGTCTGTCCCTGAGTAACAATTCTGTGTCTGTCCCTGAGTAACAATTCTGTGTCCCTGAGTAACAATTCTGCGTCTGTCCCTGAGTAACAATTCTGTGTCCCTGAGTAACAATTCTGTGTCCCTGAGTAACAATTCTGTGTCCCTGAGTAGCAATTCTGTGTCTGTCCCTGAGTAACAATTCTGTGTCCCTCAGTAACAATTCTGTGTCCCTCAGTAACAATTCTGTGTCCCTCAGTAACAATTGTGTCCCTGAGTAACAATTCTGTGTCTGTCCCTGAGTAACAATTCTGTGTCCCTCAGTAACAATTCTGTGTCCCTCAGTAACAATTCTGTGTCCCTGAGTAACAATTCTGTGTCTGTCCCTGAGTAACAATTCTGTGTCCCTGAGTAACAATTCTGTGTCCCTGAGTAACAATTCTGTGTCCCTGAGTAACAATTCTGTGTCCCTGAGTAACAATTCTGTGTCCCTGAGTAAAAATTCTGTGTCTGTCCCTGAGTAACAATTCTGTGTCCCTGAGTAACAATTCTGTGTCCCTGAGTAACAATTCTGTGTCTGTCCCTGAGTAACAATTCTGTGTCCCTGAGTAACAATTCTGTGTCCCTGAGTAACAATTCTGTGTCCCTGAGTAACAATTCTGTGTCTGTCCCTGAGTAACAATTCTGTGTCCCTCAGTAACAATTCTGTGTCCCTGAGTAACAATTCTGTGTCCCTGAGTAACAATTCTGTGTCTGTCCCTGAGTAACAATTCTGTGTCCCTGAGTAACAATTCTGTGTCCCTGAGTAACAATTCTGTGTCCCTGAGTAACAATTCTGTGTCTGTCCCTGAGTAACAATTCTGTGTCCCTGAGTAACAATTCTGTGTCCCTGAGTAACAATTCTGTGTCCCTGAGTAACAATTCTGTGTCCCTGAGTAACAATTCTGTGTCTGTCCCTGAGTAACAATTCTGTGTCCCTGAGTAACAATTCTGTGTCTGTCCCTGAGTAACAATTCTGTGTCCCTGAGTAACAATTCTGTGTCCCTCAGTAACAATTCTGTGTCCCTGAGTAACAATTCTGTGTCCCTGAGTAACAATTCTGTGTCTGTCCCTGAGTAACAATTCTGTGTCCCTGAGTAACAATTCTGTGTCTGTCCCTGAGTAACAATTCTGTGTCCCTGAGTAACAATTCTGTGTCCCTCAGTAACAATTCTGTGTCCCTCAGTAACAATTCTGTGTCCCTCAGTAACAATTCTGTGTCTGTCCCTGAGTAACAATTCTGTGTCCCTCAGTAACAATTCTGTGTCCCTGAGTAACAATTCTGTGTCCCTCAGTAACAATTCTGTGTCCCTCAGTAACAATTCTGTGTCTGTCCCTGAGTAACAATTCTGTGTCTGTCCCTGAGTAACAATTCTGTGTCCCTCAGTAACAATTCTGTGTCCCTCAGTAACAATTCTGTGTCTGTCCCTGAGTAACAATTCTGTGTCCCTGAGTAACAATTCTGTGTCCCTGAATAACAATTCTGTGTCCCTAAAGTCTCTCTGGCCCTAACTCTGTCCCTAATACAGACAGGTCTGTCTCTCTTGAATGACCGGAGGCTAATGGAGAATTGTAAGATGGCCGCAATTTATAGCTCCACCATTACACAGTGCTGGCTGGCTGCTGATTGGCTAATGCGATCACATGTCATGAATGAATGCATTATGGGTCAGCGCGACTTGTCTGCGCGCCTTACCAGAGATCCCCGCTCCGTCGCCACACATGTCGCCGCCATTTTATGGAAAATTCGATTCGTGCATCCGAAGTTGGCTAATTTTCGGATTCGGCGCGAATCGAATATTTCATAATATTCGAAACGAATTCCACTTCGCCATGTTCGATTCGCTCATCTCTAATTAGAATATTCACACTGCACTCACTAAAAAAAAAAGGAATAGATCCGAATCAATTCAGATCATTTGTTATGTCGTTAGGTTATTTTGGATGCTTCAAACATTAACAAAAGTCCCAAACTATCACAACATGTCATCTGAATGGAACAAATGAATACAAATTAATTTGTTGTTTTCATTATAATTTATTTTGGATAAGTTGAAAATCACTGCTATTGTGATTCAGAGATTTGGATACTTCCGAATCTCCGAATCATGCAAATTTCTTCCAAATTCCGATTTGTAACTAAACAAACCCGCACGTCTAGTCACCAGGCAGCCAATGTTTCTGAGCTGATGACATGCTTACCACAGGTTCCCAGCACAGAGACAAAATTGTCAAAGACAGCTTTCAGTCCCTACTAACAATCAGTAGCCAGCAGGACCGGCTGTCGATCATGTGACCACAGTGGTTACATGATTGCTGTTCCCACCTGCCCCCCTGAGCCTTCAGAACTTTTTAACCACTTGCCCTCCATTTTTTGCGATATAGTGCTGCATTACTTTAACTGCCAATTGCGCAGTCATGCAACGCTACACCCAAATGAAACTTATGTCCTTTTTTTCCCACAAATAGAGCTTTCTTTCGGTGGTATGTGATCGCCTATGCATTTTTAATTTTTTATAGGAAAAAAGACCACCAATTTTGAGAAAAAAAATATATATTTTTGACTTTTTACTATTAAACATGTCCAGTAAAAACATTTTAAAAAATCAAATTTTGTCATAAATTTAGGCCAAAATGTATTCTGCAACATGTCTTTGCTAACAAAAATCCCAATACGTGTAAATGAATTGGTTTACGTGAAAGTTATAGGGTTTACAAATGGCAGTATAGATACTGGAATTTTTATTTATTTTTAAATTTTTACTAGTAATGGCGATCAGCGACTTATAGCGGGACTGCAGGACTGCGGTGGGCATTCTGACACTGGGGGGAACTGACTAACTGTCACTGACATCCCCAGTGACACTAATACAGTGATCAGTGCTAATAAAAAGCACTGACACTGTACTAATGGCACTGGGCAGGAAGGGGTTAACATCTGGGGCGATCAAAGGCGGTTAACAGTGTGCTGTTTTACTGTGTGCTCTGTGTGTTTCCCTGTAAGCACACTGCTATGCAGAGCCATACAAAGCAGTGTGCAGGAGCTGACAGGGGAGAGATCTGTGTTGTTTACATACAGGTCTCTCCCCCGTCTGTGATACACTGTGGTCAGTAATTGACAGCTGAGGCCTCCAATGGCAGCGCAGGTAAGGCGCACGCGCTCGTATGCGCCCCCTACCCATAAATGCAAAATCACATATATATGTGTGATTTTACGCAGTTTTAGTAAATCTCCCCCCAGGTGTTTTGGGACTGTACTGGGCAACCTTGCCCAGCCCAGTCCCAACAGAAGACAAGGCAAAAAGCCTCAGTCTCTATCAGGAAAGTACAACATGTAATATTTTTTTTCAGTGCAGCTTAGTGCAAAGCAATCCGCGACCTGTACCAAAAAAAAGCAAAAAAGCAAACAGTGCAATGTGCCGGAATTGGCAATCTCCCTACCATCTCCAGTGCAGTTATTGCGCCTGCTGGTGTGAATGAGCCCTAAAATACCTTTTTCCCTAATGATAGAAGGAATGTGTCAGAACCTGTAGTGTCCATGTCCACCTTCAGTACACTTGGCAGTGAACGCTATCAATGTGTCTTACTCATGGACTATTTTTACTGTATGGGATTTCAATGATGTGAATGACTTGTCTCTGCTCAGAGACCTCAGATTCCATTATAGGCCTGCACCTTTGTGCTGTTTGCCTAGGGTGTTCTGTGTAACTGCAAGAATGTGCGCCATAAAACTCTTTTGTAATCTCCTTTTCATTAGAAGTCTGTTGCCCGGTTAGTATCTGTGGGGGATGATACACAGACACACAAAGTCTTTAGTGAAGAAAGCAAATATTAATACGGAGCACAGCTTCCACTATACAGAATGCATTCTTTTCATTTCCTGGGATGCAGTATTAAAAGGGAGAATCTGAGTCGTCTATCTGATAAATAAAGCAACTTACCATCTTCTCCGCACCCCCCGCCCCCTTGTGACATGTATCATCATGCGCTGTGAATGGCCAAAGAACCGCACCTTACCTGTGGTCAGGTGCATTGCTTTGGCCTATCACAATGCACTGTCAGAGCACAGTGCAATGTGGGGCGCAGCGCACAAACAGCCCGCCGAACGCCCTTACCGTTCGTGTGTTTTCTGAAAACACAAACAGCTAATGTTCGACCAGGGGCGGACTGACCATTCGAGCACTCGGGCACTGCCCGAGGGCCCGGGGTCAGTAGGGGGCCCCATGAAATTCCCCTGGTACCTTTTTTATAGGCTTTTTTGAGTGTGAGCAAGAACACAGGGGCCTCATGATCCCCTATTGCCCAGGGGCCCCATGAGTTGTCAGTCCACCCCTGTGTTCGACTCGAACATCGAGCCCAACCCTATTCAGCAGTATGAAATGATAATGCAAGAGACATGATTCTTTAGTAACACCTCTATAATAGGCTCATACAAAAGAATGGAGGTTTAGGAGGTACATCCCCAGTTAACGCATAAAAGCAAAACAATGATAAAATGGAAATCACCAAATAGCAACGGTTTACAGATTTTACGGTCAGAAATGGTACGTTGTAACTATGTAACTGCAACACCAGCAGCAGGAGGGAGAAAAAAAGGCTTGTTGACTTATCAGCTCCCTCTGGGCCACCCGTGTCACAAAAGACTGTGTTGATGGGGGAATGGAGCGATTTTCTTTCCAGTAATCTGTGGTTGCAAGAAAGAAAATCGCTCCATTTATGGCCAGCTTTATTCTGTCCTTAACAGGATGACCTCCCTTGGAAGCTCTAGAACTCACTGACACAACTTTGGTTGGATGAAATATATCCAAGTACCACCCAACACGCACTCTCCGCTCCTCACAAGACCTCCTTCTCTCTAGTTCCCTGGTCTCCTCCTCCCATGCCTGCCTCCAGGACTTCTCCAGGGTGTCACCCATCCTCTGGAACTCCCTGCCCCAACCCATCAGATTATCACCTACTCTCCTTTCCTTTAGGCGCACCCTGAAAACCCACCTCTTCAGGGAAGCCTACCCCACCCCCTGCTAACTTGCCGACCTCCTCCACTCTTCCTACCACTCCATCCCCCACAGCTATCTCCTCCTGTGCCACCATCCCCTCCCTCCTAGATTGTAAGCTCGAAAGAGCAGGGCCCTCGATCCCCTCATGTTTTGCATTGTATTGTATTGTTATTGTTCTGTCCCCCATTGTAATGTACAGCGCTGAGCGAACTATTGGCGCTTTATAAATACTGTATAATAATAATAATATTAGGCAATACTATCTGGCAGATAGGAAACAGTGAATCACGACAGCAATCAGTAACACTCTTAACGGTAGATTACCACTAGGCTGCATGCAACAAGCAATGATCTTCCATTAACTAGGCAGTCTTAAAGGTTGCAACTCACAGATATAAATATCGTAAATAGACTCTAACTCTGACCTAATTAGTGCTAAACAGGGTCTGACTGATATGAAAAGTCCATCCTGCACCACTGGCCAATGGATTCTGTGTATTGTTGCCCTGTGTTGGGGCCTTGAACCCCTTGTTGGAATATTCACGTAACCTACAGAAAGCCCTGTGACCACTAGGCCTCTCACCACTTCGAGATTCGAGCACTCCCTCCGAAGACTTTGAGGTTTAAGGGGCCTACCTCTAAAGCCAGTGATGGATGATACCACAACTTCCTCCCTCTCGAGTCCTTGACAATGAAACAGTCATGGTTCTCCTCCCGGGACTGGTTTTATCTTGCATGTGAGTGCATTTTTGTAGTTTTAATAAACTGTTTTTTTAGAAGTGAGCACTACGGTTTGCTTTTATTCCTTTAGAGCTTGAGAGATTGATATCTTTGTAGTCAATTTCATCAAGTAATGTGGTTGTGAAGATGGATCTTGTGGTTCTTCTGATTGATTGCATATACTGTACAAGCTGGAGCAGACTGAAGATGTCCTCTGGGTCATGGTGCCTGTGTGGTGAGGGTAAACTTCTGGAGGCGAATGTTCAACCTCTAGGCTAGGGGAAGGTGGAGGATTGTGTCTTTTCACCTGGAGCACACTCTCATTGAAGAAGCATGATTTTGCACTACCTGGGATTTATGTTTTTCTTCACGTGGGACTATTTATAATTTTGGACTTTATTTGATTATTTTTTCAACAATTTATTTGTGTGCAACATATGAGTTGTTTTTGGAAAAATCATTGTTGTTGCATCTACACACACATTTACACATCTTTGATTGAGATTTTTATTGAAATGTTTTATATAATATTTGTATAGATCTTTATGTAGTTTTCAGTGCAGCGCGTTGATATATATTTTTATACATTCAAGTGATTTAGGGTGTACGCAGCTATAGTTAACAATGTATAGGGGCTGTTGCACAATATTTTCTTTATCACAAACCTCTTTATATACTGAGAACCATTATTCAGGACAGTCTATGGGCAGCTCATAGGCATGGCTCAACCAGATTCACCACTAGCCTACAGGGCACTTATACCCCCTTCCAGCCCAGGCCAATATCCAGCTTTCAGCGCTGTCGCACTTTGAGTGACAATTGCGCGGTCATGCAACACTGTACCCATATGAAATTTTTATAATTTTTTTGTGACAGATAGAGCTTTATTTTGGTAGTATTTAATCACCTCTGGATTTTTTATTTTTTCTTAAACAAACCAAAAACCACTGAAAATTTTGAAAAAAAGTTTTCTCTTAGTTTTTGTTATAAAATGTTGTAAATAAGTGATTTTTCTCCTTCACTGATGTGCGCTAATGAGGCTGCAGTGATAGGCACTGATAGGCTGCACTGATGGACACTGATAGGTGGCACTGATGGGCACTGATGAGGAGGCACTGGTAGGTGGCACTGATGGGCATTGAAAGGCAGCACTGATACATGGCACTGATATATGGCACTGTTAGGCGGCACTGACTGGCACTGTTAGGCGGCACTGACTGGCACTGATAGGCGGCACTGACAGGTGGCACTGACTGGCACTGATAGGCGGCACTGACTGGCACTGATAGGTGGCACTGATTGGCATTGATAGGTGGCACTGACTGGCACTGATGGGTGACACTGAAAGGCAGCTCAGATGGGCACTGATATGTGGCATTGATGTGCACTGGTAGGCACTGATATGTGGCACTGATGTGGTACTGATGGGCACTGGCACAAGGCACTGATGAGCACTGACAGGTGGCACTGCTGGGGCTACACTGATCATCAGGGCACACTGATCATCAGTACCCTGATGATCAGTGTACATGTCCCCTCCGCGGAAAGCCGATTACCGGCTCTCCTCTCCTCTCGAGCTGGCAGCGTGACAGCTCGAGAGGAGAGAAATGCCGATAACCAGCATTTCCCCGTTTACATGTGATCAGCTGTGATTGGATGCAGCTGATCACATGACCGAGCCAACATCTCCGGCTCTTTCTGTGATCGGTGATCCACTGTGTCCGAGGGACACAGTGCACCGCCAATCACCGCGCTGCGCGCTCCCTGAGCCGCGCATGTGCGGTGAGAATGGGAGGACGTCATATGACGTCCTCCCAGAACAAGAGAACCACCTTGCGTCCATCATATTACTATATGGTAGGCGGGAGGTGGTTAATAGTCTGTCAGCCAATGTCTATGGGCATCTAATAATATCATTGTGATCAGCTGTACTGGGTTTTTTGCCTTTCTCTGGATCAACTGTGGGTATAGAATTATAACTTTTTTTTTTAATGGTTGAACTGGATGGACGTTTGTCTTTTTTCAGCCAGACTAACTATGTAACTATGTAATTATAGTGTATGCATCACTTACTATAGTTTTAGCAAGCCACAGGGTTCCTTAAGGCAAGCAATGCCAGTGGGTAATGTGAAGAATAGGAAAAATAACATGGAGATTTTTAAATACGCTTGTTTTCTGAAAGCAAAATTATACAAAAATAATCAAGTTTTGCCCTACTGGATAACACTAGAATTGTACAATAGGAAGACTTGTTTTCACAGAGCTGAGTTCTTGTGCCTAATGGATTTTGATCATGTCAGTAAGAAACGCAAAAGGTGCCTTGTCTAAATTTACAGAACAATTCTGCGGTCTCCCAGACGTTTATTACAGGATAGAAAATCAATGTTCCTTATCTTTTCGGTTGCAAGTTCTGAGGAACGTGGAGCTGTGATCTGAGCACAGCAAATGTACTGAGAATACATGGGGGAAGAGAGCACAATGAATTCATGGCCATGTTCCTATTATTACTAAGGACAAGAACAAGATGGGATGCCATACAAGAACCTGGTGACTATGAACCCCTAGGAAATACTCCAGGCAGGGGTGGACTGACAACTCATGGGGCCCCCGGGCAATAGGGGATCATGGGGCCCGTGTCCTTGCCCAAACTCAAAAAAGCCTATGAAAAAGGTACCAGGGGCATCTCATGGGGCCCCCTACTGACCCCGGGCCCTCGGGCAGTGCCCGAGTTTCCAAATGCTCAGTCCGCCCCTGACTCCGGGTATTAAAGACAACAGAGAATTCTCCTATGGGACTATCTTGCAGCAAAAACACATATCGTAAATAACAAAAATGAATTTCTTGTTTTACTGTACAAAAGATCACTATAACAACACAATATAAAAGGAATAATACACCAATACTCCGGTGTCATGTTAAAATGTAGGCATTAGAATAGCACTGAAACATCATAATAGTATCATTTCTTTCTGCCAAAATCCCCAATGGGTTTCAATTGACTTTCACAATCACTATCAGGAGGCAGTAGGGGTGTCTACAGTGGCCTAGAATATATAGGGGAAATACCATTTATTCCAGCACCAGAAACCTCAAATCCAGCTACAGCTGTCCCCACGCCAAAGCCCACAAGGGGTCATGGTGACTGACCAGAGACGACCCAGGCCAATAACCACCCTCGTCAATATCAAGATAGTAAAAATCTTGTATCTCCAGACCGAATGACAAAATCAACACAGACTCCTCACAATCAAACTAACCAGGAAGCCTAAAGCTCATTATAAACACACTTCCCCAGTCCTGGGCAGACTGCCAGAAAAACATATATTTTTTTTATATTACCATTGGTGTTTGGCTGCCCGCTGTCAGTCATCATGACCCCTTGTGGGCTTTGGCGTGGCCGGGTTTGAGGTTTCTGGTGCTGAAATAAACAGTATTTCCCTTATATACTTTGAGTCACTGTAGACACCCCTACTACCCCTTGATGAAGATTATGAAAGTCAATTGAAACGCGTTGGTGATTTTGGCAGAAAGGAATTGTAGTATTATGATGTTTCATTGCTATTCTCATGCCTAAATTTAAGGGGTACAATCACATGTTATCATGACACCAAAGTATTGATGTATCATTCCTTTTATATAAAGGTTTTCTATTGACCTTATGTACAATAATAAAATTAATCAGTTTTAATAAAATATAATTTGTGTTATTGCTGCAAAAATGTCCTATGAGAGAATTCTCTGTTGTCTTTAGCATTTGGGGATGTGGCAGCACCTTGGCTTGAGGGCGATTCACATTTTTTACTATACTCCAGGTGTTTTATGATTATCATCAGCACCTGTATGCCCCCAAACACTCCACCTTGCAAGCTAGGTTTAAAAAAAACCTCCTTTTGTTGACTTTATCCAATGCTGAATATTATTATTTTATGTTTTTATTACAGGTATTTATATGTCACCAACAAGTCATGCAGTACTTTATATCTATATTGTACATTCACATCAGTCTTTAACCCTGAGACCGGGTTCACACTGATGCAGTGTGGCACATCGCATGTGATTCGCATAGGAACTGCACCGCATTCCTGTGCAAATCACATGCAATTTCTGTGTGGTGCAATTTCAGCCATACATTTTGTAAGGCTCAAATTGTATTGCATCTGCACCAAAAATGTGCAGGACCCTTTTTTTAGTCTGCACCAGAATCGGACCTTTACACCAATGCGATCCGATTCAGCACATCGCTGCATGTTTTGCTAACTGATTTTGGAGTGTCGTTAACTTAAAATACACACCCATGTTGGTTCGTATGAATGGGGTGTGCTTATGTTGCGGTAATCGCACAGAAACGGTGCAAATTCCGCACCGCATCAGTGTGAACGCAGGCTCAAGGAGCATACAATCTAAGGTCCCTAACATGTTAGTGCCAATTTACACAGGAGCCAATTAACCTATTAGCATGTGTTTGGAGTGTGGGAAAAGTCCAGAGCTCCTGAAGGAAATCTATGCAGACACGGGGAGAACATGCAAACTCCACATTTCTAGATGCAGACATGGGGGGGATTTACTAAAACTGATGCACTCAGAATCTGGTCCAGCTATGCATGGTAATCCATCAGCTTCAAACTTCAACTTGTCCAATTAAGCTTTGATAATAAAATGTAGAAGCTGATTGGTTACTATACACAGCTGCACCAAATTCTGTGTGCACCAGTTTTTGTAACTCCCCCCCATAACACTACGACTTGGTTCACATATGTGCAGGTGGTGCCGCTGCGGATCCACACGGAAATCCAGCCGCACCAACCTCACAGAGGAATGCGTACTCGCGGGTGGGTGCCATTAGTTCTAATGGCGCGCCTCCTGCACTGGAAAACGCAACAGTACTGGGATCCGAGGTTCCCGTGCGGGCTGCGTTTTCAGAAGAAGTGCAGGGACTTCTTCCCTGCGTGTCACAGGGCACGGGAGTCTATTCATATGAATGGGGTCTCATGTCCACGCAAAACGCAAAGCAGGCCGCATATATGTGAACCAGGGCTAAGGCTACATGTACACGAGCCTACCCTGACAGTGGGAAAATGCAAAACGCAGCAAAAACACATACAGATATGTTTTTGTCACGTTTTGCATTTTCCTGCAGCCAGCGGTCAAAACGTTCCTATGCTGAACGCAATTCTTCAGCATTTAGGAGAGGGAGGTTTAACCTCATCTAAACGTGGCAGCATCTAAATTCTGCTTAAAGCGGAGTTCCACTCACATTGTAAAAAAATAAAAATCAGCAGCTACGAAAACTATAGCTGCTGACTTTTAAAAAACAACCACTCACCTGTCCCTCGATCCTGAGGTGTGCTTCCTGCAACCCATTTAACCAGCCGTCTGGTGTTCCAGGCACTGGCATCTTCAGTGTGGGCACCCAGCTGTGACAGCTTGCGGCTTCATAGCCGGGTGCCCGCTGCACATGAGCGAGTAGCGCTGCTCTTCCTGAATGGCCCTGTAGTCTTCTGGGACCTGTCACGTGTCCCACAAGACTACGGGGAGGGAGGGGGGAGTACAACTTCCACTTCCAATCACCTAGGCGATTGCAGCGGAAGTGGGAGCGGGCACCTGTCAATTTCGGCCCCTGCCTCGCTCCCCAAAGGTGCCAATACTTAATGGGGAGCGGGGGACCAGTCTTTAAGCAGAACTTTCCCTTTTGGGTGGAGCTCCGCTTTAAAGCCTATGTGTACATGGACACATAGGCTTTTATGGAGTCGAGTTTAAGAGCTTTGGCAAAAAAAACTCCAAAAGCTTCTAAACTCAAGTTTAGGAGCCGCCAGTGTACTTGAAGCCTTCAACTCATTCTCTAACAGGAAAAAAATGTAACCAGATGGGCTCCCACCAGAATGTTCTAAATATAATTAATTGTCTCCCTAGCTAAAAGGCTATTTTATACGTAACTTTTTCCATGTACCAGGTGCAAGTTCTACTCCTTCATAAACAGGGTAACAACCCATTAATATGTACTTTGAGACCTATTCCTCTTTTAATTGTGGATTGAAGCGTTTTTACTAAGATTCTTGCCTAGCACATGGCAAAGGTGATAGATAAACATGTGCACGCTGGAAATTTTTGTTTCAATTTGGATGCATTCGTTCATTGAATAATTTCATTTTGTCATATTCATTACGTTGAACCGTTTTGTTTTCGGAATTCGTTTCATATCTTCAGCGTTTGTTTTGTATATTCGATAGTCTGGGTGGATTTGAACATTTTGCAGTTTTTTTTTTTAAGATTGCTATATATTAGTTTTCAGTTTCAATATTTTGGGTGGATTCATTATTCATACATTGAAACTATTCAATATTTTTGGACACAATGGAATAAACAATGCAAAATTTGTTGGCCCCAAATTTTCCAAAGCTAAGAACTGCTTTACACTGTGGAACTGAAGTGACTGATTGTGACATATACAAATTCAATTTAAATCACAACTTTACTTGATTCCAAATTTTCAAACACATTTGAATATTGAGTTAATTTTCTCATTGGCCCAAACTACTATCGCATCATGTGATGTCATCCAAATTTTTTTTTCAGATTTATTGACATTCTACTAGTGGGGTTGTTTATTGTGATTGCAGTACTCATAACAAGTAATCTGCCTCGCTTTACAATTTAAAAGTCAAGACAGCATGACAAAATGTAAACAAAATTAGGATTATGAACAACATGGATTTTATACATCAGAGTCCCCCCTTACATCTGTGTCTCTAAAGTCCCACTTAAATTAGTGTCTCCAGAGTTCCACCACCTTACATCAGATTCTACAGAGTCCCCCCTTACAGCAGAGCCTCACCTTACAGCAGAGTTCTCCATTACACCTTACATCTCCCCTTACATCAGAGCATGGCAGAGAGCCCCTTATATCAGAATCCAGTATAGTGCCCTCTTACATCAGAATTCAGTGGAGTGCCTCCTTACATCAGAGTTCAGTGTAGTGCCCCCTTACATCCGGTTCCAGCGGAGTGCCCCTTACATCAGAATCCAGTGGAGTGCCCCTTTACATCATAGTCAAGCAGAATGCCCCTTTACATCATAATCTGCTAGAGTTCCCTTTTACATTAGAATCTAGCGAGTGTCCGCTTACATCAGAGTCCAACAGAGTGCCCTCTTGCATCAGAATCCAATGGAGTGCCCTCTTGCATCAGAATCCAATGGAGTGCACCCTTACATCAGAATCCAGTGGAGTGCCCCTTACATCAGAATCCAGCAGAGTTCCCTCTTACATCAGAATCCAGAAGAGTTCCCTCTTACATCAGAACCCACCAGTGTTCCCCCTTATATCAGAATCCAGCGAAGTGCCCCCTTACATCAGAATCCAACGGAGTGCACCCTTACATCAGAATCCAGCGGAGTGCCCCCTCACATTAGAGTTCAGTTGTCCCTAATTTTTAACTGGACATGAAATCACCTGGGCAAGTGTGTGGAGCTCCTGGAAGAATGGGGGGGGGGGGCAGGTGTGGGACAGAACGGAGGTAGATGGGGAGTATTCAGTGAACAGCTAACTCTCCCCAGGCTGGGATCTGCAGGCTCGGCAGAAGCATCAATCATACAGCCACAATGGATCTGCTGAATGCTGGCTTCAAATCACCTGCCCACACATCCCCTTTGTAAGGCACAGCATTGGCTGCACATAGGAGATTGCAGTGTGGATGGGCAAAGACAGAGGATAGCAGCGAGAGGAGGCGGAACTGATCGATTCTTCTCTCTCCTTTTCCATGTATGCAGGGAGGGGAGGAATGAGTTCTGGCTGGGAAGTGTGAGAATGTCACAGACTCTGCCAGCTGTAGCCAGCCTGCCCATAAGTTTATGGGCAGAATCTCCTGATGGCAACCCTGCCTGAGCACAACCATAGCGGATTGCCTGGTTAGGGGGCAACTGAAATCGAGGGTGGGGGCACAACCCACTCCAGCACCCCCCTAGATCTAACCATACTGCATAGCATCACTGGTTGCTAGGAACGTTGTCAACTGCATAACATCATTGGTTGCTAGGAATGCTTTCCACTGCATAGCATCACTAGTTGCTAGGAGCGCTGTTCGCTGCATAGAAACACTGGTTGCTAGAAATGCTGTCTACTGCATAGAGTCACTGGTTGCTAGGGTGCTGTCAGCTGCCTAGGGTCACTAGTTGCTAGCAATGCTGCCTGCTGCATAGCACCACTGATTGCTAACAAAGCTGTTCACTGCATAGCATCAGTGGTTGCTAGAAATGCTGTCGACTGCATAGTGACCCTGGTTGCTAGGGTGCTGTCAGCTGCCTAGAGTCACTGGTTGCTAGGAATGCTGTCTGCTGCATAGCACCACTGATTGCTAGCAAAGCTGTTCACTGCATAGCGTCAGTGGTTGCTAGAAATGAGTCAAACCCCATAGTGTCACTGGTTGCTAGGTTGCTGTCAGCTGCCTAGAGTCACTGGTTGCAAAGAATGTTGTCCATTAAATAGCAGCACTAGTTGCTAGGAAGGCTCTTTGCTGCATAGCGTCAGTGATTGCTAGAAATGCTTTCCACCACATAGCATCACTGGTTGCTAGGACACTGAACAAGGGATTAAAAAAAGGAAAAGAGGGGGTTTAAAGCTTGCTGACCGCCATATACTTACAGCCTGTCAGCAAGTGGTGTCAGCCTGCAGCTGTAGCCATGATCTTGGTATAACTAATTGCTACCAGGATGGCAATTGGCTGTCTAGTAAAAGTGATCTGGGTGGCTCCACTACTGAGAAGGGGCAAATGCACCCCCCTCCATCGCCACCAGGGTGGTACCTGGGTTCTGCTATTTCTCTACGGATCCTGAGACCACGGTAAAGAATCCCTTCACACAGAGAAGATGGAGAAACATCTGTTCCTTGATCTCTGTGACTAATAAAGTCGGGAGTAACAGTAAGAGAGAAAGAGAGAGAGAGAGGGAAGAGAGAAAGAGAGAGAGAGGGAAGAGAGAAAGAGAGAGGAGGGAGGGAGAGAAGGCAGAGAGAGAGAGAGAGAGAGAGAGAGAGAGAGAGAGAGAGAGAGGAGACGGGGAAGAGAGAGGGAAGAGAGAGAGGGGGGGAAGAGAGAGATGGGGGGAGAGAGGGAAGAGAGAGGGGGAGAGAGAGAATAGAGAGAGGGAAGAGAGAGAGAGAGAGAGAAGGTAGAGAGAGGGGGAGAGGGAAGAGAGAAAGAGAGAGAGGGGGGAAAGAGAGAAAAGATAGAGAGAAGAGAGATAGAAGGTAGAAAGAGGGGGAGGGACAACAGAGAGGGAAGAGAGAGAGAGGGGGAAGAGAGAGGTGGGTAGGGGGAAGGGAGAGAGGGAACAGAGAGGGAGATAGAAGGGAGAGAGAGAGACAGAGAGAGAGAGGAGGGGGATAGGACATGGATGTGGAGAGAGAGGGAAGAGGGGGGAGAGAGAGGGAAGAGAGAGAATAGAGAGAGGGAAGAGAGATAGAAGGTAGAGAGAGGGGGGAGGGACGACAGAGAGGGAAGAGAGAGAGGGGGGGAAGAGAGAGGTGGGTAGGGGGAAGGGAGAGAGGGAACAGAGAGGGAGATAGAAGGGAGAGAGAGAGACCGAGAGAGAGAGGAGGGGGATAGAGGGAAGAAAGAGAGGGAAGAGAGGGGGAGGGGGAAGAGAGAGAGGGAAGAGAGGGGGAGGGGGAAGAGAGAGAGGGAAGAGAGGGGGAGGGGGAAGAGAGAGAAGAGAGAGAGGGTAGAGAGGGGGAAGAGAGAGAGAGAGGGAAGAGAGAGGGGGAGGGGGAAGAGAGAGAAAGAGAGAGGGAAGAGAGATGGGGAGGGGAAGAGAGAGGGAGGGAAGAGAGAGGGAGGCAAGAGAGAGGGAAGGAAGAGAGAGGGGGAAAGAGAGATAGAGGGAAGAGAGAGAGAAGGGGGAAGAGAGAGAGGGGGAAGAGAGGGAAGAGAGGAAGAGGGGGAAGAGAGGAAGGGGGAAGAGAGAGGGAAGAGAGGAAGAGGGGGAAGAGAGGAAGGGGGAAGAGAGAGGGGGAAGAGAGAGGGGGGGGGGAGAGAAGGAAGTGAGAGGAGAGAGAGAAGGGGGGAGAGGGAAGAGAGAGAGGGAAGGGAGAGAGAGGGAGAGTGAGAAGAGAAAGAAAGAGAGAGAAAGAAGAGAATCAAATATACATACACACACTTATTGACTCTCTCGCTCTCCCATGGGGGGGGCAACATTTTTGTGTTGTCTAGGGCAGCAGAAAATCTAAATACACCACTGGTCGGAGGGGGTATCACCTAGTGTTACCACACCGGGTGACACCAACCCTAGGGACGCCCCTGCCTTGATCAACTTTACCTATAAATGTTAGTATCCAGTTATATTCTGTGTATCTAAGAAAGAATCCAGGGCATTTTTTTACCACTTGCCTACCAGGCACTTTTACCCCAATTTTCAGCTTTCAGTGCTGTTGCACTTTGAATGACAATTGCACAGTCATGCAACACTGTACCCATATGAAATTTTTATCATTTTTTTTCACACAAATAGAGCTTTATTTCCGTGGTATTTAATTGACTGAAATTGTATTTTTAATCCCAGACCCTATATTGTTTATAAATATATTAAAAAGTAAGGGTCCCAACACTGAACCTTGGGGTACACCACTGATGACCCCAGACCATTCAGAGTATGAATCATTAACCACTACTCTCTGAATACGATCATTTAGCCAGTTTTCGATGCATTTACATTCTGATTTTTCCAAGCCTGTAGACTTTACCTTACACATTAGCTGTGTGTGGGGAACTGTGTGAAACGCTTTTGCAAAATCCAAGTATACCACGCCCACCGCCACCCCTCTGTCCAAGTATACCACGTCCACCGCCACCCTCTGTCCAAGTATACCATGCCCACCGCCACCCCTCTGTCCAAGTATACCACGTCCACTGCCACCCCTCTGTCCAAGTATACCACGTCCACCGCCACCCCTCTGTCCAAGTATACCACGTCCACCGCCACCCCTCTGTCCAAGTATACCACGTCCACTGCCACCCCTCTGTCCAAGTATACCACGTCCACCGCCACCCCTCTGTCCAAGTATACCACGTCCACTGCCACCCCTCTGTCCAAGTATACCACGTCCACCGCCACCCCTCTGTCCAAGTATACCACGTCCACCCCTCTGTCCAAGTATACCACACCCACCGCCACCCCTCTGTCCAAGGTTTTGCTCACCTCTTCATAAAAAGAAATCAGATTTGTTTGACAACTTCTGTCTTTCATGAATCCATGCTGTCTGTTGCTTAAAATATTTTTTTCCAGCAAGAACTCATCTATGTGGTCTTTTATTAAACTCTCCAGTATCTTCCCAACTATAGAAGTTAAACTAACAGCTCTATAATTACTTGGTAAAGATTTTGACCCCTTTTTAAATATTGGCACCAAATTGGCCTTACGCCAATCCAGTAGTACTATGCCAGTCATTAAAGAGTCCCTAAAAATTAGAAACAATGGCTTTGAAATGACAGAGCTCAATTCTTTAACCACTTCCAGACTGGACACTTTTACCCCCTTCCTGACCAGGGCAATTTTCAGCTTTCAGCGCTATCACACTTTGAATGACAATTGCGCGGTCATGAAACACTGTACCCAAATGAATTTTTTACCATTTTGTTGAGACAGATAAAGATTTATTTTGGTGGTATTTATTCACCGCTGGGATTTTTATTTTTTTTTGCTATGTAAATGAAAACGTCCAAAAAATTTTTAATAAAGTGTTTTTTTATAAAATTTTGCAAATAAATAATATTTCATCATAAATCTTTGCCACAATGTATTCCATTATCCTTTTAGTAAAAAAAAATCCAAATTAGTTTATAACCAAAAATTATAATTTTTAAACATTGTTTTTTACATTTTTATTTTATTTTTTATATTATATATTTTTTTTTTTTTTTTTTTTTACATACTGTCACCCTAGAAGTACAGTGTCACCATGGTGACACTGTATTACTTGGGGGTGATGAAGATTTTTTTTTTTTTTTTTACACTGATTGCTTTTACACCCATATAGGATGTAAAAGCAATCATTTCTCTTTCTCTCTGTGTGCATTCTTGCACTCATTGAGAAGTACTGAGTGAGCTGTAATTGGTCACAGCTTGTCACATGGTACAAGGCTGTTGTGAATAGCGTTGTACCATGTGACCTCTGTGATCATTCACAGATTTCACACGTAGTAAGCAATGATGTCACAAGTGATATCTTGCTTACTACTTTCCATGTGATCACTGATTGGCCAATCAGTGATCACATGATCGGGACCTCGTACAGAGGTCCCGTCCGACGATCGGTGTTTCACTGTGTCCGGAGGACACAGCGGGCACCGAGTCGCGGTGCTGCGCGCTCCGAGGGAGTGCGCACAAGCAGGGGGTGGGGAGGCCGTTTATAAACGGCCACCCGACTCTGCACTGCCACTGTCCGGCTGTTCATATGCAACGGCCGGTCAGGAAGTGGTTATGGACCCGTGGGTGTATGCCATCTGGTCCAGGTGCTTTATTCACCTTTATTCTGTCTAAATATTTTTGGATCATATCAATTGTGATCCAATGCGGATCATCTGGTGCTGTGTCAATACCATGTCCATTATGGACAAGAGCTCCCCCATGCTCCTTTGTATACACAGAGCTGAAGAAGGTATTTAATACATTTTCCTTCTCTTTGTCCCCAGTCACCCACTCTAGATTATTTTGTAAAGGGCCTACATGCTTGGACCGAACCTTTTTACTGTTAATATATTTGAAGAATTGTTTGGGGGTTGGTCCTGCTATCTTTTGCAATCTGTTGTTCGCTTTCAATTTTTGTGGTCTTTATCTCCTTTTTGCATATTCTGTTATATTCTTTGTAATGTTTAAACGATGATAGCATTCCTTCATTTTTATATTGAATAAAAGCTCTTTTCTTATTATTTATAGCTTTTTTAAGTTTGGCCGTAAGCCTCATAGGTTGATGTTTAACCTTTTAAACTTGTTGCCCATGGGAATATATTTTGCAGTGTGTTCACATACAGTCTTTTTGAAGAACTCCCATTTCTGTGTTGTGTTCATTGATGCCAATATTCCCTCCCAGTCTAAGTCTTGGAGAGCAGCTCTCAGCGTTGGAAGATGAGTTCTCTTAAAGTTGAGTGTTTTTATTTTTCCCGTATGTGCTCGCTGTGTACAGCTAACAATAAATGAAATCCTGTTATGGTCACTGCTACCCAGATGTTCTTTTATATGGACATTTGTAATAAGCTCTGCATGGTTTGAGATTACCAGATCCAGCAGAGCATCATTCCTAGTTGGGGCCTCTATGAACTGCACCAGAAAATTGTCCTGTAGTAGGTTTATAAATTTTTTGCCCTTTAACTGTTCCTGCAGTACCATTACTCCAGTCAATTTCTGGGTTGTTAAAATCCCCCATTATTATCACTGTCCCAGCCCTTGCAGCCCTTTCAATCTGTGCAAGGAGCCGAGTCTCCACTTCCTTATTAACACTGGGAGGCTTATAACAAACTCCAATGATTACCTTTGTAGTACACCCCCCATCTGCAGTTCCACCCATAATACTTCAGCCTCATCACACTCTCCATCAGCTAGGTCTTCACACTCACTCTGAGATCACTTCTCACATAGAGACAGACACCACCACCTTTCCTTTTGCTGTCACCATGAATGATGGAGTGAGAGCAATAACTCTAGCACCAATGCTCAAAGTAACTCTAAAGCTGCATTCAAACCTGCACGTTTCTTAAACGCGCGACAAAACATTAACAAAATTAATTGTTAAAGGCACCCCAACAGCAGGAAGCAGATGTGCATTTTGCTGTGCAACAAAACGCCCACTGAAAAAATACCTAATGCTGCATGACCAAAAAGACTCTGTAGCTACTTTGGGGCATTTGTCTCATGTAGGGAATGGGCAGCCCAAGTCACGTTGCGTCTTAACGCATGAAAAGCCCACTAAAAAAATGACCACTACACTCAGGTGTGAACGGGGTAAAGACTTTTGAAGTGTCACCTATGGAGATTTATGAGTACCATTGTTTTTCACAATATCACAAGTGCACGCAGTTTTAATGTTTGACATGTTAGGTATCTATTTACTCGACGCAACCTCATTTTTTATATCTTAAAAAAACTGGATATTATATTATGTTTGTGTGCATTAAAATTCATTTAAAGTGATTCTAAAGGCTTAATTTAAAAAAAATATGTATATACTTGTATTGTTATTGTTCTGTCACATTTTCTGTCCCCCTTCGTAATGTACAGCGCTGAGCGAACTATTGGGGCTTTATAAATACTGTATAATAATAATAATAATAATATATACTTACCTGCTGTGTGCAGTGGTTTTGCACAGAGCAGACTGGATCCTCTTCTTGGGTCCCCTGCTGGCACTCCTGGCCCCTCATTTCTGTCGGATGCCCTCACAGCAAGCAGCTTGTTATGGGGGCACCTAAGTATGCGCACTCCCCAGAAGCCACTTTGTGTGTTCATTCACACATGGAGCTGCAGCTCAGCCCCACTCCCTCTCTCTTCTCATTGGCTCACTGCTGTCTCAGCCAATGAGGAGAGGGAGTCATGGATAGCTGAGACTCACACGCACATTGCTGGATCGAGAGGGGTCTTAGGTGAGTATTAACCTCTTGGCGCCGGCCGCACGCAAATGTGCGGCCTCCTGGCGTCTGGCCCTTGACGCCGAACGGCCGCACATTTGTGTGCAATCAAGAGAAACATATGTGCTGAGAGCGTGCGCCCTGTGCGTTCCCAGCACATGTAAGTATTCACGGAAAGGTCCCGATCTCCTCTCTCGATCGGGACCTTTCCCAATCATGAGACTGCCTTGACAGTGAATCACATGACCCTAAAACCCCACCCCCACCTCCCCGACTTCTGAAACCCTTAAAGGGCCAGCACCAAGGAGGTAAGGGGGGCTGGGGTGATGTACCCATGGAATGCATGAAGGTAAAAACCTTGAGCCTTTACAGCCACTTTACATATATTTGTTCTAGAAAAATTGTGTTTGATAAGAGCCTTTGCAAATATCAGCAAGGAAAAAATGTCACCAGCACACCGAGGATCACCAATATGGATCCAAAGGTTTTAATAAACCATCACATTGCGAGGCAATGTGTGGTCACATGCCTGATGAAGGGGTCCTGCGAGACTCCGAAACGTTGCCTTGCTGTAACTATGTGATGGTTTATTAAAACGTTTGGACCCATATTGGTGATCCTCGGTGTGCTGGTGACATTCTCCCTCGCTGATTCTGTTCGGTTCCAGCCGACGGTCGCTGCAGCACCCACTTATACACACAGCCATTTTTTAACGCGGGAACGTGTGCGTTTGGACTATGCACTTGCATTTGCAAATATCAAAAAAAATTGCAGCTACCACCATTTTATTCTCCAGGGCCTCTGCTTTCAGGAAATATTTCACGTTTGGGGGTTCTAAGTAATCTTCTAGCAAAAAAATGCTGATTTTTAACATATTTGTGAAACATTTAGAAAATGTTGTTAACAGATCAAGGATGACACAAACATATCTCCGATCTGGGTCCCTAGAAGGGGTTAATGATGCAATCTGCAGCAGATCCGTAGAGTGTGATCCTCCTGTGTGGAGGGTGAGGTGTGCCGGAAAATATGTGGTCACACCAGCACTGTCACTTGTGCTGACCTTAGCCTACGGCCAAAGAATTAGGTGCAGGCTGGAGACAAGAGCGGAGTAAAGGGCGGGCACTCAGCGGAGCCCGGAGACACAAAGGCGTGTGTGGGGGTGGAGCAAGGGGCGGGTACTGGACAGAGCCCGAGAGACCGAGCAGTACAGGGATGGAGCAGGAGGCGGGCACTGAGTGGAGCCCAGGAAACAGAGGTGTGGGGGGGGGGGGGGTGGAGCAAGGGCGGGCACTGAGTGGAGGTAGGGGTGGAGTAGGGGGCGGGAACTGCAAGGAGAACGAGACCAAATGTGTGAGGGGTGGAGCAGGAGGCGGGCACTGAGCGGAGCCCAGGACACAGAGGTGGGGGGGTGGAGCAAGGGCGGGCACTGAGTGGAGGTAGGGGTGGTGTAGGGGGCGGGAACTGCAAGGAGAACGAGACCCAATGTGTGAGGGGTGGAGCAGGGGGCGGGCACTGTGAGGAGCCTCGGGACGCAGAGGTGTGTGGGGGCGGAGCTGCAAGGAAGGTGTATGGGAAACATTAGGGAAGGCTGGAGCAGGCAAAGAGGAGATCGGACTTCCTAATCTGATCCTGGAGCGGGCACTGAGGACTGCTACCCGGGAGACACACTGACAGCACACCGACCATGGCTACACTGGAGTCTGCGGGAAGTTCTACAACTTCTGGGATCAACAACTGGATGGAATGACACTCCTCTCCATATAACATTCTGTCTGTATACACGGAGGGAGACCTGATCTACATACTGATACATTGTATACACGGAGGGAGACCTGATCTACACACTGATACATTGTATACACGGAGGGAGACCTGATCTACATACTGATACATTGTATACAGGGAGGGAGACCTGATCTACACACTGATACATTGTATACAGGGAGGGAGACCTCATCTACATACTGATACATTGTATACACGGAGGGAGACCTGATCTACATACTGATACATTGTATACAGGGAGGGAGACCTGATCTACACACTGATACATTGTATACACGGAGGGAGACCTGATCTACATACTGATACATTGTATACAGGGAGGGAGACCTCATCTACATACTGATACATTGTATACAGGGAGGGAGACCTCATCTACACACTGATACATTGTATACACGGAGGGAGACCTGATCTACATACTGATACATTGTATACAGGGAGGGAGACCTCATCTACATACTGATACATTGTATACACGGAGGGAGACCTGATCTACATACTGATACATTGTATACAGGGAGGGAGACCTGATCTACATACTGATACATTGTATACACGGAGGGAGACCTGATCTACATACTGATACATTGTATACAGGGAGGGAGACCTGATCTACATACTGATACATTGTATACAGGGAGGGAGACCTCATCATCATACTGATACATTGTATACAGGGAGGGAGACCTCATCATCATACTGATACATTGTATACAGAGAGGGAGACCTCAGCTTCATACTGATACATTGTATACACAGAGGGGGAGCTCATCTACATACTGATACATTGTATACACAGAGGGAGACGCAATCTACATACATATATAGTATACATAAAGGAAGTGTTGATATTTGATACACATTGACATTGATACATTGTATACATAGTGTCAGTGCTGATCACCAGATTGATACTTTGTATACATTGAGGAAGTGTTGATCTTCACATTGATACATAGTTGCAGTGCTGATCTTCACATTGATACATAGTTGCAGTGCTCTCCCTCTCCGGATCTGGTGTCTCTGGCTGGTATCACCCATGTTGATCACCTAGGAGGACTCTGCTGGAATCCCCCCCTTCCCCCATCGGAGGGGATGGGCTCAGCCCCTGATCTCTCCCAGCTCCGGAGTCTGTTCGCCGCCTGCGATGTGAATGGCTCCGGGTTGGTGGAGCTGGAGGACTTTGCGGCGGTGTGCAGGGATCTGGGGGTGCAGCCCAGTCTGGTGCGGCCCCTGTTCCGCAGGCTGGATGTAGATCAGGACGGTATCATCGACTTCCAGGACTTCGCCGCCCGCTTTGAGGAGGTCTCCGAAGCTCTCAATCTGTCGGCTTTCCCATCTGCCGGGCCGCCCCCCGCCTGGGAGGAGCTGGAGAGGAGGCTGGGGGGAGAGACTCAGCGCCTGGCCAGGTATGGGGGCCCTCTGTGTGTGTGTGTGGGGGGGGGGGGAGCCCTTCCCAGTGATCTGCTCACAAAGTGATCTGTATAATGGTGACACTTTCTTAGATTTGGATAAATTGGCGAGGTATCAGAACCCCTGTCAGGTTTTTATTGCTGTCTGTGTCCCCATTAGAGAGAGACCCCCCCCCCCCTCTCTATTTCTCCTGTTCACCGTTATTACAGGAACGGAAGAAAATCCCAATTTCTTGGTTGTCACCAGAACAAGAATAGAGGGGAAATCTTTCAATGGTGACAACCAGGGATTCCCTCACATTGGAGGGATTTTCTCTCACTTCCTGTTTTTGCTATGGGAGAGGAAATGGAAAGAAATTTCCCCAATGGGATTTAGAGGTTAAAAAATCTGACAGGGGTTACAATCCTTCCTTAGGCTTCTTTCACATGGGATGGACTCTGCTTTGCTCAGTGCGTCATCTGTGCAGAGCAGGCGGATGACAGGTCCGTATCCACTTCGTTTATGCAGAGCGGACACAGATATATCCCGCTCTGCTCTATGGGCGGCCGGGTGTAAAGGGGCCAGCTGTCCATTGACACCCGACTATCCTCCGATCCGCTAGACCAGGGGTCTCCGAACATTCAACACAATGGGCCAGTTTAATGCCCTTCAAACTTTAGAGGAGCCTGACTACGGCCAGGCAAAGTAGAAAATGCCCTGGCATCGGTGGGAGGAAACCAATCCATAGACTTGGGGGTCAGTGGGAGTAAAAAAAAATTACATAACTGATGTCAGTGGGAGGAATAGTGTCCCATCATTGGTGTCAGTGGGAGGAATAGTGCCCTATCATTGGTGTCAGTGGGAGGAATAGTGCCCCGTCATTGGTGTCCGTGGGAGGAATAGTGCCCCATCATTGGTGTCAGTTGGAGGAATAGTGCCCCATCATTGGTGTCAGTTGGAGGAATAGTGCCCCATCATTGGTGTCAGTTGGAGGAATAGTGCCCCATCATTGGTGTCAGTGGGATGAATAGTGCCCCATCATTGGTGTCAGTGGGAGGAATGGTGCCCCATCATTGGTGTCAGTGGGAGGAATGGTGCCCCATCATTGGTGTCAGTGGGAGGAATGGTGCCCCATCATTGGTGTCAGTGGGAGGAATGGTGCCCCATCATTGGTGTCAGTGGGAGGAATGGTGCCCCATCACTGGTGTCAGTGGGAGGAATGGTGCCCCATCACTGGTGTCAGTGGGAGGAATGGTGCCCCATCACTGGTGTCAGTGGGAGGAATGGTGCCCCATCACTGGTGTCAGTGGGAGGAATGGTGCCCCATCATTGGTGTCAGTGGGAGGAATGGTGCCCCATCATTGGTGTCAGTGGGAGGAATAATGCTCCATCATTGGTGTCAGTGGGAGGAATAGTGCCCCGTCATTAGTGTCAGTGGGAGGAATTTTGCCTGTCAGTGGAAAGAATAGTGCCCCAGGGGCCAAATAAAGGCAAGCAGAGGGCCACATCTGGCCCACGGGCTGCAGTTTGGAGACCCCTGTGCTGGACGGAAGGAGAAAGGATCAAATTCAATGGGATTGGAGGCAGGCAGGTGTGAACAGACACAAGTCAATTTACACCCGCCGCTCCATAGAGGTGAATGGAGGGTCTGATCAGGTCTACCTGAAAAACTGACAGGTGGACTCAATCGGAGCGATCCTGTGAGAGGGGCCTTATTCTATCCAAAATCAATAAATAAGGTTTTGCCTTTAGTTCTACTTGAAGTGATTACGATTTTTGAAGTAAAATTCTTTTGAAATTCGACCATTGTATATCCTGCATGACATGAGAGTAATAAAAACCTTACAGAGGCGCTAATCCTTCCCCAATACACTAGAAGTTGTGTTTTTGTTGCGGTCTCTGTACCCATTGGCTGTAACAACAGGAGGTTGAGTCACGGTGTTTCTTTTACTAATGCAGGCGAATTCTAAACTCATTTTTTTTCAAAGATCAAACATTTTGTGCATTTTGTAATCCAATGATGCCACCACTGATTTTGAAATTCGACCAATCAAGCCTTCCATTTCACCTCCTGTTGCTACAGAAAAGACTTTTCATGGTTGGGAATCTTCTTTTCTTTCCAGGTCACAGCTCATTCTCATTTCTTTTTCGATTATATTTCTCGCACGATTCTCCCATCATTGATTAGAAAATCGGTCACTTTTTCAAAAAAATTCCTACGTGCCGATCACTCAAATTTGATGGCCGCACATAAATCGGTTGCTGCAGCCCACTAATAGTGTGATAATCGTAAGAAATTTCTTAATTACGATTTTTGAAGTCAAATTCTTTTGGAATTCGACCATTGTATATCCTGCATGACACGAGAGTGATAAAAACCTTACAGAGGCGCTAATCCTTCCCCAATACACTAAAAGTTGTGTTTTTGTTGCAGTCTCTGTACCCATTGGCTGCAAAAACAGGAGGTTGAGTCCCGGTTCTGCGGTCACTGCATTAGGCCATACATAAGTCGAAAACTATTTTTTTTTTTAAAAAATCAAACATTTCGTGCATCTTGTAATCCAATGATGCCACCACTGATTTTGAAATTTGACCAATCAAGCCTTCCATTTCACCTCATGTTGCTACAGAAAAGAATTTTCATGGCTGGGAATCTCCTTTTCCTTCCAGGTCACAGCTCATTCTCATTTCTTTTTCGATTCTATTTCTCGCACGATTCTCCCATCATTGATTAGAAAATCGTTCATTTTTAAAAAAATTTCCAACATGCCAATCACTCAAATTTGATGGCCGCACGCAAATCGGCTGCTGAGGCCCACTAATAGTGTGATAATCGTAAGAAAATTATTAATTACGATTATCGAAAGAAAATTCTCAGTAACGATTTTTGAAGTAAATTTCTTTTGGAATTTGACCATTGTATATCCTGCATGACACGAGAGTGATAAAAACCTTACAGAGGCGCTAATCCTTCCCCAATACACTAGAAGTTGTGTTTTTGTTGCGGTCTCTGTACCCATTGGTTGTAAAAACAGGAGGTTGAGTCATGGGCAGGGGTGGACTGACAACTCATGGGGCCCCAGGGCAATAGGGGATCATGGGGCCCCTGTGTCCTTGCCCAAACTCAAAAAAAGCCTATGGAAAAGGTACCAGGGGCATCTCATGGGGCCCCCTACTAACCCCGGGCCCTCGGGCAGTGCCCGAGTTTCCAAATGGTCAGTCCGCCCCTGGTCACGGTTTTTCTTTCACTAATGCAGGTCGAATTCTAAACTAATTTTTTTTAAAAATCAATCATTTTGTGCATCTTGTAATCCAACGATGCCACCAATGATTTTGAAATTCGACCAATCAAGCCTTCCATTTCACCGCTTGTTGCTACAGAAAAGAATTTTCATGGCTGGGAATCTTCTTTTCTTTCCAGGTCACAGCTCAATCTCATTTCTTTTTTGATTCTATTTCTCGCACGATTCTCCCATCATTGATTAGAAAATCGTTCGCTTTTCCAAAACATTCCTACATGCCGATCACTCAAATTTGATGGCTGCACAAAAATCGTCCGATGCTTCTGCGGCCCACTAATGGTGCAATCTTCAAAAGAAACCCTTTCCCAATGCAATAGAAGTTGTGTTTTTGTTGGGGTCTCCATACCCATTGGCTGTAAAAACAGGAGGTTGAATCACGGTTTTGCTGTCACTACCTTCACACCTGATGTATACATGGGGCGAATTCTGAACAAATTTTCACAGCTTGTCGCACATTTTTTTGCGTTTTTAGCTCCTTTCCGAAAATAGGGACAGAAACACGCATTTCTGCCAGAATTCTGGGAGCGCTTAAGTGTGAAGGCAGCCTTCATGGGTCGAATTCCAAACGAATTTTCTTTAGAAAATCAGTGGTGATTTTGAAATCAATGGTGGCACCATCGGATTACAAAACGCACAAAATTTCTCATTTTCTGCAGAAAATTTGTTCGGAATTCGCCCCATGTATACATCAGGTGTGAAGGTAGTGACAGCAAAACCGTGATTCAACCTCCTGTTTTTACAGCCAATGGGTACGGAGACCGCAACAAAGACACAACTTCTATTGCATTGGGAAAGGGCTTCTTTTGAAGATTGCACCATTAGTGGGCTGCAGAAGCAACGGACGATTTTCGTGCAGCCATCAAATTTGAGTGATTGGCATGTTGGAAATTTTTGAAAAGAGAACGATTTTCTAATCAATGATGGGAGAATCGTGCGAGAAATAGAATCAAAAAAGAAATGAGATTGAGCTATGACCTGAAAGAAAAGGAGATTCCCAGCCATGAAAATTCTTTTCTGTAGCAACAGGAGGTGAAATAGAAGGCTTGATTGGTCGAATTTCAAAATCAGTTGGATTACAAAATACACAAAATGTTTGATTTTTAAAAAAAAAAAATTTTCGACTCAAGTATGGCCTAATGCAGTGACCGTAGAACCGTGACTCAACCTCTTGTTTTTACAGCCAATGGGTACAGAGACTGCAGCAAAAACACAACTGCTAGTGTATTGGAAAAGGATTAGCGCCTCTGTAAGGTTTTTATTACTTTTGTGTCATGCAGGATATACAATGGTCGAATTCCAAAAGAATTTGACTTCAAAAATCGTAATTAAGAAATTTCTTTCAACAATCGTAATTAAGAATTTTCTTACGATTATCACACTATTAGTGAGCCGCGGCAGCCGATTTACGTGCGGCCATCAAATTTGAGTGATCGGCATGTAGGAATTTTTTTGAAAAAGCGACCGATTTTCTAATCAATGATGGGAGAATTGTGCGAGAAATAGAATAAAAAAAGAAATGAAATTGAGCTGTGACCTGGAAAGAAAAGGAGATTCCCAGGCATGAAAATTCTTTTCTGTAGCAACAGGAGGTGAAATGGAAGGCTTGATTGGTCGAATTTCAAAATCAGTGGTGGCATCATTGGATTACAAAATACACAAAATGTTTGATTTTTGAAAAAAAATTAGTTTAGAATTCGACTCAAGTATGGCCTGCATTAGTGAAAGAAAAACCGTGACTCAACCTCCTGTTTTTACAACCAATGGGTACAGAGACCGCAACAAAAACACAGCTTCTTGTGTATTGGGGAAGGATTAGCGCCTCTGTAGGGTTTTTATTACTCTCATGTCATGCAGGATATACAATGGTCGAATTCCAAAAGAATTTTACTTCAATAATCGTAATTAAGAATTTTCTTTTGATAATCGTAATGAAGAGTTTTCTTTCGATTCGAACAGTTTTAGTGCTGTCACCAGAATACCTGTTCCAGTGACAACTCATTAGGAGGGGAATTCTCCTCACTATGTAGCGATTTCCTTTGACTTTGACTCTGTTGTGTCTCTGGGACAGGAAGCGAATTCCCCAATGGTACGCAGACAGCAAGAAGTAAGATGAGGGGTTTAACCGCTTTTCTGCCGCCCTGTAGCAAAAGATACTGCTACAGGGCGGTAGGTCTGCGCAAAATCACGCATATATACGCAGTGGCGTCCCTAGGTGGGTGCAGGGTGTGCGTGCCGCACCAGGTGATACCTATCACACCAGGTGACAACGGACCCTCTCCACGAGCTCCATGAAAAGGAATGTATTAAAGCAAGCCAACAATCCCCGCTAGATGGATCGGATCTGCAGATTGAGCATAATGAATGGGAGTCCAATCTATTATTCCCCAATCCACAGATCCGATCCATCTTGCGGGGATCGTTGGCTTGCAACCTATACGGGGTTAACTGATCTAGGTAAGGCTGTGCAATATCTGGGACTTGTCTGTAACCAGGAAATGCGGCCGCAATAGCAGGAACCTCCTCCATCTGACATCACTTCTGGAGCATGTGCAGACCGGACCGATGTTGAAAGATCAGTTAACTCCGTATAGGTTGCAAGGCGGCGATCCCTGCAGGATGGATCGGATCTGTGGATTGGGGAGCATAATGGATTGGACTCCGATCCATTATGCTCAATCTGCAGATCCGATCCATCCTGCGGGGATCGTCGGAGGGGTGACACCAAGTGTTACCGCACCGGGTGACACCAACCCTAGGGACGCCCCTGTATATACGTGATTTTGCATTTCCGTGCTCAGTATCACTGACGGGTCAGAGACCTGTATGTAAACAATACAGATCTCTCCCCTGTCAGCTCCTGCACACTGCTTTGTATGGCTCTGCATAGCACAGCCATACAAAGCAATGTGCTGACACAGTGAGACACACGCAGCACACAGTTAACCTTTTGATCGCTTCAGATGTTAACCCCTTCATGCCCACTTTCATTAGTACAGTGTTAGTGCTTTTTATTAGTACTGATCACTGTAATAGTGTCACTGGGGATGTCAGTGACAGTTTGTCAGTTCCCCCCAGCCTCAGAATGCTCGCCACAGTCCCGGTATAAGTCACTGATCGCCGCCATTACTAGTATAAAAAAAAAATTACAGTATATATACCACCATTTGTAAATGCTATAACTTTCACATAAACCAATTAATTTACACGTATTGGGATTTTTTTTTAGCAAAGACATGGAGCAGACTAAATTTTGGCCTAAATTTATGACGAAATTTGAATTTAAAATTTTTTTTACTGGACATGTTTAATAGCAAAAAGTAATAAATATTGTTTTTTTTTTCAATATTTTTGGTCTTTTTTTGTTTATAGCCAAAAAAAAAAAAAATTCACAGGCAATCAAACACCACCGAAAGAAAGCTCTATTTGTTGGAAAAAAAGGACATACATTTCATTTAGGTGCAGCATCGCATGACCGTGCAATTGTCGGTTAAAATAACGCAGCGCCGTATCGCAAAAAGTGGCCTGGTCAGGAAGGGGGGGGGGGGTAAATCCTCTGGAGGGAAGTGGTTACAAAAAGAAAACTAATGCAGCCACCATCCAAGAACTGGTATTCTGCAATAACATTTGACAAACAATGCCTGCAGTTTTGTTCCTGGTTTCAGCTATTTTAACTCGCTTCGTGTCCCAGACTGAGTGAGAAGGGTCAGAACCTCTCTCAGGTTTTTATTGTTTAATTGTGGACAATCTGTTACAAGAATGTTGTTTGGATTTGAGGCCTGAGAATCAGGTTAAGGACCAGAAGGCCATTGTTTTCAGCTTATCTGTGATACCTGTATCATTTACACCAAAAATTAGTTCATGTTTCCTTTCTTCTTTACCCACATTCTGCCTTTAAGGCTGTAATGACATTTTGTGACAAATATATTTAAATATATGCAGTAAATCGTTTTGTAATGACCTGTTTCCTATCTCTACACTCACCTATTCCATGCAGATGAAGGTGACATCCGGCTGTGACACTGTAACCCTAGGTTTACATCTGTGCGGGCGGTGCCGCTGTGGATCCGCACAAAAATCCGTGCAGTCACACCACCCGCACAGAGGAATGCGGACCCGCGGGCGGGTGCCATTAATTCTAATGGTACGTCGCCCGCACTGGAGATCGCAACCGTACTGGGAACCGAGGTTCCCATGCGGGCTGCGGATTCCAAAGAAGTGCAGGGACTTCTTCCCTGTGTGTCCCAGGGCACGGGAGTCCATTCAAATGAATGGGCTCTCATGCCCATGCAAAATGCAGCCCGCATGGCCGCATATGTGTAACCCAGGGCTAGCCCTAGGTTCACATCTGTGCGAGTGGTGCCGCTGCGGATCCACAGGAAAATCCATGCAGCTGCACCACCCGCACAGAGAAATGCGGACCCACAGGCAGGTGCCATTAGTTTTAAAGGCACGCCGCCCGCACTGGATAACGCAACCTTACTGGGAACCGAGGTTCCCGTGCAGGCTGCGTTTCGAAAAAGAAGTACAGGGACTTCTTCCCTGCATGTCACGGGGCACGGGAATACAATTAAATGAATGGGCTCTTGTGCCCGTGCAAAACGCGGCCCGTATATATGTGAACCGAGGGTAATAGTGCTCAGCATGCCTAATTAAAATGCTGTGCCCATCCAAACCCTATGGCTAGGTTCACATCTGTGCGGGTGGTCTTGCTGCGGATCCACATGAAAATCCACGCAGCTGCACCACCCGCACAGAGAAATGCGGACCCACGGGTGGGTGCCATTAGTTTTAATGGCACGCTGCCCGCACTGGAAAACGCAATCGTACTGGGAACCGAGGTTCCCATGCGGGCTGCTTTTTCAGAAGAAGTGCAGGGACTTATTCCCTGTGTGTCACGAGGCACGAGAGTCCATTCACATGAATGGGGTTTCGTGCCTGTGCAAAACGCGGCCCGCATGGCTGCATATATGTGAACCGGGGGTCAGGGCTTGTTCAGACCAGGTATGATGCTGGAATGCATGCAAAATTGTGCGTTTTCATGCACCACTCAAAAACGCACTGCTTTTTGCACACATGACCGGGTGCCATTAACTCTTACTGGTACCCCCATGCATCTAGAATACACGCCGATGTTCGCACCCACCAAAACTCATGGTAACACATCACCATGCCCTTTGGTACAGCATGATTTTAAAAATCACACCGGTACCTTATTTTTGTTTTTCACACACATAGGGCAGCCTATTGAGTCCTCATGCACACTGGACATTTTTCCAGCGGTTGTTTTTGGCTTTTAACATTTTTTTCTACAGCTAGAAACCCCCCAATATGTTATCCTATGTGTCCATACACACAGACTGTAATCAACGTTTTTCTGCTGGAAAAAAAAACCCAGGACTAGTGGGATTCTAGAGGAGTTTTTTAGCTGTAAAAAATGCTGAAAAACACAGTAAAACTCTGTAAAACTGCGTTTTTGGACTTTTTTTTGACCCCTAAGAAAATTTTTTTTTGGCAAAAACTGCTAATAAATGCAAGCGCAGAAAAATGCAGCTAATCGCGGCTAAACGCTAATGCAAAAATTAAAAAAAGCTGAAAAACTCACGTTTTTAACGTGACTTTACACAGCTTATGTTACCAGTGTTCTCAAAACGTCCCGTGTGCTTGAGGACTGAAATGGGGGAACCATTGTACCATTCACATTTGTACGAACATTCATATGAAAACTCTTTGTACATTTGATGACCGGATGAATGTGGTTTGAACATTTTGAAATGGAGCACTGTAAAAATTTTGTTTTGCAAACCAAAAAGAATTCTGTCCTCCTCCTTTGAATTTTCTCTTCACTATGGTGTTTGAAAACAAAGATCAATTTGACCCCACTAAAGATTAGAAAATCGAAGGTACATTATTAAAATGAGCAATTTCAAAGTTCTACTAGTGTATGTCCATTTTTATTTTTTTTATTTTTTTTGTTCCAACCCCAAGTGGGAATTTGCATTGCAAAACCATAGTGCAACAATGTGCTAAGCAGTTGGCACGCCATTATGGCACAGCTCCATTGACTTCAGTTGGCACATTTGGCAAGCAGAGCCACCTGCCAAACACAACATACTGAGTTAATGACCCTGAGGTCATCACAGATTGACTCTTTACGTCTGGAGGAACAGAAATTTAATCTCCAAACACGGAAAGGTTTCTTCACAGTGAAAGCTGTGAAAATGTGGAATAGACTCCCTCAAGAATTGGTTCTGGCCAGCTCAGTGGATTGCTTTAAAAAAGTCCTGGATTCTTTCTTAGATACACAGAATATAACTGGATACTAACATTTATAGGTAAAGTTGATCCAGGGAATATCTGATTGCCTCTCGGGAGATCAGGAAGGAATTTTTTTTCCCAGCAGGAGCAAATTGGATCATGCTTTGCTGGGTTTTTTGCCTTCCTCCGGATCAACTGTGGGTGTAGGATTATAACTTTTTTTTTTTTAATGGTTGAACTGGATGGACTTTTGTCTTTTTTTGGCCAGACTAACTATGTAACTATGAAAGTACTTCTAAAGTCTAAACATTTTTTTATAAAGAAAACAAAACCTCAGCGCCCAGGACTCTCCTATTAACCATACAAATCCCCGTGAGATGCTGCTGTGCACAGGTACAAAAAACCAAAAAACTTTTATCAATGAAAACCAGCGCAAACCCACATAATCAATTGCATTACTCAACTTAGAAAACCACTTAGTGTTAATAAAAATATATATAATAAATTATATATAAATAAATTAATATAAAAATATTAAATTCATAAGTCCAGTGACTAAAAATCAAGTGACAAAAAAATCAAAAGATCCCAAAAAATATATATATAACAGTCCCGTGACAAAAAAATCAAATAAATTATAATTTTCATTGGATTCTTCCGTGTTTATGATCCCTTCACCATCCACCAGTGCAGAAATCAACATTAACCGCACTCACCAGATAGTAGTGAGTCACACGCCTTTCAGGAATATTAAGGGCTCCTGGACCCCCTTTACTTTTTGTGAGACCTCCAAATGCTGTTTCTTCTTATGTCTGGGTACCTCTTCTGCTTACTCCTCTCACCGAATCCCCCAAGGAAAATCAGGAAGAAGAAAAGACCATAGCGTGATACCGTAGTAATTTCTCCTCAAAGTAATCTCTCCAGACCACTCACATTCTTTTGCGGGATATAACCCACCTTTTATTCAAAACAACAATAATTTTCTTCCAAAGTGATCCACTTTTCAAGTACACCGACTTTTGAAGAGACCCCACAGCCTCGTATGCAGCAGGATGGCAGACCTCAGCTACAGACTCATCTGCTAAGCTAAGATGGCCCCTTGGAACGCACCGCTCGGCGTGCGCTCCACTCACCGGAAATGACGTCAGACGACGGAACAGGCAACCGGAAGTGCGTCAACGCGTTTCGCACCACCCACAGGGTCTTGATAACGCCCTGTGGGTGGGGCGAAACGCGTTGACGCACTTCCGGTTGCCTGTTCCGTCGTCTGACGTCATTTCCGGTGAGTGGAGCGCACGCCGAGCGGTGCGTTCCAAGGGGCCATCTTAGCTTAGCAGATGAGTCTGTAGCTGAGGTCTGCCATCCTGCTGCATACGAGGCTGTGGGGTCTCTTCAAAAGTCGGTGTACTTGAAAAGTGGATCACTTTGGAAGAAAATTATTGTTGTTTTGAATAAAAGGTGGGTTATATCCCGCAAAAGAATGTGAGTGGTCTGGAGAGATTACTTTGAGGAGAAATTACTACGGTATCACGCTATGGTCTTTTCTTCTTCCTGATTTTCCTTGGGGGATTCGGTGAGAGGAGTAAGCAGAAGAGGTACCCATACATAAGAAGAAACAGCATTTGGAGGTCTCACAAAAAGTAAAGGGGGTCCAGGATCCCTTAATATTCCTGAAAGGCGTGTGACTCACTACTATCTGGTGAGTGCGGTTAATGTTGATTTCTGCACTGGTGGATGGTGAAGGGATCATAAACACGGAAGAATCCAATGAAAATTATAATTTATTTGATTTTTTTTGTCACGGGACTGTTAAATATATATTTTTTGGGATTTTTTGATTTTTTTTTCACTTGATTTTTAGTCACTGGACTTATGAATTTAATATTTTTATATTAATTTATTTATATATAATTTATTATATATATTTTTATTAACACTAAGTGGTTTTCTAAGTTGAGTAATGCAATTGATTATGTGGGTTTGCGCTGGTTTTCATTGTTAAACATTTTTTTACCCTAATGCATTCCATACATTAATGCAGAGTTCCAGTCAAACTGCAAAAAAAATAAAAGTCAGCAGCTACAAAAACTGTAGCTGTTGACTTTTAAAAAAACAGCCACTCACCTGTCCCTCGATCCTGCGGTGTCCTCCCTGCAGCTCGCTTCACCACCCGCCCTGTGTTTCCGGCGCCGGCATCTTCAGTGTGGGCACGCGGCTGTGACAGTTTGCGGTACATTCTTAAAACATAAAACTTAGAAAAAAATAATACTAGTGTATGGCCGGTTTTAGGCGTTGTTTACGATGGTGACAAGTTTACTGCCCTTCTGAAAAGCAATCCACCATGGCAATTGAGTACCCATTTTTGTTGGGGGAAGGGGTTGTTTTGTTTTCCAATCCTAAGCGGGAAGTTGCATTGCAATACTACACTACAATCATGTGGTAGGCAGTTGGCACGCCATTACGGCGCAGTCCCATTATCTTCAATGGGCATATTTAGCAAGCAGAACCGCCTGCCAAATGTGGCATGTCTGTTTAAAATTGCTATACCTCAAGGTGCCATGGCCACGGTAATGTGAAAAGACAGACTGCGGCCACCCTGCTATTTTGTAGGTAGTCTGTTGAGGGGGGTAAAAGCATAGATCAGCCGCATGTTTTTACCACCCCTTTGCCACCCATGTGAATTCAACCTTCTGTCCATTGCAGAGGAGTGCTAGTAGGTTAAAGCACCCATTGGATTTAAAAACATACTGTGGACTCTGTTGCTAAAGGAAGCAAATCCATCTCACTATGCGGCTGTACTTTCTGTAAGGCTAGGTTCACACCTATGCATTTTCTGCTGCGTTTTGTGGAAATGCACAGCAGTTCTTTTAACATGATTTCCTATGGGACAGGTTCACATCTCCGCATTTTAACCCAATGCGTTTTTTGGAAATGGTCAGAGCTTTTTTTTTTTTTGCGTTTTTGGATCTATAGATTTCAATAGAGATGCTGCAGAAAAGCATGCAGTGCGTTTTTGATGCATTTTGTAATTTAATTCTGCCTAACAACAAGAAAATTTAAAAAAATGAAAAAAAATTAAGCAAAACGCTGCTAAAACGCAATGCAGAAACCGCTCAAGCGCAAGCTGCATAGGTGTGAACCTGGCCTGAAAGACTTTCTTGCAGGATACACGGCAGGTGGGTATCCTACAAATTAATCCGCTATCTGAGAATGCTGTATAAGTCCAGGGGGCTATGCAGTCTGCTTCCATTTACAAAAAAGTGAAATAATTGTGTTCGCTATGTTGAAGAGAAATCTTAGTGGGGAATCTTATTGTATGTATGTGTCCATGTTATAGAAACTTCTCTTCACTACTTCTTTCTGTAGCAATAATAGAGGAAATCATTCCAACAAGCATGAAAAGATCAATAGAAACTTAACGGGTTGTATTTATTGGAAGCAATTGTATAGCTGTTTGGCCATCTGTTTGTCCATCTAACCTGCATGTTAATTCATGTAGCACTACCCCCCTGTGCTCCGCACGGCCAGGCAACACGCATTTTCCACACCTTGCACACTGGAGTCAAAGAACAGTCCTTAAGCTTTTTTTTGTCATTTTATTAAGGGGTTAAGTACTTGGATGGGGTCTAGGGGTATATGGGGTGCCAGAGGCACTGCAGAACTTGAGGACAAACTCCTTAGCAACTATGTACAAAAATGTGGATAGCAACAGTCTCTTTCCTTGAAGAGCTCCAAAGACTCTTTCTAGTGTACCTTCTCAGACCCTGGATGATTCCTCCTCTCTATCCAGCTGCTCTGAGGGTGTTCCCTGGGCAAGGGGGCCCAAGACCTGTTAATTTAGAAACAGTTGTAGATGAGAAGCTAGTTGGGTCTTGCACCTGACTGCCTTCTCCCCTTATCTGGCCCAGGGGGTGCAGTAGTACTCACACTGTCCTCTGCTGTTAGCTTGGTGGGTCGGTGACTGCCTGCAGGTTTTATGCTGGGCTGGCACCTTCCCTGCTACACAGGCTGTCCTCCCTGGGAGATTTTCAGGCAGTGGAGATCCTCTTTTCCAGTGACCTGCCTGTAGGTAGGCTCCTCTCTCTGTGGCCCCCTCCTAGGCTGCTCATTCCAGTCTTCCTCTCAGTCCATCTTCAACCGTCTACCTCTTAGTTCATCTTCCGCCGTCTTCCTCTCAGTCCATCTTCCGCCTTCTTCCTCTCAGTCCATCCTCCGCCGTCTTCCTCTCAGTCCATCCTCCGCCGTCTTCCTCTCAGTCCATCCTCCGCCGTCTTCCTCTCAGTCCATCCTCCGCCGTCTTCCTCTCGGTCCATCCTCCGCCGTCTTCCTCTCAGTCCATCCTCCGCCGTCTTCCTCTCGGTCCATCCTCCGCCGTCTTCCTCTCATTCCATCCTCCACCATCTTCCTCTCATTCCATCTTCCACCGTCTTCCTCTCAGTCCATCCTCCGCCGTCTTCCTCTCGGTCCATCCTCCGCCGTCTTCCTCTCATTCCATCCTCCACCGTCTTCCTCTCATTCCATCTTCCACCGTCTTCCTCTCGGTCCATCCTCCGCCGTCTTCCTCTCGGTCCATCTTCCGCCGTCTTCCTCTCGGTCCATCTTCCGCCGTCTTCCTCTCGGTCCATCTTCCGCCGTCTTCCTCTCGGTCCATCTTCCGCCGTCTTCCTCTCGGTCCATCTTCCACCTAACACTACTCTGACTGTCCAAGGCTCTGAGATACTTGAAGCTCCACTTATTTGCCTCCTCCCCCCCTCCACTGCCATATTTGACACCTTTTTTTGGGGGAGTGGATACCTGTTTTTGACAGGTACCCGCTTCCACTTCCGGCTCATTTCGTCACAGTGAGGCGGACGTTCGGATCCCCCTCCTCCCTCCCGCGGTCTCCTGGGAACTTTCACAGATCCCAAAGGACTGCCGGACCAATTTGGAAGCGCAGCGCGACTCGCGCATGTGCAGTGGGTTCCAGACTGTGAAGCTGCAAGCTTTCACAGCCTGGTGCCCACAGTGTAGATGCCGGCACCATGGAGGACAGAAGAGAAGGGACTGCGCGGGTGAGAACATCGCTGGACTCCGGGACAGGTAAGTGAGTGTCTATTAAAAGTCAGCAGCTATAGTTAGTAAACACAAAAATGGCTGCAACTCCGCTTTAACCACTTCAATACCGGGCACTTTCACCCCCTTCCTGCCTAGGCCAATTTTCAGCTTTCAGCGTTGTTGCACTTTGAGTGTCATGCAACACTGTACCCATATCAAATTCCTATACTTTTTTTCACACAAACAGAGCTTTCTTTTGCTGGTATTTAATCACCACTGAGTTTTTTTTTATGTTTTGCTAAATAAACAAAAAAAATCTAAATTTTTTAAAAAAAAAACATGTTTTTCTTCATATCTGTTATAAAATTTTGCAAATAAATAACCTTTCTTCATAAATTTAGGTCGAAATGTATTGTGCTACATTTTGTTGGTGAAAATACTTTAAATTAGTGTATATTATTTAGTCTGTAGGAAAGTTATAGAGACCACAATCTATAGTACATATATCTGACAATTTATCAATGTACTGACTGCCCTTCTCATTTCTTGAGGCATGAAAACGCCAGGATAATACAAATACCCCCCATATTGTCACCAGTCCAGTACAGCGTTATCATGTAACTGGTGTGGTAGTGATCTGGGACACTGATGGTGATAGTATTTAAAAAAAAATTTAAAATAAGAATAAGAATTTTTATTCTATTATTTTTTTCTTTATTACATTTTCTTTTCTTTTTTTTACTATTTTTTTTCGAACACATTGTACTACACTAGGCACATTATGATTGCTAATACCAATGCATTTCATTGACATTAGCAACCATTTTTACTGAATGAAACTGATTCATTCAGTCTTTTGTTGTGATTAGCTGTGATTGGAAGCTCATCACATGGTACATATGGGCTGTGATTGGCCGCTGCATGGCACCTTCTGACAGGACGTCATGTGATGCCCACTCAGAAGGAGGAGAGTCCTGCTCGGGCTATAGCTAATCTGCTATAGGCCAGACGGGAAGGTGTCAAGGGTTTCCTTGGTCGCCTTGCCCAGCCTCCTGCCATGGGATTGGCCAGGGTCCCTCAAGTACGCATTGTGGTATTTTGTGCGTTACTTGGAAGTGAGGAAAAAGTCTGCAGCAGGGACACAAAACAGCAATAAAAAGCTGGCAGGGGTTCTAACCTTTCCCACTACTCTAATTCAAACAAGTACTTTATGTTTTGTCTGTGTTGCTGTTGGAAATTTTTGCTCACTTCCTGCCTGATGAAACCATTGTCACTAGGACAGGAAGTGAAGGAAAATTTCTGTAACAGAGCCCCACATAGCAGTAAAAGCAAGACAGGGGTATCGGTCCTTCCTTTCTCTGTATAAAACAAAAAAATGTTTAGCTGGACATACCATACTTTACCAGAATTCCTGCCCCATTCCTATTCTGTCCATAAAAATGGATTTTTATTTTATAGTTATATTTGTTGGCGATAAATAGTTTTTCTCCTCTGTCAATAGGCCAATCCCTGGAAGATATCAACATTTTTCTTTTTAAGAGACAATGATTCACCTGATATTTAAAAGTGTGTTCCCGATAAAACACGTACTCAGTATTATGTTGGATTCGTCCTACATAATATCTTGTGTTAATGTTACATGCGTACAGTGTACTATGCAAAGGGAAATTATGCCACCTAGCATTCTCAGTTCCTAGGACACTCCTATTGCCTAGTGCACTTGGTTGCTACCATGCAAGAGACTCCTGCCAACTAGCATCCTTGGCTGCTTGGATGCAGGCAGCTCCTGCCGCCTAGTGTTCTTGGCTGCTAGGACACAGGCAGCTCCTGCCAACTAGAGTCCTTGGTTGTTAGGATGCAGGTGCCTTCCACTGTCTTGCGTTTCTGGTTGCTAGGACTACCACCTACTGTTCATGCTTTCTAGGATGCAGGCGGTTCCTGCTAACTAGCATCCTTTGTTGCTAGGACGCAGGCAACTTCTGCTGCCTAGTGTTCTTGGTTGCTAGAATGCCAGGGGTTCCTGCCAACTAACTTCTTTGGTTGCTAAGGTGCAGGCAGTTTATGCAAACTAGTGTCCTTTATTGCTAAGATGCAGGTGGCTCAGGCTGCTTAGTTTTCTTGGTTGCTAGGAAGCAGGCAACGCCTGCCAACTAACGTTCATAGTTGTTAATTGGTTGATAAATCCTCTCTATTTGTCCTGGTGACCATTATCACTGGTCGCCAGAACAGCAATGGAGGAGAAACCTTCCAGCAGGGACACCCACAGTTCTGCGCGAGCGGAACCTTCTGACAGGATGTCATATGGTGCCCACTCAGAAGAAGAAGAGTCCCGCTCGGCCTATAGCAGATTGTAAATCTGCTATGGGCCATGTGGGAAGGTGTTAAGGATTGCCTTGGTCACCATGCCCAGCCTCCAGCCAGAGGATTGGCCAAGGTCCCTCAAATACGCAGATCTGAGCCTCATCCCCTCCTCCAGAATTCTAACTAGTCTCCTGCTGCCAGGGGTTCTAACCTTTCCCACTACTCTAATTCAAACAAGTACTTTACATTTTGTCTGTGTTGTTGTTGGAAATTTTTGCTCACTTCTGCCTGATGAAACCATTGTCACTAGGACAGGAAGTGAAGGAAAATTTCTGTAACAGAGCCCCAGATAGCAGTAAAAACAAGACAGGGGTATCGGTCCTTCCTTTTTCTGTATAAAACACAAAAATGTTTAGCTGGACATACCATACTTTACCAGAATTTCTGCCCCATTCCTATTCTGTCCATAAAAATGGAGTTTTATTTTATAGTTATATTTGTTGGCTATAAATAGTTTTTCTCCTCTGTCAGTAGGCCAATCCCTGGAAGATATCAACATTTTTCTTTTTAAGAGACAATGATTCACCTGATATTTAAAAGTGTGTTCCGATAAAACACGTACTCAGTATTATGTTGGATTCGTAATACGTAATATCTTGTGTTTATGTTACATGCGTACAGTGTACTATGCAAAGGGAAATTATGCCACCTAGCATTCTCAGTTCCTAGGACACTCCTATTGCCTGGTGCACTTGGTTGCTACCATGCAAGAGACTCCTGCCAACTAGCATCCTTGGCTGCTAGGATGCAGGCAGCTCCTGCCTCCTAGTGTTCTTGGTTGCTGGACACAGGCAGCTCCTGCCAACTAGAGTCCTTGGTTGTTAGGATGCAGGTGCCTTCCACTGTCTTGTGTTTCTGGTTGCTAGGACTACCACCTACTGTTCATGCTTGCTAGGATGCAGGCGGCTCCTGCTAACTAGCATCCTTTGTTGGTAGGACGCAGGCAACTCCTGCTGCCTAGTGTTCTTGGTTGCTAGAATGCCAGGGGTTCCTGCCAACTAGCTTCTTTGGTTGCTAAGGTGCAGGCAGTTTATGCAAACTAGTGTCCTTCATTGCTAAGATGCAGGTGGCTCAGGCTGCTTAGTTTTCTTGGTTGCTAGGAAGCAGGCAACGCCTGCCAACTAACGTTCATAGTTGTTAATTGGTTGATAAATCCTCTCTTTGTCCTGGTGACCATTATCTCTGGTCGCCAGAACAGCAATGGAGGAGAAACCTTCCAGCAGGGACACCCGCAGTTCTGCGCGAGCGGCACCTTCTGACAGGATGTCATATGATGCCCACTCAGAAGAAGAAGAGTCCCGCTCGGCCTATAGCAGATTGTAAATCTGCTATGGGCCATGTGGGAAGGTGTTAAGGTTTGCCTTGGTCACCATGCCCAGCCTCCAGCCAGAGGATTGGCTAAGGTCCCTCAAATACGCAGATCTGAGCCTCATCCCTTCCTCCAGAATTCGAACTAGTGTCCTGCTTTTTAGCGTTCTTTGTTGGTAGGATGCAGGCAACTCCTGCTGCCTAGTGTTCTTGGTTGCTAGAATTCCGGGGATTCCTGCCAACTAGCCTCTTTGGATGCTAGGGTTCAGGCAGTTTATGCAAACTAGTGTCCTTCATTGCTAAGATGCAGGTGGCTCAGGCTGCCTAGTTTTCTTGGTTGCTAGGAAGCAGGCAACTCCTGCCAACTAACGTTCATAGTTGTTAATTGGTTGATAAATCCTCTCTATTTGTCCTGGTGGCCGTTATCACTGAAAGCAAATCCCAAATTTTGCATGGTCACCAGAACAGCAATAGAGGGGAAACCTTCCAACAGGGTCACCCACAGTTCCACGTGAGCGGCACCTTCTGACAGGACGTCATATGATGCCCACTCAGAAGGAGAAGAGTCCCGCTCAGCCAATAGCAGACTGTATATCTGCTATAGGCCGGGTGGGAAGATGCTAAGGGTTGCCTTGGTCGGCATGCCCAGGCTCCTGCCAGGAGATTGGCCAAGGTCCCTCAAGTACGCAGATCTGAGCCTCATCCCCTCCTCCAGAATTCTAACTAGTGTCCTGCTATCTAGCATCCTTTGTTGGTAGGATGCAGGCAACTCCTGCTGCCTAGTGTTCTTGGTTGCTAGAATGCCAGGGGTTCCTGCCAACTAGCTTCTTTGGTTGCTAGGGTGCAGACAGTTTATGCAAACTAGTGTCCTTCATTGCTAAGATGCAGGTGGCTCAGGTTGCCTAGTGTTCTTGGTTGCTAGGAAGCAGGCAACTCCTGCCAACTAACGTTTATAGTTGTTAGTTGATAAATCCTCTCTATTTGTCCTGGTGACCATTATCACTGAAAGTAAATCCCAAATTTTGCATGGTCACCAGAACAGCAATGGAGGAGAAACCTTCCAACAGGGACACTCACAGTTCTTGTGATTACCACGGATTTCCCTCACTATGGAAGGATTTCCTCTTACTTCCTGTTGTGGCTCTTGGACAGGAAGTGAAGGAAAATCTCCCCAGTGGGACACAAATGGGAAGGCATTATAGCCCTCCCTTACTCTATCCAAAATGAAAAAAAAAATGTTTTGCCTTCAGGTCTGCTTAAAAGACTTTGACGTCTTTTATATGTGAGTCACAGGTTATTGAATTACCTTCACCTACCTCCTTCTTAGGCCTCATTTACGCAGTTGATTCCCAACTACCTCACCATACATTACCACCACTGTGCCATGACTAATCATGGGTTTTGTAACCAGGGAAATGAATGTGAACCCTTGTACGACTTCAGACCCGTGATAATTGTGAATAACTGCAGCCTTGTCAAGTCAATTGTCATGGGTGTCTGTGAGCGGTACAGCAGCTCACGTTGACGTGTTGGCCATCCCTCCAACAGTCATGAGGCGGCGGCAACAATTAAATCAGACCTGTGGAGGCCGGAAATCTCATGCTTATTGGTGCCTAGACACAACCAGAATCCTTTTAAGTGAACTGTAGAGACATGAATCCACAAAGCACATGCACCATGAAGATGGTTAGATGGCTGGCCTTAAATGGGACAAGAGTATCTAAGCATCTAATATAAACCATAAAATATGTCTGTGCGTATGATAACACTTCCAGTGACTGTGATAGAGCGTGTTTGGCCGAATGCCTGTCTGAATGACTCACATTGACTCATTGAGTCATGGCTCTGATCCTCCACCTAGACTGCAAACATTTCCTGAGATGTCAGTGCAGGTCTATCTGACGGTACAGGAGCCGCGTAAAACCAGCCTCAAGAGTTACACCTGTTTAATGAAGATAAAAGAAACGTGCCATCGCCCACATTCTTCGCAGTCCTAGCCCCAGCCTGCTGCGACTCCTTCTTGTTTTACTATGTTGATACAACTCATAATCCCCGTTTATTGCCTCTCTATTAAGGACGCAAGCGGCGTGCAATCATTGGCAATTAACGCATTCAGCAGAACTTCAGCAGAGGTTTGGTTTTCTAGACGAGACATGTATGAATAAGCTTCATTTAAAGCTGTTTATACATGTCGGAGTTTTTAGAGGCCACAGCAAAAGGTGCTGCTTATTTGATGCATCATTATATGTCAATTAGAGGTTTTGCTGATGGTGATATTAGATAGTTTATGCACAACATGAACCTGTCATTTTAAATTTTATGTATCTTTAATGTATGTGGTTAGCACATGTATCTAGCTGCACTAGAGTCCTTGGTTTGATTGCATATGTTCTCCCTGTTCTAGTGTAGTGCTCACCCCCAGAAGGGCCCGCTGATTTGTCCCAGGTTTCTTCCCCAAGTTGGTGCGGCATCCAGGCACACGGCAACGGTCACTCTTTCTGGGTCAATGAACAGTCTATGGGTGTCTTTTTGTTGCTTTATTTTAAACTTGAACTTGAATGGGGTGCAGGTAGCTGTGGGATACTCCAGCAACACCGGGAAGCAATAAGAGGACACTCTCCTCTTTGTCCCTCAGTCCCTCTAGTATCCACCAAAGGAAAGAGCAACCTTGAGACTCTATAACAGTGGTGGCTAACCTATGGCACGCGTGCCGCAGCAGGCATGCTGAGCCCTCTGTCGGCACGTGAGCCAAGTCGCACCAGCATCACCCCAACCACCAAGAATTGCATAATAGTGCACATAGGGACCATGCGCATGCTCGGAAAGGAGTAGCGGCGCCAGGCGATGACAACATGAGCCGCGACTCATTAGCCGTGACTTGTCTGAGCTTTTGCATGGCCGGTCAGTGTGCTGTCAAGGATATATATGTATTGGACTGGCTGTGAGTTTTAATACATTCACTTTCATTAACACAAGAATTTAGCTTGTGCTGGTGGTCAGTGGAACTTTGCCCCCTTGTGCTGGTGGTCAGTGGAACTTTGCCCCCTTGTGCTGGTGGTCAGTGGAACTTTGCCCCCTTGTGCTGGTGGTCAGTGGAACATTGCCCCCTTGTGCTGGTGGTCAGTGGAACTTTGCTCCCTTGTGCTGGTGGTCAGTGGAACTTTGTCCCCTTGTGCTGGTGGTCAGTGGAACTTTGTCCCCTTGTGCTGGTGGTCAGTGGAACTTTGTCCCCTTGTGCTGGTGGTCAGTGGAACTTTGTCCCCTTGTGCTGGTGGTCAGCGGAACTTTGTCCCCTTGTGCTGGTGGTCAGTGGAACTTTGTCCCCTTGTGCTGGTGGTCAGTGGAACTTTGTCCCCTTGTGCTGGTGGTCAGTGGAACTTTGTCACTTTGTGCTGGTGGTCAGGGGAACTTTGCTCCCTTGTGCTGGTGGTCAGTGGAACTTTGTCCCCTTGTGCTGGTGGTCAGTGGAACTTTGTCCCCTTGTGCTGGTGGTCAGTGGAACTTTGTCCCCTTGTGCTGGTGGTCAGTGGAACTTTGTCACTTTGTGCTGGTGGTCAGGGGAACTTTGCCACTTTGTGCTGGTGGTCAGTGGAACATTGCCCCCTTGTGCTGGTGGTCAGTGGAACTTTGTCCCCTTGTGCTGGTGGTCAGTGGAACAAAATGGCAGTGTGTAAAGAGGGGACGTGGTTATGCATTCCCTGCTTCCCCTTACTGGCTGCGGGCAGGTGAGGCAAACTAAAACTTCTGCTCCTGGTAGAAAAGAGGTCAGAGCGTTCGTGATCGGAAGACTGGTATTTTAAACTAGGGTTTCAGCGATACCAATACCGGAATCGGTGCCAATACCGAGTACTTGCACAAATGTTCCCGATACCGAAACTGATACTTTTGCAGTGCGAGTTGAGCCCATACAAAATGAATTTGCTAAAATCGCACTGCAAAGAATTGCATGCGATTTGAACAGGTATGCTGTGCAATTCTCGTGGTTTCCTGCATAGCTGCTGTGTGAACCCAAGCTTGTCATAGTGACTTTGAGTCTGAGTTCATGTAGGAGTGGTGCGGGAAACCTCCCTGTATGTAGGGTTCCACTAGCTCCGGCTCCTGATCCCACTGTGGACATCAGTGGCATCAGTGCACAGCAATATGTAACGTGCAGTGTGTTTTTGCTTGCGTGTGTGTATGGGGGAGGGGAACTGTAAAAAAATATTTTTTATGTGTCTCTTTAAATAAAAAATGTTTTTTGTTTTGTTATTTAGTTTTTTTACAGAACTTATATTGCTATCATGTAGGGGACCAAAAGTAGCATGTAAGTGACAGGTTCTCTTTGAGACATTCGGTGTCTATTAGACCCTGGATGTCTCCATTGTACCCCACTGCAGCTGATGGAATACAGATCATGTTCAAATTGCTGCTTCCCTGTGCACTGATCCCAGAAACTGACCGCTCCAGGCTAGGAAGTGACGTCACACACGTCACATCCTGCTCTGTATAAAGTAGGGAGGCTCAGGGGATGGTTGTCCACTGAGCTCCTGCCACCTTTCAGAGCAGCACACACCATGACTGCATTGGACCCACATTCTGTTCATACATACACATACTAGGGCCTGTCTGAATTAGCCCTAGTATGTGTATGTATGAATGTGAGATCGGGCCCTGAGATTGTACGCTCCTTGAGGCCGGCACTGATGTAAATGCACAGAATGTAAAGTGTTGAGGCAAAGGAAGACTAGGAAATAAATGATAATTTAGTGACTGGCCTAGTTTCTACATATACAGGTGTACCTCTGTTTACATGATCAAAGAGTGCAGCACTATAAAATTAATGATGTGTTTAATATCAAACAAATTATATATAAAACTGATAATGATGTGTATTGTCCTTATTGTGCAAAAAAAAAAAAAAAACACTAATTAAAGTGCAATAGTAAAACATCAATATATGCAAAAAGATATATATCTTTTGAAAATGTGCGTGGCACGAAACGCGTCGAGGAGGAGCCGAAACGTCACGCCGCCGGAGCCTCGCGAAGGTCCGGTGGCCATCTTAGAGAGTGGCTGGTCAGTGCAATACTCCACGGCTTTGCTTATACATGTCATTTTTCTCCACGTGGATGATACTTATGCTTTTATGCAATAAATCAGTAAATACTACACTATGGGCACCCTCTTTCTTGGCTCTGCACTGAGCTAATAATTTTCAGAATCCCATGTGAAGGACAGCTGTAGAGCTGCTCCGGATCCAGAGGAGAGAGATTCTATCCAGGCTGCACATCCGTTCCACCTTAAAGGGGACCTCTGGCAGATTATACCATTTATACAAATTGCGTATTTATAATGCGCATCTGGTGAGTGCGCATTTGTATTATATCTCCTGCACTTCACCGAACAGAATAATAGCACATGGAATGTATTTGAGATCACCTGAGCACAGGATCTTCACGTAACATTACTACCTAATTGATGTCAGAAATTCACCACCACATGGACTTTCATCCATATATATATATATATATATATATATATATTATTTTTTTTTTTTTTTTTTTGCATATATTGATGTTATACTATTGCACTTTAATTACAGTGTGTGGTTTGTTTGTTTTTTGCACTATACGCATCATTATCAATTTTATATACTTTTTATTATTTGATATTAGACACGTCATTAATTTTATAGCACTGCACTCTGATCATTTATGCTATTGAAGGTTTCTGGTTCCCTTTTAGTGCATTTGCTGCTGATTTTATCTTAAGAGCTCGCTGATTTTTTTCATTGTACCTCTGTTTACGAACGCTTCAGTTAATGTAATTTTCGGTTTACGAATGAAAATCCATTGAAAATAATGTCTCAGTTTACTAATTTTTTTTCGCAATATGAAGCGTTTATAGCGCCGGCCCCGTGCCTTTAAAGTGCACTTTATAAAGAGTTTTGAACAGATAAGACCATTTTTTAACTTTTTTCTGATTTTCTGACCTCCGGAACGGATTAATTGCTTTGCAATGCATTTACAAATTTATTTTAATCATGTCCCTGTACAGTATTTATGCCTTTAAAGTGCACTTTATAAAGAGTTTTGAATAGATGAAAGACTTTCTTTTTACTTTTTTCTGACCTTCAGTATGGATTAATTGGTTTTCACTACATTCCAATGTGAAATCGTGTTTCGATTTACAAATTATTCGCAATACGAAATGTCCCAAAGAACGCAATAAATTCATAAACCGAGGTACGCCTGTATAAGTAATATAGAGCAGTGGTGTCTGGGTAAAAGGGCCTATCCATGTGTCAGTTTTTTTTGTACAATTTCTAATCTAAAATATATCAGCTGATAGCAATATGTATAGTAATAAAACCAAGAATAGACATGTGCATAACGGTGATTACCCCCCCACCACCACCACCCCAGAAGCTTTACGATTGCTCTTCTTTGCTGCTGTATCCATCTCTCACAGCAGCCTGTATGAAAGCAACATATTGCCATAGACATGGCTGCACAAGTGCCGTTCAGCTTAGAGTAGAGTCAACAATATTACCCCCCACTGGTGTCAGTGACATTGACTGTGATAATACCCCCCCACCATTCATTGGTGTCAGCAACAGTGACCTACAGGGGCGGACTGACCATTCCAGCACTCGGGCACTGCCCGAGGGCCCAGGGTCAGTAGGGGGCCCCAGGAAATGCCCCTGGTATCTTTTTTTATAGGCTTTTTTGAGTGTGGGCAAGGACACAGGGGCCCCATGATCCAAAATTGCCTGGGGGAACCATGATTTGTCAGTCCGCCCCTGGTGACGTATTAACTCTTCCCCCGCATTGGTGTCTGTGAAAGTGGCAGCAATATTAACCTTAAGTAACTAAATATTGCTGCGCTGTGCCTTTAAATCTTGGCAAACGTATGTGTGCAATGAGTGCGCCTTACAAATATGCAGTGCTAGATGTATACTTATTTTTTATTAATAAAAATATTGAGTTTTACACTATGGACTGCCATTTGTTCTCTCTTGCCGGATGGCTGGAGCACTGTTAATTGTGTCCCTTATGCACCATTGATATACAGTATATTTATAGTATTGCTATTTGACATTTATTATGGTTTTATTATTTAAAGGCACAGTACATTCATTTGATGTATCATTTAAAGGCATAGTACATTTATCTGTTGTATTTTTAATATAAAATTGATTGTGTTTGATGTTCATAAGGCATTGCTCTTTTTGACACATTTGTTCTATATGGTTGTGTTTTATAAGCACTGCATATCTGTATGGAGCACTTGTTGTTTGCACAAGATTTAAAGGCACAGCGCAACAATATTTAGTTACTTAACTTTCTTTACATTTTTGTATTTGGTGTTTCCTTGAGTGCAGCTGTCTGTGAGTATTGATTATTGGCGCACTAAGCGCAGTTTTTATTTTATATTTTTTAGCAATAATAAGCTCCCTCTGCTTCATTGTTGTCAGTGACAGTGGTAGCAATAATACCCTACCTTTCTTTTTTTGGTGTCAGTGGCAGCAACAATAACCCTCCCCCCATCATTGGTGTCAGTGACAGTGGCAGCAATAATAACCTCCCTCCCCTTCATTGGTGTCGGTGACAGTGACAGGAATAATAACCTCCCTCCCCTTCATTGGTGGCAGTGACAGCAATAATAACCCTCCTTTCTTCATTGGTGTCAGTGACCGTGGCAGCAATAACCTCCCTCTCCTTCATTGGTGTCAGTGGCAGCAATATTAACCTCCCTCCCCTTCATTGACGGCAGTGGCAGCAATAATAACCTCCCTCCCCTTCATTGGTGTCAGTGACTTTGGCAGCAATAATAACCTCCCTCCCCTTCATTGGTGTCAGTGGCAGCAATAATAACCTCCCTCCCCTTCATTGGTGTCAGTGACCTTGGCAGCAATAGTAACCTCCCTCCCCTTTATTGGTATCAGTGGCAGCAATAATAACCTCTCTCTCCTTAATTGGTGTCAGTGACCATGGCAGTAATAATAACCTCCCTCCCCTTCATTGGTGTCAGTGGCAGCAATAATAACCTCCGTCCCCTTCATTGGTGTCAGTGGCAGCAATAATAACCTCCCTCCCCTTCATTGGTGTCAGTGGCAGCAATAATAACCTCCCTCCCCTTTGTTAGTGGCAGTGGCAGGAATAATAACCCTCCTTCCTTCATTGGTGTCAGTGACAGTGGCAGCAATAAAAACCTCCCTCCCCTTCATTGGTGTCAGTGACAGTGGCAGCAATAATAACCTCCCTCCCCTTCATTGGTGTCGGTGACAGTGGCAGCAGTAATACCTCCCTTCATTTCATTGGTGTCGGTGACAGTGGCAGCAATATTAGCCTCCCTCCCCATCAATGGTGGCAGTGACAGTGGCAGCAATAATAACCTCCCTCCTGTTCATTGGTGTCAGTGACAATGGCAGCAATAATAACCTGCTTCCCCTTCATTGGTGTCAGTGACAGTGGCAGTAACTAAAACCTCCCTCCCCTTCATTGGTGTCAGTGACAGTGGCAGTAATTAAAACCTTCCTCCCCCTCATTGGTGTCCGTGACATACAAATAAATGGTTTTAGGCACATGGGAGAAATGTGAACACATTGTAATCTTACATGTTAGCAGGTAACATGAAAAAGCCATGTAGCTAATCAGGAAAAGTCTTTTGCATAGGAAAGGGAAGACTGTTTTCTTGTTCATCATTGTCATCTATAGCAGAATTTGTAAAGTATATATATATATATATATATATATATATATATATATAACAACTAATGTATGTATGTTGGTGAAGATTTGAATCTCTCTATTTTTTGTAGTGATACCAGAGAACAGCTATGGAACTTATACCAGGAACTCCAGGGGGTCCCGGTGCCCGGACTGCTTCAGCAATATGAAAGGCTGGTTGAAAACATGTCCTATGAGTTCCGCACTCAGCGGCTGAACACTGAAAAGCTGGAATCTGTCCTCAAAAGGTTTGTGTGTTTATGTGTTGTTGTTGTGTTATGTGTATAGAACCCGCTAACCTCTGGTACTGGATGGAGATCAATGAACATGCTTTCATGGGAGACAAAGTTACTACAATATAGGAAGAGGGCACGTGATGTGTATTTGTATTTGTTGTAAAGGGATTTGTTGTGAGCATGATATGGGTGACGGGATGTTTTTTTAAATCTTTTATACTCATTTAAAACAGAAAAAAAATATTATATTGTGGCTTTACCAATTCTTGGATGTGGTGGCTACATTAGTTTTCTTTTTTCAGACTTTTATCCTTTATTTTCACCTGGTGATCCAGCCATTACGCCTGTCATTCTGCAATCTCTTTCAAACAGCCATAAAAATGTAGCTGATGTTACTACACATGCAGGGGCGGACTGACCATTCGAGAACTTGGGCACTGCCCAAGGGCCCGGGGTCAGTAGGGGGCCCTATGAAATGCCCCTGGTACTTTTTTATAGGCTTTTTTTTTGAGTGTGGGCAAGGACACAGGGGCCCCATGATCCCCTATTGCCCAGGGGCCCCATGAGTTGTCAGTCCGCCCCTGTACACATGTCTAGTACATGGTTTCTTTTCATGATCATTTACTTTATCCCTTTGTTTAGATTTAATTTACGGGCCTAAAAGCAGGCAAAGTGCATGTTTTAAGGTGCATATTTTTGGATTCTGTGTTACGGATGTAAAAGCAGCTCATGTATACGCATCTGTGTGAATGGCTTTATTGAAAACAATGCAACTATGCTCGGGCTGGTAATTAAGCCCTGGTTCACACCGGTGCGACTTCAGATGTGACACGCAATATACAAATCGCACCTGAAGTTGCATCTAATGTATTTCTATGGCACTGTTTTAATCATTGCGATTTGAAGTGCGATTTTAAAAATAGTTCCTGCACTACTTTTTTCTGATTTCATTGCGACTTGCATTGACTTCTAAGGAAGAACAAAACAAGGGTGCACTCTCATCGTACATTAATGTGGTAGACCACGAATTTATTGAAAGACAAATGAATTTACTCACAAACTAACGATGAGTAAAAGCAGTGTGAAAAGGTCCACAAAAACAGTCACAAATGCTGAATCAGTGATGCGGATGAGTTGACGCGTTTCGGGGGCAGAACCCTCTTCCTCAGAGCTTCTGTTAAATAACATTGCAAGCCCCAGTGAAATCGGAGGTACAATTCGCACTGATCTGCGGCTTTGGTATTGCTCTACTTCAGGTGAAGTAGTACGATTTAAAAATTGCTTTTAGTGTGAACCAGGGCTAAAAATCACTTGTATATGTGATTTTTACAGTAATGTGAATGGATAGAACAAACTGTCCAGCATAAGCGGCAGTTAGAGGGATGAGACAAACTATTTACCACTGACAAGGGTGCATACAATGGTCAGCTTTTATTAATTTCTGTAAAAACTTTATCCCAAAAAGAAAAAAACTGTTGCTGTAAGTGCTTGTAAAGTGTTAGCTGGAGCTGACTTTATGTTAGTGTAGCTCAGGGGTAGGCAACGTTTGAGAGGTGGAGATCTTACTGAACAACACGAAAGAGATCCAAGATCACCTGGGTTCAGCGCCATTAAAAAAAAAAAAAAAAATAATAACTAGCAAGGCCTAACTAAATGGTAAGGAAATTATTGAAAAATATAATAAAACAAATGTCACAGTAAAAATACAAGCTTAGCCTACCTGAAAAATAGACGGTGTCAGTAGGGCGGTTGGGGAGGCATTTACTGGACCTGATCCCCTGGATTTTCCTCCTGCAGCAATTGTACACTGGTGGGAGGGAGAGGAGGACATGCTGGCTTTCAGTTGCTGCAGGAGGAAAATAAAGGCCCCCTGGATGCCAGCATAAGGCTGCTTAGGCAGCTGCCTAAGGGCGCTAGGGTAGAAAGGGCGGTAAAATCCAAATCCCCAGCCATTTGCTGGCAATCAGATTTTGAAAATACCTGTCAATGGGAGGGAAGGGTTGAGCAGAGGACACTACTGGAGAGGGGGGAGAGGGAGTAAGAGGTCACTGCTATGGGGGAAAGGGAGGGCAGAGAACATTAGTGTGGGGGCGGAGAAGGGTGGTAGAGGATACTGCTATGGGGGTGGCCCTGCCCATAGCAGTGTCCTCTGCCCCTTCACATCATCTCCCCCCACAGCAGTGTCCTCTGCCCCCTTCATATCACCTCCCCCCACAGCAGTGTCCTCTGCCCCCTTCACATCACCTCCCCCCACAGCAGTGTCCTCTGCCCCCTTCACCTCACCTTCCCCCACAGCAGTGTCCTCTGCCCCCTTCATATCACCTCCCCCCACAGCAGTGTCCTCTGCCCCCTTCACCTCACCTTCCCCCACAGCAGTGTCCTCTGCCCCCTTCATATCACCTCCCCCCACAGCAGTGTCCTGGAATAAAGCCTAAAGAAAACTAATGTAGTTACCACAATTAAATACTCATGCACACTGGACTGGATTTTGCCAACTCTCCTAGAAACCTTTGGTCCTGGAAGCATCATTTTGGCAGTAAAAAATACCTGGCACTTGTAAAAGTGTGTAACACCTTTAGGCTTGAACCATACAGAATCAGCAAGGGAGAATGTCACCAGCACACCAAGGATCACCAATATGGGTCCAAACGTTTTAATAAACCATCACATAGTTACAGCAAGGCAACGTTTCGGAGTCTCACAGGACCCCTTCATCAGGCTTGTTACATCGTCATCCTGTGAGACTCTGAAACGTTGCCTTGCTGTAACTATGTGATCGTTCATTAAAACTTTTGGATTCATATTGGTGATCCTCGGTGTGCTGGTGAAATTCTCCCTTGCTGAAATGAAGACAGACACAGTTTTTATTTTATTCAACTGTATTTACTTAGCGCAACTTATAACATCCAAGTAAAAGATATAACACCAACATGTCAGAAAAAAAATTTAAAAAATGAAAAACAGAATCACTGAGTTGGAAAAAGAATCACCCCCTCTCCTAAAAATGACTCAATCAGGTGTAGTTAATCACCTTCTCAATGGCATACAAAGCCATTTGACTTTCAACTGTGGTAAGCTGTGGTCATTTTGATTAGCTCAGCATGAAAAGAGCTTTCCAGGAGCATTTCAGTCCCTGCTAGTGCAACTGAAGCAATCAGCTATGGGTGGCAAGGCACTGTCAAAAGATCTCCAGGATAAAATTGTGGACAGGCACAAGTCAGGGGATGGATAAAATAAAAACATTTCAAAGGCTTTATCAATGCCTAGAAGCACAGTGAAGTCTATTATTAGGATTTGGAAGGTATTTGGTACAACACAGACCCTCCCTGGATCAGGAAGTCGCTCCAAACTGGATGAAAGAGCCAGGAGGAAACTGGTCAGAGAGGCAACCAAGAGGCCTACAGCAACCCTGAAGCAGTTGCAGGAATTTATGACAAAGAGTAGTCATTGTGTGCATGTGACAACAATATCAGAAATTCTCCACAAATGTGACTTGTATGGGAGGGTTGCAAGAAAAAAGCCGCTCCTCAAGGCGGGCCACATGCAGTCATGACTGAGCTTTACCAAAATGCACCTTGAAGATTCTGAGGTCACATGGAAAAAGGTGTTCTGGTCAGATGAGACTAAAATTGAATTACTTGGACTCAACACTAAACGATATGTCTGGTGGAAATCCAATCCAGCTCACCATCCAAATAACACCATTCCTACAGTAGAGCATGGAGGTGGGAATATCCTGTTATGGGGGATCTCTGCAGCAGGGACTAGAGCACTTGTCAGGATAGAAGAAAAAATGGATGGGGCAAAATACTATCAAATTCTTGAGGAAAATCTGGAGCCCGCTGCCAGAAAATTGTCAGTGGGAAAAAGGTTTACCTTCCAACATTACAAGAACCCAAAGCACACAGCAAAAATGACCACACAATGGTTGAAGGAGAAAAAGGTGAATGTCCTTGCATGGCCTAGTCAGAGCCCAGACTTAAACACCATTGAAAATCTGAGGAATGACTTGAAGACTGCAGTCCACAAATGGTCACCATCAAATTTGACTGAACTTGAGCAGTTCTGCAAAGAAAAATGGGCAAATATTGCAGAGTCTAGATGTGCAAAATTAGTGGAGACATATCCCGACAGACTAAAGGCTGGAAATAAAGCAAAAGGTGGTCCAACAAAATACTGACATAAGGGGGTGATCCATTTTCCAACTCAGTGATTCTGTTTTTTAACTTTTTTGTCTTTTTCTGGCATGTTGATATCTTTCACTTGGATGTTATAGGTTGCACAGCTGTAAATCCAGCTGGATAAAACAAAAACAGTGTCTGTCTTCATTTCAGGCTGCAAAGCATCAAAATGTGATTATTTTGAAGGGGTGATTATTTTCTATACCCACTGTATTTCTGCTTCCAGGCATGCAGGGATGGGTGAGTAGACCTGAACACACACTGGAGAGAGTAAAATCTGGTGAAGCTCTACATAGAAACCAATCGGCTTCTAACGTCTGCTTGTTCAGTTAAAGCAGAACTATACTCTCTCTGATTCAGTGCTGAGCAGTCCCAGGGCTCCACACCCGGCCGCTGACCTCTTCAGGCAGCCAGCTTTCATTTCCCAAACGGCGGCCGCTGTCATTGGCCAGGTGGGGATGACATCACTCCCGCGCATCGCTCCCGGGAGTTCAGTCAGATTTTCATTTGATTGAATCAAATCGAAGAATAAATCTACGCTGTGTATTCTGCTGTGTGGCGCTCTCACATAGGTAATATGGCTGAAAAAAAGATAAAAGTCCATCCAGTTCATCCATTAAAAAAAAAGTTATAATCCTACACCCACAGTTGATCCAGAGGAAGGCAAAAAAAACCCAGCAAAGAATGATCCAATTTGCTCCTGCAGGGAAAAAAATCCTTCCTGATCCCCGAGAGGCAATCGGATATTCCCTGGATCAACTTTACCTATAAATGTTAGTATTCAGTTATATTCTGTGTATCTCACCCAAAGGTAGTACAACAAACCTACACAAATATATACAGGTAACAGGCCCTCCAGAGGAAGAATGAAGCCCTGTTCCCACTGAGAGGTGCCTGTTGATCCAGTTACTGGGAGATATCGCATACACACTGGTTGTTGTGAAGATTTTATATGAGCACATATGCTGTAATAATGGCGGCCATCAGTGCTGGTGAATTTTTAATTCACAGGGAGGTGATGGTGGACCTCTGATTACACTATATGAAGAATGATCACAACTGGCAAGGCGGTGGATTTGTTTTGAGTTTCACTGAGACTTTGAAACTATTTCATGTGGAATTTATTTTATTTCATTTTACTTTTTATATACTGTACTTCTTTGATCACATGTTTGCTATCACACAGTTATTTTGGTGGCGCTGCACTTTTTGAGGATTTATTGGTAATTTTGTGCAGTGAGCTGCGCCTGCGTGGCTCACTGTACAGGAGCGGACAGGCTGGTAGGTAACTTTAATGCAGAAGAGACAAAGCATGTCTCTTCTGTATTAAAATTCCGCCTGTCCGCTCCTTTTTAAGTTGTATACTAAAGTTCCAATTTTTGCTTCAGTTAAAAAAAATCTGGAAGCTGATTGGTTTCTCTGCAGAGCTGCCCCAGATTTTGCACTCTTCAATTTTAGTAACTGTCTGAATTTGGAACAGCTCAGCTACCCCTGCACGCCGCTCACGCCTGTTGCCTCTGCACGATCCTGCCCGCAGCTCCAGGTGCATTAACAAGGTGCTCATTCACACTCTGCTAGCCGCAGCTCCCATGTGAATCAGCCCCAGTTGTCTACTTCGTACTGGCAGTCTATTTAAGAATGTATGAACAGGGGGTTAGACTTTACTATTTTATTGAGTATCGAGCCTCTTTATAAAAGTCTGATATGTCATATGTTGGAAATCTTTGTTTGCTCTGGTGGTTTAATTTGCTGACATGTTGTGTGAAATCTCCGTGACTCTACTAGAGGAATGTGTCCTTTCATCCATGAAGAAATGGAGCAGGGAACTGCTTGAGGAGTATTATGATACTCTACGTTCAATGCTCTCACCATGCGGAAATCCATTCCTTCAGTGCTGAGGATCTACCACAGCTTTCATTACAGGCAGTGATCCAGAACAATATGTTACTTCATAGTATTGAACCATCTGAACACAGAACGTGCAGAAACAAATCTCATCTTTTTCATGCTTTTTTTATTTAAATGCTTCCTGTTTTCTCATTTGTTTTACTGATGTTAATTAATTCTAGCAGTAGACTTAAAGTGGTATTAAACCCAAAAGCCAACATTTATTATATTGCATCAGTTTCCTTTTTTAGGCTTTCCTTCTTTTTTTTTTTCACCTGATGATTTGGTCAGTAAATCTGTTGTTTTTCAACAGAACAAGCTCTCCAGCAGATGTCACAGTTAATAGATTGCCACTGACAGGGGTGCTTACAGTCAGGGCTGTGGATAATGGGGTACCACCAGTCCTCCTATACGGGGCCCAAGTCAGTAGTGGGGCCCAGGCAGCTGGGTGAATCAGATGTGAGCTGGGAGAGAGATTGGCACAGTGGGGGGAGGCAATTACTGGAACCGATAAATGTCTCTCTCTGCATCAGCTGAAAGCTTCTCCTCTCCCTCCTGCTGGCTTTCAGCTGCTGCAGAGAGAGAGACATACAGGTGATCGGTTCCAGTAATGCCCCCCCTGCTGCACTTATCACCTTCTCTGTGCACCATACGTTTTCCCCTGCTGCCCTGGACCCCCCTGTGTGCCCCCCACCCCCGCAATGCTCCTGGCTTCCCTCCTCTCCTTCCCACCGGCAGCTGCAAGCGCACAATAGGATCCTTCAGGATGGAGAGTGGGGAAGGGGATGGTAAATATGTCACATTTACCAGCCCCTTCCTTTCCTGAATGAACGCAATGAGTGATCGGTAATGATCATTCACTGTTTTCATTCATAAACCAAAGCATAGTAAAATGTGTTTCTTTTGGGAAGGGCCCTGTCAGGTTGGCTGTATGGGGCCCTGTGGTTTCTAACTGCTGCCCTGCTTACAGTGATCAATTTGTATTTATATAAAACCTTTGTCCAAAAAGAGAAAAAACTGTTATTGTAACTGATTACAAAGTGTGAGCTAGAGTATGCCTTTAATTTGTTAATGTTTCTAAAACTGCGCATCCAACAACTCCCTCTCCCAGACTGACAATGCTGCTGTCCAAATGTGCCCCCTGTGCTCATTCATCCAGAATAGAGGCACTCTATTACAGAGGGTGTGTTATTAGCCAGATATACAGGTGAAAACAGAAGGAAAAATGCCTAAAGAAAACAAATGCAGCCACCACATCTAATGACTGGTACGCTGCAATGTATCACATTTTTGGTTTGGGATTTAATACCTCATTAATTCCATAAATTTCCTAAAATGAGTGCTGAAAGTGACTCTTGCTAAAATAGGTATTGAAAAACAAAATGTTACCAGCAAAGAAGAGTTCATACTTGCCTCTCCCACCACTGATCTGCATTGCAGAGATACAAATGCCTTGAAATCTGTAGCGTCCAAGTGTCCATACCGCTGCTTTTTAAATAAGCCCCAAAGTGGCAGGATGTAAGGACCTTCTATGTCTTCCTCCAAACTGATATCAGACACTCAAAAAAACTAATATAACACAGGTACTGTCAGGAATACATGAAGAACACTGAAGGCTTTGCAAAATGATAGTCTAAAGAAGCGGTGGCCAACTTTCTTGTTATGGGGGCCTCAGGTGTGGGCCCTGATATTACCAAGGGGCCCCACATAAAACTCAAGACAGCAGGCAAACAAAAGGATATGGTCAAAGACTATAGGCATGATACAAGGGATGGCCATAGACTGCTGACATGAGGAGTTTTTGGGCACTGCTTCAGAAGACATAAACTGAGCCTGGGTTCACACTGATACGGTGCAGTATATCGCATGTGATTCGCACAGGACCCGCACCGCATTCCTGTGCAAATCACATGCGAATGCTGTGCGGTGCGATTTGAGCCATACATTTTGTATGGTTCAAATCGCACCGCATCCGCACCAAAAAAGGTGCAGGACCCTTTTTTTGGTTTGCACTAGAATCGTATTGCATGGGTATTCACACCTATGGGTTCCAATTCTGCACATCGCACCGCGTTTTGCGAATCGATTTTGGGCTGTTGCGTGAACGGGGTGCAAATGCGGTGCAGAATTCGGACAAAAAAACAATGTGAATTCTGCAAAGCATCAGTGTCAACCCAGGCTTAAGAAACATTAGGCTGAAGGCAGCAAGGAAATACAGATTAGTGTCTGCAGAGTCTCAAGGGCCATGCAAAAAGTGCCAAAGGGCTACATGCAGCCCCCAGGCCAAAGGTTGGGCAGGGGGTTTAAAGTGTATCTACGCGCCCCCCCCCAAAAAAAAGAATACACACACACCATCCTCTGGAACTCCCTGCCCCAATCTGTCCACCTATCTCCTACTCTGTCCACTTTTAGGTGATCCCTGGAAACTCCTCTTTCCAGGAAAGGATTCCAGCCTATCCTGCCTTCAGCCAACAACTGAATCTTTTATTCCTCCCATCAGTTTATCCCTCAGTTCTTACCTTTTTGTTCTACTTGCCACTCCCTATTAGATTGTAAGCTCCCAGGAGCAGGGCCTTCCTAACCCTCTTTTATTATTGAATTGTACTGAGCTCAAGCTGGAGACTGATCAGCTTCCATAAGGACTGACAGACTGACTCAGGCCTGACATTTCTGCTCTGACAGGATGAGAACACAAGTAAATAACATGTACAGCTGCCCTGTAAGCTATGCTACACTACTATAAAAGCTTAAACCCACCAAAAAGAAAAAACTCAAGTTAAAAATGTCCCCTTAATGTTATTAAACTCTTTAATCAAACATAACAATATTGTTTTCTGCAGTGTTCCTGTCAGTACCTCTGCATTCCTATTAAAAACTGACCAAACTAGGCAGAAGAGCACAGCCCGGTCAGTTTTCTGGCAGTGCTGGAATTCAGCCTGCTCTCCTCCAATAACCAGACTTCTGCTGACACCCTCACCCCCCCCCCCCACACACACACACACACACGCATACACACACTGCACAGCCACACACTGGAAGACCAGTGTCCTGCTGTTTCTCCTCCCCCAGCTCTCTGTGCTCCTTATGCAGCTGAGAACTGAGGGTATGTGATCACTTATTAAAAAGATATTTATAATATTTTTTACATCTGCACACGTTTTGCTTTTCATTTCTGTTATAAACTGAGGGGGTTGTTTTGCAAGGTGAGGGTTTACATATACTGTAAGGTTTTACATTTTTCTTTTTTTCTAGGACTGAGGAGACAACAGCCATGCAGATGGCAGAACTTGAAGAAGACTTACAGCACCATTTGGCCAAAGTTGAAAATCAAATGCGTGGACAGGTGAGACAGAGCATCTAGTATGCTGAAGAACTATAACAATGTTTTGCTTTTTACCTAAACTGATCCCAATATAGAATACTATATTAAATTGTCATTTAATTATGTGTACAGTATTAAAGTCCAACTCTGGTCAATACATGACCCCCTTCCATCCAATCGCTCCAACCTCTCTCTAAACCCACCCTACATGGTTTATCATGAAGAATGGTATGCTCACCTAAGTCCTCCATCTAAGTCTTTAGTTGGCGTTGTTTTCCTGGTGCGGGGACTGCTAATCCAGCATTTCAGATGTGTATAACGCTGTCGGTTCCCTGATAGTCCTCCTACAACATCACTTCTCTTTTAGATCCTGAGAGGATCCTGCTGTTGGGCAGTCATTAGTAGCCTTTCTCAACCTCTGGCCTCAAAGGAAACCTTGAAATAATTTTCAGGTCTTGGGGAAACCCTGCTAAAACTAATTTGTTGATGGTTGGTTGGGAAAAAGGCCCTTTACATCAGTGGCCAGTGGCAAGAATGCCGCATTACAGTTGTGCTACAGATAAAATGATCATTGATGTCTTGCTGGCTGGCTCTACAATGTGGTGTTGGTCCTTCAAATGAGAGGTCCCTCAACCACATCGCAAGGAACTCGTTGCAATGTCTAGAGAAACCCTAGGGTTCCACAGAACCCTTGTTGAGAATGACTGGCTTAGAGGAAGGGTTCACGGTAGCTATCAGTTATGGGGGGGGGGGGGGGAGGGGTGAGAGGAGGTTCTTTTTATACGCCGAGTTAAGCTTTTAAATAAACAGAAAATCATGCCAATATGGTTAATAAAAGTAGTTTAATTCAGGGCTCAACAAGTCCCAGGCGCCAGGTCTCCATGTCAACTAGAAAATGCATTCTGGCACCTGGGGGTGGGCTGATCATTCAGGCACTCAAGCACTACCCAAGGGACCGGGGTCAGTAGTGGGCCCCATCAGGGTTGGAAACTGTCCTTGTTTTTACAAGGGCACAAAACTATTCATAAAAATAGGGTGGATGGCTTCCCCCTGGAGGCTGTTGGATGGCAGACTGCCTATTTAGCTACTACTCCATGATGAAAAGGAGAATGATGCAGGACTGTGATGTAAAGGGGGCCGCAGAGTTCCCCTTTACATCAGGGTCTGCAGAGTTTCCCTTCAGAGACTGGAGACTATTGTTCACTTATTACAATTTTAATGTATTAAATTCTTAGGGATCCTATAAAAGTTATTAGGCAAAAGCTGAGAGGCATAACTGTGTGTAGACCTGTGTCATGCATCTGTAAAGATACACATCAGTGCTACATAAGAGAAAGTGTTTTGTCGTTGGAAAAAAAACTTTTTTTGTTAAAAAAAAAAAAAAACTGGCTCCTAACTTTTTTAGCTGGCTCCTAGATACAAAGAAAATGTGTCATACTGTGGCTTAATCTGTAGGTCAGAAAGCAGTGTTCAAATTGTAGGATGCTATACAAACCAATTGTCTGCCTGTACTAATCCGGTTGACTGCAAGGGGTTATAATTCTCAATTTCCTTTGCCTTAATGCATTAACCATCTTGTGTTAAAAACATATTGATGGAACTATACAGAATAGAGCTTTGATTTACTAATCTGTTGTTTCAGCATGGAGCAAAAGTTTTTTAACCTGTGTAATTTATGTTTAATCTGTGTTATTAAAGTTTTTAAAAATATAAACAATACAAGTAGACAAAACTTGAAGCATACTAAGAGGGTACAAACTAAGCAAATAAAGTGCTTACAGATTTGTTTCCACTTATGTAGGCAGTACATAACAGGAATACATACAGTGTGTGTGTGTGTGTGTGTGTGTATATATATATATATATATATATATATGAGTAGGCATGTGAAACTGGAAGAGAAGCCCTCTAGAGAGTATCAGAGCATAGATTAGGAGCATAATCAAAGAAAAAGAAGGAAATCATCTAACATCTCCCTGCAGGTACATATCAAGGGACCTGAGAGAACATAAGAATAGCAGAGAGAGTATATCTCTGGCCCTATTTAGAAACGATCTGGGGGGGACGTATATACAGAAACATAATGTAGGAAGGCAAAGAGAGATCAAAGAGGAAAAAGGAAGTGAGAAGAAAAAAAAGGGTGGGGGACAAGGGTGTGGGGAAGGGGGTAGAGAACCTTAGGTATTGACTGAACCAACAGCAATGCAACACCAGTTCCTGAAAGGATCCAGGAATCGAACAGAAAATTAAACCGTACAGGAGGTAAAAGAATGAAAATTTGAAGAATACTGGAAATTATTCCAGACAGTCCATGTGAGACTGTAAGAGTCCAATTTGTCCTCATCCAATGCTATCATACTTTCTACATATTCAATCTGAATAATTTCACAAGCCCAAGCGGTCAAAGTAGGTGGTCAGCACCTGTTGGCACCGTTGCCAGCAGCACTTGGCTATAACAGATCAAGCCACGGTCAGAAAATGCCTAATCAAACTTCTTTTGGTTTGTTTGTAGGAGCCCGGCAACAGAAACAATACAGTAATCTGGGGCAGGTTTGGGTAGGTGTTGTAACGATTGTGCGCAATAGGAACATGGAACCTGTATGCGACAGCCATTTTTGTTTTTCATGAGCAATGACCTTCCTCCCCTCACTCCTCCTGAAAACTGTGAAATTTGCAGCTGTAAGTTTTAACGAACTTCAAAAGAGCCTCTTATCTTAACTAAAACACAAATAGATGCAGAGTCCAGACCTGTCCAGAGCTGTAAACAGCTAATTAGTCTTGGCAAGATGTCTGTTTCCACGAACCATGAAAAACACTTCCCTCTGACCTATCGTAAAACAATAATAACTCAGTCAAGCTGTCACACAAGAAATATAAGGCCAGTAAGGCTCTAGGAATGCAGTGCCATAAAACGTCTATTCCTCAACGTAAAAATTCCACATACAATTCGTAGAATTCAACAGGAACAGGACACATTAATATTAGGTATATATTTGAATGAGGAGTATCATACCGAACAAATCAAGGTCATACATGACTATGTTAGCACATAGAAAAGGGGAGAAAGCAGTCTCCTGCCTCCTGGGTGACAAAGGTACGCTGTGTTTGGTATCCCTGGTGTCAGGGATCCCGGGTCCTCGGCGGCGCGCGCATGCGCAGACCGCCGATCCGTCCCAGCCGGCGAGCGCAGAATCCTCGGCGATCGCGGCGGCCGCGCATGCGCAGTAGCGATCGCGGCCGCACCAATGGGAGAGCAGGGCGCTCTATTTAAAGCTGCCCTGTGCATCTCCAAGTTGCCGCAAGGTCTCGTTCCTGTTCCTGTAAGTACGCTTCCTTGTTGCCAAACTCTGCCTGTTCTGTTTATGCTGACCTTCTCCTGCTCTGACCCCGGCTCGTCCCTGACCATCCTTCTGCCTGACCCTCTGTACCGCGCTGCCCACTACCTGCTGAACCTGGCTTGTGACCCCGACCATTCTCCGCTTACTCCCCCTGTACCACGCTGCCCGCACAATACCGACCCGGCTAGTCTGACCTCGCCTACTCCTGATAGTTGCCCATCCATCCCGCTCGGATCGGGATCTGTTGCCCATCCATCCCGCTCGGATCGGGATCTGTCATCCCATCCATCCCGCTCGGATCGGGATCTGTCATCCCATCCATCCCGCTCGGATCGGGATCTGTCATCCCCTTCACAGCAGGCTCGACCCGGGCACATACCCTCAGCGGGACCCCTCTGCCGCCGCCGGGGGTGCCCAGGGACGCGACCTGGTTTCAGTCTTGCACCAAGTCCATCCCCACCATCAGGGGCCCTGGTGAAAAGGCAGACTGGGACTTAGACTCCGTGTCCTGGGAAACCCCGTGCCGTAGACCACTAGAGATCCCGTTGGGCGGAGCCTGACAGTACCTTGCGGCCATGACTGAGCCTGGAAGGGGAACTTCCCCTCTGGACGACATCTGCCAACAGATGGAGACCCTTACACTGGGAATTAGGGGCCTACAGGAAGGTTATACGGTATTGGACAGACGCATGCAGACCTTAGCTACCTCTACCAGGGGGTCTGGGGAACCCATTAGGAAGACTCCGGGGTTGTTACCCGCACCAGAACCCCGTGTCCCCACACCGGAACGTTTTTCCGGAGACCGAAGTAGATTCAGGGCCTTTCGTAACTCCTGTCAGCTATACTTTGACCTCCAGCCTCAGACCTTTTCCTCCGAATCGGTGAGGGTAGGGTTCATTATTTCCCTACTACAGGGGGGACCCCAAGACTGGGCCCACCGTCTCCGAGAGAAGCGAGACCCACTATTGCAGTCAGTGACGGTATTTTTTGAGGCTATGGCCCTCTTGTATGACGACCCGCTGCGCACCGCAACGGCCGAGAGGGCCCTATATACACTCAGGCAGGGTCACCGGACAGTGGAGGACTATACCGCCGAATTCAGGCGTTGGCATAGTGACTGCCAATGGAACGAGGCGGCTCTGCACCACCAGTTCCGCGTAGGGTTAGCTGAATCCCTGAAGGACGAATTGGCCCGAATAGACATACCTAGCACTTTGGAGGCCTTGATAGCTTTGACTATTCGAATTGACCACTGGTTGCGGGAGCGCAGGCAGGAAAGATGCAACCAAGGACAAGGATCAACTGGAACACCCCCTCAGGCCTCAACCCAGTTACAGCCGGCAGGCCAGAATCAGGTTGCCATGGATTCACCCGAGACCGGGCCATCGGGAAGGATCCGACCGACACTTACGCCTGAGGAACGCCAGAGGCGTCTTACCAACCATCTCTGCCTCTACTGTGGGGGAGCAGGCCATGTGGTACGTACCTGTCCAGTCAAGAGGGGTAAGTGTTCCGCTGTTTTCTCTACAGTCACTTCTAACAGTGTGGGCAATACTAGTTATCTAGCGGTACCTGTGTCACTTCAGCTGCCAGGGAGAACAGTGGTGACCACGGCTATTGTGGATTCTGGGGCGTGTAGTTGCTTCATAGATTTAGACTTTGCAGTTCAGCAACAAAACCAAGGAGGTGGGATTGAATATTTTTCTAGCAGATGGGTCACGTATTAAGTCAGGGGTGGTGGACCACGAGACCCCACCTATCCGTACTACCATATCGACCCATCATGAAGAACTCCTTCGGTTGGACGCCATAGCATCCCCACTATTTCCAATTATTTTGGGGCTCCCGTGGTTACGAGCCCATAATCCCCAGGTGGACTGGAAGGCGGGTTCTATGCAGTTCCTCTCCCCATACTGCCAGCAGCATTGCCTCCCTAAGATCTCCCCGATTCCACCGACTTTGTTGTGTCTAGAGACAGATGCAGAGCAGGCGCAAGTCATTCCGTCAGTCTACCATAATTTTCTGGATGTGTTTAGCAAGCGGGGGGCGGACACTCTCCCTCCGCACCGAGCTTATGACTGCCCAATTGATCTCCTCCCAGGGTCGGAAATCCCATTTGGGCGGATATTCCCCTTATCCGAGCGGGAGTTAGGGGTACTAAAAGAGTATATAGATGAAAACCTCCATGAGGGGTTTATTAGACCCTCCACGTCACCAGCCGGGGCGGGCATTTTCTTTGTGGAGAAAAAGGACAAGTCCCTCCGGCCCTGCGTAGATTACCGGGACTTGAATAAGGTCACAGTAAAAAACCGTTACCCGCTACCACTCGTCCCCGAGCTGTTTCAGAGGCTGAAGTCAGCATCTGTCTTCACTAAACTAGACTTAAGAGGTGCCTATAATTTAGTTCGTATCAGAGAGGGGGACGAGTGGAAGACAGCATTCCGTACCAGATTCGGACACTTTGAATACTTGGTTATGCCCTTCGGCCTATGCAACGCCCCTGCCACCTTCCAACATTTCATAAACGATGTGTTCAGGGACTACCTAGATATCTTCATCATTGTATACCTGGACGATATCCTTGTCTTTTCCCCAACCCTGGAGGACCATAGAGGTCACGTGAGGCGCGTGTTAGAACGGCCCCGCCAACACAGCTTATATGCCAAGGCAGACAAGTGCTGCTTTGAACAGAGTAGCATTTCGTTTCTGGGTCTAACCATCTCTCCCACGGGAATAGCCATGGATCCTCAAAAGGTTTTGGCCATTTTAGATTGGCCAGCCCCCACCGATAAGAAAGCGGTCCAACGCTTCATCGGCTTCGCGAACTTCTACAGAAAGTTCATTAAGAACTTTTCGGGCCTAGTGTCCCCTATCACCCAGCTGACCAGGCAGGGGGTTCGCTTCCAATGGACACCTGAGGCACAGAGGGCTTTCGAAGCCTTGAAGGAATTGTTTACGGCGGCTCCTATTCTGAGCCACCCTGATTCGTCCTTGCCATATATCTTGGAGGTGGACGCATCCGAGAATGCGGTCGGGGCGATCCTGTCCCAGAGGAAGGGCATCAAAGAACTCATGCACCCAGTGGCTTTCTTCTCCAGGAAACTAACTCCTGCGGAAAGGAATTATGATATCGGGGATCGGGAGCTCTTGGCGATTAAGGTGGCACTAGAGGAATGGAGATACTTGTTAGAAGGGGCGGTACACCCAATATTGATTTTTACGGATCATAAGAACCTAGAATATCTGAGGACAGCTAAACGTCTGAGGCCACGTCAAGCCAGGTGGGCGCTGTTCTTTTCACGGTTCTTTTTCCATATAACCTATAGGCCAGGGTCTAAGAACACAAAACCAGATGCGCTCTCCCGCATGTTTGGGGATTCCGAAGAGAACCCCAAGCCAGACACTATCCTGTCCCCAGGAAATTTCTTAGTTCTCCAATCGGAGCTCCATTCTCAACTGCAGACCGCGTCCGTAGGAATGCAAGGTCCACCTGGTGTTCCCTTACTAAATAGGGAAGGACTTTTTTGGAAGGAGGATCAGATTGTGGTCCCTGAGGAGGCCCGTACATTGGTATTAGGATACTGCCACGATCACCCGCTGGCCGGGCACTTTGGGGTACGTAAGACCTTGGAGCTGCTGCAGCGTACTTTCTGGTGGCCTAATATGGCCAGGGAGTGCGAAACCTACATAAAGACCTGTCCCGTGTGTCAGAGAAACAAACCCACTAGGAATAAAGCTTGGGGTCTCTTGCGCCCATTACCCATACCCGACAAGCCATGGACCATGATTTCCATTGACTTTATCGTGGAACTTCCACCTTCTCAGGACCACACAGCAATCTTCGTGATTGTAGACCGCCTGTCCAAGATGGCCCATTTTGTACCTTTAAAGGACACACCTACGGCCCTTGAGACAGCACGTGTGTTTATTAAGGAAGTGGTAAGACTCCACGGAATTCCCAGGGACATTGTATCTGACAGAGGGGTTCAGTTTACATCCAGGTTCTGGAAAGCTCTATGTGAAACCCTGGGAATTAAGTTATCGTTCTCTTCAGCTTATCACCCACAGACCAATGGCCAGACGGAGCGTACAAACCAGACCCTAGAGCAGTACCTCAGGTGCTATACCACCTTCCTCCAAGACGACTGGGTTACTCTCCTGCCGCTTGCGGAATTCGCATATAATAATGCAAGTCACTCTGCTACTAGACAGTCCCCGTTTTTCGCAAACTATGGGTTCCACCCTGTATTCCTGCCAGATCTAATCCCAGAGGTCGCAGTCCCAGCCACGCAGGATATGTTGACTTTTCTGTCAACCAATAGCAAGGTATTGCAGGAAGCAATGGCAAAGGCCCAGGATGACAATAAGAGGGCGTTTGATAGGAAGAGAAGAGGGGAATTGAGTTTGCGGCCAGAGGACCAGGTTTGGTTGTCCACCGCAAATTTGAAAATGTCCTGCCCTTCGAAGAAATTGGCTCCCAAGTTCTTGGGGCCTTTCCGGGTCAAACGTAAGATCAACGAGGTGGCATACGAGCTGGCACTGCCCGAATCTATGAAGCTTCATCCGGTCTTCCATGTGTCCCTGTTAAAACCGGCAACTCCAGACCCCTTCCCGGATCAAAGGTCTAAGCCACCGGAGGCAGTAGACGTGGATGGGGAGGAGGAATTTGAAGTTGAAGCTATCTTAGATTGCAGGAAGAGGGGAGGCCAAACTCAGTTTCTGGTTAAATGGAAAGGATATGGGGCGGAGGAAAATTCATGGGAGCCGGCCCAAAATGTGCACGCCCCAAGGCTTGTGCGGGAATTTTTTCGGAACCAGCCGTTGAGTGGGGGTCGGTTGGGCATCCGAAGGTTGCCCGTAGGGGGGGGGCAATGTCAGGGATCCCGGGTCCTCGGCGGCGCGCGCATGCGCAGACCACCGATCCGTCCCAGCCGGCGAGCGCAGAATCCTCGGCGATCGCGGCGGCCGTGCATGCGCAGTAGCGATCGCGGCCGCACCAATGGGAGAGCAGGGCGCTCTATTTAAAGCTGCCCTGTGCATCTCCAAGTTGCCGCAAGGTCTCGTTCCTGTTCCTGTAAGTACGCTTCCTTGTTGCCAAACTCTGCCTGTTCTGTTTATGCTGACCTTCTCCTGCTCTGACCCCGGCTCGTCCCTGACCATCCTTCTGCCTGACCCTCTGTACCGCGCTGCCCGCTACCTGCTGAACCTGGCTTGTGACCCCAACCATTCTCCGCTTACTCCCCTGTACCACGCTGCCCGCACAATACCGACCCGGCTAGTCTGACCTCGCCTACTCCTGATAGTTGCCCATCCATCCCGCTCGGATCGGGATCTGTTGCCCATCCATCCCGCTCGGATCGGGATCTGTTGCCCATCCATCCCGCTCGGATCGGGATCTGTCATCCCATCCATCCCGCTCGGATCGGGATCTGTCATCCCATCCATCCCACTCGGATCGGGATCTGTCATCCCCTTCACAGCAGGCTCAACCCGGGCACATACCCTCAGCGGGACCCCTCTGCCGCCGCCGGGGGTGCCCAGGGACGCGACCTGGTTTCAGTCTTGCACCAAGTCCATCCCCACCATCAGGGGCCCTGGTGAAAAGGCAGACTGGGACTTAGACTCCGCGTCCTGGGAAACCCCGTGCCGTGGACCACTAGAGATCCCGTTGGGCGGAGCCTGACACCTGGATTCAAAATACAATTTTGAATATTAACTTGCCAGTCACTAAAATACCACCTGCATATACTGGACGTTATTTATATTAGTATGAAACTGTAGTTGCGACTTGGTCATAAATTTGGTGACCTCCTAGAACCCCTCCCCTAAACCGGATGATTTGTCAGTTGTTCTCAGTCCACACCCCTTTGATGTCACAGAAAAGGGACTGACATGGTTGGTTAAGGGGAGCTCTCATTTTACCATCAACCAAGGAACACCCAAGAGAGCCATGGCAATGTTTTTGCTTGGACAATTGGACTAAAACCAAGGACTTTGCAAGTAATCTGCCTTCTTAACTCCTTTCTTTTTTTTTTCTCTGTTGCTTTGTTGTTCTCTTTATTTATTTGTAACATTTCTTTCTGTAAATATTTACATTGCACCATTTGACCTTTTCATTAATAAACCCTATTTTGAAAAGTATTAAAATTATCTATAAGGATTCTAATGCAAACTAAAGAAGCCCTATCTCTTGAAGAGTGATACTGATAATAATCCTCTGAATATACCTGTCTGTGGTGACAGTGTGTGTCACAGATGTTTATTGTTCACATTTGTTCTTGCTAACATTGTGAAGGGTTGATAGTCCCAAAGCTATCTGGTGGCAGTTTGGAGTTTGAAGGGTTAATTGTGTAATTAACCTAACCCAGTGACAATCGCTCTCAGGCTGCTGGCACCTAGATTGTGGTCCCGCGAGCTGGAAAATCTTTGTGCAGGGTGCAGCTGAGAGTGGCATTGTTACGCAAGTGACAACACGGTGTGAGATTGGCTGGTCTTTTGTCACGAGTAGGTAAGAAGGGCAGGGTTGGGCATTGCGTTCATCACAGGTGGCACCCACTAGATCCGTGAATAGTTGTAGAATTTTGTCCCAAAAAAGGATAATGCTAAGGCCAGTGCTCCAGAGCATAGTGCCAGGAGCCCACAAACATCGCCAACAGACATCGGGGATAACGGGATCAAATTTATGAAGGATCGAGGGACCATATACCACATAGTGAATATGCAATAATTACTTTCTTGAGCGGCTGAAGATGCTGACAGTTTGCAAGATAATGCCAATATTGTTGTCCAATCAAGATCATCCGCCGATACACTCAGTTCCTGTTCCCATTTGGACATTCCTAAGGGCGAGTGTGGATAGGATTCTCGCAATAGGAATCAGTATATCGGGGAGAGTGTATGATCAGGTCTGGAGAATTGGAAGAGCAATGACTTGAAATCTGTGAGTGCTCTAGTAAGAGAGGCCGAGGAGGGGTGTTGTCTAAGGAAGTGTTGCAGCTGCGTATATTCCAACCAAATGCCCTGTGGATTGTGGCAATTTTGGAGTATATGTAAGAGAGGGAGGAGATTGCTGCCAGACAACATATGGCTCTAAAGAGGAATGGTGCTCCTAAGCCAAGAGAGAAATCTAGAACCTCTAATAGTCTGGGAAAAAGATGCATTACCGAATAATGGTGTCCGGGGACTCACTCTTAAAGAAAGTAGTCCCTTACTCAAATAACAGTCCCAAATACGAAAAGTGCCATAGGTAACAGTCGGCAAATGATCTGTCATGGGTCTATGGATAGCGTCCGTCCACAGTAGAGAGGTGAGATCCGGAGCATCCTTAATATGCATCCAGAGTTACAACAGGGGAGAAAGAGGGCACCCCTGTCGAGTGCCATTACAGATTTGTATGGGAGGAGAAAGAAGACCATTAGAGAAAATACACACAGATGGGTAACTATATGGGACAAGCATTTTATGTAACAGGTTCGGTCCCAAAGCTATCTGAGGCAGGGTGTGTTAAAAAAAAATTCAATGTACCTGGTCAAATGTCTTCTCGGCATCAACCGATATGAGTGAGGCATGCAGGTATCTTGCATCGTTGGGCATACTCCATTAAAAGGAGCCTCTTAGGGGTGTTCTCCCTCGCTTCCCTGTCAGGGACAATGCCCAGCTGATCAAGATGGATCAGGTCCGGTAATAAAGGCATGAGGCGAGTAGCTATCAGTTTAGAATATAGGCGTATAAAAATATTGGTCAAGGAGATGGGGCGTTAATTCCTACACAAGGTGGGGTCTTTGCTCGGTTTGGGCAAGATTGCGATATGGGCCTCCAAAGCCTGCGGTGGAAAAGGAGAGTCGGGTGAAATTGTGTTGTACATTTTAGGAAGAATCGGTACTAAAGGCTCCCGGAGGGTTTTATAAAATTAGGCAGTATAACCGTCAGAACCCAGACTGTTGTTATTTTGAAGAGAAGAGATCGCAATAGCAATTTAGTCTTCTAAAAACCTGTATAATTTAAATTATCTTGTCTGCTATAATAAAAATGCCCTGCTTACCCACTATATTAATTACATTAAAAAAAATTAACTACTCTCACCATCATTCAGCAGGAAAACAAAAATAGCAATCATACCAAAATCTGACCTTAAATTGATGGTAGATTTATTTTTCATTTTAGATGCAAAATTAAAACATCCTTCAAAATGGCAATGCCAAAACCAATGGTGGGACTCACTATATAATACAAAGTGAGGTGTTGGGGCAATGCTGTATAGCCACCTTGAACCTTACACCCCAATGTATCTTATACACAGTATCCTACCTCTTCATTTCTATTCTTATCTGTGAAAATACCCATAGTGGCATAGAATAAATGGAATACCTGTAACAATGAGGCTATCCTAGACCATTTTAAAGGTAAAGCGGTTGTGCAAGACCCAGATTCATCATGGCAGCTGAAAACCTTTTTTTTCCATATAAATAACACTGAAAACAGATTAAAATAAATGGCAAACAGCTGTTCAATTTATATTCACATAAAAGGTGCAGGGGTGGGGCAGAGGGCATAGTAGCCCTAATGTAAGCATTCCCTCTGTACCATCGTACATAAGTGCAATAGCGGTTAGCTTCTTTCGACTCCACTAGTTTTCTCTTGGGAAAGAAGGGTCTTTGATCACTTGTGACTTAGCTACTGTATATATCAGACCAAATATTGTAATTCTCTGCTGGCCATAATAAACAAGTCACTCAATTTTGTAATTTTTCATTTGAAGTATTGATTATATCAGCTTTATTTATTACTTTTTAAAAAATCCATATTATAAATGCTGATAATGAATTTTAATTATGTATTGTCAAAACTTACATACAGTGGGGAAAATAATTATATGATCACATGCAGATTTTGTAAGTTTGCACATTTACAAAGAAATGAAGGGTCTATAATTTTTATCATGGGTGTAATTTAAATGATACATACAGAATATCAACCAGAATTAAAAAAAAAAAACCACATGATATGAATGAGTTGCAGTTCAGCGAGTAAAATAAATATTTGATCCCCAAGCAAAACATGACTTAGTACATGGTGGAGAAACCCTTGTTGGCAAGCACAGAGGTCAGACGTTTCTTGTAGTTGGTTACCAGGTTTGCACACATTTTAGGAGGGATTTTGGTCCACTCTTCTTTACAGATCTTCTCCTAATCCTTAAGGTTTCTTGGCTGTTGCTTGGCAACTTGAAGTTTCAGCTCCCTCCATACATTTTCTATAGTATTAAGATCTCGAGACTGGTTACGCCACTCCATGACCTTAATGTGCTTCTTCTTGAGCCATTCCTTTTTTGCCTTGGCAGTATGTTTTGGGTCATTGTCATTCTGGAAGACCCATCCACGACCCATTTTCAGTGTTCTGGCTGAGGGAAGAAGGTTCTCATCCAAGATTTTACAATACATGGCCCTGTCCATTAGCCCCTCAATGCCGCAAAGTCGGCCTGTACCTTCAGCAGAGAAACAGCCCCAAAGCATAATGTTTCCACCTCCATGCTTGACTGTAGGGATGATGTTCTTTGGGTCACAGTCAGCATTTTTCTTTCTCCAAACATGGCAAGTCGAGTTAAGGCCAAAGAGCTTAATTTTGGTCTCATCTAACCACAGTACTTTCTCCCAAACTTTCTCTGAATCATTTAAATGTTCATTGGCAAACTTCAGACGGGTCTGTACATGTGCTTTCTTGAGGAGGGGGACCTTGCCGGGGCTGCAGGTTAAAATCCATGGCGGCGTATTGTGTTACCAATGGTTTGTTTGGTGACTGTGGTCCCAACTGCCTTGAGGTCATTTACAAGCACCTCCCGTGTAGTTCGGGGTGGGTTCTCACTTTTTTCATGATCATCCTTACCCCATGAGGCGAAATCTTGCATGAAGATCCAGATCAAGGGCAATTGATGTTTAGTTTGTATTTCTTCCATTTGCAAATAATCGCTCCAACAGTTGTCTCCTTCTCACCAAGCTTCTTGCTGATGGTCTTGTAGCCCATTCCAGCCTTGTGCAGGTCTACAATCTTGTCCCTGATGTCCTTTGACAGCTCGTTGCCCATGATGGTGAGGTTTGAATGGAAGAAAAAGATTCTGTGGACAGGTGTCTTTTTTTACACATTACGAGTTGTCGTTAGGAGCACCTTCTTAAATTGGCAGGACTTATCTGTGTACTACATGAGTACATAGCCAGTCTCTGGGAGCCAGAATTATTGTTGGTTGGTAGGGGATCAAATACTTGTTGAACTCACTTAAATACTGGAAATACTCACTGAACTCAATTTACAACATTTGTATCATGTGTTTTTCTGAATTTTTGGTTGATATTCTGTCTCTATCATTTAAAATACACCTATGATAAAAATATAGACCCTTCATTTCTTTGTAGGTGAACAAACTTATAAAATCTTCAGGGGATCAAATAATTTTTTTCCCCACTGTATTTAGTTTGGGCTATAATAGGGTTACAGTCTGTGAGTTTATTTTTTATTGTCTGTGTCACATTGGGGACATTTTCCTTCTTCCTGTTCTGCAGTTGCAGCAGAAAGTAAGAGAATCACTAAAAAGTAAGTGGAATTCACCTCTTAGACCAGCCATTCTCAACCTTTTTACCTGAGAGGAACCCTTTACAAAATGTGCAGGTATCAGTCCATTAGGGTCATAAGTGCCTCTTACCATGGTGGTCAGTGAAAGAATTAACACCTTACAGTGCTGGTTGGAATGCCACTCTTACCGTCAGCTGAAAGGATTATTGGTATCGTGCTAGTGGTTCTGCCAAGTGGCAATGGACCTGAAACTATATAGGCACCATCAGATGGAAGATCAGTTAGCCACAGTTCAAGGAACTCCTAGCAACCTGAGGCCAGTGGCAAGAATGCCACATTACAGTTGTGCTGGTAGAGAATGCCTGTCTTAAACAGATGTCCCTGTAACAGGTGAACACGCAAAACCTCCTGTTTTGGTGACAAGTCTAAAATTTCGGACCTAACATCGCTTTCATTCTTGGTGACAGTGATCACCAGTAAAGATCTGGACACGTGGACAGGGGGTCTAACTCATCCCTGCTCTATCCAAAACTGAAAAAATGGTTAGACGTACACTTTCAATAATACGCAGGGAAAGATTGTTGGTAATAATATATAGTGCAGCGCTGGTGTATTAATTAAAAATGAACATGCTAAAATGAATACAAATAAAATAGCTCATAAAGTCCTTCCACAATTAAGTGACCATAGGTGTATGAAGGTCTTCCTCCTTATTAAGGTGACTGGTATCAGGTAGAAAAAATGCGCACTCACCGACCGCACATTTTAAATGCGCCTGTGTACACTCTTATGCGGATAACCAGCCAGACATGCAGATCCTAAGGACACATGGACCATCCCTCTCAAATACTGACATCGGCCTTGGGTGCAGTACTATACCTCCAGGTACAAAGGGCCCTTTTGTTCCAAACGATAAGCAGGCAGGGGTCCCCCTCCTGGTCCCAGGTACTCCAGAAGTGGTAGATGCAGATCTGAAACCCTCCAAAAAGAGGGTCAAGAAAGAGGGAATGCCAATAGTGTAGTAGGTTCAAGAACTTTATTGGGTCAACAGTAATTAGGCCAGGGTCGCATGTACACACAAATACCGTTAGCCGTCAAGCAGACTGGTAAATATGAAAATAAACATGTACTAACCCGGCAAAGATCAAAGACCACCGGACCTCCTCGTGGTCCCAGTGGTTAGGAAGTCACACTTGCTACTGGCTCCTCCTGAGGCCTTTCGTGCCACAGCACTTCATCAGAGGTGGTCTTTGATCTTTGCCAGGTTAGTACATTTAAAATGTGCGGTCGGTGAGTGCGCATTTTTTCTACCTGATACCAGTCACCTTAATAAGGAGGAAGACCTTCATACACCTATGGTCACTTAATTGTGGAAGGACTTTATGAGCTATTTTATTTGTATTCATTTTAGCATGTTCATTTTTAATTAATACACCAGCGCTGCACTATATATTATTATTCTTGTTTAAAGGTCCAGTGATTCCTTAGAGTGTTCCAGCAGCTGAACTATGAGCGCTCTCTTTATCCACATGCCAAAGATTGTTGGTACGTTTATTTATTTATTTATTACAGGTACTTATATAGCACTGTCAATTTATGTAGCACTTTACATATATATTTGTAGATTCACATCAGTCCCTAACCCTCAAGGAGTGTACAATCTAAGGTACATGCATGGTATACATGTTTTTACATACTTATGAAGCCTACAATTTTATTTTTTTTTGCATTATACTGATAAATTTGTAGCATTTAAACTAACAGCTGGAAAAGAGGTGGAACACCATATTTAGCATGGCTGCTCATATATCAGTATATGAAAAGGACATAATTACTGATTCTTTTTTTTTATAGGAACAGCAAAGACTTGAAGCTGCTCTTCAGGAGTTACAAAGGAAGCATGACACCGAAAAGTCAGACCTGCAGGCCAGGATTGACCGGATGGCCAGGGTAACATATCAAGTTTTGTGAGCTGAAAAATTGGCCACCATGGACGCATGTGTGCGGTGTGTGGGTTTTAAGGTCCACCCTCCCCGCTTCTGAACATACGTGGTCATGTGTAGTCAGCAAGAGGTTTAAAGCAGTTGTAAAGTCAAATTTTTTTTTTTATTATTATACATACCTGCACTATACAATGGTATTGCAGAGAGTGGTCCCTGAGAGTGGTCCCTTACCTCCTCTTCTGAGTCTCCCACTGGCACTGTCTGCTGCTCCTCTTCTCCGCGTGCCCCCATAACAAGCTATGTGCTATGTGGGCACACATACGGGTGCTCCCGAGCCAGGCTGTGTGTGTCCATAGACACACACAGCATGGCCTGGCTACACTTTAAACCTCCAAAAAATGTCTGTAGCTGGGTATTAAGCAGCATCAATTTTAAGGAAAGATAAATATGTATCTGAAAATGCCTACTCGGCCTCATTGTATCTGACCAGCTGTAGCATCCGCAATGTCAAAGTCAGTCATACAATCATTCCTGCAGTGTCTGAAATACCATCCTTTTTAATTGTACGCAGAGATGTTGTTACTGGCGTGTATTCTCTATGTTCTTCATAAATATAAACTGAAGGGAAATAAAGACAAAAGGTGAAGTCTAATTACTCAGAGTGCTTTGCTGTTGTGGATGTGGTTAGGCAGGTTTTTCATGTGCGTTAGTAAAAATTCCGGTCTGTGTGTTCGCTACTTTACACCTTAAAGCAATATTAATCCCAGAAACAAAAATATAATATATTGAAGCTTACCAATCCTTAAGGCTACTTTTACACTGCGGTGTTTTTGAAGCGTTTTTGTATTAAAAAAATCTACTGAAAAGCTCAAGAATAATGCTTCCCTATGTATGTGAATGTATATCTATGTATGTGGTGTTGCGCTTGCGGTGCGGTTTAAAAACTCCTACTTGCAGCATCTTTGGGGCATCTTTGGTGAGTTAAAAAAAATGATCCAAAAAACGCCTCATCCCATTGAAATCAATGGAAAACGCCTAAAAAATGCCTGAAAAACACCTCTGAGGAGCGTTTGTGATGCAGTTTCCTTTAAAAAACACTCAGAAAGCGTGAAAAAAGCACAGTAAAAACGCCTATGCATTTTTTCTGTGTTTTTGTGGCAGATCAGTGTGAAAGTAGCCTAAAGGTGGTGGCTCCATTAGTTTACTTTTCTTTTCTTTTTATTGGCTTTATTTTCAGCTAGTGATCCTGCCAGTAACACAGAAGTTACAGAAACATTTTGTTTTCCTTTTGTGATAAAGGTTTTACATAAATGAATAAAAGCTGATCATTGTAAGCTGCCCTGTCAGTGGTTAGTGCTTTTTCTCATCCCTGCAACTGCTATTTTTGCTAGACAGTTTGGTATGTTAAAGGAAGTTGAAAAATAAACTTACTGGCCTGATTAAAGTAGAAAAAAAAAAGAAAATGAATGCAGCTAACAAATATAAGAACTGGTAAACTACAAGATACCATATATTTCTGTTTTTTACTTTAATATTGCTTCAAAATATAGCCCGTTAAAGGATCTTCACCCTGGAAAAAAAAATGAAGTCAGCAGCTGCAAAAGACACTTACCAGTCCAGGGATCCAGCGGTGTCCTCACCCGGACCAGTTCCATGCTGGTCTTCAGGTCCTTGCCGACACCATGATTACTGTGGGAATGTGCGAGTCATGCTGTACTTTGTGCATGGACCTGCAGCATCCTGGGGCCTGTGACATGTCCCAGTAGGTTGTGGGCAGAGGTAGGGAGAAATAGGTGTCCGCTCCCTGTAAAAAAAAACAAAAAAAAACAAATGGGGGGGGGGGGGGGGGAGCAGCAGGAATTTCACTTTTAAGGTGAAATAGCAGTTCAAGCTGGCTTAACGGCCGTTTTTGTGTTTACTTAAAAGTCAGCACCTACAAAAACTGTAGCTGCTGACTTTTAATAAACACACACCTGTCCAGGAGTTCAGCGATCTTCTCACCAGCATCATCCCTTCTCTCCATGACGCCAGCATCTCAACTGTGGGCACCAGCTTGCGGCTTCACAGCCGGGTGCCCACTGCACATGCGCAAGCACTTTGTGCCTCCTGATTGGTTCAGCAGTCTTCTGGGACCTGTGAAGGTTCCCAGGAGACTGCAGGAGGAAGGAGAGGGCCAAACTTTCGGCTCACTTTGCCGGAGTGAATGGAGACGGAAGTGAGAGCGGGTACCTGTCAAAACCATATACCTGCTTCCCCCAAAAGGTGCCAAATATGGCAGTGGAGGTGGGGAGGAGGCAACCAAGTGGAGCTTCATCTTTTGGGTGGAACTTCGCTTTAAAGTGTACCAGTGCCTTGACCATGCATACTATAAAGAATTTACATAAGCAGAAAAAGTTCTTCAAAACAAACCTCAGTCAGCGCTGTATTAGTCATTGTGGAGAAATTCATTTTCAATTTTTTTTTCTTAAACAGAGGCACTAAATCTCTGCTCTTGTCTTCTTTATTTTTTATGGAGAGCAGAAACTTGGCTGCCTGCCAGTCTGCTAATGTGAACTCATATAGGTGTTGGGAACTACCTGAAACTTGACTTTAGGGTTTATTAAGAACAAGACAATCTATTGCAGTGCTTATAAAGCCTCATTCACGTGCCTATCCAGGATTGTATGCCACCTATAGGTCCTCATGCACACTTGATGTTTTTACAGCGGCTGTTTTTGGCTTTTGATGTTTTTTTCTACAGCCAGTAAACCCCCCAACATGTTATCCTATGTGTCCATACACACATAGACTGCAATCAACATTTTCTGTCTGGGATGTTTTATGACTGGAAAAAAACCCAGAATCAGTGGGTTTCTAAAGTTTTTTAGCTATAAAAACGCTCTAATGCTGAACAACGTGGAAAAACGCGGTAAGGTAAAACACCGCCAACCGACATTTTTGGATTTTTTTTTTACCCAAAAAAAAAATTTTTTTCTTTTGGTTAAAAAAAGCTAAAAACATGGGAAAACATTGCTAAACGTGGCAAAACACCACTAAACGCTAATGCAAAAATGCTAAAAAAAGCTGACGTTACCAGCGTTATGAAAACGTCCCATGCGAGTGAGGACTAACAGGTTCTGCAACTCAACCTGTACAAGTCAATGACAAGCTCCATGGCTGTTCACATGCAATTGAACATGGAGCAATAACCTGAGGTTAGACACGGATGATATTGCCTGTGTATGGGTCTCCCATCTGTCCCTAACTGCATGCATTGTTTCCTGTAAAACGGTGTCAGCCTGTCATTGATTTGTACAGCCAGAGCTGATCGCAAACACATTGCCGTACCTGCTGCACAAGTACATTGATCGGGGTATGTATGGCCCTGGACTGCCATGTGAATGAGGCTAAAGCACATGGGTTGTCATGCTATATTATGCATCCCATTAATTTGAATGGGGCACGAAATGCACCAAAACCGCCCTGTAATGATACCTGCTGCATTTTCGGCAATGTAATATAGGATCATTGTCACAATACAACTTTCTTGCAGCTGACACAAAAGATTGCACAAAGCAGTGTGGACCACAATTTATGCCATTTGCGCACGTATCACGTATTGCATGTGTTTTAATGACAGTTTTTGTTGTGGTTTGTCTATACTGTAGAACAAAGATGAGAAGAAGGCTCAAGAAACCAAAGAAGAAAGTACCAAGCTGAAAAATCAAATCTTTGACCTTTCCCAGGTATGACATTTGCATATGATACCACTTCAGTTTGGAGGCTATAACATAGGAAGTCTTGCAAATGTTAAATGTAGAAATATGTTATAGTGCTACCATCCCAGTTATTTCTTTGGAAGACCTACCATATCTCCTTTTTTGTATATACTATATGGGGTGTATTTATAAAATTTTGCAGAGCTATTTGTCCTGAAAAACTGTATGTAGATTTGTTCTGTGTGAATGCCAGCTAAATTGAATACACGGTTGGATGTTCTTCATTTCTGAGTGTGAATCTGGAAAATACAGCATTATAGCCACTAGATGGAGCTGTTCCTAAGATCATTAACTTCATCTAGTGGCTATAATGCTGTTTTTTTCAGATTTAGGCTATTATAAATGAATAACCTCTGACCTGGAAAGAAAATCGTTTAATAACTTTTAATTTTGCTGGCATTCGCATAGAAAAATGTAAATGTAGTTTCAAAGGAGGAATGCTCTGCAAATACTTTATAAATGTACCCCTATGTGTGTGTATAATATATATATATATATATATATATATAGGAAACACAAGGAATTCCCAGATTTGTTTCTCATTTGATATGCTCCATTAAAACTAATGTAATTTATTAAGTTGTTATATCTATATGTGCAATTTCTATTATCTAAATGTGGGAGCAAGAGTCTGATTTTCTAGGTGGTCATTTACACCAGAAACGGAGTGCATGGCTGCTGGTGTGCTCTTGGAGCAATCCTGCCAATATCACCAAATCTGGCACATCGCACTGTTGTTGTTGTTTTTTTTATTGCTTTTTTTTTGTTATAACTTTATTGAAATGTCCCAAGTGACATTTCATTTACTTGTATTCACTCCAACAGAGTTGCGCTGCAGTGGTCTGTGTTGCAACCCAGAGTGCTAAAAAAAAAAGTACTGCATGCAGTATTTAAAGAGTATGTAAACCCAACATTTCATATTCCTGCTATGTGCCTGCTGTACTAGTATAAAAAAGTATCCTGCTCTCTTTGTATTGTTTCCTTTTTGTGAAATCTCTGTTGTTCCTGCCACTTCCTCTGTTTTCCTATTAAAAACTGACCACGCTAAGCAGGAGAGCTTAGCTTGGTCATTTCTCTAGCTATCCTGGAAACTCAGTGTGCTCTCCTCCAATGATCAGACTTCTACTGACACACCCCAAACCCCCCCCCCCACTCCTGCACAGCCATTCACTGGGAAGTTCAGTGTGATGCTTTCTATTCCCCAGCTGTCTGTTGTCAGCTGCATTAGGAGCTTAGAGGTATGTGATCACTTATAAAATAGCGAAAAAAGGTATTTATAATGTTTTTTATATCTATGCACAAATGTTTTGCCTTTCATTTCTTTTTTAAACTGATTGGGTTGTTGTACAAGGTGAGGGTTTACCTGCAGGGCCCTCCTATCCCTCTTGTATTGAACTGTATTGTCTCCCGTTGTATTGTAAAGCGCTGAGCAAACTGTTGGCGCTATATAAATCCTGTATAATAATAATAATAATACTTTAGTACTACAGCACTCCTGATGTTAACTGACTTCATAGCAAACCAGGCAAAACGCCTTGTCTTTGCGTTGGAACTGCTGTGGGCAACCCCAGACAAAAGAAAATATTAATAGACATTAAAGGCCTGTTCACACCATTTGCATTGGGATGCAATGGGCAACCTCACCCACTGCATCCCAATGCAAATGGTGCGAACAGGCCTTTAATGTCTATTAATATTTTCTTTTGTTAGACACTATCAATAATGGTTTATGCAAAACTTGGAATCATCAGCTGTAGTGTTTGTTTTCTGAATGCCAAGAACTTCCTCTACCTACCATTAGATCCGGCTCAATTCTTGTTCCTTATGGCGGGACCCTACGTCTAGGCAGTTCCTACACTCGGTGCATGCATGCGTTTGATGAAACTATCCCATTGACTAGCAGCCAGCGATATGACGGGGATTGCTGTGAGCAGCTGTTACTAATGCGTTATCAGCCAGTATCATGGCGCTGATCAGTGAGGTGTACGGAACACGGCGGGTTCCCAGTATTTGCATTGGGCACGTTTCTGTGTAGAGAAATGTTTACTTTCTAATTCACACACTGAAGTCGTGAAAGGATCTGTCTGAGGTTACCACAATGCATACATTACTGCAAATAGGCAAAATCACTCTTCACGGCACGATTGACTGTCGCAAATAGTTTGCTTTTATGGTAGAATGGGAGCAGGTACATAACAAACACATCTAAATGTTACAAGCTGCATACACATAAAGCTAATATACAGGTCAGTGAACTGACACAGACAAGCTGGGAGTGGGGAGCATTGGGGAGGTTAATAGTTGCAGTTAGCAGTCATACACACAGCCGCCAGGGATCTGTACGGCATGCATGAGTGTGTAGGTCATGCCTTTGATCTGACCAGAATGAACCATAGAAGTTACAATGAAGCAACAATGACATTGCTTCATCATAACTCCAACATCTGACAAACATATAACATTTGCGTTGCTTTGCGTCAGAGTGCGGCAAAAATGAAGCAACATGTGGAGCCTGGGAGGAGTGGAAGCCTGTCAACTCCTTCCATTCAAGTGTATGGTAATGCCTGTAGCATTTTGACAAGTGTTAATAAAAAAAAATCTCTTGGAAGACGTCTGGAGAGGGTTTTTTTTTTGTTATACAGGTTAAATGCATGTTAAACGCGGCAAAAACACGTGTTATTGCTATAGATACCTGGGTTTGCATTACTGTCAGTGTTAGTGTTTTAAGCAAGTATTATTATTATACAGGATTTCTATAGCACCAACAGTTTGCTCAGCGCTTTACAATATAACGGGAGACAATACAGTTCAATGCCAGATGGTTAGGAGAGCCTTGCTCATGGGAGCTTACAATCTAGGAGTATGACATAGAGGTTTTCTAATGCCAATATACACAGAAATAAGATTTGCTTCTGTGATTCTGTAAAAAAGTCCAGGCTATCACTTTGTTGGTTCAGGAAAGAGAAGAAAGGGGCGCCAGACTAAGTGCAGCATTAAAAAGTAAGTCATTTATTGCAAGGTAAAAAATGTCAACTAACTAGAAGTGAATTAGGATCAGGCATGTCACCCTAGATGTCGTCCTGTATGGGTCCCGGGAGCCAATGGAGAGGGTTCAGGAGTGTGTAATGCAGGAGCTGCAGCAGAAAACCGGGTCTCCTGGGTGCTCAGTGTTTGTTGCGGCCAGTCGCTGGAGGGAAAACCAGCCTGGAACCACCCCCTCTTACGGCACCAGGCTCCTACGTCTGACGTCACGTCTGCCCCGGCGCCATTTGTGTTCCAGGCTGGTTTTCCCTCCAGCGACTGGCCGCAACAAGCACTGAGCACCCAGGAGACCAGGTTTTCTGCTGCAGCTCCTGCATTACAGACTCCTGAACCCTCTCCATTGGCTCCCTGGACCCATACAGGATGACGTCTAGGGTGACATACCTGATCCTAATTCACTTCTAGTTAGTTGAAATTTTTTACCTTGCAATAAATTACTTAGTTTTTAATGCTGCACTTAGTCTGGCGCCCCTCTCTTCTCTTTCCTTGCCTACAGAGTCCAGCTTTACTCTAAGGGTGCTGCCACTGATGCTGCTGTCTGTTGTCCATTACCTATTGGAACTTTTTACAGTCCGCTCCCCATTCCCTCCCCTCCACACACAGTTGGACTGTTACCAAACATTTGGACTTAATCCTTTTTACCTCTCCAGCGTCAATGTTTTATCTATTTGTTATACTTTGTTGGTTCATGCTGTCAGAGAGCTGCTGTGGAGGAGCAGGGATTGGGCGTGTTACACACTCCCAAAATATTTAGATTGCATTTTCTGGGCATGTGTCGCACACAGGGCAACCGTAACTGTTCATTATTACAAGGGATATGGAGTGTTGAATCTCCTATTCACGCTTATTTAATAAGATAGAACAAAATGTAATTTTCTAGAGCAAACTATTGGGCTACAATAGTCTGATGAACAGAAAAGCTGAAACTGGCCTTTATGTGTTATATTAACCACTTTTTGCCAAGAGAAATGCTTAGAGACATTTTGACATTTTTAGCAAACATTAAAATCCTGTATTTTTTTTTTTGCCCCAAACATTTTTTTTCTGAAAGCAAAGGTCCTGTAGAATAAAATAGTGGCAGTTGCAATTTTTATGTTGCATTTTAATTATGTGACTGATTATCAAATATATATTTTCAGGAAAAAAACACACACTAAACTGAATTTTACTGCACACAGCATAATACCCAATTGTTCGGTAAATTATAAAAGATGGGGTTGCATTAAATAGTTACCAAATATGTCAAGCCTTAAAGGATAAGTTCACCTTTCGTAACATCTTAAGTTACACCCATATTCAGGGTGTAACATGTTACGATCAGACCGGCCCCTGCAGCCAAATTTTTTCAAAATGTGGCTCACACGGTGCAATGGTACAGGATCCTGCAGACAAAAATAATAAATGCACATTTTTTTTTTACCTGCAAAAAAATGTGCATTTGTTGTTTTTTTTCTAAAAGGTGAATTGTCCTTTAAAGTGTTACTAAACCCCGGACCCTGCATTCACTATATCTGGTCTCCCACAGTACACAGAACATGGAAGTGAAATTATTTTAGTTAATATAAACTGCTAAACACCTTTTCTCATCAGCAGTTAGAGCAGTCTTGTGACTTCAGCAGAGCACTGGTTAAAGCTTGTAGGAGGAGTTTTCTTTCTGCTCTAGGAGGATACAAATCCTCTGACCTCTGTCTGGACAGTGCTGATTGGCCCTGTGCTGATCACATGCACGCTCCCAAGAAAAAAAAACCTCTCTAGCAATACACACCAAATTGAGCATGTGCATGCCTACAGTTCAGTCTGGAGATAACTGGTGGTCACTTGAAAAATGGGAGGAACAGAGAATTCAGGATCAAACAGCCTTTTTACACAATGCAGAGGATTAACCCCTTAGGTGCCACAGTGAGTATAACAAGCATGCTTTACTGCATATACAGACTGATTTTACTGTTGTGGGTTTATTAACACTTTAAAACTGCGTGTGCCTGCCAAATAATGAAAAACTATTTCACAGTTTTGTAAAAGTGATCGAGCACCACACCTGCCCAAGTCACTTTTACTTGATATTCAGGAGCTGGCTGAATAAAACGGTGCCAATCTCCACAGTTTTAACCCCTTGATTTCCAAGATGTTTATAAACAGCCATAGAATCTTGCCTTTGTACTTCTTAATAAGTGAACATGATAATGTTTAGGCTAATACTTGTTGAGGAATCCTACTTTTTAAAAGCCTTCAGTTGAGATCCTGGGGGGTACAGTAAACGTTACTGTCATGGACATAACCAAAAAGTATAAGGACCAGTTCACACTACATGAATTTCAGTTGCTTTTTTTCTACATCCAAAACGCACAGAAAGTAGATTATATGGTTTTCAATGCCATAGTTCACATCAGTGCTTGCAGTTCCATTGCGTTCCGGTTGCAGAAAAAAAAAGTAGAACATGCTGTATTTTTTCTTCACAGAACTGTACTGGAATGTGGTAAAGCGCATCAAAAATGCACTGGAATGCACCAAAAACGCACATGTCCCTATTTAAATTGAAGAAAAATAGAGGGGGAAAAAATGAACCAGAGTGCATAAAAAATGCACCAGAATGCGCCAAACACACGTCAAAAACGCGCATGCAAAAATGCATCTGGACTGTTTTTCTATAGTGTTCAGGGATGGCCAGCCTTAGTAAATCTCCCCCATAGTAGTATCATCATTTGTATGACTAGGGGCATGACAACATTTTTCTTATTCTGAAATTTTGTGTTCCTCCTGTAGGAGAATGAGCTCCTGAAAATGAACCTGCTAGAAACACAAACCAACATCTCCCTTCTACAGACTGAATTGGACAGGCTGAAGAATGACTTTTCTGATCAGCACTTGCACCACGAAAGGTAATGGTGTATGGGGAAAAAGCACAGCAACCGAAATGTATGGATATTAGATACTGAGAGTAAAGCTGGCCATAGACCATGTGAATTTTGGCTTGTTTCTGATGAACCGGCTGAAATTTTCTCCATGGTTCCCGTTACCACCTTCCCACCTCCTTTGATATAGAAATCGAATGAGCTGGACAGAAAATTTTTGGCTGGACAGTGGCTGCATCCAATCATATACAGCTGCTGTTTGGGTATTCTGACAGCCACCGGTGCTGGCTGTCAGAATGTAATAGCTGCAGGGGGAGATTTGTCCATCCATGCTGTTTAACATGGATGAAGGAATCTGTTTGTTTTTTTTTTTGCTTTTTTTCGTTCAGCCAACTTAAAGTGGTTGTAAAGCTAGAAGGTTTTTTTTTTTTCAACCTTTATTCATTAACCTCTTGTCATCGGCGCCTCCCGGCCCTTTAAAAGTTTCAGAAGCCGGGAGGTGGGATGGGGTTTTAGGGTCATGTGACCGCCGTGATGGTGAATCACGGGGTCATATGATCGGAAAAGGTCCCGATCGAAAGGGGAGATCGGGACCTTTCTGGGAGTCGTGGACATATGTGCTGGGAGCACGCATGGCGCGCACTCTCAGCACATATGTATTTTCTAATCGCACACAAATATGCGGCCGCTCGGCATCAAGGCCCAGACACCGAGAGGCCACATATTTGCGTGCGATCGGCGTCAAGGGGTTGAAGTAAAAATCATTCTGTGGTCTGCTGTCCCACCGTTCCACCCCTTAATTTATCTGAGCCTGATTTTCATCCAGTGCTGTGCACGAGAGCAATGGCTCTCTCTCTCCTCTTCTGCTCAGAGACAGCAGTGGGAGACATTGGCTCCTGCTGGTGTCAGTCACAGTCAGTGAGGAGAGGCTTGGGGTGGGGCCAAGTCACGCTCTGTGTTTCAATGATCACACAGAGCTGGCACAAATGCCCCCATGGCAAGTGGCTTGCTATGGGGGCACTTGGCAGGGGGGAGGAGCCAGGAGCGCTGGCAGGGGACCTGAGAAGAGGTGGATCAGGGCTGCTCTGTGCAAAACCATTACACAGAGCCGGTAAGTCTAACATGTTTATTATTTTTTTTTAAATATTTGAAGGTTTTCAATAACTTTAAGGCCGGGGTAGGCAACCTTAAAGAGGTGGAGGTCTATCTGAGCAACATAGGAGAAGTCAAAGATCAATGGGCACAGTGTCTCCTCTCACACCTAATTTAAACCTTTAATTGCCGTACTACCGTGTCACAATTGCAAGGCATTGCATGGCAATCATGGGTTTAAATCAGGTGGTGAGGAGGCAACATATTGCTTCCTCAGCACCTGTTAAGCGAACTCGGATCGATTTTTCAGAGCAGCAGCACGGCAGTACCTGCTGCACTTGTGAATGAGCCCTTAGTTGTATTCAGTGCTCGTTCACACATAAAGTTGGGGGATGGTAAAACCATGCGGTTGAGTCGCGTTTCTTCCGCCCTCATTCCCTACCCTCCACATCTGCTGCGGCAACAGCCAAAGGTGTACACATGTCACAGCAGAAATTAAACCCCCTATTGCTTTTGGTAAAAAAAATTTTTACAAACCAGACAACGCACTACAAGTTCCAGCCTTCACAGGTTATATCAATAATTCATGCTCAATGATGGGCTGAAAGGGCCATGCAAACCAGGATCCTGCAGCTTTCAACAGGAGATCCAAGTAGATCCAGGTAGATCAGCAGAGCTCAAAAGATTATTATTATTATTATTATACAGGATTTATATAGCGCCAACAGTTTGCTCAGCGCTGTACAATATATCGGGAGACAATACAGCAACAATACAGTTCAATACAAGAGGGATAGGAGAGCCTGATCCTGGGAGCTTACAATCTAGGAGGTAAAAGAACAGTAGCGCGGGATCCCCATTAACATGCAGATTCCAGTCCATCCATCCTGCAGTGCTATGCATTGCCTCGTGGTGACCAGGGTTATGACTAATGAGGTTATGACTAAGGAGGAGTGTCCCTCTGAAATGCGTTACCACCCCCCACTCACCTCCCACACATCCCAGTATTACCTAGGGATCGCCACGAGGCAGATGCTGCCTACTTTAACCCCTTGTTTGCTGTACTGTACAAGGTTGCAGGGCACTTGCAGAGCAGCCTCATTCACTTCAATGGGTCATGCTTGGCAGGTACTACACCCACCAACCATGACAGGGTGTCTAACTCCTGCTGCAGCTGTGGCATGTGTACACCCCTGGCCACTGCAGCTAAAGGGGGTGCGGTTGGTTCAGGGGTGGTAAAAATACATCTTAGATATGGGGTTTTACCACCCCCCAAACTGCAAATGTAAATGAACCCTTACTGTTCTGAGCAGGGGCGGACTGACCATTTGGAAACTCTGGCAGTGCCGAGGGCCCGGGGTCAGTAGGGGGCCCCATGAGATGCCCCTGGTACCTTTTTCATAGGCTTTTTTGAGTTTGGGCAAGGACACAGGGGCCCCATGATCCCCTATTGCCCGGAGGCCCCATGAGTTGTCAGTCCGCCCCTGGTTCTGAGCCCCCTATAAGGCTGCTTTCACACTGATATGCTGTGATTTACCTGCACTGTGGGTGCAGCGGGGAGCATCTGGGTTGGCTGTGCTTTGCCATAGACTTCTATTATATCCTGCAGGTGTGGTGCAGTTCCTGAAAGCGCAACAAAACGCGTGCATTCAGGAGTTTTGGTGCACAATTCTGAAAGTGCACCTCACCTGCAGGATATAATAGAAGTCTATGGCTAAGTGCAGCAAACCTGAAGGAAAGCTGCAGGTACGGTAGACTGCACTGTACCCGCGGTGTGGATAAAACCGCAGCACATCTGTGTGAAAGTAGCGCGGTTTAGCGGCGGTTGCTAGGCGTTTGCAAAGCGTTAAAAACACCCCACAAATACCTATAATGAAGTTTGAATGGTGTTACCGCTCCGCATACGCCCCGCAACCATGTCGCAACCGCACCGCAAACGCCGGCTAGGCGTTTGCGGAGCGGCACCATAGACTTGAATAGGAGGCTTCAACTCCTCCTGACTCGACCAGAGGCGTCCGTTTTGCCACGACGCTAACGCTCACGTGTGAACAGCATGCAATGCTGCAATGTGCAGAATTTTCCCAGGCGTTTGGGAAGCGGTAAAAACGCTTCCCAAACGCCTGTCTGCCGCTTGCAAACAGGGCTAGTGTGAATGTAGCCTAAAGGATGGCACACTGGGCAAGGTAAGCAACACATAGAAAGGAAAAAAAAGGAACAGTTGAATATACTTTAATGGGCTAGTCCACATTTTATATCATGCTACACTTACACCCATATTTAGAGTGTAACATGGTGCCAAGCTGCACTATTCACCCCACCCCCCAATGGGCCTTACAGGATTGTGGGTTCTCCCCAGCTAGTGCGGCTGTGCTAGATCTGTGAAAAAATAAATTGCATCTATTATGGCAGAGGGACTTGTAGTTATCAATGGGACACAATTGATCATTGCACTTGTAGTCCATTGGCACTTTCCCCAGCTCTGTAACCAAAAGTAACTTGGTACAGACATGGAGCAGGAGGAAGTGTCTGCAGGAGCCTGTGTACTGCACCTGCAATCCACTGATCATGGTTACAGCTCTTTGCAGGTTCATATTCCAAAAAAAACAAAGCAGACCCAATCATCTGCTCTCTCAGATATACCAAATTTAGCTCCAGGAATCTTACCCGGGCCCAACCCCATTCATTTCCAAATGGGAAAGATTATGCTTTGCTGGGGTTTTTTTTGCCCACCACTGGATCAACTGTGGATATAGGATTATCATTTTTTTGTCTTCCCTTTTATAGTTGAACTAGATGGACTTGTATCTTTTTTCAGCAAGACTAACCATGTAACTACGTTATCATACAAACTTTCGGTGGCATCCTATGCCCAAGAACACAGTTAAAGTATTCTTTCTCGTTGGTAACGTTGCCCTACCACCCTTCACAAAATTGACCCTTCTATTCCTGATGTATGTTGGTGTTGTTTGCAGGCTCCTGGCACAATGCTTCATATTTGGGGTACATGTCTGTGCATTCTTCCTTTGTGGGATGAAATCTTGCATTTGTATGATGCCTTGGTGGGTGATAAATACCCAAATCACGATACTGTCTATGCACTTCCTGACAGCAGCCCGATCTGTCACTGCCAGATGCTGTCGTCAGCCTGAACCATCATCTTTGGCTGCTTGGGCTTGAACAAGGGATGAACAATATGTAAAACATAATTGCCTGGGATGAGGACAAATCCAAATTTCACAGCCTCATGTGGATGGTTTGGACTCGTTTCTGTTACTCTTCCAATTTTGCCTCTTTTATTTCTATTACGGTTTGAGTGTGTACTTACTTCCAGGATCCTGTTAGGTGGACGTGCCCTTCTACTGTCATTCATTGGCCAAGTAACCCCTCCCCTGCCCCCCCTTTTTTTTATCCCCCTCTTTTCTCTCTCTCTTTTCTCCTTGGATTGTCCCATTTTGGGCTCACTATTCAATGATAGCATCCTAGACCTAGAGTTGTTTTCCAAATGGACTTCCACATATGTTGACGCTCTCTCCTCTATATTATAAATGGGAACCCTATTCCCCTTTCTGTTTGTTTGGGTTATATCATTATACCTAGTATGTATTTGGTTAGCTTCTGTTTGAGGATTTTTGTCCTTTCTCATTCTTCAGTATAATATGACCAAATTGTTATGGTTTCTACTGAATTCACTGTAAAGCACCTACAGTTGCAAGAAAAAGTATGTAAACCCCTTGGGATTACGTGGAGTTTTGCATGAATTGGGCATAAAATGTGCTCTGAACGTCATCTAAGTCACAACAATAGAAGAACACAGTCTGCTGAACATAATACTACACAAACATTAGATGTTGCCATGGTTTAATTGCACATACTTTTTCTTGCAACTGTATATGTATGGCTATGCCTATTTTCCTGTTACGGATATGTTTGTACCTTTCTGGTCCATCACAGACATTTGTCTTTTTTTTACTTTAATATCTGCAAAATTTAATAGTAAAATAGAGATAAAACACAAAAATGCGAACTTTTTTTTTCTGCAACTGTGGATGCCTTTATTATTTTTTTTTTTGCATAAGGTGGACCAGGGGCGGACTGACAACTCATGGGGCCCCCGGGCAATTGGGGATCATGGGGCCCCTGTGTCCTTACCCAAACTCAAAAAAGCCTATGAAAAAGGTACCAGGGGCATCTCATGGGGCCCCCTACTGACCTCGGGCCCTCGGGCAGTGCTCGAGTTTCCAAATGGTGAGTCCGCCCGAGGTGGACTTAGCCTAATAGTAGCAGGAATAGATGGGTTGTGTCTCTATTTTCATAAAAAAAATATCAAGAAAAATTGTGATTCCTAGTCTTGTCATCACATCTCAATATAGCCACAAATGGGGGATGAAGGAGGAAAGGTTATTTCCTACCAGTCTCTTTTAATCTATTCTTGTCATGCTTAATTTTTCTCATCACCATTACAATACACTAGCATTATTTTTTTATGTACAAGGTTTCCCTTGTAGCACATGAACATTGTAATTGTGGCTCTATACAGATGGTGCTGCACCCTCTTCACAGGACTTCATCATAGGAAGTGACAGCAAATAAGGTTTTAAAATGTTATTAGAATTTATGGTGAGACTTATTCCCATCATTACATGGTTGGCTTTATTTAATCATGCTTCTAGTATTTGCTGCAGTCGCTCATTACACGCAGGGCCAGACTTTTTGTGAAACTTTAAAGCACACTTCAAGTAAATCACAGCGGTGATTATGGCTGAGCCACTCAGGCAGAAAAAAAAGAAAGAGATTAAAGATCTGGCCTGTGTGTAGCCACTTCTGAGGGCCATTGACGTCAGGTGAGTCACAGCGTGATAGCAGACACTGGTCCAACCGGAAGCTCTGTGGGAGAGCGGTTGGAGGAGCTGTTGATGATGTGCCAGCTATTATGTACATGTAATTGTATACAGTAATTCTTTTTTATTTAACACAGGGAGAAGGATCTGATGAAAACAATGATAGATGAAAGCAGAGGATTTACTAGCCAAATTCAGATACTAAAGTGAGTGTAAAAAAAATCCTCTTTTCGTAGTCCAGCTTATCTTTTTGCCTTTGTACCCTGACCCAACCTAACCCTCCACTGATGCCTACTTACCATGTTCTAACAGCCACGGCCTACAGTGTTTGTGTACATCTGACACCAAAAGTCTCATTGTCATGGTCGCCACTGTGCATTACAGCCCCATACAGACTTCTAGAGGGCCTTCTCCCTTTATCTTTGGTCTTGGGACACAGCTACTGTGAAGGGGGAACTCTGTGGAATGGGAGAGTGGATTAGGTTGGAGGAGGGTGGGTTAGGTTGGAGGAGGGTAAGTTAGGTTGGAGGAGCGTAAGTTAGGTTGGAGGAGGGTGGGTTAGGTTGGAGGAGGGTGGGTTAGGTTGGAGGAGGGTGGGTTAGGTTGGAGGAGGGTGGATTAGGTTGGAGGAGGGTGCGATAGATCGAAGGAGAGTTGGTTAGGATGGAGGAGGGTGGGTTAGGATGGAGGAGGGTGGGTTAGGTCGGAGGAGGGTGGGTTAGGTCGGAGGAGGGTGGGTTAGGTCGGAGGAGGGTGGGTTAGGTCGGAGGAGGGTTGGTTAGGATGGAGGAGGGTTGGTTAGGATGGAGGAGGGTGGGTTAGGTCGGAGGAGGGTGGGTTAGGATAGAAGAGAGTTGGTTAGGATGGAGGAGGGTGGGTTAGGATAGAAGAGAGTTGGTTAGGATGGAGGAGGGTGGGTTAGGATTGAAGAGAATTTGTTAGGATGGAGGAGGGTGGGTTAGTTTGGAGGAAGGAGGTGTTAGCTGGGAGCAGCGTGGGTTTATTTAAGGGAAGGTGTGTTAGGTGGAAGGAGGGTGGGTTAAGATAGGGGAAGGTGTGTTAGGTGGAAGGAGGGTGGGTTAATTTAAGGGAAGGTTGGTTAGGTGGGTGGAGGGTTGGTTAAGATAGGGGAGGGTGGGTTAGGATAGAAGAGGGTGGGTTAGGATGGAAGAGGGTGGGTTAGGATGGAGGAGGGTGGGTTAGGATGGAGGAGGGTGGGTTAGGATGGAGGAGGGTGGGTTAGGATGGAGGAGGGTGGGTTAGGATGGAGGAGGGTGGGTTAGGATGGAGGAGGGTGGGTTAGGATGGAGGAGGGTGGGTTAGGATGGAGGAGGGTGGGTTAAGATGGAGGAGGGTGGGTTAGGTTGGAGGAAGGAGGTGTTAGGTGGGAGGAGTGTGGGTTTATTTAAGGGAAGGTGTGTTAGGTGGAAGGAGGGTGGGTTAATTTAAGGGAAGGTGGGTTAGGTGGGAGGAGGGTTGGTTAAGATAGGGGAGGGTTGGTTAGCTTAGATCAGTGTTTCTCAATTCCAGTCCTCATGGACCCCCAACAGGTCATGTTTTCAGGATTTCCATTATTTTGCACAGGTGATTTGATCAGTTTCACTGCCTTAGTAATTACCACAGCCGTTTCATCTGAGGGAAATCCTGAAAACATGACCTGTTGGGGGTCCATGAGGACTGGAGTTGAGAAACACTGGCTTAGATGAAGGTGGGTTAAGATAAAGGAGGGTGGGTAAGTTAGGGATAGGTTTTTAGCAGGCGCACAGGAGTGCCATTAATTCTTACACAATGCATTTTCGAGTGTGGAATATCACATGGTGCTATTTTGGCTGCAATTTAAAAAATGCGCAGGGACATTTTTTCTCCATTTCCTAACGGTTCAGAAACTAATTTAAGTGAATAGATTGCTGTGCCCACACAAATGTAAACTGCACCAAGCGTATATGTGTGAATGGGACAAAGGACAAAAAAGAGAGCAGTGTGCACATACAGTAACCAACATTAAAAAAAAATAAAATTAATTTATGTAAACCTTTCAAGTTGAAATTTGATTGGCCGCTAGGGTGAAAACCGACATGAATAATTCTTGATCATTCTAATTCACGATTCTCAATCTGTTAAAGGAGATAAGTAATCAGATAACAAATCTGAATATTTAATCCCAGAAATTCAACAAGAATACTTTGCCTTTGTCCTTTTATGAGCACATGTCCTAACTTACTTTTTCTGGTTCCAGCGAGGCCAACAAGTCCCTGTATGACAGTAATGACTTCATGCGGTCAGCTTTATCAAACCTTGAAAATGAGCGCAGGCGGGTGAGTTCTGTTTAGACAAGTGAAATGATGTCTGTATATGTGTGCAGTGTGTATATGTGTGTGTATACAATATATATATTGTTTCTTTACTATAGTAAGGACCCGATCACATTTGACTGTTTTATTGCAGCAACACTCTTGCATTTGCTGCATGAAAACCCATTCTTTCCTGTGTGGTTGGTTACATCTATGTTCTGCAGTTTAGTGTGAAAGGCAAAGAAACCCGCTATTGGCCCATTCACTACTACATGTGTACACAAATGGTGTAAATCCAGCCGGAAGAACAATTGAATGAAGTTGAAATCACAAATGTGTTGGGGGTGCACAGTAAAGGAAGTGGTGTGTAGCTGTAGAAAGAAAGGGATTATGTATTTCATTGTTCTCATATCTATCTTCTCTGATTTCAGCAGTCCTCTCCAAACCAACAAAAAGAGCCACCTGTGATTACTTACAGCAGGTACGGTGTAAATGTAAACTAAGGACAAAAATGCATCAGTGCAGTTCACACGGTACAAACCTTCACAACACAATCATTAAAATGTATTCATAACTATACCAACCCCATGCATGGGTATAGAAAACAATCTCTCCTAAAATAATCACATTTTGTTGCTTTGCAGCCTGAAATGAAGACAGACAGTTTTTGTTTTATCCAGCTGTATATATTCAGTACAACTTATAACATCCAAGTGAAAGATAGAAAAAATGATGGTGCATTGATCAGCAGCACTGAGAAGCTTTGTACATTAATATTATTATTATACAGGATTTATATAGCGCCAACAGTTTGCTCAGCGCTTTACAATATAACGGGAGACAATACAGCAACAATACAGTTCAATACAAGAGGGATAGGAGGGCCTGATCCTTGGAGCTTACAATCTAAGAGGGAGGGGCTAGTGGTACAAAAGGTAATAACTGTGGTGGATGGACTGGTAGGAGGAATAGAAGATTCCATTATTAGTTGAGGGCAGGATAGGCTTCCCTGAAGAGAGAGGTTTTCAGAGATTGCCTAAAAGTGAGCAGTGTAGGCGATAGTCTGATAAATTGGGTAGAGAGTTCCAGAGGATGGGGGAAGCTCTGGAGAAGTCCTGGAGACGAGCATGGGAGGAGAATTACATGAATTTGATCGCATTTTGATTGATCTGGTTGTGAGATTGCATGGTGAAAACAGACATGTGATCAATAACTTATGATCATATCTTCCAACTATCGACCAAATGGTTTATCTATATATCAATTACAGGCAGTCCCCAGGTTACAAACAAGATAGGTTCTGTAGGTTTGGTCGTAAGTTTGATTTGTATGCAAAGTTGAAGCAGGTACATTTTTAAAGTGTAACTCCAGCCAAAAAATAATTTTTAAGTTTTGGATAGCATAGGGAAAGGTTACCTGGCCATGCAGTGATGTGGGAGTGCTGAGAGATCCACCACGCAGTAGGTGGCAGCATGTGGGGGAGCAGCAAAATGTCTGCCCAGCGGTTTCTGGGACCAGTGTGACCTCGCACTGCCTCTGTTCTCAAGTATGAGTTGTATATAAGTCGGATGTTTGTAACTCAGGAACTGCCTGTATTCCTACCAGGAGAGAATGATTGGAAAAGAAATCCATCATTTACCAAAGTGTGAGGGGTAGGGGGGTTCCCCTGACTTTGGAGAGATGTTGTCTCCCCTACTGTTGAGTCTCGGAGGGATAGTGGAGGGAAAATTCTAATACATCCCAAAAAGTACTTTAGGGAAAATTGGTGATTCATTGTTGCAGAGAACTGGCTTACTCATATTTGCTGAAATCTGCAGCTAAAATCAAGATATTTTTATTGTTTAAAAAATAATAAAAGCAAAAATTTTAAAAGCAATGTTCTGTATATTTTATGGCTTATTCACATGTGCAGGCTATTGTCGATGTCCCACTGCAAAGTGATCCATGGTGGATCGTTTTTCAGAGTATGATTGTCAGACAGTAGAGAGGTGATACATTGCCTCCTCATCACCTGTTTTAACCCTAAAAATGCTGACCCAACACTCCACAACTGTGTGCAGTGGTTGCAGGGCGGTTGTGGCATGGCGTGGCTCCATTCATATGAATGGGTCACTTTAGGCGGCAGTGCCATTTAAATGCTTAAAATGCTTTTACCACCCCCTGGCGTCTTATGTATTTTTTATTTTTAAACATAAGACTGGATAAGTTGAAAGAAAGCATGCCGAGACTTTCACCTATTAGCAACTATTGTTTTGCCCAGCTTACTGCATTATAAGTTGTACAGTTTTGTAAGTTTGACCTGGGGTATATCTAATGTGCTTTTCCTGCTGTGACTTTGTCAATAGCTATGGAGGAGACGACGATCCATATCACAGATTTTCTGATGTAGCCTCATGGGCCAATAAATGTAGGGACAGTGGCGTCTCCCTGCCTCGCAGTCTTGGGTACAGCGATGTGGATAGCTACGCCAGTGAATTTGGAAGTGACCACAGTCAGAGCTCTGAGGAGCCCTGGGAAGGAAGTGTCTCCTATGTGAACTCAGAAGCAGAGGTAAGTGCCACATTTTCAGACCTTGCACATGACCACTCCATAAAGAAGATTCTGTTGCCTAAAACAGCCAGACGGGTTCCTTATGATTCTGCATTCCAAAGGAGGAAACTTGATTGGCTGGTTGATTGATCGCAGTGAAAGATCCACATTTGCTTTATTCTGCTTAAAGGATAAGTTCACCTTTCGTAAGATGCTACATATTACACCCATATTCCGGATGTAACATGTTACGAAACTACCGCCCTCCCCCCACCCACCCGGCCGTGTCACTCATTCACTGTATCCTGTGAATGAGAAAACTACAAATTCCAATGTCTTTGCAGCTGTCTGCTTGTAGTTCTGCAGAGGTCCTAGCAGTCTGCTGATCGCTGGTGCAATGCTTTCCAGGCTCCCAAAACAAAAAATTGTAAATGCATTTTTTTACCTGCAAAAAAAATGTGGATTTGTTTTTTTTTTTTAAAGGTGAACTTATCCTTTATGTGTATCTATAGCAAAACTATTTTTTTTTTATTTTGGGCAGAGTTCTTAGAACCCCTGTCCTGTCTTTATTGCTATGTCCCTCTTAGGAAGATATTCTCTCAATTTGTCCTGGTGACTAGTTGCACTGGGACTAAAAGGGAAGAAGAAATCAAAATTTGGAGCTGCCGCCAGAAGACATTTTCTGCCTTGCTATTCATGCTGAGTGGGGCGAGCTGTTAGAAGCCAAATTAAAAAAAAAATGCATTTTGCATACTGACATATATTCTTCTAGTTTACAATCTCTCTAATTCAGAAAAAGGTTTTTGTTTGTTATCCTATTTCTAGTGTAGTCTAATGAGCCACCTCCCCCCCCTTCCTTTATCATGGACTGCACTAATGTGTCCAGCCTCTCTCTGTGCCTACAGACAGTGTCAGGAACCATAGCAAGCAGAGACAGAAAGTGCAGTTAAAATTTCACCTTTAATGGAAAAAAGTAAAAAGAGTAAAAATATCACAGTTCAGGAACGTAGTCAAAAACAGAAGCCAGGCTTTGAATGCCAGAGCGGGTAATCAGACAAGCCAGGGACCGGCAGCATGGAGAGGCTGGAAATGAATGGATTACGTGTTCCACCCATCTGCTATGATTGATACCTTAGCATGTCAGGTGGAGAGACCAGGGGAAATTTTCAGCAGTTCATTGCACATGCAGATTGCTAATATGTGCAAGGGACGATGGGAGGAGGTAGTCCTACTGGTGGGTGAGAGCTCCTGGATCAGAAGGTGCATGGAGGACCTGGAGCTATGGCAGTAATGTTTTTCAACTGTGAGTGTTTATTGGTATTGTTGAACATAACTAGCCAGTCCAGTGATGGTTTCATAATAAAAAAAAATGGGGTTTTAATACTACATTCATATTACTGGATTGGAAGTGATTTGAAGGTGAATCCTGATTGTTTTTATAGAGTGGTGTAGTCAGCACATTACTAGTTATCTGATTGAATTATGATGCACACCCACCACCCACCATAACATTATAGCCACCACCTAATATTTAGTTGGTCCTTTTTTTTTGCCACCAAAACAGCCCTGACCCATCGAGATATGACCTGTTCTAGACAAAGCATCACACTATCTCCACCAGCTTGTCTTCTTTACTTAGTGCATCCTGGTGCCATCTCTTTCCTAGGTAACCAAAGCACACACATCCAGCCATCCACATGATGTAAAAGAATATGTGATTCATCAGACCAGGCCACCTTCTTCCATTGCTCCATGGTCCAGTCCTGATGCTCACATGCCATTTTGGCTGTGGACACAAGTCATTATGGGCACCCTGACCGGTCTGCGGCTACACAGCCCCATACACAACAATCTACAACGCACTGTGTGTTCTGCACCTTTCTATCAGAGTTTTTTTTTTAGCAATTTGAGCTACAGTAGTTCTTCTATTGGATAAGACTACACAAGCCAGCCTTTGCTCGTCACGGGCATCAATGAGCCTTGGTCACCCATGACCCTGTCGCCAGTTCCCTGGATATTCTTCCTTGGACCACTTTGGTAGGTCCTGACCACTGCAGACTGGTAACATCCCACAAGAGCTGCAGTTTTGTGGTTGCTTTGACCCAGTCGTCTAGCCTTCACAGTTTGGTCCTTGTCAAAGTTCCTCAAATCCTTATACTTGCACATTTTATCAACTTACTTTCAACACATCAGCTTCAGGGACAACATGATAACTTACTGCCTAAAATATCCCACCGACTTTTAGGTGTCATTGTAACAAGATAGTCAATGTTATTCACTTTACCTGTCATATGTACTAATGTTATGGCTGATTGGTGTATATTTGATAGGACCCTGAAGCTCTTCCAATATCAGTCTTACATAGTCTGCTGCATGATATAATTGTCTTTATTTTGCCAGACAATAGAAGCCAGATCAGAAATTGATGGAAGAACTAAATGGACCCCATCTCAGCCTGTAAGCCGCAGTGGTTCTACTGCCTCTTCAAAAAGGCGACTTCCAGCATTTACACCCAAAGTAAGTACAAAACAAACGACTATCTTTTAGGGCTCATTTACATTAGCGGTGGATCATTTTTCAGAGGGCGTTTGGCTGGCAGTGAGGAGGTGTTATGTTACCTCCTCACCGCCTGCTTTATGACCTACAAACTGGCACCTCCGCCTTGAAACCATATGCATTGCATTCAGTTGCGGGGCAGCCCCATTCAGTTAAATGACTCATGTTCGGTGGGGTGGTACTGCCTACCAAAGATCATTTTGTCTCGGAATGTGTAGACCCTCAATCTGCTGCCTTTTGCTGCTTAAGGGGGAATGGTTATGGAGTTGTAAAAACACATCAGAACAGCATGTTTTTACCCCCCCAAACGCAAGTGTAAACCTCATCTTTGTTCATGAGCTTCCTCTTATTTTTTTCACTGTTCATAAGATTGTTTTCTACAATCAAATATGATCAGCAACAGCACTACTGTATAGGTTGCATGTTTTAAAAGTAAGAAATATCCTCGGCCCTTTATAAGCCGTTTCAGATGGTCAGAGAGTATTGTAGAAATGATGTACTCATATCTTTGGGCCTATATACAGTATGTGAATTGTAAATATATAGAGTAAGCCACACCACATACCGAGAATGCATTTTACAGTAAAGTTGTAATCAGTATGTAAACACAATTACAAATGGTAAAAATATCACATCAGGAATAATACAGTAAAGGTGAATGTGCTTCACTGTAAATTCCAGTCTATAGCCCAAAAAAAAATACATGCATAGGCAGTGCCAGGACAAGGTCATCTAGTGCTCATGTCAAATATGCCGAATAGAGCTCCCTCCCAAAATGTATGAGCTTTATCTGTCAGCAAAAATCCCTCCCTTCGCCCCTCCCAGTACAAATCCTGCCTCCTAGCCCAAATCCTCCCCAAATCCCCCCTCCCAAACTTCCCCCTGAGCATAAATTCTCTCCTCACCTCTAAATTCCCCACTCTCTGCACAAATCCCTTCTCCTAGCACTAATCTCCTTCCCCCGAATTTCCCCTTCTAGCACAAGTTCCCTCCAATCATCCCTACTAACACAACTCCCCCCCCCCCCCCCCCAAGTCCACCTCTTCAAGCACAACCCCCCCACATTCCCACCACCCTTAGGGCAGCAACCCCTTCTGCCCACCCCTTATTCTGGCCTGGGACTTGGACTCCTTGGAGAAATGCGAGAGAAAGAGGAATATCCCAACATTTCAGGGGTGTAGGACCCCCTTTGTAAAGATCCTCCTGCTTCAAGAACCCAGGAGGGAATACACTGTGCAGGGGTTTAAGCACCCTAACAAACTTTAGTTGTTGGTTGCAAAACAGTGCAGATAATAGTGTGGTGCAAAATGTTTTTCTAGTTACATGTGTTTTCTATATACAGTATGTGGCCTAGGTCAGTGGTTCTCAGCCCTATTGTTACCTGGGCCTGGTAAATTCTTCCAAAGCCTTCCACCATGCCCCAACAGTAAAACAAAACTTTATACTCACACAATAAAAGTATGGCAATGCAAAATATGTATTGAAAGTCTAGAAGGCTCTGCGTGGAGCTGGGTGTCGTTATGGGGAATGGGTTAGGGGGCTCTGCAACAAACTTGGTGGCCGTGGAGGGATGAGGTTTCTGGAGAGGGCTGAGAAAAGCTGTGGGGGATAGGGTTTCTGGAGGGGCCTGGGGTCTATCCAGGAGGGTGGGGACTTTGCAGGGGCACTGTGCAAAACTGGAGGGTATTGCAGGGGTTGGGGAGCAATGAGGGACACCATAGGAGATTAAGAGCTCTAAGGGGGGGGGGGGGCAGAGACTGTGCGGCACTGTGGGAGGTTTGGCACTGTTGAGGCTTAGGAGCACTGTGGTCCACCTTGGAAAATTGAGGACACTATAGGAGGTAGGAGGCACAGAGGCAGGTTAGGCGATCTTCAGCTGCCTTGATGCCTGGTAGGAGGAAGGCTATGATCTGACAGTGGGCTATGGCCTGGTGGTTGAGAACCACCTGGATGACTCTTTTATATTAGTAATAATGATATAACTGATTTGCAGATGGTCCTTGCTTGTGTTTGTGAACATATTTTGTGCCTGTGTTCTGTACAGAAAGAAGGTCTAGTTATAGAAGAAGGTTCTCAATCACCAAGTCCAATTTATCGTCTCGTTCTGGCTGGGGATGCTGGGTCAGGGAAGTCCAGTTTCCTTCTAAGACTATGTATGAATGAATTCAGAGGAGACATTCCTACCACGTTAGGTGAGTTTGTTTTATTCACTTTACAAAGCATTGCCATTTTTTTGTTTTTAAATGTTCAAATCTTTTTTTGTTAAATAAGTACTGGTCTGAATCCAGCCTGGAATAACCTTTCATTGGGATAACACCACCAAACCGCTGATAGGGTAGCCTAATGTATTGTATGTATATCCATGTAAGATATTATTATTATTATACAGGATTTATATAGCGCCAACAGTTTGCTCAGCGCTTTACAATATAACAGGAGACAATACAGCAACAATACAGTTCAATACAAGAGGGAAAGGAGGGCCTGATCCTGGGAGTTTACAATCTAGGAGGGAGGGGCTAGTGGTACAAAAGGTAGTAACTGTGGGGGATGGACTGGTAGAAAGAGTAGAAGATTCAATTATTAGCAGAGGGCAGGATAGGCTTTCCTGAAGAGATAGGTTTTCCGAGATCGCCTAAAAGTGAGCAGAGTAGGCGATAGTCTGATAAATTGGGGTAGAGAGTTCCAGAGGATAGGGGAAGCTCTGGAAAAGTCCTGGAGATGAGCATGGGAGGAGGAGATAAGGGAGCTAAAGAGCAGGAGGTCTTGCGAGGAGCGGAGAGTACGGTTTGGGTGATATTTAAAGACAAGATCGTTGATGTAATTTGGGGCAGAGTTATGAATATATAAAGATCTACTAGCAGACTTAAATTCATTAACAAATAAATATTCAGGTACAGCAACATGTTTTTGTTTTTCTTTTTTTGGGATAAAGGTATTACATGAATAAATAAAAACTGATCATTGTAAGTGCCCTTGCCAGTGTTAGATGGTTTGTCTCATTCTTGTTAAATGATGCATCTGGCACAGAACTTGTTCTTTTGAAAACCAACAGACTCACTGGCAGGATCACCAGGTGAAAATAGAAGAAAGAACCTAAAAAGAAAACTAATGCAGCCATTATATCTAAGAATTGTTACGCTGCAATATAATAAATGTTTTCTATTGGGATTAATACTGCTTTAAACTTAAAGCGTATCTATGGTAAAAATGTAAAATCCTGTAATGATTTCCACATTGTATTTCAATAATTTCTAGCCTACTCTTGTTAATCCGAATGACCTTAAGGTTTGTAAACTTACTTTGTGAAGACTCTCACAATCTAAGTACACGTTTAATTTAGAAGTTATAAAATAAATCATTGGGCAGTCTGATCTTACCCCTTTGTCTGACTGCTTATTTATTCACAGGGGTCCCTATATATACTTTATTATAGATGTTAGAAATCAGAGGGAGGGGCCAAGTCTTGTAGTACAAGAATTTCTTGCTATGGACAAGGTTTGCCCTGGGGCTGGTAACTAGTGGTGCACTCTAGGAGCCTCATGTACTGGTATGCTGAGGGATGATGGACCGATGGAATGCACCTTAATTACACAAGGCTTGTTGGTGTGCATGTCCAGGAATGTGTGATTTATGCTCATCATATTGACCAATTATACCTGGACACATCTTCCCCAGGGGATTCAAAATTGCTACCTGTAATCACACACTCACACTGTGCTACTACACGAATGTCAACTGCAGTTCCATTCAGAAAGTGTAATTTGCTGCTTAAAGCCTAAAGCTGGCCATAGATAATGATTTTATTTTTGATCAGTCAGTGGGCTGAAAGAAAAAAAAACAAGATTATTTTCTCCACATAGATGAGGTGGATGAAGGTATCCCCTGTGTCAGGACATTGTTTTCTGACAGTAGAACTGTCTACCCTGTTCATTCTGCAGAAGTCGATCTAACAATTGACTTCTGTTGAACAGGGATGGCCACACACTGGTCACATTTCATCTGGTCCCGGCTGAACTGGCTGAATTTCAACCATCTATGACTACCTTACGTTTAGTCAAAATTAAAAGTAAAGAAAACAGAGCAAGGGAGACTACTTAAATTTAAAGTGATTCTAAAGGTTACTTTTTTTTGTTAGTTTAACTTCTATATTCGGGAAGATACTGGAGAGTTTAAAGCGATTCTAAAGGTTTTTTTTTTTTGTAAAATAACAAACATGTCTTTACTTACCTGCTGTTTGTAGTGGTTTTGCACAGAGCACCCTGGATCCTCCTCTTCCCAGGTCCCCCACAGGCTCCCCTGGCTCCTCCTGCCTGTCAGGTGCCCCCATAGCAAGCAGCTTGCTATGGGGGCACCCGCTGTTCCGTGTGTCCATTCAGACATGGAGCCACGGCTTGGCTCCGCCTCCCCCTCTCTCCTCATTGGCTGACTGGCTGTGATTGACAGCAGCAGGAGCCAATGGCTCCCGCTTGTTGTCTCAGCCAATTAGGAGGCAGAGACCCAGGAGAGCCGAGGCTGTTTTTTACAACATTGGATCGCGATGAGGCTCAAGTAAGTATTGAGGGGGCTGGGGGCACTGCTGCACGAAGAAGGTTTTTTTATCTTCATGCATAGAATGCATGAAAGTAAACATTCTTGATTTTTTACAACCACTTTAATGAGAAGTGTCCCTTGCACTGATGCCAGCCATCCTAGTTGAAATCTTCTCTACTCTGCCCCCTTACCCTTTTCACACACACATACACCAGCATAGCAGTAGTGTCAGGGCTCCCAGGTGTGACCAGAGATGTGTGACTGACGCAGGGAAACGCAGACCTCAGATATGTTATAAACAATATAATTTATTAACACTAACAATACAAACATAAACGCAGTGCAATACTAAAACATAATACAGTGCAAACAAACCAAACCAAACCACCCACAGATAACAGTACATACAAGCAAGCGTCGTCAGGCAGGCCGGGTCAATATCAATAGGGCAGGTAGGTACAGGGGGAGCAAGCGGAGATTGGTCAGGGTCACAAGCCAGGGATCAGAACAGGTAGCAAGCAGCGTGGTACAGAGGGTCAGACAGAGGGATGGTCAGGAGCGAGCCGGGATCAGAGCAGGAGAAGTCAGCAGCGGTTCAGAAACAGGATGCAGGACAGAAACAGGATACAGGGCCCAGGACAAACACACACCAAGGCAGAGTCTGTGGGTCTGGCCATCCCTTAAATACCCCAGCATAATCAGTTACAGGTGTTAGCTGGCTGCAAAGTTGAGTCTCTGATTGCTGGGAACACCCGCTGGCCAGCCCTAGTACTGCAGATCAAAAGGCAGGTGAGTCCCACCATAGCTGGCCAGTCCATTCCTGACAGTACCCCCCCCTCAAGGAGCGGCCTCAGGACGCTCCAAACAGTCCTAGCTGGGAAAAATGTTCCACCGCCCGGGTCTGGTAACTGGCGGGATATCAAAGACTGGCACATCGGGCTGGACTCCGGGCAGCGGTACATCGGGCTGGACTCCGGGCAGAGGCACATCGGGCTGGACTCCGGGCAGAGGCACACCGGGCAGAGGCACACCGGGCCGGACTCCGGGCAGAGGCACATCGGGCCGGACTCCGGGCAGAGGCACATCGGGCCGGACTCCGGGCAGAGGCACATCGGGCCGGACTCCGGGCAGAGGCACATCGGGCCGGACTCCGGGCAGAGGCACACCGGGCAGAGGCACACCGGGCTGGACTCCGGGCAGAGGCACATCGGGCCGGACTCCGGGCAGAGGCACATCGGGCCGGACTCCGGGCAGAGGCACATCGGGCCGGACTCCGGGCAGAGGCACATCGGGCCGGACTCCGGGCAGAGGCACATCGGGCCGGACTCCGGGCAGAGGCACATCGGGCAGGACTCCGGGCAGAGGCACATCGGGCAGGACTCCGGGCAGAGGCACATCGGGCATGACTCCGGGCAGAGGCACATCGGGCAGGACCCCGGGCAGAGGCACATCGGGCTACCAGGCGAAGCAGCAGGCACCGGGCCACCAGGCGGAGCGACAGGCACCGGGCCCCCGGGCAGGGCGACTCCGGGCAGAGGCACATCGGGCAGGACTCCGGGCAGAGGCACATCGGGCAGGACCCCGGGCAGAGGCACATCGGGCTACCAGGCGAAGCAGCAGGCACCGGGCCACCAGGCGGAGCGACAGGCACCGGGCCCCCGGGCGGGGCGACAGGCACCGGGCCCCCGGGCGGGGCGACAGGCACCGGGCCCCCGGGCGGGGCGACAGGCACCGGGCCCCCGGGCGGGGCGACAGGCACCGGGCCCCCAGGCGGGGCGACAGGCACCGGACCCCCAGGCGGGGCGACAGGCATCGGACCCCCAGGCGGGGCGACAGGCCTCGGACCCCCAGGCGGGGCGACAGGCCTCGGACCCCCAGGCGGAGCGGCGGGCGCCGGACCCCCAGGCGGAACTACAGGTCTCGGGCCCTCAGGCGGAGCGACAGGCATCGGACCCCCAGGCGGGGCGACGGGCATCGGACCCCCAGGCGGGGCGACGGGCATCGGACCCCCAGGCGGGGCGACGGGCATCGGACCCCCAGGCGGGGCGACGGGCATCGGACCCCCAGGCGGGGCGACGGGCATCGGGCCCCCAGGCGGGGCGGCGGGCGCCGGACCCCCATGCGGAGCGGCGGGCGCCGGACCCCCAGGCGGAGCTACAGGTCTCGGGCCCTCAGGCGGAGCGGCGGGCGCCGGACCCCCAGATGGAGCGACAGGTCTCGGGCCCTCAGGCGGAGCAACAGGTCTCGGGCCCCCAGACGAAGCGGCGGGCAGAGGCACACCGGGCCGGACTCCGGGCAGAGGCACATCGGGCCGGACTCCGGGCAGAGGCACATCGGGCCGGACTCCGGGCAGAGGCACATCGGGCCGGACTCCGGGCAGAGGCACATCGGGCCGGACTCCGGGCAGAGGCACACCGGGCAGAGGCACACCGGGCTGGACTCCGGGCAGAGGCACATCGGGCCGGACTCCGGGCAGAGGCACATCGGGCCGGACTCCGGGCAGAGGCACATCGGGCCGGACTCCGGGCAGAGGCACATCGGGCCGGACTCCGGGCAGAGGCACATCGGGCCGGACTCCGGGCAGAGGCACATCGGGCCGGACTCCGGGCAGAGGCACATCGGGCAGGACTCCGGGCAGAGGCACATCGGGCAGGACTCCGGGCAGAGGCACATCGGGCATGACTCCGGGCAGAGGCACATCGGGCAGGACCCCGGGCAGAGGCACATCGGGCTACCAGGCGAAGCAGCAGGCACCGGGCCACCAGGCGGAGCGACAGGCACCGGGCCCCCGGGCAGGGCGACTCCGGGCAGAGGCACATCGGGCAGGACTCCGGGCAGAGGCACATCGGGCAGGACCCCGGGCAGAGGCACATCGGGCTACCAGGCGAAGCAGCAGGCACCGGGCCACCAGGCGGAGCGACAGGCACCGGGCCCCCGGGCGGGGCGACAGGCACCGGGCCCCCGGGCGGGGCGACAGGCACCGGGCCCCCGGGCGGGGCGACAGGCACCGGGCCCCCGGGCGGGGCGACAGGCACCGGGCCCCCAGGCGGGGCGACAGGCACCGGACCCCCAGGCGGGGCGACAGGCATCGGACCCCCAGGCGGGGCGACAGGCCTCGGACCCCCAGGCGGGGCGACAGGCCTCGGACCCCCAGGCGGAGCGGCGGGCGCCGGACCCCCAGGCGGAACTACAGGTCTCGGGCCCTCAGGCGGAGCGACAGGCATCGGACCCCCAGGCGGGGCGACGGGCATCGGACCCCCAGGCGGGGCGACGGGCATCGGACCCCCAGGCGGGGCGACGGGCATCGGACCCCCAGGCGGGGCGACGGGCATCGGACTCCCAGGCGGGGCGACGGGCATCGGGCCCCCAGGCGGGGCGGCGGGCGCCGGACCCCCATGCGGAGCGGCGGGCGCCGGACCCCCAGGCGGAGCTACAGGTCTCGGGCCCTCAGGCGGGGCGACAGGCCTCGGACCCCCAGGCGGAGCGGCGGGCGCCGGACCCCCAGGCGGAACTACAGGTCTCGGGCCCTCAGGCGGAGCGACAGGCATCGGACTCCCAGGCGGGGCGACGGGCATCGGGCCCCCAGGCGGGGCGGCGGGCGCCGGACCCCCATGCGGGGCGACAGGCATCGGACCCCCAGGCGGGGCGACAGGCCTCGGACCCCCAGGCGGGGCGACAGGCCTCGGACCCCCAGGCGGAGCGGCGGGCGCCGGACCCCCAGGCGGAACTACAGGTCTCGGGCCCTCAGGCGGAGCGACAGGCATCGGACCCCCAGGCGGGGCGACGGGCATCGGACCCCCAGGCGGGGCGACGGGCATCGGACCCCCAGGCGGGGCGACGGGCATCGGACCCCCAGGCGGGGCGACGGGCATCGGACCCCCAGGCGGGGCGACGGGCATCGGACTCCCAGGCGGGGCGACGGGCATCGGGCCCCCAGGCGGGGCGGCGGGCGCCGGACCCCCATGCGGAGCGGCGGGCGCCGGACCCCCAGGCGGAGCTACAGGTCTCGGGCCCTCAGGCGGAGCGGCGGGCGCCGGACCCCCAGATGGAGCGACAGGTCTCGGGCCCTCAGGCGGAGCAACAGGTCTCGGGCCCCCAGACGAAGCGGCGGGCACCGAGTCACCAGGCACGACAGTGGGCACCGAGTCGTCTGGCAAGACTGCGGGCACCGAGTCAACTGGCGGAACAGCGGGCATCGAGTCAACTGGCGGAACAGCGGGCACCGAGTCGTCTGGCAAGACTGCGGGCACCGAGTCGTCTGGCAAGACTGCGGGCACCGAGTCGTCTGGCAAGACTGCGGGCACCGAGTCGTCTGGCAAGACTGCGGGCACCGAGTCGACTGGCAAGACTGCGGGCACCGAGTCGACTGGCGGAACAGCGGGCACCGAGTCGTCTGGCAAGACTGCGGGCACCGAGTCAACTGGCGGAACAGCGGGCATCGAGTCAACTGGCGGGACTGCGGGCACCGAGTCGTCTGGCAAGGCTGCGGGCACCGAGTCGCCTGGCAAGACTGCGGGCACCGAGTCGCCTGGCAAGACTGCGGGCACCGAGTCGTCTGGCAAGACTGCGGGCACCGAGTCAACTGGCGGAACAGCGGGCATCGAGTCAACTGGCGGAACAGCAGGCACCGAGTCGCCTGGCAAGACTGCGGGCACCGAGTCGCCTGGCAAGACTGCGGGCACTGAGTCGCCTGGCAAGACTGCGGGCACCGAGTCGCCTGGCAAGACTGCGGGCACCGAGTCAACTGGCGGGACTGCGGGCATCGAGTCAACTGGCGGGACTGCGGGCACCGAGTCGTCTGGCAAGGCTGCGGGCACCGAGTCGTCTGGCAAGACTGCGGGCACCGAGTCGTCTGGCAAGGCTGCGGGCACCGAGTCGTCTGGCAAGACTGCGGGCACCGAGTCAACAGGCACAACAGTGGGCACCGGGTCATCAGGTATCGGATTGTCTGGCTCGACAGCGGGCATCGGGTCACCAGGTATGACAGCGGGCACTGGGTCACCAGGCATCAGGTCATTTGGCTTGCCAGCGGGCACCGCGTCATCTGGCAAGGCAGTGGGCACCGGGTCACCAGGTATGACAGCGGGCTCTGAGTCAATTGGCACGACAGCGGGCACTGGATCAGGTACCGGATCATCTGGATCAACAGCGGGCATCGAGTCAACTGGCCTAATAGGATCGTCGGGCTGGATCAGTTCATCATGCTGAGTAGCGGCATCAGGCTGAATGCAGGCATCAGGCTGAGGAGAGGCTTCAGGCTGAGGAGAGGCTTCAGGCTGAGGAGAGGCTTCAGGCTGAGGAGAGGCTTCAGGCTGAGGAGAGGCTTCAGGCTGAGGAGAGGCTTCAGGCTGAGGAGAGGCTTCAGGCTGAGGAGAAGCATCCGGCTGAGGAGAGGCATCCGGCTGAGGAGAGGCATCCGGCTGAGGAGAGGCATCCGGCTGAGGAGAGGCATCCGGCTGAGGAGAGGCATCCGGCTGAGGAGAGGCCTCCGGCTGAGGAGAGGCATCCGGCTGAGGAGAGGCCTCAGGCTGAGGAGAGGCCTCAGGCTGAGGAGAGGCTTCAGGCTGAACCACGGAAGGCAGGCTCACCGGTTTGGATACTGGCAGGATGGTATTGGTTGGAAAGAATTTTCGCTTTTTTCTGGTTTTAACTACTGGAGCACTGCAAGTAAACGCAGGTCTGCAAACGAATGGAGCAGCTGGAGACAGAGAAAAACTGGAGGATGGAACAGGAGAGGGAGCAGTTGCTACAGAGGGCTTTTTTACAGGGTTAAAGGCAGGATTGGTGCAGCGAGTGGGAACAGGGTACTGACATGCGGTAGATAGCCAAGTATACTGGGCTGTAACTGGGGGAGCTGGTGGGAATACAGGAGTAGAGTTAGAAGCAGGACTGGGTTTTTGTAAGCTGACTGAGGCTGGGTGCAACAAGTCTGTCCATGTCTGCAGTATGGGTTGAACAAAGCTGAGCTTACACAAAGCCTGTCTGGCCAATGACTGCACTGCGTTTATACAATCTCTTAGTGTCTGTGGTGAACATGTGGAATAACGCTCCAGAAAGTAACCCACATCATCCTCTAATAACCACACCAGGGACTCTACCTGGTCTGCACTAAATGGTGGCAAAAATTCATCCCTGCATTCGGGGGAACCAGATGAAACCAACTCAACACAAACCTGAATCAATGGCTGCACCATAGAGAAATCTGTGCCCTGATCTACTAGAACATGAGCGAGCCGTATACATTCTAGCAGTTCATCCCGGGGATACTCCTTCAGAGTCTGATAAGCATACTCTCTGTCATCAAGCACTAGCAGAGATAAATACTCAACCTCATCCAGATCCATCCTTCCCATCAACAAGCCAAGATGGCTTCCCTGTGCAGCCACTTCTGGTCAGGATTGGCCTTGGTGTAATGTCAGGGCTCCCAGGTGTGACCAGAGATGTGTGACTGACGCAGGGAAACGCAGACCTCAGATATGTTATAAACAATATAATTTATTAACACTAACAATACAAACATAAACGCAGTGCAATACTAAAACATAATACAGTGCAAACAAACCAAACCAAACCACCCACAGATAACAGTACATACAAGCAAGCGTCGTCAGGCAGGCCGGGTCAATATCAATAGGGCAGGTAGGTACAGGGGGAGCAAGCGGAGATTGGTCAGGGTCACAAGCCAGGGATCAGAACAGGTAGCAAGCAGCGTGGTACAGAGGGTCAGACAGAGGGATGGTCAGGAGCGAGCCGGGATCAGAGCAGGAGAAGTCAGCAGCGGTTCAGAAACAGGATACAGGACAGAAACAGGATACAGGGCCCAGGACAAACACACACCAAGGCAGAGTCTGTGGGTCTGGCCATCCCTTAAATACCCCAGCATAATCAGTTACAGGTGTTAGCTGGCTGCAAAGTTGAGTCTCTGATTGCTGGGAACACCCGCTGGCCAGCCCTAGTACTGCAGATCAAAAGGCAGGTGAGTCCCACCATAGCTGGCCAGTCCATTCCTGACAAGTAGTCTTCCACTGCCGCGGTGGTAATTGAGCCACTGGACCTATCATAGGCTAAGAGTGCCGACTATGCCCGCCCTTTCTGCCAGCTCCTTCATTCAAGGAAGCTGTAGTTTCCATCAGTGAAAAGCTCTCTATGAATGGAGGAAGGGCATATGAGTGAAAAGTGACGCCTATAGTGATAGCTGCTATCTTTCAGATTCTATGCCAAGTGACTTCCCTTCTGCACACTGACCACAGAAAATTTTTCACTCAGCACTGCCTCCATTCACAGAACGCCTTGTATTTTTTTCAATGAATGCAAGGCATTCTCTGGACAAGGTGGTGATTGTGACATCAAAGCTTTTCCTCTACTCCTCCTTCAATCAGAGAATGACTTGTATTCATTAAAAAAAATTTCAGGCATTCTGTGAATAGAGGCAGTGCTGAGCGAGTGACCCTCTGTAGTTACTATGCAAACGGCACAGGACGGGAAGATTACAACTATCATAGTAGTAGTGCCAACTACTGCAGTGATTTGTAGCTTCCACAGTGACCTCTTAGGTATGAGATATGCATAGTCACATTGTGCCAAGCTGGACCAATGTATGTATGCAATACAGATCATACCTGGGATTTCAGCTTTAAGCCTCATTCACATGGGCATACCTATCCGAACACCTGTGAAAAGGGCCGCCATTACCTGCACCAGTTGTTTCATGCATCCACATGCAGGCAGTCCCATTCGTGTAACGGAACTGGACCCTCACTACACTAGGGTATTTCCGTTAGACTCCCGTTTCCCTGTCCGAACACAGATCCACGGACAACACCGCTGGCCATACCAGACTAGAAACCACCAGACTTGAAGGAAACCAGGAAATAGACTGCTTTATTTTAACACAGACACAAGATATAAACATTCAAAGGAACAACCCACCTCCCTGCATATGGACACAGGGCGTGGTAGACTAAATCTAGCAACCAGAGACACATCAGCAGACACCCCCACCAAGCCAATACACAAACGCATACATCCCATAATAGTTTGCTCCCAAGCAAGACACACAATAGAACAATGGTATGCACCACATGGCAGTAAACAATGAACAACCCCCCACCCCACTTATACATGTCTACACAATATCAGGACATTCCACCCTGTACCCCTAACAGGCACAGGGTGACTTACACATAAGAGGGATATGGGGAGCTGAGACAGGGGTCTCTCCACCCCTCCAAAGTGAGCTGTGTTCCATGGGCCCCCCACCCAAAGTCACTCCCGTCACATATCTCCCCTTTCGGCAGGAGACTAACGCAGGAGTAAACCCCAGACGGGTGGACTCCGAAGTTAGTCTGTACTTCCAGTCCCCCAATGCCAGCACCCACACAGTTCCCCAAACAAATTTTGATGCAGTGGCTGCACAGACACAGCCTGTGGTCCCAAATTGACAGTCGCACAGGTGCACGTTCCTGCACGCATGCTCTCTGCGTTCGGGGACACGCACCTATGTAGCTGTCAAATTGGGACTGGCATCTTTGTCCATGCAGCCGCTGCATCCCAACAGACATGAATGAGACTGCTTGCATATGGATGCCTGGAATACTTGTGCATCCCTTATGGGCAAAAACATACAGATAAGTACGCCCATGTGAATGAGGCCTTAAGCACAAAATGTCAAGGGTTTAGCTGAGACCGGCTTTACATCTGCCTTCATATTTATTTTGATTCCAGATCACCACATTACCAGCAGTGCCTGCTAAGCCTCTTCTGTCTTCCTATCTCCTGTGTTTTATGATATTTTAACTGCAAGATTGCTTTAAACACGTCAGATAAGAATCCTTCTCTTTTCATTTAGGAGTCGACTTTCAAATGAAGAAACTTCTAGTTGACGGGCAGTGTACAACGCTGCAGATCTGGGACACAGCTGGTCAGGAAAGGTATGGGCAAACCTTGAACATATATTCCTATCTGTGCTGATAAGACTTCTCATGTTCAAAAATAGCACTCTGTATATTACATTCAGCCGGTGAATTGGCTCCTGTCTAAATTGGTCCTAGTATGTGTATGTAGGCATGTGAGATACGGACCTTCATTTGCAAGCTCTTTGGGGGCAGGGACTGATTAGAATGTACAATGCTGTGCAAATTGTAGGTGCAATTTAATCTCTTGTTGGTGGCAAAGAGGGTAAGCTTTAATGTCCATCTGCTGCACATGTGCATCCATGGCTGCCTGAGCCTGTGTGTGGAGAACGCGCTCAATGTGCACTTCCAGCTCACTGACCAAGCCATCGCCCACAGCTCTCCATTATGACTTCTGATCTATTGCCAGCAGGATGGACTACCAATCATGTGACCACTGTGAGAGCCAATCAAAGTAGTCACAAGACAGAGAAACCCAACCACCTCCTGGGCATTGAAGTCCACTTAAAAGACTACCAGGAGGCCACATAGGGGGGATGAATACCCTTAGTAAAAACAATTAACACCTTTGTTCCAGTTTGTTGCCCTTTCATCACATAGTCTTGCTTCTCCTGCTGCAATGTCTGAAATGAAATATGAAACAATATTATAATAACATTTTTATATAGGGAATATAATAAAGCTGATAATGACCTGTAATAGCAGGCACCGAAAATGACCTTTTTGATATTCCTAACCACCCTAAGTGCTGGGTGTGTAGCTATGGGATAGGAACATTTACCTATACCCCCTCCTCTGCATTCTTCTCATACAGGTATGTGCAGTAATCTCTCAGTGTCAGATTGATTGTGTTTACTGTGTTACAGGTGTACCTGCAGGATTACGCTTCCTGCTTGGCAAATATGTCAGGCCCTGTGAGAATGGCTGCACACGTCTGACACTCTTATCTCCAGCTAGTGATAGTCAAACCAACTATATATAATAATATCCTGCAGCTGATACATAGACTCCCGTAGACTGATTGACCTGTACCCGGTCCTAAGGTGGATTGGGGGAAGCCATGCCATGTGTAATGATTCACAGCTAAAGGAAAACTGGCACAAAAGAAACACAAAGGCTGCTGACTTCTTATTCTGAAAATGCTAGTTGCCCGACTGCCATGCTGATCCCCTTGCTTCAATACTTTGGGTCACTGACATGGAACAAGTTATGACTTTTCTCTGAGTTTCCTAAATTATTATTATTATTATTATACAGTATTTATAAAGCGCCAATAGTTCGCTCAGCGCTGTACATTACAAAGGGGGACAGAACATGTGACAGAACAATACCAATACAATGCAAAACATGGGGGTATTGAGGGCCCTGCTCCTTGGAGCTTACAATCTAGGAGGGAGGGGATAGTGGTACAGGAGGAGATAGCTGTGGGGGATGGAGTGGTAGGAAGAGTGGAGGAGGTCGGCAGGTTAGCAGGGGGTGGGGTAGGCTTCCCTGAAGAGATGGGTTTTCAGGGTGCGCCTAAAGGAGAGGAGAGTAGGTGATAATCTGATGGGTTGGGGCAGGGAGTTCCAGAGGATGGGTGACACCCTGGAGAAGTCCTGGAGGCGGGCATGGGAGGAGGAGACCAGGGAACTAGAGAGAAGGAGGTCTTGTGAGGAGCGGAGTGTGCGTGCTGGGCGGTACTTGGATATTAGGTCAGTGATGTAGTTCGGGGCAGTATGGTGGACGGCTTTGTACGTCAATGTTAGGATTTTGAATTTGATCTGTTGCGCAATCAGAAGCCAGTGGAGGGATTGGCAGAGGGGGGTGGCGGAAACGGAGCGGTTGGAAAGGTGAATGAGTCTGGAAGCCGTATTCAGGATGGACTGAAGCGGGGATAGCCAGCAGCGAGGCAGGCCAGTGAGGAGGGAGTTGCAGTAGTCGAGTCGTGATATGATGAGGGAGTGGATGAGCTGTTTAGTGGTTTCCGGGGTTAGGAACGCGTGTATTTTGGCGATGTTGCGGAGGTGGAGTCTGCACAAGTTTGTTAAAGATTGGACTTGGGGCTGGAAGGATAGGTTGGAGTCCAGAATGACACCAAGTACTCTGGCCTGCGGGGCGGGTTTGATATTGGCGTTGTTGGATGTGATGGAGAAGTCAATGGGGGGGCGGGGTCCGGGCTGGGGGGAAGACAAGAAACTCGGTTTTGGAGAGGTTCAGTTTAAGGAAGTGGAGCGACATCCAATCTGATATGTCGCTCAGTAGGTGTGTGATTCGGGAGGAGACCGAGGGGGTGAGGTGGGGGGTTGAGAGATAGATTTGTGTGTCGTCGGCATAGAGGTGGTAGTTGAAGCCGTGAAAGTGTATGAGTTGGCCAAGGGAGGAGGTGTAGATGGAGAAGAGAAGGGGCCCGAGGACAGAGCCTTGAGGGACCCCAACAGAGAGGGGGAGGTGGTAGCATTATAGGTAACGCTGAAAGAGCGTTGTGACAGGTAGGATGAGAGCCTTCTTGTTCTGGGTCTGTGACTTAGAAAGTACTGAAGTCAGCCAATACCAGCCACCATATTTCTTTCACGACATGTTTATTTTAAAGCTAACGTTTAAGAATGGCACATTTTATATAGTTATATTGGTTCAGCTTGGACGAAGGGAGGTATGTATGCAGAGGCGTAACTGGAAACTTCAGGGCCCCGGTGCAAGAAACCATGAAGGGCCCCCCTGACCCGAGCCCCTTTTTTTGATCCCAGACCTCTTTACTCCCGTCGTGGGGCCCTTTATTACAGTCATGCATCGGGACCCTTTAGCATGTTCTGCAGTGGGCCCCCTATTTACATTAGAGTCTCCCTTACATCACAGTTCCGAGCATCCCCAGAGCCCTCTTTGCATCAGAGTTCCCCTTTACAGTTCAAGGGGGAACTCTGCTGACCTTAATGTAAAGGGGAACTCTGCGGACCCTGATGTAAAGGGGAATGCTCCACACTCTGGTGTAAAGGGGAACTCTGATGTAAGAGGTTCTCTTGTCGTCAGAGCCCCCCTTACATCAGAGTTTGCAGAGTTCCTCTTTACCTTAGAGTCTGCAAAGTTTCCACTTACACTGTAAGGGTGAACTCTGCTGACTCTGATGTAAGGAGGGATGTGGGGAGCTCTGGTGACCAGGGTTCCCCTTTACACCAGAGTCTGTAGAGGGAATACACTAAGGTAAGGAGTTCACTGATGTAAGAGGGGAGTGAGGACACTGATATAAGAGGGAACCTTTATATCAGTGTCCCCCCTTACATCAGTGACCCCTCACAGAGTGACTGGCCCACAGACTCTGTGTGGCCTGGAGCTGTCACACACTGACCTTTTAATAGCAACCCCACACATCAGCTCCGCAGCACATTTTATTGTATACCAAACCATATGGTGCTGCAGCACCATGCGGCTTGGTGTAGCGCAGTTTTTAAAAAAAAGGGTCTTGCAGGAAGGGCAGCCCATTAAAATGAATGGGCTGCCCTACCCGTGTAGTGTGCATAATTCACTCAAATTTACATTATTGACTTTAGCTCCCCCTCCATTAATGACCTCAGCTCCCCCCCATTAATGTCTTCAGCCCCCCCCCCTTCATTATTGTCCACAGCTCCTCTATTAATGTCCACAGCCCCACTTTCCATTAACATCCTCAGCTACCCCATTAATGTCCTCAGCCCCCCTCCATTAATGATCTCACCCCCACATGAATGTCCTTAGCCCCACCCCATTAGTGTCCTTAGCCCCCCCATTAATGTCCTTGGCACCCCTCCATGAATGTCCTCGGCACCCCTCCATGAATGTCCTCAGCCCCTCCCCTCCATTAATGTTCTCAGCCCCCCTCCATTAACATCCTCAGTTCCCCCATTAATGACCTCAGTTCTCCCTCCATTAATGACCTCAGTTCTCCCTCCATTAATGACCTCAGTTCTCCCTCCATTAATGACCTCAGTTCCCCCTCCATGAATGACCTCAGCCCTCCTCCTTTAATGTCCTAAGCTCTCCCCCATTAATGTCCCAGACCCCCCCCCTCCATGAATATCCTTAGCCTACCCCTAATAAATGTCCTCAGCTCCCCCCTCAATTAATGTCCTTAGCCTTCGTTCACCAATGAAAGTCCTTAGCTCCCCCATTAATATCCTTATCCCCCCTCTGTTAATGACCTCAGCCCCTCCCCTCATCCATTAATATCCTCAGCCCCCCCTCCAGTAATTGTCCTTAGTCCTCCACCCCACAACGCCACCCCCCTCCCCCGTCTTCCCTTAGGGAACCCAGAGGGAGGGACGGACGAACAGCTAGTCTGAACAGAGGGCTGGGTGGTACAAGCTGCAAGCTGGTGATTGGTTGCTAGGACCGCCCTGTATCCTAACAGCCAATCACATGCTTGTTAAAATGGGCAGCCCTCCATGCAGAGCTGTCCCGCCTCCAGCAGATGGCTCTGAGAGAATGCCAGCGGCTCCTAAGTAGCAGGACCACAGCCGGCCAAGATGCATGGCATAAAATCTGTCTCACAGGGAAGACACCCAGGCCCCCTGAAACAGAGGTGGGGTCACGTGACCCCTGTGACACCTGATGCTATGCCAGTGTATGTTTGTGCCATACCTGTGGGATCCCTGTGGAAGCTGCAAATCCCAGAAGTATACACCGCTACTACAGGGATGTCCTCTAGCTTCTGGGTCCCGTGCCAAGTGGCTGCCCTGCTGCTTACTGAACAAAGGAGGTTGCTTGGTTGGCATGGGAGCCATTCAGGAAACTGTGCATTTTCTCATTGAATGCAAAGCATTTTCTGATTGGACAAGATGGAGAGGTGGGGTGGTGATGTCACAATCTCCACCTTGTCCAATCTGAGAAAAGTTTGTATTCATTGAGGAAATATAAACCATTCTCTGAATGATGCCTGTGCTGAGCAGGCAACCTCTTGTTTTCAGGAAGCAGCAAGGCAGCTACTCGGCATGAGACCTAGAAGCTAGTAGAGATCACTAGGGTAGCGGTGTCTACTACAATTATTTCCAGCTTCTATAGGGATCCCACAGGTATGGCACATACATACTTACATTGGTCCAAGCTGGATCAACGTACTTGTAAAAACTGCCATATCTAAACTTCAGCGATAAAGTATAACTGAAGTCAAAACTTTTTGTTGATAGAGTGCAGAGGGACTAGAACATCTGTCATGCTTTTATTGCTATCTGTGTCCCTGTTAGGGAGATTTGCCATCTCTATTTGTCCTGGTAACCATTGTCACCAAAAGTGAAAGAAAATTCCAAATTTTATTGGTCATCAGAACAGGAATAGATGGGAAATCTTCCAATAAAAACATTAGTTCTGGTGATTACCAGGGATTTTCCTCACATTGGAAGAATTGCTTCTCACTTCCTGTTGTGGCTATGGGACAGGAAGTGAAGAGAAATCTCCTCAATGGGATACACATGGCAAAAAAAACCTGTCGGGTTATAACCCTCTCTTACTCTATCCAAAATGAAAACAATTGCCTTTTAGATCTACTTTTAGTCCCTCCAAGTCAGCATCACTCATGTACAGCCCTTGCCAAACGTTTTGAGAATGACACAAATATTAATTTTCACAAAGTCTGCTGCTTCAGTGTTTTTAGATCCTTTTGTCGAATGTTACTATGGTATACTGAAATGTAATTTCAAGCATTTCATAAGTGTCAAAGGCTTTTATTGACAATTACATGAAGTTTATGCAAAGAGTCAATTTTCAAGACCTCTGCAATTCGCCCTGGCATGCTGTCAGTCAACGTCTGGGTCACATCCTGACTGATGGCAGCCCATTCTTGCATAATAAATACTTGGAGTTTGTCAGAATTTGTGGGGTTTATTTGTTCACCCTCCTCTTGAGGATTGACCACAAGTTCTCAATGGGATAAAGGTCTGGGGAGTTTTCGGGCCATGGACCCAAAATGTTGTTGTTTTGTTCCCCAAGCCACTTAGTTATTATATTTGCCTTATGGCAAGGAGATCCATCATGCTGGAAAAGGCAGTGTTCATCACCAAACTGTTCTTGGATGGTTGGGAGAAGCTGTTCTCAGAGGATGTTTTTGTACCATTCTTTATTCATGGCTTTGTTCTTAGGCAAAATTGTGAGTGAGCCCACTCCACTGGCTGAGAAGCAACCCTACACATGAATGGTCTGAGGATGCTTTACTGTCGGAATGACACAGGACTGAAGGTAGCTCTCGCTTTTTCTTCTCCGGACAAGGCTTTTTCCAGATGCCCCAAACAATTAAAAAGGGGATTCATCAGAGAAAATTACTTTACCCCATTCTTTATTCATGGCTGCATTCGTAAGGCAAAATTGTGAGTGAGCCCACTCCATTGGCTGAGAAGCAACCCTACACATGAATGGTCTCAGGATGCTTTACTCTTGGCATGACACAGGACTGATCGTAGCGCTCACCTTTTCTTCTCCGAACAAGGTTTCTTCCAGATGCCCCAATCAATCGGAAAGGGTATTCATCAGAGAAAATGACTTTACCCCACTCCTCAGCAGTCCAATCTCTGTACCTTTTACAGAATATCAGTCTGTCCCTGATGTTTTTCCTGGAGAGAAGTGGCTTCTTTGCTGCCCTTCTTGACACCACACCATCCTCCAAAAGTCTTCACCTCACTGTGCATGAAAATACACTCACACTTGCCTGCTGCCATTCCTGAGCAAGCTCTGCACAGGTGGTGCCCCAATCTCGCAGCTGAATAAACTTTAGGAGATGGTCCTGTTGCTTGGTGGACTTTCTTGGATGCCCTGAAGCCTTTTTAACAACAATTGAACCTCTCGCCTTGAAGTACTTGATGATCCGATAAATGGTTGATTTAGGTGCAATCTTAGTAGCAGCAATATCCTTGCCTGCTAATCCCTTTTTATGCAAAGCAGTGGTGACTGCATGTGTTTGCTTGCAGGTGAATTAACATTTGTGTCATTCTCAAAACTTTTGGCCAGGGCTGTAGTCTTGGCCCAAATTACCATGCAATCGGCATTCTTTGAATTCTTAGCTAGGGGCTACAGAAAAATACATTTTTTTACATATATTGAGATTCATATGTCTTGCCAATTTTTCCCAGAGACATGCACGTTCCTATAGAATTTATAGATATAGCAGTTTAGAAGCCGCGAGGGCTGTAGTTCCGGTAAGTGCACAGAGATTACCTTTTTTTTCTTTTTTACCCCTTTCATTTCCTATATTTAATGCTTGATGAAGTCCAACATATATATTTGTACCTTTTAGGTTCCGCAGCATAGCAAAGTCTTACTTCCGGAAAGCACACGGGGTACTTCTAATGTATGATGTAACATCAGAAACAAGTTTCCTCAGTGTACGTCAGTGGATCGATGAAATCAAGGTAGGCTGGGATGGAGGAGGCCTGTTATTTGCAGACATCTAATACTTGTGATTGATTTCACTTGGTAATATACATTTGTAATCCATATGAAAGATTTCTCTCACCTATTAGATAATTACTGTTGTTCAGTGGGATGGATTCTTTCTTGGTTTGTTGTGCTGTGCAGTGCTAGATCCTTGAAATTTATTTCTGCCTCAGGCATAGATTAAATGTACCTATGCCCAACCTAATTAAGTAGTTTTAGACTTGAAACCTAACTTCAGGAATTAGGAAAAAATCTACTCTTGCAGTACCCCCTCAACCCCCTTACTCCATGCTCGTTATGTCTAGGGGAATAAGGAGTAAGGACTTGTTCACATGGGCATATGTAAGCGTGCACCTGTGCAAGGATGTACTGTGCATCCAGTAGCGAGCAGTCCCATTCATGTCTATTAGGAGCTGCAGCTGCATGGACACAGCCGCTGCTCCCAATTTGACATCAGTACTGGTGTGTCCCCCAGAACTCATACTGTCTGCATTCAGGAACACGCACCCGCACAAATGTCATATTGGGAGCAGCGGCTGTGTCTTTGCAACCAGAGTGCACAGATGACATAATTGGGACTGCCTACACAGGGCTGCACGGAACACCTATGCATGTCCATGCGGGTAAACACGGCCCCCACTTGGAGTATGCTGTAATACATCCATGTGAACTAAGACTCCTACATCCACACAAAGGAGGTGGATAGAGGAATTTTCTTGACAGGACATTGTATTCAGACAGCGGAACCTGCCACTGTCAAAATACACAGATCAGCGGCTGTAGCTGCTAATCGGGGAAGCCTTTCTAACATATCCGTTGGACAGACGTTGATTAAACAACCAACTTCTGTCGAGCAGGGACAGCCACACACTGATTGAAATTTGGCTGATCTCTGCTGAACCAGCCAAATTTTGATCAGCGTAAGGCCAGCTTAAACTGCTCTTGGCTGCAGTTGCACTCTCGCCCCCACCACATATGTGATGACACCGAGGGACCACACACAGACTGGAGCAGGGCAGCAGGAGAGCCGGCTGGAGAAAGGGTATACAGAAAATAAACCTGCCTCTTCCTGCACCCCATTTACTTGACACGCATTTAACCCTTGCAATGCGAGCAATCCCACTGCAAGGGTAGATTCTTTCTAAACCCTGGAGTAGGACTTTAATGTGTAAGTTAATTTTCTCCAATTTACTCCCGGCTGTCCTAATTATTACTAAGCATAACAAGACTACATGCAATCCAGGAAAACTGCCTGACTTACCCAGGATTGGGCAGTCCTCACATACTGCGGCTCTGCCATTTTCAGCAGTTATTACACTTTTCCCCAAAAGTACTAAATTCATGTATGCACTCTGGGCTCACCTAAAAATGAATGACTATGCTCAGTGCAAGCACAAAACTAGGAGCAGAGGTGTCACTACTTTTACTTAAGAGAAAAACCAGAGCTATGGCCCCGAAGTACTACCTGATTCTAGGTGAGCCAGACAGGTTGTCTATTTAGCATGTAGGTTTGGGAGACCAAGATATCCACTCATACTGTATCTCAAACAGCTAGAATGGTGAATGTGATTATATGATGATGGTATCTGCATATGTAGATGGATATTATGCAGCCAGCTCAACGATTGGCCATTTTCTTGTATTTCTGAGATATTTCTGAGTATTTCCAAAGATGTCTGTACTAAAGTTAGAGCCAACAGTTATATTGGTGAAACCTGCATTGTATTCCTATAATGACATTTACTGAAGACATATTCAGAATTGGAATTACACTTGATATGAGTAGCCTTGCAAATGGGAATTGTTACCAAGTGTGATTTTGTGCTAAACAAATAAATATATAACCTCCTCCACAATCCCCTCAAAAAGTCACACTTTCTCCCTAGAAAGTTCAAATTATATAACCTTTTTGTGATATACCAAAAATTATGATAACATTATAACACATTAAAAACATAAAAATTCAAATCAAATCATGAAGTGTCCAATACCAATAAAAGTCCCAAAAGTGTCCAAAAAAAGTCCAAAATTTCAAACTTTCATCCAATAAAAAGAAATAGGAGTCAATCCTTATTGGATGAAAGTTTGAAATTTTGGACTTTTTTTGGTATTGGACACTTCATGATTTGATTTGAATTTTTATGTTTTTAATGTGTTATAATATTATCATAATTTTTGGTATATCACAAAAAGGTTATATAATGGGATTTTGTGATAGTATTAAATGTTTTTTAAGACAAGAAAAAGCAAACTTTATAATACGTTCACCTTTGGGAACGTGTTACAAGTACCACCCATTTTTAGGGTGGAATATGTAACATGTTCCCATAGTTGCAGCCGTGCCTGCCACCCCCCCTCCCTCTGGCAGATAGTATGGGGAGAATCTTCTCCATACTATCTGTCAGATTTGAAAACAGCGTGGCCATGCGGGGCTCCGCCGACACGGCCACGTCGGTCATTCACAGAGTTCTGTGAATGAGTGCCTACAAGTCCCGGCAGCCTTAGCAGCTGTCGGCTTGTAGTTTTCAATGAACTACAACGGCATTGTGGAGCACTGTGGTAGTTCATTGAAGCTTCCTGTGAGAATATCTGCTTGCTCGTACATCCTGTATGGCAAGCAGATATTCTCACAGGTCTGCAGGAGACCTGCATGGCATCAACAATCTACTGATCGCTGGTGCAATGCTTTCCAGGCTCCTTTGGATAAAAATAATAAATGCTAATTTTTTTAACTTCAAAAATATTTGCATTTATTATTTTTGTCAAAAAGGTGAACTTATCCTTTAAGCAGGCTATACATGGATCAGATTTCTGCTGAAAATTCAATCCCAGCTGAATTGGTCAAAATTCATTCCGTGGGTGGCCCTGTTGGCATTTTTTAATCAACTTTTCCCAGTGGAACTAGGTGGAAAATCTAATATCTAAGAGTTTGGCTTGATATACACTTTAATTATGAGCTGAAACAATTCTTTTTTTCACTATACTTTTCCAATCGGATGCAGGCACTGTTCAGGTATCCTGATAGCCATGGGTCCTGGCAGTCAGAATACATTAGCTGGCACTGCATATTCGGCCATCCACACTGTTTAGCATGTATGGGGAAATCAATGTAAACTTAAAGTAGGACTAAAAGAGAAGTATTTTTTACCTGTAATGCATTCACAGAATTAAGGTAAAAAAAAAAAAGCCCCACTACAATTACAACCCTCTTTCCCCTTACATCAGAGGTGTCAAACTGGCAGCCCTCCAGCTGTTGCAAAACTACAAGTCCCATCATGCCTCTGCCTTTGGGAGTCATGCTTGCAACTGTCAATCTTGCAATGCTTCATGGGACTTGTAGTTGGCAACAGCTGGAGGGCTGCCAGTTTGACACCCGTGCCTTACATTTACCCTGCGGTTTTTGTCACCACTGCTGGGTCCTCCATGATCAGCACTTTTCCCTGGAACTTCCTATTTGCAGAGGAGAGGTGAGGGTGGGGGTTGTGATAAGCACCTGCGCTGACTGTCAGGAGCTAGAAGGAGGTAACAGTGCCATGGCTTGCTAGGCGCTGTGTGTTTTAATGGACACACACAGCCCTGGCCAGAAGCATGCACTTGGTTGTCTACTTTGGAGCCAGCTAAGCAAAGGAGAAATCTGTAAACAGGGAAGCAAGGGCAGCAGTTCAGGTACTGGCTGGGAAGCCAGGAAAGGTTTTTTTTTTAAGGCGGCAAACTATATATTATATGTAAGTCTGGACTTCCTGGACTAAAATAAAAAAAAAAAACAATGGGTTTAGCATCACTTTAATGTGTATGGCCAGATTTAGGGCTGGCTCACATCTGTCCAGCGCATTTCATTTTACATACATTTTAGGTGCATTTTCATTAAGCTCTTGACAGTGCATCAAAGCAACATTTTTTTAACCCCCTGCACCCAAAAGACACAAAAATACACAAATGTGAGCAGCTCCTTACTCATCAAGAGAAATCCATGTGTATGAAGACCACTAAACAGCTCATCCACTCCCTCATCATATCACGACTCGACTACTGCAACTCCCTCCTCACTGGCCTGCCTCGCTGCTGGCTATCCCCGCTTCAGTCGATCCTGAATACGGCTGCCAGACTCATTCACCTTTCCAACCGCTCCATTTCCGCCACCCCCCTCTGCCAATCCCTCCACTGGCTTCCGATTGCGCAACGGATCAAATTTAAAATCCTAACACTGACGTACAAAGCTGTCCACCATACTGCCCCGAACTACATCACTGACCTAATATCCAAGTACCGCCCAGCACGCACACTCCGCTCCTCACAAGACCTCCTTCTCTCTAGTTCCCTGGTCTCCTCCTCCCATGCCCGCCTCCAGGACTTCTCCAGGGTGTCACCCATCCTCTGGAACTCCCTGCCCCAACCCATCAGATTATCACCTACTCTCCTCTCCTTTAGGCGCACCCTGAAAACCCATCTCTTCAGGGAAGCCTACCTCATCCCCTGCTAACTTGCTGACCTCCTCCACTCTTCCTACCACTCCATCCCCCACAGCTATCTCCTCCTGTACCACTGCCCCATCCCTTCTAGATTGTAAGCTCGAAAGAGCAGGGCCCTCGATCCCCTCATGTTTTGCATTGTATTGGTATTGTTCTGTCACATGTTCTGTCCCCCTTTGTAATGTACAGCGCTGAGTTAACTATTGGCGCTTTATAAATACTGTATAATAATAATAATAATAATTTGTAAGCTCTAAAGTCTGGTTCACACCAATGCAATTTTTTTGTGCTTTTTGCAAAAAAGCACTACAGTTCATTTAACATGATTTTCTATGGCACATGTTCACATGTATTCGTTTTTGAGCTGCTGCGTTTTTGGAAAGGGACAGGGACTTTTTTAAATGCAAAAGGTTGTGTTTTTGGTTCGATAGACTTCAATAGAGACACTGCAGAAAACACATGTAGTATGTTGTTGTTCTGCTCAGCAACAAGTTGGTCCCAAAAAAAGAAAAGCATAAAAAAAATTGAAAATGCGTCAACCGCATGTGCAAAAATGCACCGCAAGAAGCACAAAAAGACAAAGGACAAAATGCAAACTGCATTGGTGTGAACCAGGCCTATCGAGCAGAGCCCTCTGATTCCTCCTGTATTGAATTGTATTGTAACTCTACTGACTGCCCTTATTTTGTAAAGTGCTGCGTAAACTGTTGGCTCCATATAAATCCTGTATAATAATAAAAACAACGCTCTTCCAAGACGAGACAAATCTGTAGTAAGCTCCAAGGAGCAGGGACCTCCCATCCCTCTTGTGTTGAACTGTATTGTCTCCCTTTATATTGTAAAGCGCTGAGCAAACTATTGGCGCTATATAAATCCTGTATAATAATATATATAATAATAGTAATGTCATTTACACACTATATCAGAGTACCTAATTACAATTTTTTATCACAAAATTAATTTTTCTATCTAAGACATCCTGTGACAGGTCGATCCCCCTGATGCTAATTGGCAATAAGACTGACCTGCGGTCAGAAAGTAATGAACCGGGAGTAATTCATACGTCAATGGGAGAGAAGCTAGCGATGGTAAGTGGATAATACACAGCCTGATCATTGAATGGCATGTGGGCAAACCTGTCTGCATGGCTGTAAATGTGCTGCTTTTATTTCTAGGCCTATGGCTCCCTCTTCTGTGAGACGAGTGCAAGGGATGGAACCAATGTAGTGGAAGCTGTTCTACATCTGGCCAGGTACACCAACTACACTGGATTATTATGTAAAGGCTGGTTAGACATGCTTGCAATATCTACAAAGTAATGATTGGCCATGGAGCCCACACAAAATGGAACCAGAACAGTCTCCAGCCAGAATGAAAGATTCACTTTGTATATTGGGTAACAATTAAGGACTCACATTTTGGTGTGTCCATAAATTCCTATTATGTAGAGCAGGGGTCTTCAGACTTTTCAGTAGGAAAGGGCAATGTTGACTATTTTACAAATATTCGTGGGCCAAAAAAATCAGTTTTATAAATCAATGAATAATATATGAATGAATATGTTTTATTTGATGTCTGTTTGCAATCAGCATGATATTATTCAGAACAAAAGAAAACGTTTAGTAAAAAAAAAAAACAAAATCACCCTTTGCATCAGAGTATCCCATTATATCAGGGTCCCCATCAGAGCCCCCCCCCTTACTTCAAGTTCCCCCATAAGAGCCCTTCTAACATCAAGGTCTCCATCAGCCCCTTGCTAACATCAGGTTTCCTATCAGAGTCCTCCCTTACATGAGGGATACCATCATAGTCCCTTTTACATCAAGGTCCCCATCAAAGTCCCCCTTTACGTCAGATTCCCTATCAGTTGTCAGCCCTTACAGTGTTTACAATATGGCTGTAGTCAGTAAAGCAGCCGGACAGGAGGAGGAGCAGGTGTGGACGAAGGAGGTTCCATCCTTCTGTTGGAGAAAGCATATCATTGGTTGCTAGGATGCCAGGAGTCCTAGTAACCAAGTTAATTGGAGAAAGCTCAGTGGGTGGAAACTGACTGTGCTGGGGCAAGTAAATCATAGGTTGCTAGGATGCTGGCTGTCCTATTATCCAGCTAAAGGGCTGATCACAGTACACTGGGGGGGGAACCTGTAGCAAGCTGCATTTGGTCCGTGGGCAATTGGAGACTCATGATCTGGACCTAATGAGCATATAACCCTTGTAGTGCAGGGGGTGGGGTGGTGGCCTACTGCAAGGCTACATTTTGGCTTATTCCTAAAGTTCAGTTTTAAAATGCATATATTAGGCCTCATGCACACAGGGCATTTTTGCAGTCACTTTTAGGGGCGTCAGGATTTTTTTTTTTTACAGCTTTCAAATGGCTCTCCATGTTGTCCTATGTGTCCATGCACACAGGGACTTCTAGAATCTTTTAGTAGCAGTAGTGTTTACCAGCAGTTAAAAACCCCAGGGCCAGTGCGTCCAGGGACAGCAGCGTTTTGGCAAAAAAATGCTTGACATGTCTAAACGCATACTAATGCTAGGCACGTTTAGTGCTTGAGTGTTAATTAACCATTTGCCCGCCATCCTGTAGCAGAAGCACTGCTACAGGGTGGCAGGGCTGCGCAAAATCACGTGTATATATACGTGATTTGCATTTCCTGGTAGGGGGCACGCACGCCACCCTAACCGCGCCACTATTGGTGGCTAGGGATGTCAATCACCGGATCCCGACTGCTGATTCCCAGCTGGCACTCAGTGATTGTTGGGGAAAGCTGACAGGGGAGAGACCTGTGTGTAAACAACACAGATCTCTCTCCTGTCAGCAAGGACATGTCTCCATAATAAAACACAAACAGCACACAGTTAGCCCTTTGATCACCCCAGATGTTAACCCCTTCCTGCCCAGTGTCATTAGTACAGTGTCAGTGCTTTTTATTAGCACTGGTCACTGTGTTAGTGCCACTGGGGATGTCAGTGACAGTTAGTGCCCACCCAGTGTCAGAATGCCCACCGCAGTCCCACTATAAGTCGCTAATCACCACCATCACTAGTATAAAAAAAAATATTCCTGTATACAATATATACCGGCATTTGTAGATGCTATAACTTTCACGTAAACCAATCAATTTACACATACTGGGATTTTTTTTTTAGCAAAGACATGGAGCAGAACACATTTTGGCCGAAATTTATGAAGAAATTAAATTTTTTTAAATTTTTTATTGGATATGTTTTCTAGGAAAAAGTATTTTTTTTTTTTTTTCAAAATTATTGGTCTTTTTTTGTTTATAGCGCAAAAAATAAAAACAGCTGAGATGATCAAATACCACCAAAAGAAAGCTCTATTTGTTGGGAAAAAAGGATATAAATTTTATTTATCGACAGCATTGCATAACCGCGCAATTGTCAGTTAAAATAATGCAGCGCTGTATTGCAAAAAATAGCCTGGTCAGGAAGGGAGGGTAAATCCTCTGGAGGGCAAGTGATTAATTTCAGTGGCCATAATAAATTATTATTCTGGCCAATGAAATTAATTATTGCCCAAGAGCTTGATGCTTGTAAACACGTTGGATACTCTTACAAGCGTCAGGTGTTTTTTCTGTAAAACCGCTGCTGCCAGGAGGAAGGGTTCTAGGAGAGTTTTTTCTTTTTTTAAATGTCCTGTGTGCATGAGGCCTTAGACTTGCATTTCCTTGATTTGCTGACAACTAGTTTTCTTCATTATCCTAAATACAGAAACTGGGAGTCATTGAAAGCGTTATCATGCGGTCAGTGCAGGTGTATAATAAGATACTTTTTGGTACTTGTAGCTTCTGCTTCGTAAACCATATTGTCATGTATGTGTGCTTTCTTTTGCCGTACAGAGAAGTGAAGAAAACGGTGAATCCTGTGGAAGAAGACACAGAAGCAGTGACTAAGCTCAGTATTCCAGACAAGAAAACTAGTTGCTGCAAGATCTAAATATTTCAGTCTGTGACGTAGAAACATGAAGGAACATATCACTGTGATGGTTTGCACAGCTGTATTCTCTAATTTTAGATTTTTAAGCTTTAAACATGAACAAAACCACTCTTTGTCAAGAAGGAAAATAATTGAACTCTCAGGTGAACAAAGACTTTGCTAAGCAATGCTATAAATCTTCATTTTTGGACATCCAGTAAACACTTTCATCCTATATAATCATGCACTGCAAAGTGCTTTGACGGTGTGTATGGTGCAGTCACCCAGAAAGAACAATTAGATTTTAGTTTACTGAAGTCAGATCAGTGATAAGATAAAGGTTGATTGTTTTGAGCAGGTCCAGCAAGGATTGGCCGAATTTCCATTGGTGTGTAGGGCTTCCCTGCTAGGCAGAAGCCAAATGTTTAATCCTCGCCTGTCGAAGGGACGTGTTGGGAAACTTTCCATCAATCAATGGCTGCAGCTGCTGATCACTGTATTCTCACAATTTTCCAGCAGGGAGTTGATTCCTCCATCCCCCTCATTTGTGTGGATGCAGGAATCTTCGTTTTTTTTCATTCAGCCTGCTGGTTGTAGGAAAACAGTATATGGCCAGCTTTACTGTGCTATGCCTTATGTATGTATCTATAGCAGCCTTTCTCAACCAGGGTGCCTTGAGGTTTCTTCAGGGGTGCCTTATTAAAACATCTAAAAATTGCCCAAAACTTGTATACAAGCCTGCGGTTGGAACAAGCTTGCCTTTTAGGTACACAAAGCCACAGGTTTTTATTGTACACCATTATGACCTTCTGGCCGCCAGCGTCCTGACAACCAATGACATCAGTTGATAAGGAGAATGTCGGCTGCCTGCACAGCATCCTAGTTTGACCCTCCATGCCCCTCTCCATCAGTGCTGGGGTCACATTAGCTCATTGATGGATAAAAACATGGAGAAAAGAAACACTGGAATACTATTCAGTACCAATGTGCAAACGTATATTTGCTTTGGAAGAATAAATCACCTCTAATTCTGGGTGTCCTACATGTGTGGATGTTGCTGCTTTATATAAAACTATTAGAATAGTTCTTCACATTTTAGAATGGGGTGCCTCAAGACTGCAAGACTGTCCATAATTTTAAAGGGTGCCTCTGGACTGTCCATAATTTTATAGGGTGCCTCTGGACTGTCCATAATTATAAAAGGTGCCTCGGGACTGTCCATAATTTTATAGGGTGCCTCTGGACTGTCCATAATTTTATAGGGTGCCTCTGGACTGTCCATAATTATAAAAGGTGCCTTGGGACTGTCCATAATTATAAAGGGTGCCTCGGGACTGTCCATAATTTTATAGGGTGCCTCTGGACTGTCCATAATTATAAAGGGTGCCTCGGGACAGTCCATCAATTTAAATGGTGCCTTGACTGAGAAAAGGTTGAGAAACACTGCTCTATAGCACAGCTGGTGCCCTTATGGACTAGTGACATCATTTTGTTCCTTATACCTTGCTAGGTTGATTGTGGGGAAGCCACAAAAAAAAAGTGCACCCTTTATAATTATGGACAGTCCCGAGGCACCCTTTATAATTATGAAGGGTGCCTCGGGCCTGTCCACAATTTGAAAGGGTGCCTCGGGACTGTTCACAATTTGAAAGGGTGCCTCGGGACTGTCCATAATTTTATAGGGTGTCTCGGGACTGTCCATAATTTTAAAGGGTGCCTCGGGACTGTTCACAATTTGAAAGGGTGCCTCTGGACTGTCCATAATTTTATAGGGTGCCTCTGGACTGTCCATAATTTTAAAGGGTGCCTCGGGACTGTCCATAATTTTATAGGGTGCCTCGGGACTGTCCATAATTTTAAAGGGTGCCTCGGGACTGTCCATCAATTTAAATGGTGCCTTGACTGAGAAAAGGTTGAGAAACACTGCTCTATAGCACAGCTGGTGCCCTTATGGACTAGTGACATCACTTTGTTCCTTATACCTTGCTAGGTTGATTGTGGGGAAGCCACAAAACTGCTTCACTGTGAGCAGAGACAGGTACACTTTAATTCTGACAACTGGTTCTTCACTGCCTTCAAGGCTTATTCACACAGGTATATGCATATTTTCTGCACAGAACGCAGCTTCTTGCTGGCAGAGGTACTAGAAAAATATGCACCCAAAGTGCTCACATTTAGACTCCTACAATTATTCTAGTGACTTTATGCTTGTAGGCGTCAATTTACATTTATACATGCAGATATGAACGGCTCCAGATGCAGCTGTGTCTTACTATGTTCTCTATGCTGCTACATGCAGAGCACATTTTTGTTTGTAGATGCAGCTGTGTGTGTATGGCCCCATAGATTTACATGCATCCAAAATCTCTGGACACATTTAAATGCAGTGTTTTAGACGCCCGTGTGAATGAGCCTTAATACTAAAAAAAAAAGTCTTTGTCGATATTTATCTATCGCTTATGGTATTTTGGAATTTTATTGTTTTAGCAGTAGTAAAAAATATAATTTTATGTTTATAAAATAATATTGACCTTTCTAACATATTTTTAGAAAATATAAGATGAATTGTTGTTTTTCCAGGTTTGGCATGTAAATGCGGCACATGGCAGAACAATAGTAAGGAATGCTCCTCTGTGAGGCCATTTACCTTTTTGTTTTCTTATTGAAGCATTCATTCAGTGTACTCTAGTGCTGCGTTACAAAGCAGACCCCTTCAGCAATATATATATATAAATGCTGGCAGAATTCTGTAGTGTCCTTTCCTCTCTGTTCTTTTAAAGAAAATCTATCATATGAGAAATATGGAAACAGCCATTTCTGTCATTGCAAAAATGCTATTTGCCTTGCCTGGTTTCCTGGCTCCATTATCTCTGTGGTGATTTGGACCCCTGATGTGCATTGTCTACTCTTCTGATTGCCCTCCTAACCTTTACTGGAATAAAGTCTTATGTTGAACTTTTAGTAGTGGTGTCCATTTTCATTTTTGTTAACTTACCAGCCAAGGAGACCCTCTGGGTAGATCCTCTGGGGTGTAGACACCGCCTGTCTGGAAACCAGATCACCTACATCAACATCAGTACCTTAACCTCTTAGTGCTGGCACCTCCCGATCCTTTAAGGGTTTCAGAAGCCAGGAGGCGGGGCAGGGTTTTAGGGTCATGTGACTGCCGTGATTCGCTGTCACATGATCGGAAAAGGTCCCGATCGCAAGGGGAGATCGTGACCTTTCCTTGAGTCACGGACATATGTAAGCTCGAAAGAGCAGGGCCCTCGATCCCCTTCATGTTTTGCATTGTATTGGTATTGTTCTGTCACATGTTCTGTCCCCCTTTGTAATGTACAGCGCTGAGTGAACTATCGGCGCTTTATAAATACTGTATAATAATAATAATATGTGCTGAGAGCATGCAGGGCGTGCGCTTTCAGCACATATGTATTTTCTAGGCCCAGACACCGAGAGGCCGCTTATTTGTGTCAAGGGGTTAAGATAGCAATATCAATAAGATAACCTTACAGTTCAGCACTATTTTTCTACTGTCCTTAATGATCTACACTTCATCCAATCAGAGAACACCTTGTATACATTTCAAAAATACAAGGTGGTATGTGAATGGTGGAGGTGCCAAATGAGCAGCCCATTGTGGTCAGTGTGCAGAGGGGAAGCCGCAAGGCACAGAACCTGAAAGATCTTGAAGATCACTGCAGTGGCATTGTATACTACAGTAATTGTCAGCTTCCCCAATGGTCCTTCAGGTATTATATGTATACGTTGTGCCAAGTTGGATCAATGTACTTTTCCATGAAGATCATACCTGGAGTTCAGCTTTAACAGACTTTATCCACATACTTTTTCCAGCTCAGTGACTAAATGAAGTGAAGCAAGAGGTTAGCATGACAACCCGGCAATTAACATTTTCATAAGGAGTGGTCAGCAGTGGCAGACTTCATATTTTTCTTATGATATTTCAGATCGAACCTATGCTTTGACCATGCAGAGCTGAGGGATTTCTTCCCGCCCCCATGTGACAGCGCTGGATGCCTGAGCAGCCAATCACCAAGCACAACAGTTGTCACATGGAAAGAAGAGGAGTGAAACATTTGCTCCCCATACCTGGAAATACCAGTATTCCTCTTTGCATCCAGTCACTGAATAGCGGGAGATGCAAAGGGTGGATGAGTATGTGCAGCTTGGAATGCAACCAAATAATGCAGGAACTAAAATCTGCAAATAAATTCACTCCCCCACCCCTGCCGACAAAACCTTGCTGGCTTCTTCTGAATGCCGGGTCTTTGACCGTCTTGATTGGCTCGTCGGGATTGACATAACCACCACACATATGTGCAGGAGTTTGTTCATGCTGGCACCAAGATGTGCTGGGAAAGAACACTGAACTACACCTGCAGAGCTCAGTGCGTTCCAAAGAAGATTGCTAATGGGAAGTTATATTTGTTTAATGGCAAAAAGACATTGCATGACTCTTCTGCAATAAATACTGTCTGCTCGCAGTTTATTATGTTTTCATTTCAGTGAATCTGTTGTTTCGCTCAGCACAACGTTTATTTTAGCAACTGTGAATAAGGTACAATGTGTGTGTCATTTTTTTTCTTTTTTTTTAATTGTCTAACTTTGTTTTATTTACAGTAGCAATACTTGCACTTTGTGTAATATCATACACAAAAAAGATTTGTTGTGCAAATGTCTTGAGCATTTTAATTATCCTCATAATTTGCCTAATACATTTATTTTTTTTTTATGATCGTCAGCTCTATCTAGGGGCCATAATGCGCTATTTTTCTGCAATACCTCAATCAGGAAAATACTAAGTTATGGCCACTAGATGAAGCTGATGAACATAGGTAATGAATGTATTAGGCACATTAGGAGGATTATTCATGACAGCTGAGTGCATACCTGAGACATTCGCACAGCAATTGATTTAATAAATAGGCCGCTTACTGTCATAGTGACAGTAGTCAAGTGAAGGAAATTCATTTTAGTCTTGGTTCACACTACTGCGACCTGAAAGTCACGCGACTTACAGTGCAACTTTGCTAGGCATTTTGAGAACAACTTTGAAGCAACTCTGAAGCAACTTTCAAGGAATGCCTAGGTAATCTTCCTGTAATGTTGGATCCAAACCACATCAATATAGATGAGGATCTGACTTGGAGTCGACTTTCATTAACCGCTTAAAGACCGCCCTATAGCAGAAATACTGCTACAGGGTGGCACCTTTGTGCAGAATCACGTATATATAGGTGATTTTACATTTCCGGGTAGGGGGCACACGCAATGTCAATCACCGGGTTCCAGCAGGTAATTACCCGCCGGCTCCTGGTGATTACCGAGCATCTCCGACGGGGAGGAAGATTGTTTTGATTACAAACAATCTTCCTCACTGACAGCTCAAGCACACTGCTCGGGATGGCTGTGCACAGTACAGTACAGCCATCCCGATCAGTGTGCTTACAGTGAAGAACACACCCCCCACCCCCTAGTAAAACACTCCCAGCACACAGTTAACCCTTTGATCGCCCCTCACATTAGCCCCTTCTTGCCCAGTGCCATTAGTACAGTGTCGGTGCTTTTTTTTTAGCACTGATCACTGTATTGGTGTCACTGGGGTGTCAATGACACCAAGTTAGTCCTCCCCACTGTCAGAATGTCTGCTGCAGTCCCACTAAAAGTCACTGATCACCGCCATTACTAGTAGAAGAAAAAAAAATCCCATTATCTATACCACCATTTGTAAATGCTATAATTTTCACGTAAACCAATTAATTTACATGTATTGGGATTTTTTGTAGCAAAGACATGTCGCAGAATACATTTGGGCCTAATTTATGACGAATGAATTTTTAAAAATTTTTACTGGACATGTCTAATAACAAAAAATCCAAAATATTGTTTTTTTTCTCAAAATTGTGCAAAAAATAAAAACCGCACAGGCGATCAAATACCACCAAAAGAAAGCTCAGTTTGTGGGAAAAAAAGGACACAAATTTCATTTGGGTGCAGCGTTGTATGACCGCGCAATTGTCAGGTTAAATTAACGCAGCGCCATAACGCAAAAACTGGCCTGGTCATGAAGGAGGGTAAATCCTCAGGAGGGCAAGTGGTTAAAGTCTATGGGCACAAGTCAGATAGAAGTTGCCTTGAAGCAGTACAGGAACCTTTTGTAAAGTCGGAGCGACTTCAGTAGTGCTAATTAGGACAGCTCTCATTGACTAACATGGGATTTCATATTTCATGCGACTTGGGGTCTCACAAGTCGGATCCCAAGTCACGACAGTGTGAACCAAGCCTTAATGGAGAACTAGATGGCAATAAAAGAAAACTACAAAGGGTTCTAATCTATTGCCACTCTATCCAAAAGCAAAAGTAAGTTCTGGCTGGGTGTATATTCTGTATAATTTAGAGAAACAACTGCATAGCTCTGTAACTTGTCTACATCTGTAGGAAATCTGTCTGAATATTGCAAAAATGTACTCTGTACCATTCTTCTCATAACTGACCAACACTGCATTTACGTGAAAACTGCCTGTCGGCATCTACCTGGTGTAAGCTACACTATGATTGGTTCATACAAGATGGTACCCATATGTTATGTTAACCTTCAATGACATCACCAATAAATAGTATCTGTTGCCTATGATATGCTAAATGAATTAAAAATTCTCTATTTTTATGTTAAATAAATTTTTATTAAAACAAAAAACTTTGCATATTATTATTATTATACAGTATTTATAAAGCGCCAATAGTTCGCTCAGCGCTGTACATTACAAAGGGGGACAGAACATGTGACAGAACAATACCAATACAATGCAAAACATGAGGGGATCGAGGGCCCTGCTCTTTCGAGCTTACAATCTAGGAGGGGGGGATAGTGGTACAGGAGGAGATAGCTGTGGGGGATGAAGTGGTAGGAAGAGTGGAGGAGGTCGGCAAGTTAGCAGGATTTGTGTATTTAAAATCCCTTTTGGTTACTTTGTGTTAAAATGTTTTTAAATACCATATATAATGCATGGGATAGTACATGGGACAATTGCAAACAGCAGGTAATACCCAATGAGATGATAAATACACAGACACAAGGGGATACTTTTTTATGGCTGTAAAGACTGCTTTGTATTAAAGCGGTAGTAATCTCTACATTTTATTTTTTTAATAGGGCCCTTTGAAGGTTTATGCCCCAATGTACTAGTATGCACCGCATACTAACACATTGTGACAGACTTACCCTTGAAACGGTGCCGTCACCGCTCCCAGCACTTCCATCTTCGCCTGGTCTTCCTTCCAGGTTTGCGCTCTCTGCCTGTTTGAACAGTCGAACCGCAATGATGTCACTCTGGCAGATGCACACGGGAGTTACTATTGCAGCTCTGTTTGCAATCAGGGCATACTAAGGCCCCCCATGTACACGGGACACTTCTGAACGATGGAAAATGACTGCTGGAAAACGTTGCTTAAAAACATCTGTTTAGCCACGTTTGCATACCGTGTTTATGCACATTTGCATTTAGAAGCGTTTTTTAAAGATAAGCACAGGAGAACCTCCCAAATGCCCAGAAAAGTGATAAATTATTAACTATTTCAGACTGTTTCAGAGAAATACAGAGAGTAGAAGCAGAGACAGCAGTATGTGTTGTGATTAGCTTAGCTGTGAGTTGCTGATTAACATTTCTTTTGTTTCCAAGGGTGGGAAAGGTGTCTGGTGGAGGGAGTCATTAACCTCCTTAGCGATTTTCCCGAGTGTAACTCGGGGTAAAATTTCAGTACCAAGAGCGGTAACCCCGAGCTACACTCGGGCTTACCATGTGGCGTTGCTCAGGGGGTCCCTGCAGCACTTACCTTGTCCTTTGCTCAAGCGATGTGTCCCCTGCAGCGTCCCCGGCCATCTCCTCCGGCCGATGCTGGCATCCGGCTCCTGTGTTCCGGTCCCTGTGACGTCGGGACGTACGGGCGCTGGAACCAGCGGGAAATTTTAACTTTTTAAAAAATGTCATTTTTGCTGTCATTGCTGTTTCAATGCATTTCACATATATTTTGTCCCTACTGCTTTGTCCTGCGCCCTGCCTGCATTTTGACTGTTCTTTCTGCCTGGAAACTTAGAAAAGTCCATGGCGTCCAAAAAGCGTCCCTTTACATCAAAAGCGGTTTAAAACAGCGATAGTAAATCAGAACCACTTGCAGAATTGAGTGATAATGATTCGTGGGGAAATTCGTCATCAGACACTGAAAACGATTTTGCTCAGCGATGTGCGAATTTGCCTCTGTATTTCAAATTTCAGTGTTTTTGGTTTGATTATATTATTGAATTAAATTTATTATTATTATATTATTTTTTATGATTATTTATTAAATTATAATTTATGATTTCGTGTTTCAAGTTTTATCATATCCGGAATGTTTACTAGACTCTTGTACGTACAGATTTCAGTAAGTTATTCCTAAAAATTACATCCTACAATAAAAAACTACATATTTCCATGCAAAAAAATGGTACCGCTTTCAGCACAAAAAATCGGAAAGAATCATACCGCCAAGGAGGTTAAGGCAACCTGGCAGGGGGTCTTCAGGAGGAATTTGAGGTGTGAATGGTCATTAACATATCTTTTGTTTCTAAGGGTGGGAGAGGTCTGAGGTGTGAATTGGTCATTCAATGTGTGACAAGCTTGGTAGGAACATCCTGTATTCAGGGTTTTGTCCATTTGAGTACCTTGAAAACGATTTGCATACATTTTTCATGATGAAAAAAGGATATGGACAGCATCTGGAAATAGAACAGTTAAAAAAAAGCGCTTATAAACGCGATTAGCCACATTTACAAGCGTTTGAAACACTGATAAAATCTACTCCTGAACGCAAGTTTATTGTGTTAAAAAAACGACTGTAAACTCAACTGCCTGTAAATGACTGTAAACAACATAGTGTACATGGACACATAGGAAAACATTAGGGAGAGTTCAGGGGCTGCTGAAAAAAAAAAAACGCAGAAAAGCTCCTAAACGTGAGTTTATCAGCTGCAGTGTACATGAGCCCTAAGTGTGCCATGAATGCAGAGCTACTGTGCATGCACCAGTGACGTCACCAGCTGTAATTTAGAAGATATTGATGGAACCTACAGGTAAGACTTATCACAAGCTTCCCTGTCGGTACAAGTTCATACTAAGAGCTTGCTACCGCTTTAACGGGTAAAATAAATGTAATAAGTCGTTTTCGGTTTAAAAAGGAGCAATCTGGTTTTGGCTAGTTGACCATTCCCACTGCTGAGGAAGACTGATAACAGCATCATTAGGACCCGACATATCACAACCTTCCCAACAGCATTCTTTATGCTCACTTTCAAAATGATGATTCTGACATATTTCTGATTCCAACAAATAAACCAAATAATTTGAAGAGACCCTTCAGAATATCTTCAAGCTCCAGATGATGATGGTAAACAAAACTATTAATAGAGTGCAGAATTGGGTGAATAGCTCCGTTTACAGTTCATGAAAAAAAAAGTTTGGGGAGAATTTCACAAAAAACTGAAACAACTTAGAGAACTGATATAACAGAATAAAACTTTTTTTTTAATTTCAACTAGGAGATCTAATGTCTTTATCTCCACAAACATTACCATGTATAATCAGGGCCACCTATCCGTAAAGAGAGCCAGACCTCCTGTACTAGGCATGGACATTACCAGTTCAGCAGAGGGTTGGAGGGCATACATGGGATTCCTGAGTACCTTTAGTCACAGGTGGGTTAATTCTGCAGCTCTCAGCAACTAAGGAAAGATTGCCAAGGCCTCATCAGTGCAGCAGGGTCCAGGGACCACTCCCCTGGTAAAGGTACCCCCAGTGCACAGGCATGAAGACCCTGCCCACAAGTTTACATAGTTGGAGTATCGGTAACCAAATCCTCCACCACCCTACATACTTCTTTTAAAATGTGGTTAAAGTGTTACTAAACCCAGGACCCTGCATTTACTATATCTCATCTCCCACAGTACACAGAACATGGAAGTGCAAAATTTGAGTAAATATAAACTGCTAAATACCGTTTCTCATCAGCATTATATAGCAGTCTTGTGATTTCTATCAGTGTCCAGCAGAGCACATGTTAAAAATTGTAGGAGGAGTGTTCATTCTGCTCAAGGAGGATGCAGGACCCCTGACCTCTATGTGGATAGTTTTGATTGGCCCTGTGCTGATCACATGCACCCTCCCAAGAAAAAAAAAAAAAAACCTCTAGCAATACACACCAAACTGAGCATGTACAGAATGACTCCACACAATATGTCTTATCAGGAGATAAGAGGGGGACACTGGAAGAAGGGGAGGATCAGGATCAAACATCCTTTTACACGATGCAGAGGATTAACCCCTTAGGTTCCACAGTGAGTATAAGGAGCATGCTTTACTGCATATATAATGCAACCATCAGTCCCTCCCCTCATGCCAGGGTACTAGGTGTAATCCTAGACTCGCATCTATCCTTTCAGCCCCAAATCCAATCGCTGTCCAAATCTTGTAGACTTCACCTCCGCAACATCTCCAAGATACACCCGTTCCTAACCTCGGAAACTACTAAGCAACTTATTCACTCCCTGGTAATCTCTCGCCTTAACTATTGTAACTCCCTCCTCATTGGCTTACATAATCGCAGGCTATCCCCTCTTCAGTCTATCATGAATGCTGCAGCCAGACTCATCCACCTTACGAACCATTCCATATCTGTCTTCCCTCTCTGCCAATCCCTCCATTGGCTTCCCATTGCCCAACGAATAAAATTCAAAACATTAACAACAACATATAAAGCCATTTATAACTCTGCCCCAAATTACATCACCGATCTGGTCTCCAAATATCACCCAAACATTCCTCTCCGTTCCTCTCACGATGTTCTGCTCTCTAGCTCCCTTGTCTCCTCCTCCCATGCTTGTCTCCAGGACTTCTCCAGAGCCTCCCCCATCCTCTGGAACTCTCTACCCCAATCTATCCGACTATCGCCTACTCTGCCCACTTTTAGGCAATCTCTGAAAACCTCTCTCTTCAGAGAAGCCTATCCTGCCCTCAGCTAATAACCAAATCTTCTATTTCTCCCATACGTTCATCCCCCACAGTTATTACCTTTTTGTAACGCCAGCCCCTCCTTCTTAGATCGTAAGCTCCAAGGAGCAGGGCCCTCCTAACCCTCTTGTATTGAACTGTATTGTTGCTGTATTGTCTCCCTTTATATTGTAAAGCACTGAGCAAACTGTTGGTGCTATATAAATCCTGTATAATAATAATATACAGACTGATTTTAGTAACACTTTAATCATTACAGCTGTGCAATTGCTTTGCAATCCAGAAAATGTGACCTGATATCAGTTCTGCAGCCACTACTCCATAGCTCTTCATAACTGAAGCCAACTTAAGACTTTCAAGAGAGCACTAAGCGATCTATTCCCCCATCTCTATACTAAAGACAGGGAAGAACATTTGCTCTTGAGGGCCACTGAGAAAACCATAAACAATAAATGTGTTCACTGCCAAACCCATCAGACCACGGAGATACATAAATTGAGTTTTATATATGCAAACTCTATCATATAGACTGCGCATACAGAATGTGACACAAAAAACATATTTGTAAATATAATAATAACCATAATTACAAATAACAATCAAAAAAAACTTTTGTGCAGTCCCAACATAAAGTGCAAACGTTCTAATTCCTTGGTATTGGATTCCGCAATTACAGTGACAAGTGCTTCATAGTGCTCAGACTGGTGCCCCACATGGATGTACACTCACCATCGTGCTATGACCACTTATCTCTAGGTAGGTCACTAGCGCTTTGTTTGGGACTGACCCAAAATGCCATGTGTTGATGGTACCAATGATGTTACATATATTTCACGACGTTGCCAATGGTAGCCAGTATATATTCACCAAGTCAGATATCAGGTATTACCAGTGATCCTTATTGGGAATGGGTACAGCACTTGCACTCCTCCTCTCCTCCACAGATAATATGCAGGTGGTCTAGCAACTCATAGTTCACTTATGGAGCTTTCCAGACAACATTCAAGTCTCCTCACCACTGATAGCAAAACAGCCAATGGCTGAATGCCTGATAAACAAAATGGGGAGGAACCATGAAAATCGCCCGGTGCCATTGCCCACTAACAGAGCAAAATATCGTTCGAAAATCGACCCATGTATGGCCGGCCTAACTGGAATTGTAGGATATACAAGCCAAGAGAGCTGGTAGGTTAATTGGATCCTGTCTAAATTGGCCCTAGTATGTGTATGTATGAATGTGAGTTAGGGACCTCAGATTGTACACCCCTTGAGGGTAAGGACTGATGTGAATGTACAATATATATGTAAAGCACTGTGTAAATTGATAGATCTATATAAGTACCTGTAATAAATAAGTAAAATAATAAATAAGACAGCCTACCAACTCAATCAACAGATCCAAAGGGCACAAGATCAAAGTAGGTTCATCATACAATTACAGATGCAGTTGACCTTCCACACAGATTTGTAGAAAAGTTAACAGTTTGTGCTAAATTGTTGTTTAACAACTATTGTTGCTGCATTTTAATATTTCTGAAAAACATCATTATTCTTTAATCTGCTCTAAATGTGCTAACATTTTTTCTGTTCAGGATTTAGAAGTACAATTAAATTAATCCATTGAGAGACTGCAAGATTTTCTGAAAGGGCTCAACGGTAAAGGCTGAAAGGTGTATTAAAATATTAAAACATTTTTATATTTTATATAGTTTCCAATGAAAGAAGAGGAGGGAGATATATACTGCTCAGAAAAATTAAAGGAACACTGAAAACACATCAGATCTCAATGGGGAAAAAATATTATGCTGGATAGCTATACTGACTTGGACTGGGTAATGTGTTAGGAACATAAGGACGCCCCAATCAAAATTATCAACCTACAGAGGACTGAATTCAAAGGCACCCCAAAAATCAAAGTGAAAAAATGATGCAGCAGGCTAGTCCATTTGCTGAAATTTCATTGCAGCAACTCAAAATGGTCCTCAGTAGTTTGTATGGCCTCCACGTGCTTGTATGCATGCCTGACAACATTGTGGCATGTTCCTGATGAGACGACGGATGGTGTCTGGGGGTATTTCCTCCCAGATCTGGACCAAGGCATCAATGAGCTCCTGAACAGTCCGAGGTGCAACCTGACGGCGTCGGATGGACCGAAACATGATATTCCAGAGGTGTTCTATTGGATTTAGGTCAGGCAAGCGCGGGGGCCATTCAAAGGTATGAATTCCTTCATCCTCCAGGAACTGCCTGCATACTCTCACCACATGAGGCCAGACATTATGGTGCACCAGGAGGAACCCAAGACCCCCTGCACCAGCGTAGGGTCTGACAATGGGTCCAAGGATTTCATCCTGATACCTAATGTCACTCAGAGTGCCATTGTGTAGCCTGTAGAGGTCTGTGCATCCCTCCATGGATATGCCTCCCCAGACCATCACTGACCCACCACCAAAACGGTCATGCTGAACGATGTTACAGGCAGCATAACGTTCTCCACGGCTTCTCCAGACCCTTTCACGTCTGTCACGTGCTCAGGGTGAACCTGCTCTCATCTGTGAAAAACACAGGGTGCCAGTGGTGAACCTGCCAATTGTGGTGTTCAATAGCAAATGCCAATCGAGCTCTGTGGTTCCGGGCGTGAGCACAGGGCCCACTACAGGACGTCGTGCCTTGAGGCCACCCTCATGAAGTCTGTTTCTGATTGATCAGAGACATTCACACCAGTGGCCTACTGGAGGTAATTTTGTAGGACTCTGGCAGTGCTCATCCTGTTCCTCCTTGCACAAAGGAGAAGATAATGGTCCTGCTGATGGGTTAAGGACCTTCTACAGCTCTCCTAGAGTAACTGCCTGTCTCCTGGAATCTCCTCCATGCTCTTGAGATTGTGATGGGAGACACAGCAAACCTTCTGGCAATGGCACGTATTGATGTGCCATCCTGGAGGAGTTGGACTACCTGTGCAACCTCTGTAGGGTCCAGGTATGGCCTCATGCTACCAGTAATGACAATGACCCTAGACAAATGCAAAACTCTTAAAAAACAGTCAGAAAAGATGAGTAGGGAAACAACTGTCAGTGCACTCCACCTGTAAAACCATTCCTGTTTTGGGGGACCATCTCATTGTTGCCTATCTAGTGCACCTGGTGGTAATTTCATTAACACCAAAGCAGCTGAAACTGACTAACAACCCCCTCTGCTACTTAACTGACCAAATTAATATCCCCGGAGTTTCATTGATTTGACGCTATACTCTGATTCTAAAGTGTTCCTTTAATTTTTTGGAGCAGTGTATAAACTGTGTGAAATAACTTCATAAGATGCAACTAACTTCCAGAGACAATATTATAGTGCACAAAGAAAACTCTGTTGTATTCTTAGATGGAGAAGGCAGGCAAGTTATTAAACACAGGAGGCCTACAAATTGTGAACCTTGTATAGAAAAATCAGCTCTTTGATTTCCAGATTCTAATGCTTAGTCCTCACTTTTCACAGTATTATTGTTCTAACAGTAAAAACTCTTCTCTCTGTACTTTGGCAGAATCAGATCTTTAATAACCACTTTCCTACTGGGCACTTATACCCCCTTCCTTCCCAGCCCAATATTTAGCTGTCAGAGCTGTCACACTTTGAATGACAATTGTATGGTCATGCAACATTGCACCCATATGAAATTTTTATAATTTTTTTCACACAAATAGAGTTTTCTTTAGGTGGCATTTAATCACTGCTGGGTGTTTTATTTTTTGCGCTATAAACAAAAAAAGATCAAAAAAAAAGTTTCTTTGTATCTATTATAACATTTTGCAAACAGGTAATTTTTCTCCTTCACTGATGTGTGTTGATAAAGCTGCACTGATAGGCAGCACTGATGGGCACTGATAGGAGGCACTAATAGGCGGCACTGATGAGCTGGCACTGATAGACGGTACTGCTGGGCAGCACTGATGGGCGCACTGCTACTCCTGGACACACTGCTACTAGAGCCTCTAAAAGTCTATGTGTGCATGGACACATATGATAACATAGAGGGTCGTTTGGAAGCAGTAAAAATAATAAAAAAAAACGCCAGACACCCCTAAAAGTGGCTGCAAAAACGCCCTGTGCGCATGAGGCCTAAAAGATAAATTCCCGAAAAGCATTAGAGATTTTTTTCCTGGATCTTCAGTCTCTAAACTGTGCTCACCCTGCATTTTGAAAACGTGGATTTACTACAAAGTCCTCTAACTTCTCAGTTTATTTCACCTGAGGAATCCATGGATTGGATTAGAAATGTCCACATTTTGGGGAGGGTTATGGAGTTATTTTAGGGAGATTATTATTTGTAAAATTGTATCGTTTTGTTTGTTTTCCTTTTTCCGTTAAGTGGGGAAAAGGATTGTAATATGAATTTTGTTGAAAATTAATAAATATTTATAAAAAAAAAAAAAAAAAAAAGAAATGTTCACATTCTTTATAATCAGAGCACAATAGAATACACTTTAAGAATATATTGTCTTGGCACTGAAGAGAATGATAAAATCATGCAAAGCACCATTACTCAATGGATGCCACGTAGTACTGAATCTTTTTGCCTGGGTTGACACTGATGCGGTGCGGAATTTGCACCGGTTTCTGTGCGAATTCCGCACCGTATCACAGTCGCACCCCGTTCATGCAAACCACTGCGGGTGTATATGTTAAGTTACCAACACCCCAAAATCAGTTTGCAAAATGTGGTGCGATGTGCAGAATCGGATTGCATGGATGTGAATACCTATGCGTTCTGATTCTAGTGCGGACCCAAAAAAAGGGTCCTGCACATTTTTTGGTGTGGATGCGGTGCGATTTGAGCCATACAAAATATATGGCTCCAATCGCACCACACAGAATTTGCATGTGATTTGCACAGGAATGTGGTGCAGTTCCAGTGTGAATCACATGCGATATGCTGCACTGCAGAAGTGTGAATCCAGGCTAAAGGCTAGGTTCAGTTGCACCTTAAAAAAAAAAAAAAATTATTATTGTTTTTACATTGCAGCCTGTAAAGCATTGCACCTACGGGTGATCGCAGGTGCAATGTCAGGATCCAGCAGACACTCAGTAAACTCTCTGCTGTATCTCTCGTAAGGGCAGGCAGTTACTGAATGACAGAAAGAATCAAAGATCTACCAGAGCACTCACCAGCACCATTGCAATTCATTAGGAACTGCAAGCATTGCGGCTGATATTGTAATCTATTCATTCATAGGAAACTGCTCTGTTTTCAAATTGTGTCAGTGGCCCCACCCGCTGTCACAGAGAGGGGAGCGCTAGCAGTGGGAGGTGGGTGCTTAGCAGCATGTTACATGTTACACCCTAAATATGGGTGTAACATGTAATATGCTCCTAAACATGAACTTCTCCTTTTATGTAGGCTGGCTTCCTTTAACCACTTGCCTACCAGGCACTTATACCCCCTTATTTACCAGGCCAATTTTCAGCGCTGCCGCACTTTGATTGACAATTGCGCAGTCATGCAACATTGTACCCATATGAAATTTTGATCATTTTTTTCTCACAAATAGAGCTTTCTTTTGGTGGTATTTAATCGCCGCTGGGCGCTTTACTTTTTGCGCTATAAATAAAAAAAATGCAAAAAATTTGAAAAAGAAACGTTTCTTTGTTTCTATTATAAAATTTTTCAAACAGGTATTTTTTCTCCTTCACTGATGTACGTTGATGAGGCAGCACTGATGGGCACTGATAGGCAGCACTGATGGGCACTGATAGGCAGCACTAAAGGGCACTGATAGACAGCACTAATGAGGTGTCACGGATAGGCGGCACTAATATGCAGCACTGATAGGCGACACTGATGATGGGTACTGATAGACGGCACTGACTGGCATCACTGCTGGGCACTGACTGGCGGCACTGACTGGCACTGACTGGTGGCACTGACTGGCAGCACTGCTGGGCTGCACTGGTGGGTGGCACTGGTGGGCAGCACTGGTGGGTGGGCACAGGTGGGTGGCACTGGTGGGCACAGGTGGGTGGGCACAGGTGGGTGGCACTGCTGGGCACAGGTAGGTGGCACTTCTGGGCACAGGTGTGTGACACTGCAGAGTGGCACAGGTGGGTGCACTGCTGGGCACAGGTGGGTGATCTGCTGGGCACAGGTGGGCGGAGCTAGTGGGCGCACTGCTGGGCACAGGTGGGCGGAACTTGCGGGTGGCACTGCTGGGCACCGATCATCAGGGCACTGATCATCAGTGCCCTGATGATCGGTGCCGATCCCCGCTCTGACAACTGCCGGTTCTCGGCAGTACTTTCCTCACGATCTGACAGCGTGAGGAAAGTGCAGCCGAGAACCGGCACTTGCATTTCCCTCTGATCAGCGTGTCATTGAACACCACTGATCACGTGGTAAAAGGCCGCTGTGATCGGCCTTTTACCACATCACGTGATCAGCTGTGTCCGTAGGACACAGCGATCATGGAGATCGCCGGGTGCGCGCCCCAGCGCGTTCTGGGAGGCCGTCATATGACGTCCACCCAGAACTGGCCGGCCGCAGTGCAGCCGTCATTCGGCTATCTGCGGTCGGCAACTAGTTAATCACACGTTGTGCTAATAAGATCATCATTATACATGAGGACATTCATTGGCAATCTAGCAACAGGTCAGACCAATGGCATAAACAATTTTCCTTGACTCAAACTTCAGTGTAGTTTGTGATATGCATATATACTATGTAAATTACTTTCTTGCTTTTAAATTCATTGCGCCAGCTGATGATAAATTGATTTAGGCTCCGTTCACACCAATGCGTTTTTTAGTGCTTTTTGCAGAAATGCACTGCAGTCCATTTAACATGAATTCCTATGGAACAAGTTCACATCTATGCTTTTTTGAGCTGCTGTGTTTTTAGAAAGGGCCAGGGACCTTTTTAAAAGCGAAAAGCAGCTTTTTTGCTACAATAGAGTTCAATGGAGATTTTGCTGAATCGCATGGAAGTGCATTTTTGCAGAGATTTTGCCGCAATTTGCATTTTTATTCTGCCCAGCAGAAAAAAAAATTCCACTTTAAAAGAAAAAAAAAGAGCTGAGCAAAAAGCTAATCGCAGCAAAATCGTGGCAAAAATGCATATAGAAAAACACAAAACGAACTGTGAAAAGCACTGCAAAACGGACAAAAAGCAAACTGCATATGTGCGAACGGAGCCTTACTCCTCTGTAATTATGATAAGCTTTTAAAATGTATGTACAATATCTAGTTCAAAATGTGGAAGATCTTTTCAACAGCAGATTTCTAAGCAAACTTGTGACTGGAACAAATGGTAAAAATGCGCACTCACCGCAAGCACATAGGTAATGCGCATTTATGCATATAACCACCAGGGGTCTCTTAGGTAGGCGGATGGTGAGCTTCCTTCTTATGGTATGGTCATCAAGCCTGGGGCAGTATGGAAATCTGCTGGGTCCAGAGGTCCCCTTAAGGATGGATGGGTGCTCAGCCTGGATACAGGGCTCCCTCCTCTGGATGCTGGATTCAGTGGGGATTATCTACAGGTTTAATAGCTCCATAAAGGAGCCAAAAAACAGGTGCCCATAGTGTAGTATATCCAGAAAAATGTTTATTGAAGTATGGGGTAAAATAGGGTAGTATGCAACAAATATCAGGCAAATGCAGAGTTAGGCAGCACTGACCATCATTAAAGATGGCCGCCGGGCTTCCTCGTGGCTCCGGCGGCAGTGACGTCACGCTCTGTCAGCTCCTCCTAAAAAAGGCTGTCTAGAGTAGTTGTTGAATTGATGATTACCATTATGTTCAGGGGTTGAGGGAGGTGCTCTGTACATATGAGGTTGATTATTGCTTGTTGGGCCACACCACGCGGAGACGGATAGTAGGGTTTATCCTGCTGACCCATGTAATGTGGACCTTGGCGTTGGAAATTATTACGGTGAGTAGTAGTGTGGGTATTTCAAAAGGGGGTATTGTTATTGAGATAAAAAGGTGTGTAGCTTCTTCTACGAGGCGTGTGCCCATTAGGATGCCACCGAAGATCCCTAGATCCTATATTGTCATCACGGAGGGGTTCAAACCTCTTGAAGGTAGGTACATCGTGTTGTCGGTTATTATAATTATTAGACGACTTGGTATTCGGTTTATCCCCATAACCATTATAGTTAACAAAGGATGGTCTAGGTCTCGATGTTGGAGGTTTTGGATTAGGGATGGGTGGAGCAGAAGTTGTTTCATTACATTTCTGCCAGTTAAATACCACTTGGTCCGAGTAATCTTTATGATCCCTATGGTATTTTCTCTTTTTCTTAATTCTTTGCTCTTTTTCCACCCCCTCCATGTGCAATTTCAATTTATCGGATTCAATCCTATAATTATCATTACCCTTGAGTGGTGCTAATTTATCTCATACTAGGTTGATTTCCTTATCAAGGTACGCAAGTTTTTTCTTTTTGCGTATAATTAAAAACTTAAGTAGATCAATTCCTGCGTTATTAAAGAATTGATACCACTCAAGGTGGCTGCTGGTATCCTCTGAGTCAGGACGGATGTCCCGTTGTAGTGACCTGGGAACCATCTGTTCCTTGATGTACTTATCTAGGAATGAGATGTCCCATAATGTTTTAATCTCTGCTGTGGTCAAATTCTTCAGGTGTAAAAAAAGACCTTTAAGGTCATCAGTATCATTGTCAAGTGTAAAAAAGTCCTCGGAAATAGTGGTCCTGGATAATCTGAGGTCAAATATATCTCCCATAGTGACCATAAATAAATAGGATACTAAAAAGCAATAGAGACGATAAAAAGCAATAAAAGAGCAGCTACCAACTGATAATGGTTAAGAACAGACAGAGTAAAAATGGTAATAAAAGTGAGCGCTCTAAATATAGCAGCTGTAACACTCAAGGTAACCCAGTAAACCTTCAAATACCAGTAGATAAAATAAAGTGCAGCGCTAGTAAGTAGTTATTAAAGATAATGAGCATAAATAATAGATCATAAAAAATCAATCAATAATAGTTCATCCAAAATGTGGAAGATCTTCTCAACAGCAGATTTCTAAGCAAACTTGTGACTGGAACAAATGGTAAAAATGCGCACTCACCGCAAGCGCATAGATAATGGTCATTTATGTATATAACCACCAGGGGTCTCTTAGGTAGGCAGATGGTGAGCTTCCTTCTTATGGTATGGTCATCAAGCCTGGGGCAGTATGGAAATCCTGGGAGCCCTGTATCCAGGCTGAGCACCCATCCATCCTTAAGGGGACCAGATTTCCATACTGCCCCAGGCTTAATGACCATACCATAAGAAGGAAGCTCACCATCCGCCTAGCTGCGCTAGGTGGCGGCAAGGCCCCTGTGAGAAAGAGGCCTTAGGCGATTGCCTAATTTTCCTAATTAGAGAGCCACCTCTGATTGTCTAAGAGAGAAATGTACCTTTCTTTTCAGAGATTTTTTTTCTCATTTCCTGTTGCTTCTCTGAAGAATTCCTTGATGGTAAATCTCCCTAATAGGACATAGAGAGCAAAAATCATACTAACACAGGGATTTTTAACACTTCCCTACTTGCTATAAAATTAAACATTTTTTGGCTATATACAGTATATACTTGAAAGCTGTTTTTCTTATGAAGGTCAAAGTTTTCCTTTCAACCCTCATTCATTCATGAGGAAAAGAAATATAATCTCCAAACATGGAAAGGTTTCTTCACAGTGAGAGCTGTGAAAATGTGGAATAGAGTCCCTCAAGAGTTGGTTCTGGCCAGCTCAGTGGATTGCTTTAAAAAAGTCCTGGATTCTTTCCTAGATACACAGAATATAACTACATTTATAGTTAAAGTTGATCCAGGAAATATCCGACTGCCTCTCGGGGGATCAGGAAGGAATTTTTTTCCCTGCAGGAGCAAATTGGATCATGCTTTGCTGTTTTTTTTTGCCTTCCTCTGGATCAACTGTGGGTATAGGATTATAACTTTCTTTTTTTTCAATGGTTGAACTGGATGGACTTTTGTCTTTTTTCAACAAGACTAACTATGTAGCTTTGTTAAATGGGACAAGAGTTCAAAGATCCCCTAAAAACCAGGTCACCATGATGGCGTGACCACCTACTTGCCCCTTACAACGAGCGGGTTGGTAGCATATAAGCCAGTCAATGCTAACAGCTCCTTTTGGGCTTTGGGTGCTAAGAAGCCTGGGCACATCAGCACTGAAGTCAATGCTTTCATCACCACTAATGATGCATGGCATGCAGGCCTGGGGAAGGGGATAATTAAAAATGCAGAAGTCAGATCAGATATTGGATTCCACCAGCAGACTGACCTACCGCACTCCAGCTTTGAGTACATGTCTTTTTTTTCCAGAGCCATCTGTCTTCAGAACTGCACAAGCACTAGTGGGCTGAATGGATTTCAATGGGCTGATTATACTTCAGCTCCTGGAGAGACTGAATTGCTGTCCATAATAGTCTACGCAGCTGACTAGAGCTTCGGCAGTGTTGTGCTGACTCAGAGAACCGTATGAAGAAGAGCGCTGTGTTACTGATATCAAACATCTGGCCTCTGGTCTGCATTATCAAAACTACCCTTAGATTCACACCTGCACTTCTTCAAGTATTTTTTATTAATATTTTTATCCTTTTAGATGTACGTTTGTAAACAGGGTTTTTCAGGCTTGAGGGTTTCTTTTTTAGCCAATGGAGTTAGTTATTAGGAGGAGAGACAGAAAAAATCAAATGCGTGTTATGTGTGTTTTTCATGTGCTCCCATTGAAGTCTATAGGAACCAAAAACACGCAACTCTGCCCCAAAGAAGCTCATGTACACTTCTGAGCTTGGAGTGAGTTTTACATGACAGGCCAGGTGTGAACGAACACCATGGAATACAATGGAACTCCTCATGTTGAGCATTAAAGAGCTTCTAGAACAGTGTTTCAAATCTATCAGGAGTAAACTAAGTCTGTGGGGTTGATTTACTAAAGGCAAATAGGTGGTTCATTCTGGAAGGAAGTTTTTCCCAGAGCTTAGTGAATGCGGTAAAATTTCACTTTGTAAAAAATACCCAATCATGTGCAAAGAAAATTTTAAAAAACTTCTTTTTTGTTTGCACATAATTGGATGATGGAAGTCAGCGCAGAACTTCACCTCATTCATTAAGTACTTGGGCAAAGTCCCTTGCAAAGTGAACAGCCTATTTGCCTTTAAAGTGTTACTAAACCCACAACAGTAAATTCAGCCTATACATGCAGTAAAGCATGCCTGTTATACTCACTGTGGAACCTAAGAGGTTAATTGCATTGTGCAAAAGGATGTTTGATCCTGTCTTCTCTGCTCCTCCTCTTGTTCAAATGTCCATGCTGATAAGACAAACTGAACCAGTAGCCCTTCTGCACATGTTCAGTTTAGTGTGAATTGATAGGGAGGTTTTTTTTTTGGGAGAGGGCATGTGATCAGCACAGGGCCAATCAGCACTCTCCAGACAGGGGTCAGGGGTTCTTCATCCTCCTAGAGCAGAAAGAAAATTCATCCTACAAGCTTTAACCAGTGCTCTTCTGAAGTCAAAAGACTGCTCTAACTGCTGATGAGAAAAGGTATTTAGCAGTTTATAATTGCTACAATAATTGCATTTCCATGTTCTGTGTACTGTGGGAGTCCAGATATAGTGAATGCAGGGTCCGGGGAGACCAGATATAGTGAATGCGGGGTCCGGGGAGACCAGATATAGTGAATGCAGGGTCCGGGGAGACCAGATATAGTGAATGCAGGCTCCTGGGTTTAGTAAAACTTTAATAAATCAGCGCCCATGTGTTTTAAGAGCTTTTAAGAAATGTTCTCATAATTTTGAATACATTTATTAAACACAGTTTCAGCACTATGAACAGTTCTAGTTGGCACATTCCCCAGCACCACAATAGTTGCTGTGCTTTAATGTCCAAGTTCACTTGGCCGTTAAAAAAATAAATAAATGCACATATTTTTGCAGAAAGAAATGTGCATTTAATTTTTTTTTTGTCACAGGAGGTTGCAAATTATTGCACCCGCAATCAGTGGATCATGAGTATAACATCGGGCTCCTGCAGACTCTTCCTCCAGCTGTCTGTCCATACAGAAGTACAGGCTTTCAGCTGGAAGGACTGTAAATGGATCATAAGTACTTATGTTCCATGGAGACCTTTGTGACTGATGTGGCTGTATGGGAGAGGCTCCACACAGCTGCACCAATTTCAAAAGTTGCAGTGGCTGCAGGGGAGAAGAACGGTCCATTTGCACAATGTTACATATTACACCCTGAGCCTGGGTTCACACTTGTGCGGTGCGGCACATCACGTGATTTGCAAAGGAACTGCACCGCATTCTGCGCAAATCACATGCAAATTGTGTGCAGTGCGATTTGAGCCATACATTCTGTATGGTTCAAATCGCACCGCATCCACACCAAAAAGGTGCAGGACCCTTTGTTTTGTCTGCACTAGAATTGGATCACATGGGTGTTCACACCTATGCGATCCAATTCTGCACATCGCACAGCGTTTTGTGGACCGATTTTGGGGTGTTGTTAACCACTTCAAGTCTGGACACTTTCATCCCTTTCCTGTCCAGGCCAATTTTCAGCTTTTAGCGCTATCACACTTTGAATGACAACTCTGTACAAATATGAATTTTTTAGCATTTTTTTGAGACAGATAAAACTTTATTTTGCGGTATTTATTCACCACTGGGATTTTTATTTTTTTGCTATATAAATGAAAAAGTCCAAAAATTTTGAAAAAAAGCGTTTTTCTTATAAAATTTTGCAAATAAATAATCTTTCTTCATAAATCTTGGCCAGAATGTATTCAGCTATCTTTTTAGTAAAAAAAACATAACCCAAATTAGTTTATAACCAAAAATGATAATTGTTCAAAAAATGTTCTGATTTTTTTTTTTTTATGTTTTTATATTATTTGTTTTTTTGTTCAACATACTGTCACCCTAGCAGTACAGTATCACCATAGTGGCACTGTACTACTTGTGGGGGGTGATGAAAATTTATTTTTCCTTTACACTGATTGCTTTTACACCCAGAAAGGCTGTAAAAGCAATCATTTCTCCTTCTCTCTGGCTGCATTCTTGCAGCCATTGAGAAATACTGTGTGAGCTGTGATTGGTCATAGCATGTCACATGGTACAAGGCTGTTGTGAATAGCCTTGTACAATGTGACCTCTGTGATCATTCGCAGATTTCACACGTAGTAAGCAATGATGTCAGGAGTGATATCTTGCTTACTACTATTCATGTGATCACTGATTGGCCAATCAGTGATAACATGATCAGGACCTCACACAGAGGTCCCGCACAGCGATCGGTGTAACGCTGTGTCCCAAGGAGTGCGCACGGGTGAGGAGCAGCATTTATAAATGGCCACCCACTCATGCGATACTCCCGTCCGGCCGTTTATATACACGGGCCGGATGGGAAGTGGTTAACTTAACATACACACCCACAGCGGTTCACATGAACGTGGTGCGATTGTGATGCGGTGCGGAATTTGCACTGAAAATGCTGCAAATTCCAACCGCATCAGTGTGAACCCACTCTGAATATGGGTGCAACATGGAAAATGGTGCAAAAGATGAAGTTAGCTTTGAAACATTTGCTGGTGATTAACCTGATGTGGAGAATCTCTGCAAATGTTTCTATCCAGTATTTATATAGACAGACTGTATATTGTATATCATACTTGTGACAATATTCTCCAGAAGACATGAAAAGGGTTGTGGCTGTATTTGTGGAGCAGGCTTGGTAAGGAAGGAAGTCATTTACATGTAAGGGTCCTTTTTATACGTTTTTCTGTTTACTCACATGCACTAGTATTTGTACGTTGTGTTCGTCTTTCTCTTCTCTTTAGATGAGCAGAAAGGTTGCAGGGTTTAGTGCTCACCTGTTGGACAGATATAAGAATGGTAACTGATTTCAGGGCTGCAGTGCAGGTACCTAGTGGTGCCTACACATACTCAGATGTTCTATCAATCTGAATATCCTGAGGCACTCTAATATGCAATTATGAACATTTTCTCAGCTGACCGGCCCCATCCAACACCTTCCTATCGGCCAGTAAATTAGCAGACCATAGTGTTGGCCTACTAACAAGTGCAGGAGGTAGGAGGGGGCAGGTCATCCCGGACACTGCTAGGAACACTACAATTTGATTATTAAAGTGTTATGGGCAGGGGCAGACTGACAACTTATGGGGCCCCCGGGCAATAGGGGATCATGGGGCCCCTGTGTCCTTGCCCAAACTCAAAAAAGCCTATGAAAAAGGTACCAGGGGCATCTCATGGGGCCCCCTACTGACCCCGGGCCCTCGGGCAGTGCCCGAGTTTCCGAATGGTCAGTCCGCCCCTGGTTATGGGTCTTTAAAAAGTAATCTAAGGTCTGAACAGGCACACCAAGGTATACACATTGTAGTGTAACAATATATATTGCTGACGTGTGCTGTGTACTAAACTTTAAAGTGTTACTAAACCCACAACAGTACCATCAGTCTGTATATGCAGTAAAGCATGCTTGTTATACTCACTGTGGAACCTAAGGGGTTAATACTCTGCATTGTGTAAAAAGGCTGTTTGATCCTGTCTTCTCTGCCCCTGCTCTTGTTCAAATGTCCACCTCTTATCTCCTAATAAGACAGACCAAACCCGTAGCTTCATGCACATGCTCAGTTTAGTGTGTATTGCTAGAGAGGGTTTTTTTTTTTGTCTTGGGAGAGTGCAAGTGATCAGCACAGGGCCAATCAGCACTGTTCAAACAGAGCTCAGGGGTTCTGCATCCTCCTAGAGCAGAAAGAAAACTCCTCATACAAGCTTTAACCAGTGCTCTGAAGTTACGAAACTGCGCTAACTACTGATGAGAAAAGCATGCTTGTTATACTCACTGTGGAACCTAAGGGGTTAATACTCTGCATTGTGTAAAAAGGCTGTTTGATCCTGTCTTCTCTGCCCCTGCTCTTGTTCAAATGTCCACCTCTTATCTCCTAATAAGACAAACTGAACCCGTAGTCACATGCACATGCTCAGTTTAGTGTGAATTGCTAGGGAGGTTTTTTTTTTCTTGGGAGAGTGCATGTGATCAGCACAGGGCCAATCAGCACTGTCTAGACAGAGGGTCAGGGGTATGGAGCCTCTTAGGGCAATCAGGGGAGAATGAAAACTCCTCCTACAAGATTAACCAGTGCTCAGCTGGACACTGATAGAAGTCACAAGACTGCTCCAATTTCTTATGAGAAAAAGGTATTTATCAGTTTATATTTCCTAAAATAATTGCATCTCCATATTCTGTGTACTGTGGGAGACCAGATATAGTGAATGCAGGGTCCGGGGTTTAGTAATACTTTAATGCCAGTATCTTCTATTTTCAGCTCCATGCTGTATCATTTTCTGAAATAAATCACTGAGAAAACTATCCTGCATTTTGGCCACTAGATAGAGCTGAAGATATGAGCAATGATTACAAGCACGTTATGTTCAGCATGTACGGATGCTTCTGACATTCTTGAAAAATAAGTTTTATAAATATATCCCATAATGTCACACAGTTCATTGCGTTACCCTAAGAAAGGGGACTGTGCGCAATCGTGAAACATTGGCTAATCAACCCAAGTGACAATATGGGATAGATTTACTAAAGGCCAATGGGCTGTTCATTTTGCAGGGGAATTTTTACTTAGCTTGGTGAATGAGGTGAAGATCTGCTGATTTCCATCATCCAATCATGTGTGAGCAAAATTCCTTTTTTTTTTTTAAATTTTCCTTGTGCATAATTGGGTATTCTTTGCAATGTAAAATTTGACCACATTCACTAAGGTAAGAGAAATTAAATTTCACTTGCAAAGTGAACAGCCTATTTGCTTTTAGTAAATGAACCCCTATGTGCAATAAAGTGTGGAAATCTCCATTTTGGCGTTCTTGTGACTTCCCATTCTATGATTTGGTATTTACACAGCGTGTTCAGTCGTAGTCACTTCAACCACCCGAACAAACACTGCAGGGAAAGTGAAGCTCAAAATATGAACTTCCGCAGCCTCTTACCTTGTGTCTCATTACATTACAGCAGTCTGATCCCTGGAGAGAGGAAAGTGAGGAAGGGCTTCCTTGTGCCTGCAGCAAAGAGATAATATCAGATCGGCCTAGGCAAAGTCACAGGCCTCGAGTTTACAGCCAATCTCTGGGGACTTAAAAATTATTCCTTTCAGTGAGGCTGAGACTGCACTGCAAAGATGAATTGCTCGTTTAGGTCTAGCAGACATAGATAAGCAGCTTTACTTACCTGATCCTCTAGACCGGTCCCCGCAGAGTCTTCTCCCCCATTCTTTGATCCTAACATCATCAAGACCAGTGCAGGTACCATAGCCCTGTACTGGAGGTGATGACACCGAGAAACAGTCCATTGTGGGAGCGCCGCCTGTCGGGGAAGCAGAGGATTAGGTAAGGTAAGAGCTTTACTCTCCCCAAGACTAAAGGAGCAGGCACTTAGATAAATGACATCGGTTTGAACCATGGAACACTATGTGCAGCAACCTACCTTCATGGACTGTCCATGGGACTAAAGGGGGAAACTCTGCTTAGTTGAGTGGACCTGTGTTCATTACCCAACATGACCGACATGAACATAGCTTTACTGGGCTAAAACTCTGAGCCTGTGTGCACCCTGTATTATCATCCTCACTCTGTGTGCACCCTGTATTATCATCCTCACTCTGTGTGCACCCCGGTATTATCATCCCCACTCTGCGTGCACCCTGTATTATCATCCCCACTCTGCGTGCACCCTGTATTATCATCCCCACTCTGCGTGCACCCTGTATTATCATCCCCACTCTGCGTGCACCCTGTATTATCATCCTCCCTCTGTGTGTACAATGTATTATCATCCCCACTCTGTGTGTACCCTGTATTATCATCCCCACTCTGTGTGCACCCTGAATTATCATCCCCACTCTGCGTGCACCCCTGTATTCTCATCCCCACTCTGCGTGCACCCTGTATTATCATCCCCACTATGCGTGCACCTTGTATTATCATCCCCACTCTGTGTGCACCTTGTATTATCATCCCCCCTCTGTGTGCACCCTGTATTATCATCCCCCCTCTGTGTGCACCCTGTATTATCATCCCCACTCTGTGTGTACCATGTTTAACCTTCCACACACTGTGTGTACCCCAGTATTATCATTCCCCCTCTGTGTATAATCATCCCCACTCTGTGTGCACCCTGTATTATCATCCCCACTCTGTGTGTACCCTGTATTATCACCCCCCCCCCGTGTGCACCCTGTATTATCATCCCCACTCTGTGTGTACCCCAGTATTATCATCCCCACTCTGTGTGCACCCTGTATTATCATCCTCACTCTATGTGCACCCTGTATTATCATCCTCACTCTGTGTGCACCCTGTATTATCATCCTCACTCTGTATGCACCCTGTATTATCATCCCCACTCTGTGTGTACCCCAGTATTATCATCCCCACTCTGTGTGCACCCTGTATTATCATCCTCACTCTATGTGCACCCTGTATTATCATCCTCACTCTGTGTGCACCCTGTATTATCATCCTCACTCTATGTGCACCCTGTATTATCATCCTCACTCTGTGTGCACCCTGTATTATCATCCTCACTCTGTGTGCACCCTGTATTATCATCCCCACTCTGTGTGCACCCTGTATTATCATCCTCCCTCTGTGTGTACAATGTATTATCATCCCCACTCTGTGTGTACCCTGTATTATCATCCCCACTCTGTGTGCACCCTGAATTATCATCCCCACTCTGCGTGCACCCCTGTATTATCATCCCCACTCTGCGTGCACCCTGTATTATCATCCCCACTATGCGTGCACCTTGTATTATCATCCCCACTCTGTGTGCACCTTGTATTATCATCCCCCCTCTGTGTGCACCCTGTATTATCATCCCCCCTCTGTGTGCACCCTGTATTATCATCCCCACTCTGTGTGTACCATGTTTAACCTTCCACACACTGTGTGTACCCCAGTATTATCATTCCCCCTCTGTGTATAATCATCCCCACTCTGTGTGCACCCTGTATTATCATCCCCACTCTGTGTGTACCCTGTATTATCACCCCCCCCCCCCCGTGTGCACCCTGTATTATCATCCCCACTCTGTGTGTACCCCAGTATTATCATCCCCACTCTGTGTGCACCCTGTATTATCATCCTCACTCTATGTGCACCCTGTATTATCATCCTCACTCTATGTGCACCCTGTATTATCATCCTCACTCTGTGTGCACCCTGTATTATCATCCTCACTCTATGTGCACCCTGTATTATCATCCTCACTCTGTGTGCACCCTGTATTATCATCCTCACTCTGTATGCACCCTGTATTATCATCCCCACTCTGTGTGTACCCTGTATTGTCATCCTCACTCTGTATGTACCCTATAATTGGCCAGTAATATATTTTTATTGGCCAGTAAATGAGTACATCAAAGTGATAGGCCAGGACATTACTAGGAATAGTAGTTAGAGCTTCCCCAGTGTTGTGCTGACTTGGATAACCATATGAACTATATTATTATTATACAGGATTTATATATCACCAACAGTTTGCGCAGTGCTATACAAAATGAAGGTAGACATTACAGTTACTATACAATTTGGTACAAAAGGAAACAGAGGGCCCGGCTCGTTAGAGCTTACAATCTAGGAAAAAGGGTTGAGTGATACAAAAGGTAATAGCTGTGGGGTATGAGTTGATGGAGGAAATAAATGGCAGTTTATTAGTTAGAAGCAGGATAAGCTTCTTTAAAGAGAAAGGTATTCAGGGGTCATCTAAAGGTGGATAGATTAGGATATAGCCGGACAGATTGGGGTAGGGAGTTCCAAAGGATGGGAGAAGCTCGGAAGAAGTTCTGAAGGCGAGCATGGAAAAAGGTGACATGGGAAATAGAGAGCAGAAGGTCTTGGGAGGATCGAAGAGAGTGGTATGGTTGATATTTTGAGACCAGGTTGGTGATGTAGCTGGGGGCAACTTAAGCTGGCCATACAGTGCTCAATTATTTTCTGTTCAGCCAGCTAGCTGAATGAAAAAAATGAGCCGATTTCTCCATCTATCCCCTTTTGGCAGAATACACTGATCAGTGTGGCAGCTCATTGGCTGCATGTGCTGATTGAATGCTGATTTTGCAGCAGGAATGTTTGACAGAAGCTGGTCTACTGATCGACTTCTGTTGAACAGAAATGACTACATAGCGATCATAGTTCGGCCAGTTCCTGCTATTGATTCATGTATGGCCAGCATTAGTATAATGTTCGTAAATGGCCTTCTATACTTCTTTGTACTTCTATCTGCATTATTTATTTTGCAGAAAACACATCCTAGCTGGAAATTGATCAAAAACGTCTTTGACGTCTTGCTGTAGAAAGCTGCATACTGAATAATGTAGCTAACATTTATAGGTAAAGTTGATCCAGGGAATATCTGATCCCCTCTCGGGGGATCAGGAAGGAATTTTGTTCCCTGGAGCAGCAAATTGGATCATGCTTTGCTGGGTTTTTTGCCTTCCTCTCTAGATCAACTGTGGGTATAGGATTATATACAGTTGTGTTCAAAATAATAGCAGTCAGACATCACTAACCTGATCAATCACTGTTTTTGGTAGAAGTTGATTGGAGAGGGGAAACATATAAAGAAGTGCAGAAAGAGATAGGCTGCTCAGCTAAAATGATCGCAAATGCTTTAAAATGGCAACCAAAACCTGAAAGACGTGGAAGAAAGCGAAAAACTACCATTTGAATGGATAGAAGAATAGCCAAAATGGCAAGGACTCAGCCAACCAAAAGTGGTCCAAGGAAGAATACCCAGGGAACTGGCGACTGGGTCATGGGTGCACTTGATGAGCAAAGGCTGGCTTGTGTAGTCTTATCCAGTAGAAGAACTACTGTAGCTCAAACTGCTGAAAAAAGTTTCTGATAGAAAGGTGTCAGTACACACAGTGCTTTGTAGATTGTTGTGTATGGGGCTGTGTAGCTGCAGACCGGTCAGGGTGCCCATACTGACTTGTGTCCACAGCCAAAATGGCATGTGAGTATCAGGACTGGACCATGGAGCAATGGAAGAAGGTGGCCTGGTCTGATGAATCACATATTCTTTTACATCATGTGGATGGCGTTGGTTACCTAGGAAAGAGATGGCACCAGGATGCACTAAGTAAAGAAGGCAAGCTGGTGGAGATAGTGTGATGCTTTGTCTAGCACAGTCCATGCCTTGATGGGTCAAGGATGTTTTGGTGGCAAAAAAAGGGACCTACTAAATATTAGGTGGGTGGCTATCATGCTATGGTGGGTGGTCATAATGTTTGGGCTGACGGGTGTGCATCATAATTCAATCAGGTAACTAGTAATGTGCTCACTGCACCACTCTATAAAACAAACAATCAGGATTCACCTTCAAATCACTTCCAATCCAGTAATATGAATGTAGTATTAAAACCCCAATTTTTTATTATGAAACCATCACTCTTAATCGGTTAAACACTGGACTGGCAGTTATTATGGTCAACAATGCCAATAAACACTCACAGTTAAAAAAACATTACTGCCATAGCTCCAGGTCCTCCATGCACCTTCTGATCCAGGAGCTCTCACCCACCAGTAGGACTACCTCCTCCCATTGTCCCTTGCACATATTAGCAATCTGCATGTGCAATGAACTGCTGAAAATTTCTCCTGGTCTCTCCACCTGACATGCTAAGGTATCAATCATAGCCAATGGGTGGAACACGTAATCCATTCATTTCCAGCCTCTCCATGCTGCCGGTCCCTGGCTCGTCTGATTACCCGCTCTGGCAATCAAAGCCTGGCTTCTGTTTTTGACTACGTTCCTGAACTGTGATATTTTTACTGTTTTCATTAAAGGTGAAATTTTAACTGCACTTTCTGTCTCTGCTTGCTATGGTTCCTGACACTGTCTGTAGGCACAGGGAGAGGCTGGACACATCAGTGCAGTCTATGAGGAAGGAGGGGGGGGGGGGGGAAGGTGGCTCATTAGACTACACTAGTAAAAGGATAACAAACAAAAAAACTTTTTCTGAATTAGAGAGATTGTAAACTAGAAGAATATATGTACATTTGTGTTCAAAATAATAGCAGTCAGACATCACTAACCTGATCAATCACTGTTTTTGGTAGAAATTATATTTCTACATGGCAAATAATTTACTAGCAGGTGTAGTAGAGTAATAGAAATCCGACAGACCCAACAGTCATGACATGCATGCTGCTGATTCTGTGTAATTGAATCACTAATTGAAAGGGGCATGTTCAAAATAATAGCAGTGTGGAGTTCTATTAGTGAGGTCATTCATTCTTTGAAAAACAGGTGGCAATTATTGCCCTTATTTAAGGAAGGAAGGCAGCAAATGTTGTACATGCTGGTTACAGTGCGTTTCTCTCTGAAATTCTGAGGAAAATGGGTCGTTCCAGACATTGTTCAAAAGAACAGCGTACCTTGATTAAAAAGTTGATTGGAGAGGGGAAAACATATAAAGAAGTGCAGAAAATGATAGGCTGCTCAGCTAAAATGATCGCAAATGCTTTAAAATGGCAACCAAAACCTGAAAGACGTGGAAGAAAGCGAAAAACTACCATTCAAATGTATAGAAGAATAGCCAAAATGGCAAGGACTCAGCCAACAATCAGCTCCAGGAAGATCAAAGAAGGTGTAAAGTTACCTGTGAGTACTGTTACAATTAGAAGACGCCTATGTGAAGCCAAGCTATCTGCAAGAAGCCCCCGCAAAGTCCCACTGTTGGAAAGAGACGTGCGGAAGAGGTTACAATTTGCCAAAGAGCACATTGACTGGCCTAAAGAGAAATGGCGCAACATTTTGTGGACTGATGAAAGTAAGATTGTTCTTTTTGGGTCTAGTGGCCGGAGACAGTTTGTCAGACGACCCCCAAACACTGAATTCAAGCCACAGTACACTGTGAAGACAGTGAAGCATGGTGGTGCAAGCATCATGATATGGGGATGTTTCTCATACTACGGTGTTGGGCCTATTTATCGCATACCAGGGATCATGGATCAGTTTGAATACATCAGAATACTTGAAGAGGTCATGCTACCTTATGGTGAAGAGGAAATGCCCTTGAAATGGGTGTTCCAACAAGACAACGACCCCAAACACACCAGTAAACGTGCAACATCTTGGTTCCAGACCAACAGGATTGACGTTATGGAGTGGCCAGCCCAATCCCCGGATCTTAATCCAATAGAAAACTTGTGGGGTGACATCAAAAATGCAGTTTGTGAGGCAAAACCAAGAAATAGAGAAGAACTGTGGAATGTAGCCCAATCATCCTGGGCTGGAATACCTGATCACAGGTGCCAGAAGTTGGGTGACTCCATGCAACACAGATGTACAGCAGTTCTCAGAAACAGTGCGACTACAACGAAATATTCATTAAGTGATTCAAAGGAAAGCAAAATCTTCAAACATTTTTCAGTTTATATAGTGAATGTTTGAGATTGTAAAGAAGAATACAAACACTAGTGGTGTGACCCTCCTGCGCTTCAAGTGTGTGTTTAAAAATGATATTAAACCAAATGAATAAATGGGTGTATGTATCCCAAAGGGAGCTGCTAGCATTAAATCATATACCAGTGATCAAGTGAATATAAAACATAAGGAATGCTGCGCTACATTCAAATCAATTTGTGAATGTGGGATCCCAAAATATTAAATCAAAAAGTGTGACAATATTACCAATATTAATCTATAAGTGCTTACTAATACTATCAAAATCAATTAAATCACTTAAAAATAATATAGAAACACAAAAAACTGTATCCATACGTATGTGCATAAATACAAACACATATATATATACTTAAAACACACGTGCCTGTTGTGAAGTGAAAAAGAATGACCAAAATATTGATACACGCAAACTTATATCTCAAAGTCCAAAAATAGAATATTGTAAGTGAAAAACAGTAAACGGTGCTTCCAAATTATACTGTTAGTGACCACGAGTGAAAAAAATCGTGCAGGTTTCTGGGTGTATATAGATCTATGAATCCAACCACCTTCTGGATTGGCCTCTCACCTCATCCCTTCGACCCTTGCGGGTCAAAGAGCAGTAGTGGATCCCTCTCACAGATCCTCCAGGTACCAAAGCACTCCAAGACAGCTCTCAGAATATAATATTCCCACTCAGGCTCTTCTCCAGGAAAAGTTGAAATATCAATCTCTCAGAATGAGACAAAAGAATCCTCCCATAGTGTAGTATATTTATTATACCATAGGAACATGTAACAAGTGTAAATAAGAACTCACATAGCAGCCAGTCCACATTAAAGCCTCATGCTTTCAGATGAGGATATGTCTGTTGGGTGTACAGCTGAATGCACAGGTGTACCAAGATGGCCGCCACGCCGGAAATACGTCACCGCGCTACGCCAACGCGTTACGTCACAATGTCATGTGACTTCATCATACGCCGAACACTGCTATTTTTTTGAACAGTCTAATATTCACTTTTCTTCAATTATTTTTAGAGGAATCAACACAAATTTGATATATTTTTCTTCATGTTTTGATTTGGAATAGAATGTGTAGTGTTCCCAATGCATTTGTGTGTATGGAAATAAAAGCTATTAGAAGGATTTTGAGCTTTATTCACTTTTTTCAACACACTGCTATTATTTTGAACACAACTGTATATATATATTTTTTTTAATGGTTGAACTGGATGAACTTTTGTCTTTTTTCAACCGACTAACTATGTAACCCCAATTGTATGTGTTTTCTACAGAGATTTATGTGTCTTCACATGCATCTAGATTAGTTACAGTGACACTAAATTTTGGTTTAAAAAAAAATCTATTTCAGTATGTAGTCTTAACTCAAAAGTCCCTTCTATTACTCTCATCCCACCGATCCTCTTCTTGGGTGCCCCCGCAAGTGCTTCTGACTCCTCCTCTCTATCCAGTGTTCCTGACTCCTCTCTATCCAGTGGTCCTGACTCCTCCTCTCTATCCAGTGCTCCTGACTCCTCCTCTCTATCCAGTGCTCCTGACTCCTCCTCTCTATCCAGTGCTCCTGACTCCTCCTCTCTATCCAGTGCTCTTTGTGTTCTCTATATCAGTGTTTCTCAATCTTTTTTCAGTCAAGGCACCCTACAAAATTCTCCACAATCTTGAGACACCCATTACAAAATGTAAAAAACTGAACAAATTGTTTTACAGAGCAGAATAACATCCACACATGTAGGACACCCAGCATTAGAGGTGATTTATTCTTCCAAAGCAAATATACCTTTGTACACTCGTACTGACTAGTATTCCATTGTTTCTCTTCTCCCTCAGTTTCTCACCCTCACTCAGCTAATGTGACCGAGGTGCAAGCCAGGATGCTGCGCAATGGCCAACGTCCTCCTTATCAACTGACAACATCATTGATTGTTATGTCGCTGGCAGCTAAAAGGTTGTAATGGTGCACAATGAGAACCGGGGCTTTGTATAACTAAAAGGCACGCTTGATCCACCTGCTGACTTTTATACAATTTTTGGACAATTGTTAGGCATTTTGTCAAAGCACCCCTAAAGAAACCTCAAGGCACCCTGGTTGAAAAAGGCTGCTCTATATTATCACCCCCCTCTGTGTACCCTGTATTTTCCCCCGTGTGTACTCTATATTATCACCCCCCATTTGTACGCTGTATAACACTCGTATTCTGTGCTATGCAGTCTATCTTATGGGAAGAAGTCTGCAGTGTGGGCAGCAGGCGGCGCTGTGGTCTGCAGATAACAATTGGGAGCCCCCGTTCTTCCAGGGTGCGAAAGTGTGTACCCTGTAATATCATCCCCCTAATACGGACACTCGTACTCTGTGCTGTGAATCTTATGAATAGGAGTTTTCAGTGCAGCCAGTAGAGGTCGCTGTGGTCTGCAGATTATACACAGCCCTAGGTCTCTTCCTATTTTGGGGAGTGATCACGTGATGTAAACCCGGAAGTGATCCATTGACATTCATGACAGCATGGCTTGGTGTAGGGAGATGTGAAGATCACATAACACACTCCAGTTATAGATCTGCAGTACACATGGAAGTGATTGGACGTCTATAGAGTCTGCTCAGCACACACCTACGGCTCTTCCTCCTGCGCTCAGTCCCCTTCTGGATCTATATGCTCGTCCGCCTCAGCCGTTCCCGTGTGATCTCCACTCAGCAGGTAGCCGCGGGAGTGCGCACAATGCCGCGCAAGGAGAGCAGAGAGGTGAGTGCGCATCTTGTAATTGTGTATGTTTAGCAGTGCGAAATCGCATCCTGTGTGCGCCCCATGTGCATCAGTGCGAAACCGCGCCCCGTGTGCGTCAGTGCGAAACTGCGTCCTGTGTGCATCAAAAAACACCCCCTATTGGCTTCAGTGCAAAACCACGCCCCGTGTGCGTCAGTGCGAAACCGCGTGTGCGTCAAAAAACACCCCCCGTTGGCTTCAGTGCGAAAACACGTCCCGTTGGCTTCAGTGCAAAATCACGCCCTATTGGCATCAGTGTAAAACTGCATCCCGATGGCTTCAGTGCAAAATCGCGTCCCATTGGCTTCAGTGCAGAAACGCCCCCTATTGCCGTCTGTGCAGAAACCGCGTTCTGATGGCGTCATTGCAAAAGCTCCTGTCAATAGCAATCCTATATGATCACTTATCTCCGCATGCCACTCTACTCTATCACTTGTGAGTCTGGAATGCACCGCTACAAACTCGCACAGGACCCTTTTAATGACGGCACTCAAAAATGCTTTTTGATGGCATCTGTGTGAACCACCTGAATAGGAAGACATAATATCTTGCCTGTCATGCGAATCTGTAAGTTTGAAATGCATCCAGAATCACATATATGTAAACCAGGGTGGCTCCATTCACATCTGGACTTTTGGGATAGTTGCAGAATCGCTGTGATCACAAAACGCAGGTTCAGATTTTTAATGGCACCTAAAACACGGTTCGGTTTTTCTGTGCAGGAAATCACATTGCCTGAAGCTTGTCACCCTAGTGTTGCCTTGCCTCTGACAACCCACGCTACTCTAAAGGAAAAACTCGCTCCTTTTTTTTTTTTTATTTGGCTCCTACGTTCAAAGCAAATTGGTCAAGCCCTGATGTAGAGTACTCTTGTAGTAATTATAGTACTCTGCCCCCTGTGCTTGTATACAGCTGGGGTAGAGGCAGTATAATCACGATTGAGCGACATTCCTATCACCCCTTAGTATGGGGTCACATATAGATCACATGTCTTCCCACATCCAGAACACCTCGCTGTTTAACAGACTCATGGGGGGGCACTATTAAGTCTTAGTGGCATCCCCAGCATCTAAAACACAGTGGAAATCCACATGGTACCGTAGCACTGTGCAGTTGTGTTTTGGAAAAAGGGACGGGGACTTTTCCCTGCATTTCCCACAATCACAGGATGGGGTGTACACATGGCATTGTACAGCAAAAATGCCCCCTGACATGTTCATTTGGCAGTACTGACCGTCCCACATGACCTATTTTACTGAATGGGGCCCCCTGTGACCATGTGTGATGCATGCGGTTGTGATGTGGGCTTAAATGGGTTAAAACAGGCAGTGACACTGCTTGTCAAACACCCTCTGAAAAGTGATCCACCAGCCCTAAGTGCTTTCTAACCCTAGTTGTGAGGTCTGACCTACCCCTTCTGCCACTCCTGATCCAACAACAGCTAGGAAGGAGATGGACGCTTAATAACAGCAGATTGTTGTTTCCGCTGTGGGACATTTCTAGAGACAAGCAATGGAAAGAGGAATGCAAAGCCATTCCCCCCCCCCCCCCCCCCCGACCACATTCCCCTTTCCATTGCTTGTCTCAGGAAAGTATCCATAGCCAAAACAATCTGCAGTATTTAAGCGTCTATCTCCCTATCGCCTAGCTGGTGTCAGATTCCCCCCTACACACACGCGGGGTGCACATTAGGTGCACTCTGTGATCGCTGTGTACTTCAGACACAGCTTATTACAGACTGAGGTACAGGGCCACAGCGGCCCTTTACCATGTGATCAGCTGTGTCCAATCACAGCTGATCACATGTATACAAACTTGCCGGATATTGGCATTTCCTTTCCTCATGATCTCTCACTGTGTGAGGAAAGGATAGCTGATAACCTGCAATCCTTACAAGACACATTTACACTGATGATCAGTGCCCCAATTATCGATGCAGCTCATTAGTGCCCGACAATGCAGCATATCAGTGCTGCCTTATCAGCGTAGAAGAAAAATTACTTTTTTGCAAAATTTTATAACAGAATCTAACTTTTTTTTTTTTTTTTTTTATTTTGTACAATATATTCGGTCTCTTTTGTTTGTGTAGGAAAAAAAAAAAACAAGTGGTGAATAAATACCACCAAAAAAGCTCTGTCTCAAAACAATGATAAAAATTGCATATAGGTACAGTGTTGCATGACCGCGCAATTGTCATTCAAAGTATGACAGTGCTGAAAGCTGAAAATTGCTGAGCAGGAAGGGGGTGACAGTGCCCAGTATTGAAGTGGTTAAAGGCAGGTAAAATACAACCTAAAAAATGTCACACCTTCACAAACTACATACTGCTCAGTGTGTGCTTGTGTGCATAACACTTGCAAAAGGTAAGGGGGGGGGGATGGGAAGTGAAGTTCCTCTTTAGGGTTCACCTACAGCTGCTAGTCCTGTACAAACCAATAACGGGCTAAGAGGTTCCACATCTGATCACACATGAAGCCATTTCAGGTAATTGGGGACAGATAAGTGGCCCTGTACACCAACAGTTTTCTACCAGGGCCCTTGCCTATCCCTAATTACTCCCATGTGTGATGATGTGTGGACCGTTTTAGCCTGTCATTGGTTACAACTTAATGTGAGTACTTGGCCGTACTCACCAGAGAAATACGCTGATCTGGGCAGTGAACGGCTGTGTGGAATGGCTTGGGAAAAAAAAACACTTTAATGAATTTTAATGTAAATATCCCAGTTTTTTGGTAAGGTGTAAAAGTTGATGTTGTAGCGAGTAAATGGATACCTAACATGTCAAGGCTTAAAATTGCGCACACTCATGGACTGGCACCAAAACTACAGTACTCAAAAATCTCTATAGGTGATGCGTTAAAAATTTTTACAGGTTACCAATTTAGAGTTCCAGAGGAAGTCTATCACTAGAGTTATTGCTATCACTATAATATTTGCTGCTGTACCTCATGTGTGGTGCAAACAATGTTTACATATGTGGGTGTGACCTATCAAATTCACTGCTGCACATAAACATGGGGGGTTTTAAATAATTATTATTATTAATTTTTTTTTTTTTTTACACTGTCCCTTTTATTTATTTTTATCACTTTTATTCCAATCACAAGAAATGTAAACATACCTTGTGATAAAAATAAAGCATGACAGGTAATTTTTTTGGAGACAGCTGGGGTTTATAAGACCCCAAATATCTCCTCTACCCTGAAGAGTATGAGCTAAAAAAACCATTGATCTCATGCTTTCCAGGGACAAAATGGCAGAGTTTACATCTGCCAGAACCGGAAGTGATGTCATGATGTTGCTTCCCGTCTCAGGACCATAGGGACTATCTAGTCCACAGCCAGCTCCATGATGACCAGGAGGCACCGTCCAATTGGATACCAGGCTCCCTGATCGCACGGGAGAGTCCAGAGAGGATCCAGTGGGTGGAGAAAGGGGGGGGGCACCCCATCCCCCTTCCTTTAAAAGCAATCCAGCCACTAAGATGACTTTTATATTTGAGGGAATCGCTGGCTGAAAAAATTAAAGATACCAGGAGGCCTGTAGCTGCAGGCATCATCCCCATATCTCCACTTCAAGTCCAGGACATCTACGAACAGGAAGTGGTTAATATTCTCATTCAAATGAATGGAATGGATGCCCTCAGGGGTCCTTGTACACAGTACTGACATATGAACACCAGATCTTCCTGGCAAAAAGTTCCTGAGCAAAAAAACACAAATATGGTCCATATAGTGCGTGTGTTGACGCATGTATACACGTGTAAAATTTCCTCCAGCTTCCAGAATACCAAATATTTAAATATGGGTGTGATTTATGCATTTACAAACATGAGAAATACTGACCACTAATGCAGATTTTTTTTATTTTTCACTGATCTAAATGCTGCTCTAGTTTACTGATATTTATGGGACTGTGTACACCAATGGGCTGCATTCAGATTAGTTTAAAAAAAAAAATGCATCGCCTAGGGTTGCATTTAAGTGGTATTAAACTTTTTTTTTTTTTTTGTCGTTGAATGGGCCTCTGGTGGGTTATTATTATTATACAGGATTTAGCGCCAACAGTTTGCGCAGTGCTTTACAAAATGAAGGTAGACATTACAGTTACAATACCATTTGGTACAAGAGGAAACAGAGGGCCCGGCTCGTTAGAGCTTACAATCTAGGAGGAAGGGTTGAGTGATACAAAAGGTAATAGCTGTGGGAGGGATGAGCTAATGGAGGAAATAAATGGCAGTTTACTAGTTAGAAGCAGGATAGGCTTCTTTAAAGAGAATGGTTTTCAGGGATCGTCTAAGGGTGGATAGATTAGGACATAGTCGGACAGATTGGGGTAGGGAGTTCCATAGGATGGGAGAAGCTCGGGAGAAGTTCTGGAGTCGAGCATGGGAGGAGGTGACACGGGAACTAGAGGGCAGAGAAGGTCTTGGGAGGATCGAAGACAGCGGTTTGGTTGATATTTTGAGACCAGGTTGGTGATGTGTCTGGGGGCAGAGTTGTGGATGGCTTTGTAAGTTGTTGTTAGTATTTTGATTTGTATTCGTTGGGTGAGTGGAAGCCAGTGGAGCGATTGGCAGAGAGGGGTAGCAGACACTGAACGGTTGGTAAGGTGGATGAGCCTGGCAGCAGTATTCATGATGGACTGGAGGGGGGATAGTCTATGTACAGGTAAGCCAATGAGGAGGGAGTTGCAGTGGTTGAGGCGAGAGATAACCAGGGAGTGAATTAGGAGCTTCGTGGTATCATTGGTTAAAAAGAGGCGTATTCTGGAGATGTTGCGGAGTTTGAGGCGGAATGCCATAATGTGCTAGCATGTACATTATATTAGCACATTTTGACAGACTTACCTGCGAAATGGTGCCCTCCCGCTTGTCCCGGGTACTTCCATCTTCGCACAGTCTTCCTTCTGGGTTTCGTCTGTCTGGCCACCTGAATGGCCGCACCACAATGATGTCACTCCCGTGTATGCACACAGGAGTCACATCATCACAGCACAGATGAGGCTCCGTAAATCCACTCTGAGCTGCGCATGCTCGGCTCAGTGTACATTACCGCTGACTGGCAAAAGGAAGCATTTATGACAAAAGAGACTGATTTCTGTCATAAAAACCCCATCAGCATTTTTTGAAAATTGAGGGAAATGCCACTTTAAAGTGATATCAAAGACAATTTTATTTAAAAAAAAAAATAACAAACATGTTATACTGACCTGCTGTGCGTACTGGTTTTGTACAGAGCAACCACAATCCTTCTCGATTGGAGGATTATTTTTGTCTGTTTTGTTACTAGCGTTTCCTACATATAAAATTTGGGTTTTAGTTTCAGTCAATATATTTTAGCAACTGCAATACTGAAAAACCTGATATATATTTGTCACTACAATATCTAGGCATGTATGTGTTTCTTTGTGTGTCTGATTTCAATTTCCTTTGACTTTTTGTATGTTAATTTTGTTATGAGGCTATTAGAGTTAGTGTTTGTTTTTCCTTGCAGGGTAAGGGTCAGAAGAAAGATGCCCCCCAGAGTCCGCAGCCCACAGGTCCAGTTATAAGAGATAAAAGTGGATCCATTTCTATTGCTATTCACGCTAAGCCAGGTTCCAAACAAAATGCTATAACAGGTAAACTATTTGTGAGTAACATAGGCCTTTCCTGAGTAATGAATGTAGCGCAATATATTTCATTTATGTTTTTAGTGCATGCGTTGATGTGCAAATGGCCACAAGTTATGACCCCTAGTGCCTGGTATGCTGGTGTCCCACATGGTATAGTGCTATGCTTCTGTATTGAGCTGCTGGCTCAGTCTCCAAGTGGGTCAATGAGAGGCTGAGCCAGCTGCCGAAAGTCGGGATCCTTCCACTGGCTGAGTGACGTCAGGCACCAGCAAGCTTCTAAAAAAGAGGGGTTTGTGAAAAGAGATTCACAGAAAAGCGGCTACATAATGAATAGAACGTGACACTCAGAAAATTTCCAAAAATTATGCTTTATTACACATATATAGATATGACATATGGGCATATGCCCTGGTTCACCATCACCTCAGTATGAGACAATAACACACAGACCTAAAACCATATAAAATGACATCAAGACCGGTCTAAATGCATGTGCAACAGAAAGAATGACTTCAAGAGTCTAATACCTCTGCAGCGCAAGCACATAGGTGAACACTTCCATGGGGAGGTGTATCCAAAAATTGTACCATAAGTATACCATAATATTGAATATATAATAAGTGACCATATCAATCTAGTGAATCCCAATAAGGGAATCCAAAAATTATACTATGGATATATATGTATATCACATGTATGCAAGGCAGCAGCACAAAAAGCGTGAAGAAGAGAACAATAGGCCTAGGGCCTGTATGGAAAAAGACATAAATGTCCAATAAATGATACAATGCATTCCTGTGCCAGCACACGTGGTTGGGGCCCATTCATCTGTAATATGAACAGCTGTATCTCAGAGCTTTTGAATGAAAATAAGCCCCAGTTATTCCCAGGATGGGAGAAAAGATGCAAATAGCAACATTCTGCTTGAAATGGTGTCTTCACCACTGTTTGTGGACTACACACCACCTTTTGTAGAAAAAACAACAAGACATATCCCAAGGTATCTTCTGCTTGTAGAAATATATATGGTGTTATATCCTGTGTCCTACATAAAGCACCATGATGTCCCCATCCTGTAGTAAAACAAATAATGTGGGAAGTCACTGACAGAGCTTACACTCAGTAAGATATATAGATCATATAGATCACAGAGGATCATATATCTAATGTCCCGCAACAATCCACTCACCACCTGTGCTGTGGAAAATGAGAATAAAAGAAATGTCCTTCATGGGTATTGCCATACACGGCCACAGAGACCAGGGAGCCACCGCTGACATCCACCGATATACCGCGGGCTCCAGCCCCCTCTTGGCGCTTGTGCTGCTCACACTTGCCTCATGGCATGTGAAGATGGCTTCCTCCTCATGGACCAGCGTGCGTTCCACCTAGTGCGCATGACCGGAAGTGACGTAACTGACGTATGACGTCAACGCGTTTCGCCGATGGGCGTATCTCACTCAGCTTCGTATTGGTCCTGACGAAGCTGAGTGAGATACGCCCATCGGCGAAACGCGTTGACGTCATACGTCAGTTACGTCACTTCCGGTCATGCGCACTAGGTGGAACGCACGCTGGTCCATGAGGAGGAAGCCATCTTCACATGCCATGAGGCAAGTGTGAGCAGCACAAGCGCCAAGAGGGGGCTGGAGCCCGCGGTATATCGGTGGATGTCAGCGGTGGCTCCCTGGTCTCTGTGGCCGTGTATGGCAATACCCATGAAGGACATTTCTTTTATTCTCATTTTCCACAGCACAGGTGGTGAGTGGATTGTTGCGGGACATTAGATATATGATCCTCTGTGATCTATATGATCTATATATCTTACTGAGTGTAAGCTCTGTCAGTGACTTCCCACATTATTTGTTTTACTACAGGATGGGGACATCATGGTGCTTTATGTAGGACACAGGATATAACACCATATATATTTCTACAAGCAGAAGATACCTTGGGATATGTCTTGTTGTTTTTTCTACAAAAGGTGGTGTGTAGTCCACAAACAGTGGTGAAGACACCATTTCAAGCAGAATGTTGCTATTTGCATCTTTTCTCCCATCCTGGGAATAACTGGGGCTTATTTTCATTCAAAAGCTCTGAGATACAGCTGTTCATATTACAGATGAATGGGCCCCAACCACGTGTGCTGGCACAGGAATGCATTGTATCATTTATTGGACATTTATGTCTTTTTCCATACAGGCCCTAGGCCTATTGTTCTCTTCTTCACGCTTTTTGTGCTGCTGCCTTGCATACATGTGATATACATATATATCCATAGTATAATTTTTGGATTCCCTTATTGGGATTCACTAGATTGATATGGTCACTTATTATATATTCAATATTATGGTATACTTATGGTACAATTTTTGGATACACCTCCCCATGGAAGTGTTCACCTATGTGCTTGCGCTGCAGAGGTATTAGACTCTTGAAGTCATTCTTTCTGTTGCACATGCATTTAGACCGGTCTTGATGTCATTTTATATGGTTTTAGGTCTGTGTGTTATTGTCTCATACTGAGGTGATGGTGAACCAGGGCATATGCCCATATGTCATATCTATATATGTGTAATAAAGCATAATTTTTGGAAATTTTCTGAGTGTCACGTTCTATTCATTATGTAGCCGCTTTTCTGTGAATCTCTTTTCACAAACCCCTCTTTTTTGAATGCCTTTTTTGGCTACTGAATAGAAACCGAATATTGGGTGACATGATAACTTAACTGATAACCTCTTAACAATTACCTTTAGTACCAGCAAGCTTCTGCCTGCCAGCTGAAAACGGGTCACAGGAGTGTTGTGATCCCCTAGGAGAAGTATAGCCAACAGAGCTTTGACTGTACTTGTCCTTTAACACCTGACCCTAGTTTTGCTAATTTGGCATGTGTTAGTATAACTGTACATATCATTACAACTACTTAGTGTATCCAAGTGATTTATACCTTGTTTTTTTAAAACGGATTTGTCGATCACTTGCCACAGTCGGTGATAGCTCGGTCTCACTATGTTGACCTTAAACCACCATGGATTCATGTGTTAAGACCCACCTTACCACTGTACATATGCGTTACATCAGCCTTTCTCAACCAGGGTGCCTTAAGGCTTTTTCAGGGGAGCCGTGGCAAAATGCTTAAAAACTGCTCAAAAAATTGCATACAAGCCTACAAGTGGACTAAGCTTGCCTTTTAAAGCCATAGGTATTCACTGTGCAGTGTTACAACTTACCAGCTGCCGGCATCCTAACAACCAATTCTATCATTAGTTGATAAGGAGGATGCCTACACAGCATCCTTGTTTGCCCCTCTCCATCAGCACTGGGGTCACATTAGCTGAGTGAAAGAGAGAAACTGAGGAAGAAGAGGAACATTGAAATACTAATCAGTACCAGTGTGCAAAAGTGTATTTGCTTTGGAAGAATAAATCCCCTCTAATGTTGGGTGTCCTACACGTGTGGATGGTGCCGTAAAACTATTAGAAATTTTTTTTGTCTTTTAGAATGGGGTGTCTTGAGATTTTCCATAATTTTTTTTTTGTTTACAAACAATTGAGATTTTCCATAATTTTAAAGGGTGCCTCGACTGAAAAAAGGTTGAGAAACACTTGGATACATGATTGGCAAGATGAAGCAAAGGTACAAAAAAGAAAACTTTGACTGTAATACTACTTTTAAAAAAACAAAAAAAAACAAAAGTAAACTGCACTCACAAAGTACCGTATTTTTCGTTATATAAGACGCACCTAGGTTTTAGAGGCAAAAAACAAGGAAAAAAAATATTCTGAACCAATGGACTGCAGACACACTACAGGAGATGACCAGAGACTGATGACACACTACAGGAGATGACCAGAGACTGATGACACACTACAGGAGATGACCAGAGACTGATGACACCGTACAGGAGATGACCAGAGACTGCGGACACCGTACAGGAGATGACCAGAGACTGCGGACACCGTACAGGGGATGACCAGAGACTGCGGACACAGTACAGGGGATGACCAGAGACTGCGGACACAGTACAGGGGATGACCAGAGACTGCGGACACAGTACAGGGGATGACCAGAGACTGCGGACACAGTACAGGGGATGACCAGAGACTGCGGACACAGTACAGGGGATGACCAGAGACTGCGGACACAGTACAGGGGATGACCAGAGACTGCGGACACAGTACAGGGGATGACCAGAGACTGCGGACACAGTACAGGGGATGACCAGAGACTGCGGACACAGTACAGGGGATGACCAGAGACTGCGGACACAGTACAGGGGATGACCAGAGACTGCGGACACAGTACAGGGGATGACCAGAGACTGCGGACACAGTACAGGGGATGACCAGAGACTGCGGACACAGTACAGGGGATGACCAGAGACTGCGGACACAGTACAGGGGATGACCAGAGACTGCGGACACAGTACAGGGGATGACCAGAGACTGCGGACACAGTACAGGGGATGACCAGAGACTGCGGACACAGTACAGGGGATGACCAGAGACTGCGGACACAGTACAGGGGATGACCAGAGACTGCGGACACAGTACAGGGGGTGACCAGAGACTGCGGACACAGTACAGGGGGTGACCAGAGACTGCGGACACAGTACAGGGGGTGACCAGAGACTGCGGACACAGTACAGGGGGTGACCAGAGACTGCGGACACAGTACAGGGGGTGACGAGAGACTGCGGACACAGTACAGGGGGTGACCAGAGACTGCGGACACAGTACAGGGGGTGACGAGAGACTGCGGACACAGTACAGGGGGTGACGAGAGACTGCGGACACAGTACAGGGGGTGACGAGAGACTGCGGACACAGTACAGGGGGTGACGAGAGACTGCGGACACAGTACAGGGGGTGACGAGAGACTGCGGACACAGTACAGGGGGTGACGAGAGACTGCGGACACAGTACAGGGGGTGACGAGAGACTGCGGACACAGTACAGGGGGTGACGAGAGACTGCGGACACAGTACAGGGGGTGACGAGAGACTGCGGACACAGTACAGGGGGTGACGAGAGACTGCGGACACAGTACAGGGGGTGACGAGAGACTGCGGACACAGTACAGGGGGTGACCAGAGACTGCGTACACAGTACAGGGGGTGACCAGAGACTGCGTACACAGTACAGGGGGTGACCAGAGACTGCGTACACAGTACAGGGGGTGACCAGAGACTGCGGACACAGTACAGGGGGTGACCAGAGACTGCGGACACAGTACAGGGAAAATACCAGGGACACAGTACAGATGACCAGAGACTGCAGACAGTGCAGGGAATGACCAGAGACTGCTGACCTTTGGGGAGGGAGGGGGAGCGGGTACCTGAATTTGACAGGTACCCGCTCCCACTTCCGCGGTGTTGTCTTTCCCTCTTCTTCTTGCGCCGGCTTCTGTGACAGCTGGGTGCCCACTGCGTATGCGCGAGAAGCGCTGCGCTTTGTGAATGGCCCAGCGCCTTCTGGGACCTGTCATGTGTCCGAGAAAACACTGGACCATTCACAAAGCGCAGCGCATGCGCAGTGGGCACCCGGCTGTCACAGAAGCCAGCGCGGGAAGACTGCAACGCTGGAGCGAGGAACAGGTAAGGCCTTGCAGGAGAGAACAGCTGAGCGGCCGGCCCGGTATTCTGACATGGTGGCGGCAGAAATACCGGACCGGCCGCTTTATATTCGCTCCATAAGACGCACTGACATTTTCCCCCCTTTTTTTGGGGGAAAAAAGTGCGTCTTATGGAGCGAAAAATACGGTAAGTGCTTGGCAAAAATCAGTGGTCATGACAGAAGACTGGGAGCTCTCCTATTATATAGCCAGAATTAGGGTTTCTTTGATGTTGTTCTATCCTTCTGAGCACTGTAACTGGTGGAGATGTAATGTCCTATGTATCCTGGTAGCTTGGATACAGCTGCTCTACTGACAATTCACTTTCTTCCAGTTTGGGTTTTCCATTCAACTCCCCCTTTAAAAAAAAATTTTTCATTCTTTTACATTTCATTTCATGCAGTGTATGCAATTACAATATGAAATCTGCCTGCCTTTTATCTGTTTCATCTTGTCAATGACTGCATATGACTGTTTCCATGACAGACGTAACGTCAGAGGCTGTTGGTGTTGCCATTGCTGCTCCTCCAACTGAAGGAGAGGCGAATGCTGAATTGTGCCGCTATCTATCAAAGGTTTTGGAAATAAAGAAGAGTGAAGTTGTTCTCGACAAGGTAAGTGACTTACCACTCCCCATACTTGGTGATAGCGACCATCAAACAGGCCCAGAATTGATTTGCAAGCTGTTTTGTGAGTTTTGCTCAAAATTTGTCAAACTCCAGTGAAGTCTATGGGGTCCAAATCTTGCTATTCAATTCAGGCCATTTATAGTGATGATAAATAAGTAGTTGTTAAATAAAAGGCATGGGGGGACTTGTACCAATGCCAAAAAAATACTGTACAGATGGGGGAGGGCCTGTTTCATGTAGCTTTAAATGAGATATTGAAAATACACAAATTCTTTAAAGTCGACTCCTACCCTTTTTCCTGATTTCAAATCAGAATTCATCAGTGCATGCTGATGTGAAATCATCTGACACTGATTTAAAAAAAAAAAAGAAAAAGGATTTTGATTGACTTACCTTTTTTGCATCCACTTTCTGGTTCCCTTAAAGGTAGTGGTAACAGCAGCCGCACAGTTATCCTGCACATGCGCCATATGACATACTGACATACGTTTTCTTACTTTCATACTTTTCGAGTTGTCCCAAATGACTATTTCCTACACTAACACGTGTGCCTGCTGGACACACTATATAAATGGTATATAGCCTTTGCTACATAATAGTATACAGTGCTGTGCTCTGGCTGTGGGACATGAACTTCCCATATCGCACCCGAAATAAAACTGAGCCCATGAATGGCTGAGCAAAGTTCAGCTTGACTCAATTTTTTTTTTTCTGGGTGTGGGCCAGGAAGGTCTCTTCCCACCCAGTGGACACACCTGTTAGTGTAGTAAATTGTGTGGGCCAGCTTGGCCTAATCAAACTAGTTAAAGTGACGGTAAAGCTGCAGATCAGCTTTAAGGCTTGGTTCACATATGTGCAGGTGGTGCCGCTGCGGATCAGCGCGAAAATCCGTGCAGCCGCACCACCCGCACAGAGGAATGCGGACCCGCGGCCTTTAGTTCTAATGGCACGCCGCCCGCACTAGAAAACGTAACCATACTGGGAACCTTGGGCTGCTTTTTCAGAAGTGCAGGGACTTTTTCTCTGTGCGTCACGGGGCACGGGAGTCCATCCAATTGAATGGGCTCTCGTGACCGCACGGCCGCATATATGTGAACCAGGGGTAAATCTGTATGTGATGTTTTAGAGCAAGGTATCAAAGGATTTGCTGCCCATCACTGCCGTCAACAGTATAGCACATATCTATATTATTATTATTTTTATTAATACAGGTAATTGTATAGTGCTGTCAATTTATGCATCGCTTTTCACATATATATATCATACATTCATATCCTTTGCTCCTGGTCAGTTAAGTCACAAGAGCCAATAATATGAAGGAATGGATCATGCAGCCATCACACTATACAAGGATGGGCTCATAGCAGCCATATAGTCGGATTCTGGGTAGTGGTTAGTAATTCCACCTATCAGCACTAGGGTTGTCGGTTCCAATCCTAACCATGACACCACCTGCCTGGAGTTTGCATGTTTTCCCTGTGCCTGCATGGGTTTCCTCTGGGTACTCTGGTTTCCTCCCACACTCCAAAGACATGCTGGTAGGTGAATTGTCTCCTGTCTAAATTGGCCCTAGCATGTGTATGTATTAAAGTTGTTTAGACTTTTTGGCCCCATTCATACTTGACCAATTTTTGTTTTATTTTTGTTTTTTATCTCTTAGTTTGTATAGGTGTTTCCCACACAATTTAGACTTACAGTGTTACTAAACCCACAACAGTAAAATCAGTCTGTATATGCAGTAAAGCATGCTTGTTATACTCACTGTGGAACCTAAGGGGTTAATCCGCATTGTGTAAAAAGGCTGTTTGATCCTGACTTCTCTGACCCTCCCCTTCTTCCAGTGTCCCCCTCTTATCTCCTGATAAGATAAATTGTGTGGAGTCACTCTGCACATTTGGTGTGTATTGCTAGAGAGGGTCTTGTTTTTCTTTGGCCCTGTGCAGATCACTTGCACTCTCCCATCAGCATTGTCCAGACAGAGGTCAGGGGGTTCTGCATCCTTCTAGAGCAAAATGAAAACTCTTCCTACAAGCTTTAACCAGTGCTTTGCTGGACACTGATAGAAGTCAAAAGACTGCTATATACTGCTGATGAGAAAAGGTATTTAGCAGTTTATATTTACTAAACTAATTGCATTTCCATGTAGTGTGTACTGCGGGAGACCAGATATAGTGAATGCAGGGTCCTGGGTTTAGTAACACTTTAAGCTGTGTTTAGTTACTAGGCAAAAAAATATGCAAACAAAAATGCTTTATATGCATTTTTCTTGTGTTCTCATTGAAGTCTATTAGAGTCAATATGTGTGACTCTGTCCTAAATGAAGGTCATACATTGTTTTTGAGCGATGAGCTTCAAGCAACACTACACTCCGGTGTGAATGGGCACCACTGTATATAATCGAGCATGGAAAGTGCTTCTGATGAAATATCAAATCACTCGAGTGAATGGGGCCTTACATCGATAATGCTGCCCTTTGGAGTTGGAAATTACCTGGGTAGTTGAAATCCCTGTCCCGACCTTATGACAGCGTTTGGGCCTGGCAGTTGACTGGTCAGACCGGTGCACTGTCACATGGGAGAGGTCACATTCTCCCCCCATAACTGGAAGTCCTGTTCAGGCTTTCTCAATCAGCAGTTGCTAGGGGTTCCTTCAGATGTGGCTAGTTAAAGTGGAACTACACTGAATCTAAGAGCTACAAACCAAAAATACTGTTTAATTCATTTTTATTTTCAAAGCAACCCCCCCCCCCCATCCATGTCTCCATGCTTTATTTTTTGGAGAAATCACTTTGAAAAACACCCCCCCCCCCCTAGCATTTCTGGCTGTGGCCATCTTGAGTAAGGGCAGATGATTCATGGAGCATTTACCTCCTGAAATCCATCTGCCTTTAGCTCAGGCATGCAAGCAGGTGGGTGCGCTTAGCTGAGAAAGCCCCTCTTCCCCTCCTGAAAACTCATGGGATGCATAGCATCATTATGGCCTAGGTCAGACACCAGGAAGCAACTGAATAAAAGTAAAAAAAAAAATAATGAACAAGTAAATATAATAATCCCTTTAGATTGTAAGCTCCATGAGCCGGCCCTCCTATTCCTTCTGTATTGAACTCTATTGGAATCGTACTGTCCCCCTTTATATTGTAAGTGCTGCATAAACTGTTGGCGCTATATAAATCCTGTATAATAATAATAATATACCTTCCTGACATGCTCTGACATACAAAGCCATTCATAACGTTGCCCCAAATGACCTCACCGACCTGATATCCAAATACCACCCAACCCGTGCTCCTCACAAGACCTCCTACTCTCTTGCTCCCTGGTCTCCTCCTCCCATGCCTGACTACAGGACTTCTCCAGGACTTCCCCCATCCTCTGGAACTCCCTACCCCAATCCATCAGACTGTCACCTACCCTCCTCACCTTCAGGCGCACCCTGAAAACCCATCTCTTTAGGGAAGCCTACCCCACCCTCATCTAACAGCCGTTCTCCTCCACTCCTCCTACCACTCCATCCCCCACAGCCACTTCCTCCTGTGCCTCTCCCCCTCCCTCCTAGATTGTAAGCTCGAAAAAGCAGGGCCCTCGAACCCCTCGTTCAGTGTATTGTTACTGTATTGTCTCATGTTCTGTCCCCCTCGCTATTGTACAGCGCTGAGTAAACCCTTTGGTGCTATATAAATACTGTATAATAATAATAATAATAATGTGATCCACTGCAACACAGCTTAGAAAATGTAAGCTTTACTCCTGATAATTCAGCCTATACCATACAATGTGTGCAATGTATTATTACTATCAGCACGAACATGGCTTGATTTATTTTCATGGTGGTAGTTTAGTGGCAATAATAAAGTAGTTTATTTAAAAACAAGAACTGAATTTTTTCTCCGTTTCTAACAGGGAGGCAAAAGTCGAGAAAAGGTTGTAAAGATTTTAGCCACTACTACCATAGAAGCTGTGTTAGAGAAGCTGAAGAGTGAAGCAGGAAAAGGATGAATGGAAAAGAGGCATCCTTGTGTAATCAAAAACAGACTTGTAAGCACAATCAGTGCCAAACCACAGTGGCAAAAATCAATGCGTTTATAATATTCATGGCAAAAGTCGATGGACAACTGGGATGGCGGAAGTGGAAAGGCACAAATCTTCTCCAGCAGCTCCTCTTCAAGGATATGGGAAATCCCTGGTGAGGGTAAAAAAATTATATGAATTTAGAACCTCTTCAAAGGATCTGCTTCTGATTGCTTGGTGCAAGATACCACAGTGTACTTTCAGAGGACTTGGCTCCTGCGTGGTGCTGATTAGGATGCCTCTGTAATGGCGTTCAGGGAAAGATCCCATGCCAATAGCGCCTCAGTGAGTCTAAGGAGGCCAACCTCTGCCAGGCAGGAATGGGTTATAGAGTACCGTGCTCCCCCACCACATGGCTGTGAATGGGTTGGACATGCTCCCCAACACAGCAGCTAGGCCCACCACAAAACAGCCTAAAAATATGCAAGTCTGAATAAATGATTCTACATATTCAGCCTTTATCTGTGCTATGCTTCAATGATTCTGGAATTTGTATTGAGATCGTGTTTTCATTTCTTTGCACTGATAAGGTAAGTAACACCAACACTGCTGTTAAAATGAAAATGTATATTTTCAGAGCGATAATCTTCATGTATTATTACAGCAAAGTTACTTACTCATTACAAATTGTTACATGCCTGCGCTTCTGTATTTTTTATACTGCATTTTATATAAAGATTTGCCATGGAGTGGCACAGTGCAGTTACAACAGAATGATAAAACATTTAAAATACACAACAGATAATGATAAGATCATTTACACTAAGCCGATCTTTTATGTTTCTTTAAAAAAAAAACTTTTATGGTCAATTTAAAGCAGTATTAAACCCCAAAGCACACATTTAGTATATTGCAGCTTCCAATTCTTAGATGGGATGGCTGCATTCTCTTTTAGCCTTGGTTCCCTTTATTTTCACCTGGTGATCTGGCTAGTAAGTCTGTTGCAGGGGCGGACTGACCATTTGGAAACTCGGGCACTGCCCGAGGGCCCGGGGTCAGTAGGGGGCCCCATGAGATGCCCCTGGTACCTTTTTCATAGGCTTTTTTGAGTTTGGGTAAGGACACAGGGGCCCCATAAGTTGTCAGTCCGTCCCTGGTCTGTTGTTTTTCTACAGAACAAGCTGTCCTGCAGATGTAGCAGTTATAGGATTGAGACAAACTATTTACCATTGACAGGGGTGCTTGCAAGGCTCAGCTTTTTTTAATCATGTAATACCTTTATCCCAAAAGAAAACAAAACTGTTGTTGTAACTGACTATAGGGTGTAGCTGGAGTTTGGCTTCAATTTGTTATTGTATCAAAATCAGTTAGCTATCCGCTAACACTTCCTCCCCCCTGCCCCCCCCCCCGACTGGCACTCTAATACAGGAGGTGTGTTACTGGCCAGATCACCAGAGAAAAACAGAGGAAGAAAGCCTAAAAAAAAAAAAACTAATGCAGCCATCACATCTAATGATTGGTAAGCTGCAATATATCAACAAAACAAAATAGAAAAAAGGCTGCACACCTAATTGGCTAACTTCCATGCGAATTATATTTACACCATACTCAGTAATTGTCACGTGAGCCTGACGTGAAGAGGCAGGCCTCCCGTACAACTCCGGCTCAAGGACCACTGATGGTGGGACAGCGGTTGCAGGGGCACGGTGGGGTATGAGTGCCTGAGATCAGTCCAGTAATAGCTGATGAGTTGTAGGCAGGGAGCAGGATTCTGATGCAGCCATGCTGGATGGATGGATACTCTAGAGCTGCGTGCTGAGGATGCAGGGTCAGACGAGCCGGGTTCGGTATCGGTCAGGCAGATCAGGCTTAAGCGGCAGGAGGAAGAGTAGTCGGGTCACAGGTCAGGTCAGCAACGGAAGATCAATCAGACAGGAGTGGAGACAGAAGAATAATCCAAGACAAGCCAGAGGTCAGGGCAGGTAGTGATCAAGCGGAGGTCAGGAACAGGCTGGTTCAATATCAGGAGTCAATCACAGGAATCGGGGAACACAAGCAGGGATGAGACCATACGGCAATGGGACATCTACTGCAGCCAGTTTAAATAGCCCATTTGTGACAGGTATGCGCGAGTGCGCATGCCCACGCCTATGTCCACGTGCCTGCACATCTGTTCGCTCGTAAGGACTCTGTGCATGCGCATATTTGTGCACCGTGGAACTTCACCTGCACTATGGCCAGGCCTTTCCTGACAGTAATAAACCATCGGAGGTATGACAAACAATCCTGCATACCAGGGGACACCACCCCCCAACAGGGGATTCGAGAGAGGGGAGTCCTTGAGAACGGACCAAGGATGAAAAAATGTCCACTGGGACTACCCTACACCGATGTTAACCCTCCAAAATCCAACCCCTGACACTACCCACCCCTCCGATTGGTAGCTGCAGTATATGACCTCTAAGGTTTAATAGCTGATACACTCATATTTCAATGATTACACAATGCATTGATCACATGACTCACCATTCCATGGAATATACAGAAGATACTTGGCCAGATAAGATAGGAAGCTAGCAGCAAGTAAATGGTCTCCAGAATATATTTTTCTCCTGAATATTTTGTGCTTCCTACAAAAAACAATAAGCCCACTTAAGGGCTGCCCGCCCACCCACAATGTACTGCAGACGGGCAGCCCATACAGGCACAGTGATATACCTGCAAGTCGCTGGCCTCTTCCAGGTACAGGGTGCATGCACCCCTGCCAACTGACTCCCACTGTGATTGTACACAGCAGGAGTTTGTCAGCATGTTCCAGCTAATGATTCCTGGCTGGCTGCTTTGCTGTGTCCAATCACAGACCAGAGCCCTGTGCTGACAATCAACACAGGGCTCTGTATAGAAGGAACACTCTATTTGTAGTGCAATGGGAGAAGAAACAGAAATTTTTTTTTTGTAAAAAGCAGTGCATATTATACACATTAACACTTGTTAGGCACACAGTTAACTCCTGGATTACTCGAGATGTTAACCCTTTCCTATCCAGTGTCAATACAGTGACAGTGTATAGTATTACCACTGATCACTGTATTAGTGTCACTGGTGATGTCCATGTCAGTTCCCACCTAGTGTCCGATTGCCCACCACACTATCGCAGTCCCAATATAAGTTGCTGATTGCCGCCATTACTAGTATATAAAAAAAAAAATTCCAGTATTTATATGATAGTTTGTAGATGCTATAACTTTCATGCAAACCAATCAATATACACTTATTAGAATTTAGTTTTTACCAAAAACATAAAGCAAAATGCAGTTTGGCCTAAATTAATGAAGAAATTTGATTTCTTGGCTATGTTTTATAACAGATGTTAAAAAATATTGTTCTTTTTCAAACTTGTTGATTTTTTTTGTTTATATAATAAAAAATAAAAAACCCAATGGCGATCAAATACCACCAAAAAAAAGGTCTATTTGGGTGAAAAAAAATGATGTAAACTTTGTTTGGGTACAGAGTTGCATGACCATGCAATTACCAGCTAAATTAACATCGTGCTAAATAGCAAAAAATGGCTTACTCATGAGGGGGGGGGGGGGTAACACCTTCCGGAGCTGAAGTAGCTAATAAAAAACTAACAGGCAGGTTTTTTTATTGCAGAAGAGACATGCTATGTATAAGTTCACCTTTGGGAACATGTTACTTGTTCCACCTGTTTTTAGGGTGGAACATGCAACATGTTCCTACTCCTGGTGCCGCTGCATCTAGCGACATCTAGTGGGAGATCTTTTTCCCCTTGATAGCTGTCACTAATTCACTATTTAAAATAAAACATTCACTCAGCCGCGTCATTCATTCACAGAATTTTGTGAATGGAAAACTACAAGCACCAACGGCCCTTGCAGCTGTTGGCTTGTAGTTCTCAATGAAGTACAACTGGGGGAATCAATGGTGGAGAAGGATCTGGGAGTTCTGGTAGATCACAGGCTTAATAATGGCATGCAATGCCAAGCTGCGGTTTCTAAAGCGAGCAAAATCCTCTCTTGTATTAAAAGAGGTATAGACTCCAGAGAGAGATATCATTTCCCCCGGTACAAATCATTAGTAAGACCTCATCTGGAATATGCAGTTCAGTTTTGGGCACCAATTCACAAAAAGAACATTGAGGAACTGGAGAAAGTACAGAGAAGGGCAACCAAACTGATAAGAGGCATGGAGGAGCTCAGCTATGAGGAAAGATTAGAGGAACTGAATTTATTCTCTCTTGAGAAGAGGAGATTAAGGGGGGATATGATCACCATGTATAATACATAAGGGGGGATATGATCTCCATGTATAATACATAAGGGGGGGATATGATCTCCATGTATAATACATAAGGGGGGGTATGATCTCCATGTATAATACATAAGGGGGGATATGATCTCCATGTATAATACATAAGGGGGGGATATGATCTCCATGTATAATACATAAGGGGGGATATGATCTCCATGTATAATACATAAGGGGGGATATGATGAACATGTATAAATACATCAGTGGTTCGTATAGTGAACTCTGTGTAGAGTTATTCATTCTGAGGTCATCACAGAGGACAACGGGGCACTCTTTACGTCTGGAGGAAAAGAAATGTAATCTCCAAACACGGAAAGGTTTCTTCACAGTGAAAGCTGTGAAAATGTGGAGTAGACTCCCTCAAGAGTTGGTTCTGGCCAGCTCCGTGGATCACTGTAAAAAAAGGTCCTGGATTCTTTCTTAGATACACAGAATATAACTGGATATAACATTTATAGGTAAAGTTGATCCAGGGAATATCCGATTGCCTCTCGGGGTATCAGGAAGGAATTTTTTTCCCTGCAGCAGCAAATTGGATCATGCTTTGCTGGGCTTTTTTTTTTGCCTTCCTCTGGATCAACTGTGGGTATAGGATTATAAAATTTTTTTTTTTTAATGTTGAACTGGATGGACTTTTGTCTTTTTTAAGCCAGACTAACTATGTAACTACCATGGTACTCTTGAGCACCGTCGTGGTTCACCTTCTCTTCCTGTCAGTGTGTGTCTGCCTGTCCATACGAGGTACAAGCACACAGATACACTGACAAGTCTGCAGGAGTCCTGCATGGAACCTGCGATATGCTGATCGCAGGTGCAATGCTTTCTAGGATCCAAGATAAAAAAATAATAAATGTATAATTTTTTACCTGCAAAAAGATGTGGATTTATTTATTTAAAAATTTTTTTAAAGGTGAAATTATTCTTTAAAGTTACTTACTTGACTGTTAGCACTGTACACTGAGCTGCGCACATGCAGCTCAGTGTAAGAATTACAGCAATGGTGAAATTACATCATGTAGTCTCGGCTACTAGAAACAACCGGGGATTGATACCTGAAAGCCATCAGGCTAAAGATGTCAGTGTGGAGCTCTGGGCATTCACAGCGCAGGAGAACAGAGGAGTATAGTTCTGCTTTAAATAATAACTGGACCTTCAATATGCATATTTCAAATAAAAGTATATGTACAGTGGGGAAAATTATTATTTGATCCCCTGCAGATTTTGTAAGTTTGCCCACTTACAAAGAAATGAAAAGTCTATCATTTTTATCATAGGTGTATTTTAAATGATAGATACAGAATGTCAACCAAAAATCCAGAAAAAAAAAACATGATACAAATGGTACAAATTGAGGTGCAGTTCAGTGAGTAAATAAGTATTTGATCCCCAAGCAAAACATGACTTAGTACTTGGTGGAGAAACCCTTGTTGGCAAGCACAGAGGTAAGATGTTTCTTGTAGTTGGTTACCAGGTTTGCACACATCTTAGGAGGGATTTTGGTCCACTCTTCTTTACAGATCAAATACCGATTTTACTTACTGAACTACAACTCAATTTATAACATTTGTATCGTGTTTGTTTCTGGATTTTCGGTTGATATTCTGTTTCTATCATTTAAAATACAAAGAAATGAAGGGTCTATAATTTTTTATCATAGATGTAAGTGGGCAAACGTACAAAATCTGCAAGGGATCAAAGAATTATTTTTCCCACTGCAAACCCTAAGTGACTGAAATACATTTTGCTAAAGCACTGTATATCATAAACAAATGCCCCTTTTTAATGAAAATACTTCTTTTAATCAATTTTTCATCCTTTATTGCCCCTCAGTGCTATTTATCTCCTGAAGCCTCTCTGCAGCCACCTATCTACAGTTGTGGCCATAAGCTTTAGAATGACACAAATATTAATTTTCACAAAGTCTGCTGCTTCAGTGTTTTGAGATCTTTTTGTCAGATGTTACTGTGGTATACTGAAGTATAATTACAAGCATTTCATAAGTGTCAAAGGCTTTTCTTGACAATTACATTATGTTTATGCAGTCAATATTTGCAGTTTTGACCCTTCTTTTTCAACACCTCTGCAGTTTGCCCTGACATGCTATCGGTCAACTTCTGGGTCACATCCTGACTGATGGCAGCCCATTCTTGCATGATCAGTGCTTGGAGTTTGTCAGAATTTGTGGGTTTTTTTTGTTCAGCCGCCTCTTGAGAATTGACAAGTTTTCAATGAGATAAAGGTCTGGGGAGTTTCCTGCCCATGGACCCAAAATTTCGATTTTGTTCCCCAACCACTTAGTTTTCACATTTGCCTTATGGCAAGGTCCTCCATCATGCTGGAAAAGGCATTGTTCATCACCAAACTGATTGGGAGAAGCTGTTCTCGGAGGATGTTTTTGTACCATTCTTTATTCATGGCTGCATTCTTAGGCAAAATTGTGAGTGAGCCCACTCCCTTGGCTGAGAAGCAACCCCACACATGAATGGTCTCAGGATGCTTTACTGTTGGAATGACACAGGACTGATGGTAGTGCTCACCTTTTCTTCTCCGGACAAAGCTTTTTCCAGATGCCCCAAACAAATAAAAAGGGGATTCATTAGAGAAAATGACTTTACCCCAGTCCTCAACAGACCAATCCATATACCTTTTGCAGAATATCAGTCTGTCCCTGATGTTTTTCTTGGAGAGAAGTGGCTTCTTTGCTACCCTTCTTGACACTAGGCCATCCTCCAAGAGACTTCACCTCACAGTGCGTGCAGATGCACTCACTCCTGCCTACTGCCATTCCTGAGCAAGCTCTCCACTGGTGGTGCCCCAATCCTGCAGCTGAATCAACTTTAGGAGACAGTTCTGGCGCTTACTGGACTTTCTTGGGCGTCCTGAAGCCTTCTTCACAACAATTGAACCTCTCTTCTTGAAGTTCTTGATGATCTGATAAATGGTTGATTTAGGTGCAATCTTAGTAGCATTAATATACTTGTCTGTGAATCCCCTTTTTGTTCAAAGCAATTATGACTGCACGTGTTTCCTTGCAGGTAACCATGGTTGACAGAGGAAGAACAATGATTACAAGCGCCACCCTCCTTTTAAAGCTTCCAGTCTGTTATTCTAACTCAGTCAGCATGACAGAGTGATCTCCAGCCTTGTCATCATCAACACTGACACCTGTGTTAATGAGAGAATCACTGACATGATGTCAGCTGGTCCTTTTGTGGCAGGGCTGAACTGCAATGGAAATTTTTTTTGGAATTAAGTTCATTTTCATGGCAAAGAAGGACTTTGCAATTAATCGCAATTAATTTGTTCACTCTTCATAACATTCTGGAGTATATGCAAATTGCCATCATAAGAACTAAGTAAGTAGACTTTGTGAAAATTAATATTTGTGCCATTGTAAAAATGTTTGGTCATGGCTGTAAATGCATGCACTCCAGCAATGAATGCAAGGCATTTCTCAGGAATTATTGATGGTGACAACAGTGGACCATGCCTATGCATTGTGTCTTACAATTGCCACTTGCAGTCTCAATCGGAGGGAAAGGGCCTGCACAAGGTCTTTCAGGGTAGGATTACCAGGTTTTCTTTGAATAAAGCTACAGATTAAAAAAATAATTTGTCTTCAAGTCTGCACTGTTGACTTTTATGTGGACAACATGCTGCACTGTTTGTATTTGCCTATACTACTTAGATTTTAAGGATTTGGCTTACATATATTTTAGCAATCTCTAATGGGAAACACACACAGGCTTCATCAAGGTCTTATGTCCCACCACTTTACAAAAAGGGACGTGATAGCGGGTGCAATAAGTCAATTATGTTGCACATCTACTGTGGATCAGAGACTGCAGGCACAATGTGGCTTCTTTGAGTGCTGGTCTTTGCTGAGTTGTGCAGCCCCTGAAAAGTGGAGGTTGCTTAGAATGCATCAGGAAAACACAACCTGCTTCCCCTTTAAAAAGAGAAGTGTGGGCTTAAAAAAAAAAAGCAAACATTCATACTCGCCTAGCTGGATGCAGCATCAGTCCCCCGTCACCTCTAAGACCTAGAACTGAGCAATCAAATACCCCTGGTCGCTCAATTCTTGGTCTTCAGTAAGCAAAGAGCGGCAACTATCAGTCACTGGCTCTCTGCTCTGCCCCTCCAGCGTTCACTGGAGCACTGGGCTGTGTAGGGGGCAGAGTGGCTTGCTAAGGCTCTCACTCTCAGCGGCTCAGTGAGAGGCTGAGGCAGTTGCCAGTCCAGGCATCTAGTTGGATTCTGACTTTAAAGTCAGGATCTTTTCTGAGCCCAGACCAGCTGAGTGATGTTAGCTGACAGTGGGCTAGGAAAGCAAAAATACTGTCAGGATTATTAAGTATTTCACACAATGAAACAATTGAGTACTGACGTGATACTTTTTTTATTTGCACTAACATATCATTTTGAGGACAAGCTTTCGGGGTATGTCCCCTTCTTCAAGGTCCAGGCAGTTCACAATGAAAGAAATACAAAGAGAATGGGATACCTTTTTAAGTACAAATGCCGTTATTTGTGGTCAGTGGCAGCAAAAGCCAACCCCCATGCCCCACCAATGCATTGTGATCAGTGGCAGTGATAGTTAACTCCCCCACCACCTGCTGCATTAGTAGTTAGTAGAGTGGAAGTTAATCCCCCTCCCCTAGAATTAGTGGTCAATGGCAGTGAGTTAACCCCACCATATTGGTGGTCAGTGGCATTGCAAATTAACCCCCCCATCCCCCATTGGTGGTCATTACCTTACCATGTGCTTCTCTTTCTCCATCCGTAGGACAGAAATTAATTGTACTGTGCCCAGTAGTACTTGTACACCTCCCACAATACAATCTTTATTTCTGTGTTGAGTGCCAGAACACAGACAGCATTCCAGCACTCTGCATCTTGCTGTCACTCTGCTGCCTAACTGCTTCCAAGTAACCTGGACCCACAGAGGGCCTGCAGGCCACATGTTGGGCACCAGGTACCTAGATGGAGCTGCATCCACTGGATAAAACCCATCTAAAGGCAAATATGTCTGAAAATATCTAAAACATTGGAATAGGAGTGATCTGGGTCTGCCAAATATAGGATAGTATTGTCTGTGTACAGTGAGATACATTTCTCTAGGGAGTTTATGCATAAGCTTTCAAATCTAGGTGGGATACAAACCAGGATTGCAAGGGATTCCATTGCCAATGCAAAAAAGTATTGGGGGCAGAAGGCAGCCCAATGTCTTACCTCTGAAAATAGTGAACGAAGACTGCATAGCTGATTCTGGCCAAAGAAGAACTTTACATTCGACCCAGCTTATCAGGTTAGGTCCAGATTCATGGGAGGGGAGGATTTGTAAACAATAGAGCTACTACACTCCATCAACTGCTTTGTGTCTATCTAAAAAGACCATCACACAGCTCTCAGAGTTAACATGGGAATGTTGTAAATTGTAACTAAAAATATTAACAAAGGTGGCCCTACCTATACGTCTGGTCGCTGTTAGACAATGTGTTATATGTACCATACCAATCTGCTGGAAACCCATCCAAAACCAAGTGTTTTCTAGTTAGGAGTTTAGAAATTGAAAGTTTTGTAAATTGGGTACTGAAGGTCATTTCTTTGTAAATGGGGTATTGCAAGTCCTCCTTAGCACTTGATGATAGTGATGGGAATAGGGATAATTTACACAAGAACTTAATTTCTCTAGTGCAGTGGTCTCCAAACTGGGGCCTGGGGGCTGAATGTGGCCCTTTGCTTGCTGTTATCCAGCTCTTGGGGCATTATCCCCCCACTGTCAGCAACAGTAGGGCATAGCTCCTGCCACTGACATCAATAATGGGGCACTATTCCTCCCATTGACACCAATGATGGGGCACCATTTCTTCGATTGATACCAATGATGGGGCACTATCCCCCCCCCCCCCCCCCCAATACCAAATATGGGGCACGGTTTACTCCTTGAAGCCAGTACATTTTCTACTCCCACTGGCCACAGTGCGGCCCCCTTAAAGTTTGAACAACGGTAAACTGGCCCTTTGTTTAGAAAGTTTGGAGACCACTGTACTAGTGTATACCAGGCAGTAGAGATATACAGTGTAATTGCACATAAAAGGATGTGAGGGCATCCAGAATTTGTGGTGTTTGGGTGTATTTGTTCCCTAGGTGGTCTATATTTCTAGATTCAGCTGTTGGGCTGTATTCTGGTTTGGCTAGATAAGCCAATAGCCTCCCAGCTTTATTGGGGAACACAGATTTTTTGGTTAGTATAAAGCAAATGCATCCTAATGTGTTGTCGCAGAAAGGAATTTGTGTTTCCTCTTTTTTTGGAAAACAGCTTTGATAGTTATCTGGGGTAGGATTTGAAGTGTAGGGTCATCCATGTTCAGCTTGGCTCATCACTTTTTCAGAAGTGGCTATTAAAGCTATTGAATTGTTTCTAAATATTCCAACAATAGCCATAGAAGCTAGCAATATTTAGGAGCAAAGACCCAGTTGATAATCTTTGTAAACTGACTGTTAAATAGAACGTACAGCAACAGTCGTCAAATAATATAACGTGCCTGCAGTAATGGCAGCGGAGTCTCTGGTTTCAGTTTGTCATTGGGGTTGTTTTACAATAAGCAATTAAGACTGTTCGCTTTGTAATGGAAACGTTACCCAAGAGCTTAGTGAATGAGGTGAAGTTCTAACTTCCATCATCCAATCATCTGCAAGCAAACATGCTGTTTTTTTTATTATTTTCCTTCCACATGAATGGGTATTCTTTGCAAAGTGGAATTTCACCTCATTCACTACGCTGTGGGTAAAATTCCTTTCCAAGATGCAATTTCTCTTTCAAAGTGACCAGTCTATTTGCTGTTAATAATCAACACTGTTGCTTCTGAGCAAATGCACACTGGTTTTAGGTCATGACTCAGAAAATATACTGAAACCATTTTAGCCATGGTCAGCATTTCAGATAGCCAAGTAATCTTTTTAAAAAAGGAGATTTGTAGGAGTATTCTAAATTCTTGCCTCACGTCAAATTAATATTAAACAGTGCACCAGTCTATGCATTTGGAGTGTTGGTATATCTTATGTTTGTCTGCTTTTCTTCTACTGTTCCTCTTTTTAGACCAAGCTTGTACTAACCAGGGGCGGACTAACTCATGGGTCCCCTGTGTCCTTACCCAAACTCAAAAAAGCCTATGAAAAAGGTACCAGGGGCATCTCATGGGGCCCCCTACTGACCCCGGGCTCTCGGACAGTGCCCGAGTTTCCAGATGGTAAGTCCGCCCCTGGTACTAACCTGTACAGTGTCTGTTCCTGACACATTGAGATTCTGCCATTATCTCTTATGGTAAACGGAAGTTGTCATGTGCACATGGAAATGCATTTTGGTACATAACATCCTAATTTAGCATTAGCCAATGGCAGTCATGATGAGCACTGTGAATTTGCAAACAAGAAAGAAGCCTTTTGCATGAAATGCATGATTTCCTATAATTTTCTTATATACAGAATGTACTTTGTCCTCCACATACAGAGCACATCAACCAGCATAGAGCCAGATCATCCACAAGGCAACCCTAATCGGGAACCTAGGACCAGTGTATGTCAAGGGGTCCCAGCTACAACCTTCATGCTCTTGCACTAAACTAGCGGGTTAGGGCAATTGGTCATAGCTGTGCACCTGCCTGTAAATTTACAAGGGAGTTTGTGTCTATTGGGGTCATGCCAATACAGACAGTACAAATGGGACACCTTCCTTGTGTAAATCCATATCAATTCTAGTCAGGGATGGGAGGTTAAAACTACTACCTTGCCTAGGAGCCCATTCTGCCTTAATTTGTTTCTGTTTGAGGGTAAAAAGGTCTTTATAAACATGACCAAAGATTAGAAAGGGCAAGTGGGTAAGGGAGCAAACTAAACAGATAAAAGTCAGGGGGGATTATCGGTTGTCTTTTTGTGTATATCCCACACATAGCTATGCCAGCTAAAATTGCAACCATTTTAACCTCCCTGGCAGTAATCCCGTGTGTGGCTTGGGGTTAATTTTCAGTACCAAAAGCGGTAACCCCAAACCACACTCGGGATTACACTGTAGTGTAACTTACCTTGTCCCTGCGATCCCCCGATGTCCTCTGGGGTCCCTTCCCTGCAAGCGCCACAACACAGGGAGCGGAACCGGTGGGAGATTCAAAAAAAGTAAACAAAAACATGACATACACACAATACATTGTAATCTGTTAGGATTACATTACTGTATCAAACCGTTTCACCTCAGTTTTGTCCCATGCCCTGCCTTGCACTGTTACTGTTCTTTCTGCCTGGAAACCTGAGAATGTCCTCAGCATCCAAAAAGCAGTTTTAGGCCAGCTAGAGAACAGTGATAGTGATTTAGAACCACTTGCAGAATTGTGCGATAGTGATTCGTGGGGAAATTCATCATCAGACACTGAAAGCGACTATTCTTGAACTAAGCTCAGTGATGTGTGAACTTGGTGCTCAGTTTCAAAATTCAGTGTTTTTGGTTTGATTACGTTATTGAATTAATTATATTATTTTTTATAATTATAATTTATGATTTTGGGTTTCAAACTTTATCATACCCGGGATGTTTACTAGACTCGTTTGGACAGATTTAAGTGAGTTATTCCTAAGAATTACAGACCTATAATATAAAAAAACAATTTTCCATGCAAAACACTGTACTGCTTTGACATTCAAAAATATTGACATAATCAGACCGCCAGGGAGGTTAAAGGAATGTTTCTTGGCATAACAATATCAATAACATTCAACTTTCTGTAGATCTAGACCAAATTAATTAGAAAAGGGTCCTTCTTATTCCAATCTTAAAAGTGGTAATCAAGGTTGTAAATGTAGCGCTACCTCTTTAAGAGTCAAAGTTTTTTTGGGTACCCAGTCTGCCCAGAACCTGCTTTGGAAGCTCAACCCCTGCCGACACCACTGTAAACATTTGACCAAGAGGACACCCTGGCTTGGAACCATAAAATAAACAGTCTAGGGTGCAGACGTTTTCTGGTTAGACTGAGGTCAGAATAATAAGAGTGCAAGCACAACAAAAGATACCAGTAGATGAGCATGCAATATAAGTTAAATGCTTTAAAAGGTTCAACAAAATATTGTAACACAGTATCACTTTAAGCAACTCCCAAATGTCCTGCAGAATCAGAATTTAACATCAGTACCAGCCTCTGAGATATCTCTACCCAAGAGAGCTGGGAGAAATTATCAAACTGTCAGACTAACTCACTTTTGGGCTCTCAGTTGCTGGTGACTGGGTTTAATGCTGAAGGTGAAATCTCTGGTGAAAAGCAACAATGTCCCCTTTTAGGTATCTCTTTTTAGCAAGTGTCCAATCTTCTGTGCGCTCGATGGGGCCCTAGTTGGTGCACGTTAAGGTTCAGATTTTTTTTCCTTGTGTGAAAGCAAGTTTCGCTCAAGGTGCTGTAGTCTAAGAAAAGGAAAACTCGTCCTTCAAAGTAATGCTGAATTTAAATGAAATCTCTAATACAAAAGGGTGAAGACAAAGATTTACTTAGATTGTAAAAAGGACAGAAGCAGACTTTAGCAGAGGTGGACTCCTCAAAAAGTAGTGAGCTAGTCTGAAGAAGCAAGTTCCTTGGGCATTAGAGACTTGAAAAGAGACGCTAATGTGATTCTTTACGCAGGGTGCATATACTGTAGCAAAGTCCTGCGGCTTAGGATGCTAATAAAGCACTAATCAGAAGGCCGCAGTAAGCTAGACAGTCTGGGCCTCAGTGTGATAAGCCACAAATGTAAGGTGTGCTGAACTGAAAGGAACAATTGAACAGTCACTTGCAACTTTTGATGATCTGGGTATGGAACCCTCTCACCCGACCTGTAGCCTCAGTACAGTAGCATTTTGTGAAGTTGCATAATATTTTGTCAATACATGTTATATATTATTTTAACACGTTTTCCATTTTAGATAGTTTAACACTTGAGCACAGTTATTTGTTTCTTTGTAGAGGTTTGAGCAACTCTGACAAGGTCCAAACTGTGATGGTTAGAAGAATGGGCCAAAGCAACTCTAAAACGAGGCTCTCGTAGGATGTTCATGTCTGCAGTTGGCAGGACCGACCAAAAGTGATCCAAGGAAGGAAAACTGGCGACGGTCATGGCAGCCAAGGATCACTGATGTATGTGGGGAATGGAGGCTGGCTTGTGAACTCTGATCCATTAGAAGAACTACTGGAGCTCAAACTACTGAAAAAATGTTAATGCTGGTTCCAATAGAAAGGTGACAGAACATACAAAGCATCACGGTTTGTTGCATTTGTTGCATATGGGGCTGCGTAGCTGCAGACCAGTCAGGGTACCTATGCTGATCGGTGCCCACAGCCAAAAGCTCCTACGATGGGCAAGCAGGAATCAGAATTGAGCACTGGAAGAAAATGGCCTGGTCTGATAAATTCAAGAATGGTTTGCGGAATATGAGTTTAAAGGTGTTGACTTGGCCTCCAAATCTCTATACAATCAAGCATCTGTGTGATGTGCTGAAAAAACAACCCCACATCTCAGCTTACAGGACTTAAAAGGATCTGCTGCTGGTGGCTTGGTGCCAAGTATACCTTCAGAGGTGTAGTGGAATCCAATGGATCTTGATGGATAATGCTGGGTGGTCTTAATGTTAATAAAATTAATGGTATTTGAGCACAGGGATTCTAAGTTCTATTGTACATGCTGTGTGCTGCCAAACACTAGCCACTCTCCTACTATCCATGGAGTCCTGTGTCATACCCTCCCCCATACATACCACACACTGTTATACCCTTCAGATCCACCTGAAAAAACGAACAGGCAGTTGTGATAGGATGTCTATGTGAATGGATCTATACTCTCTGCACTCGGCTACTGCATATACTGCCTAAAGACACTTCTTTAGCAAAGTTTGTTTTATCCCCAACCTCCTTTGTTATGGGACAGACACATTTCATGCACGCTTAATTCTTGTAAGTGGAAAAAAAAAAAAAATATGAAGCATGCCTACTTCAGTGTACATCCATGTAAAAGTTATTCGATGCAGAGCAGAGCCCTCAAATCCCTCTTGTATTGAACTGTATTGTCTCCCGTTATATTGTAAAGTGCTTAGCAAACTGTTGGCGCTAAATAAATCCTGTATAATAATAATCCCCATACAGGCAGTTCCATTTATGGACACAGCCATTGCTCCTAATTTGACATCCGTCTGGATGTATGTCTCAGAAGGCAGACAGTGAGTGTTACAGATGTCAAATTGTAAGCAGCACCAGTGTTAATGTAGCCACTGTATCCCACTGACCTGCACAGATCTTTTTAATCCTTTCTATATTCAAAAAGTGATCATACAGAAACAAGATTTCCCAACTTTTAGACTGGTCCCTTAAAATCTACAAAAGACACTTAAAGTTTTCACGGAAAAAAAGTCACTTTATTAAATATTTGACAAGGTCTACCGTGAATACAAAAATGACAGGTTACTTCAGTCATGGTAAAAGCACCTTGTTCAGAGATAAACTCAGTGACAGGTATTTGCAATAGCTGACTTAATCATTTGTAGATCAGCATGCAGAAAAAGCTAAAAGGTAAAAAAGGGGCCTGAATTTTGTGCAGGTTTGGGATTAAGTGGTGTATATTTATAATATGTACATGTGGCAGAAAAGTTTTACGCTACTAGTTTTTTTTGACAAAGAAATGGCTGGGAACAATGCACAGCGAGGAAAAAAAATTACTGCATCTGGGCAAACAAAACCATTTAGTCGAATGTTTTTTTCATGGTCTGAATGATAGATCTTCAGGTCATCTTCTGCCTTTAGTCACGCAGCGTTCCACAGATGCTATTTTGGGTCGTCCTTTTTCTCCATTGCCTTTTTCTGCTTTTCCTGCATTATCTGAGCATCTCTAGAATAAGTGAAAGAAGACAGAAAAAAAAAAGTATAACTCCAGTTTCACATGAAGCCCTATATCTTACCACCACTCACCTCTATCAAGTTGTAAAGTGGCGGTAAACTTCTAACATGAAATATGAACAAAGCATATCCCTCTACTTGTCTCAAGAGCATTAATGGTTTATTTACTAAAGCTGATCCACTCAGAACCTCATGCACCTGTGCATGGTAGCCAATCAGCTTCTAGCCTCAGCTTGCTGAATTAAGCTTTAGCAATAAAAACTGTAAGCTGGTTTCTATGCAGAAGTGCACAAGATTCTGAGTGAACCAGCTTTAGTAAACAAACCCCTTAGTCATTTCTGTCATCGTGTCAACTCTGTCTCCCGCTTTGTTTCTCTGTTAGCAGGAATCACTTCTGACAAGTTTTCCCTGACACCAAGAGAAAAATGGTGACAGAGGAGGGATCTCCAGCAGCTTGACAGTCTCAGCTCTGCTACCCTGCGTGAAGGGGGGTGTGTCCTTTACCGCCAATCAGTTCTTAGAGATCTCTTTACGGAGCTCAGCAGTGTGTAATTTCAGCTCTCTGCTCCCTGTTTTCAGACAGCTCAGACAAGCTTTATACATTCTGAACTTTGGATGTAGAGAAGAGATGACTGCAGGTAGACAGGTACAACTTATGTAGGAGGATTTGTTTAATCTCTGCATATCAGCTGAGGCCAGTCACTTCACTGAGTATATGTAAGGGTTTACATCCACTTTAAGTTTGGACCAAGGGCCTCAGATGTAGACATGCCAGCCTAAGGCTCTACAGCAGCCACTGTCAACTAGGGTTTCATGAAACCCTAAGGTTCCTCCAGAGTTTGCTAGAGGTTTTATGAGCTGTTGACTGACCTCCCCATGTGATGGTGCCTGTAACGTTTGGGGGACAAAGCCACTGCAGAGCAGCATTACGCCAATGATCTTTTTACCTGTCTGTAAGGGGAACGTTCTGATCGCCACTGACCCCCAATTTAAGAGATATTCTTCCCATTAACCCCCTAATGAATTGGTTGTGGCAGGGGGTGCCCAAGATCTGAAAATGGTTTCAAGAGTTCCTCTAGGGTAGAGTGGTTGAGAAAGGCTACTCTACAGTGTTTAAAGTGGTAGAAAAGTATTGGAGGGGGGAAGTGAACCTTTACAGGTTTAAATCATATGCAGTGCATACTAGTACATTATGACAGACTTCCCTGCATAGAGTCCTCCAGCTCTGAGTTGTCAGAGCTCCCCTTGGTCCTTGGATCCTCAATCCACACCTGGTCTTCCTTCTAAGTTCTGTATCTTTAGCCACTTGAATGGCTGGGGTGAGGTAACCCTATTTCTGCACATGCGCACTGGAATCACATCGCCATAGCACACAGAGCAGGCCGCAAACGTGGCCAGAGCTGCACATGTGTGGCTCAGATCACATTAACCACTGACAGGCAGGGGTAGATAGGGAGTATTCCAGCCAAGCTTCATGAGGTACATAAAATGGCCTACACCTATAGCAAGGACATTATTCAACTTTAGTCAGAGCTGCAGAGTTTCTTTTTATCAACAGACACCCCTTACCTGCAGAGGCTTCACTTTTGGTGAAGGTGAATTATCCCTTTAACCACCGGCACTTTTACCCCCTTCCTGCCCAGGCCAAATTTCAGCTTTCAGCACTGTCGCACTTTGAATGACAACTGTGCAGTCACGCAACACTGTACCCAAACAAAATTTTTATCATTTTTAAAACAGAGTCTTTAAAAAAAGACTGAAAATTTTGAAGAAAAAAAAAAAAGTTTTAGTTTCTGTTATAAAATTTTGTAAATCATTTTTCTCCTTTACTGATATGCGCTAATGAGGCTGCACTGATAGACAGCACTCATACATGGCACTGACAAACATGGATAGGCAGCATTGATAGGTGGCACTGACGGGCAGCAATTATGGGCACTGACAGGTGGCAACTATGGGGCTACACTGATCATCAGTGCCTTGTGTACATGTTCCCTCTGAGGAATGCCGCTTACCAGCTCTCCTCACGCGCTGTCAGCGCGAGGAGAGGACTGTAGATAACCGGCAATTTCTATTTACATGCAATCAGCTGTGATTGGACACAGCTGATCACATGATAGACCCTATGTCATTGGCTCTTTACTGCGATCGGTTATCCGCTGTGTCCCAGGGCCCTTGGGGGCAAACGTGCAGCTAGAACGTGAGGACGTCATATGACGTCCTCCCAGAACAAGAGAGCCACCGTCCTCCTGTCATTTCCTTATATGGCGGGTGGGAGGTGGTTAAAGATTATTTCCAGGCATGGCTATCCAGCTTGGACCAAAATAACTATGCATGTTCCCTACCTGTGGCATCCCTGTGAAAACTAGTGATTGCTGCTGCCTTCTGGGTCACGTATTAAGAGTCTGCTCGACTAGGTCGCTCACTCAGCACAGGTACCATTTAGAGAACACTATGCATTTTCTCAATGAATGCAAACCTCTCGCCGATTGAACATCCCTGTGACACCTCTCTAGCTTGTTCAATCAGAGATCACTGCATTCATTGAGAAAAATGCAAAGCGTTCTCTGAATGGCACCCAGCTTTAATGTTAATAATATTCTGCGCTTGTGCTGTGTTGTAGCAGAAATAGATCATCACTCAAATACCTCTGCTTTCGTGCCGCAGCTGATAATCCATCATCCGGCTTCTTCGATTTATCCTGATGTTTCTTTAGATTCTTTGCTCGAGCAAGCTCACGCTGGTTTCCACCTGCACAATAACAAAACATATTTACAAACTGCTCAAACATTTCTAAACACTGAATGGATTTCTCTTAAAATCACTTTAAAATGGACAAACAAGTTATTAAAATAAAAAGACAGTCCACAAACATTAAAACATAAAGTTGTCTATAGTTTTAACCACTTTACCCCCACGCCAATTCTGGCATTTCAGAACACCCAATCATTATGTTTTGGGGGTTTTTTTAAGCAGAGGCCCCGGGGAATAAAATGGTGGTTGTTGCAATTTTTTTTTTGTTGCACAATATTTCAGCAGCCATTTTTTAGAACAAATTTCTTGGAAAAAATACACTTTAACCACTTCCCGTCCAAGGTAAACTTATAAATGTCCTTGGACGAGAAGGGCGATATTTCGGTCATCGCTGCAGCAAGCCCTGGCAATTTCCTACAAAATAAAAGTAATCTGAGCAGCTAACAAACCGCTGGATTACGTTTACAGATGGCAGAAGGGTGTCCCACCCCCCTCCTGGCGCCGCCTTTCCTGTGCGATTGGAAAGCCCAGCAAGGACACATCCAGAGGCATCCAGCCCTAGGCACACAGTGAGAGAGCAGATGTTGTTCCTGCCACACACGTATGTAAATGGCGATCACACCACACTAGTGAGGAATTGCATCGAAACATCAGAGTGAGAGCAATAATTTTAGCGCCAGACCTCCTCTGTAGCTCAAATCTGGTAACTTGGAAAGGCTTTTAAAGTGTTGCCAATGGAGATTTTTTTTTCTCTTAGGTACTGTAATTTGGCGCTGTTCCATGGGCGGACGCAATTTTAAAGCATGACATGTTTGGTATCCATTTACTCAACATAACATCTTTATATTCTATCGAACAATTGGGTATTTTATTGTGTTCGTGTAAATTAAAATTAGGTAATAAGGTGGGTGCTTTACTTATTTTTTTTTTTTTGCACTGTTCCTATAATTTTAATCAACCTTATTGCTATCACAAATGATGAACAACATCCCTTGTGATAACAATAAGCATGACAGGTTCTCTTATGGAGGGATATTAGACCCCAGATCTCTCCTCTGCCCTCGGTTTAACCACTTGAAGACCAGGCCTATTCTGACACTTTGTTTACATGCAAAAATCTGTATTTTTCTACAAAATTACTTAGAACCCCCAACATTATATACAAGCTCTAGAGAATAAATTGGGTGGTGTTGCAATTTTTTTTATGTCACATGGTATTTGTGCCGTGGTTTTTCAAACACAATAACAGAAAAAAAAAACCCACAAAATAATACCCAACTGTTTGATAAAATTTAAAGGATGATGTTACGCCGGATAAATAGATACCAAACACGTCACGCTTTAAAATTGTGTACGCCCATGCAACGGTGGTAGGCGATGTAAACTTTATTATCCACGCTCTAAATGCCTTTTCAGGTTACCACTTTACACTGGAGTTACACAGGAGTTCTAGTGCTAGAATTACTGCCCTAGATCCGATTCCTATGCCTTCAGGCCTCAGATCAGCCCCAATTCCTGCTCCTTCAGGCCTCAGATCAGCCCCAATTCCTGCTCCTTCAGGCCTCAGATCAGCCCCAATTCCTGCTCCTTCAGGCCTCAGATAAGCCCCATTTCTTGAACCCCCAGAACTCCGATCAAAAGTCCTGCACCTTCACACCTCAGATCACCACAATTCTTCTGATCAGATCACTAGACCTCTGATCATCTCCAATTCTTCGCAGTGATACCTCATGTGTGCGTTTGCCTTTGTACGTGAGCGAGGGGGAGTTTTAATTTTTTTAAATTTTATATATTTTTTTTTAAATTTATCACTTTTGTTACAAATATCCTCTGTGATAGCAATAGACAGTAACAGGTACTCTTTACTGAGAGATCTGGGGTCTGGTAGACCCCAGGTCTCTCCTCTGCCCTTAAAAGCTTCAGGTCATACCAATATTGGCAGGATCTGATGGTTTCTTCAAACCCCTAAGGGTATGTTTACAGCTGCAAAACCGCATGTGATGAAATGCTCCGCCGCTCCTGTTTTCTTACATAGAGATGATCAGAGCTTTTCCGGTCTCCAATTACCTCTATGGTAAGCTGTCGGAATGTTTGTGTCTTACGGTGGGACAGGAGAGCTCCAGAGAGCAGCGAAAGGCAGGGACATCCCCTCCCACTGCTTGTAAAAGCAATCCAGCAGCTAAATAGCTCTTAGGATTTCTTTTACAAGAAAGCCAACCGCTGGCTGCTCAAAAACAATACTGGGATGATACCTGCAGCTGCAGACATCATCATGGTATAAACACAAAGTCCAGAGACATACCGTGACATCACTGGTCGCATCAGTGGTTAACCGCTTCCTGACCGCCCTATAGCAGAAATACTGCTACAAGGCGGCATGGGTGCGCAAAATCACTTATATATACGCAATTTTTAATTACTGGCCATCAATCACCGGGTCCTGGCTGGTGATTACCCACTGGTGCCGATGCTTACCGAGCATCTCTGACAGGGAGGTGGACTGTTTTGTTTACTAACAGTTCTCCTCCCTGTCGGCTCCGGCACACTGCTCTGGATGGCTGTGCAGAGCACAGCCATCCAGAGCAGTGTGTTTACAGTGAAGCACCAACACACCGCCCCCTAGTAAGTTCTCATGCACACTGGATGTTTTACAGCTGCTTTTTTGGCTTTTGACATTTTTTTCTACAGCCAGTGAACTCCCCAGCATGTTATCCTATGTGTCCATGCACATAGATTGTAATCGTTTTTTGACTGGAAAAAAAACCCCCAGAACTAGTGGGTTTCTAGAGGAGTATTTTAGATGTAAAAACGCTCTAACGCTGAAAAATGCGGTAAATTGCAGCACACCCATGTTTTTGGATGTTTTTCTGACTAAAAAAATATATTTTGTTTTTGGTCAAATAAAACTCTAAAAATTGCAAAAGGTGTGACTTTACACAGCTAATAAATATTTAAATTTTTAGCTTCTTTCTTACACAGCTAAAGTTACCAGCATTATTAAAACGCCCCCTGTGCATGGAGCCTTAAACATTCCCAGCACACAGTTAACCCTTTGATCGCCCCTCATGTTAACCCTTTCCTGCCCAGTGCCATTAGTACAGTGTCAGTGCTTTTTTTTTTTTTTACCACTGATCACTGTATTGGTGTCACTTTATTTTGGTGGTATTTATGCACCACTGGGAATTATATTTTTTTGCTAAATGAAAAAGTCCACAAATTTTGAATAAAAGTGTTTTTCTTATACAATTTTGCAAATAAAAAATATTTCATCATAAATCTTGGCCAAAATTTATTCCGTTATCTTTTTAGTAAAAAAAAAAAAACCAAATTAGTTTATAACCAAAAATTATAATTTTTAAACTTTTTTTTTTACATTTTTTTTTTTACTGTCATACTGTCACCCTAGCAGTACAGTGTCACCATGGTGACACTGTACTACTTGTGGGGGGTGATGAAGATTTTTTTTTTTTTTTTTTTTTTTTTACACACCGATTGCTTTTACACCCATAAAGGCTGTAAAAGCAATCATTTCTCTCTCTGGCTGCATTCTTGCAGCCATTGAGAGCTACTGTGAGAGCTGTGATTGGTCACAGCTTGTCACATGGTACAAGGCTGTTGTGAATAGCCTTGTACCATGTGACCACTGTGATCATTCACAGATTTCACATGTAGTAAGCAATGATGTCAAAGGTGACATCTTGCTTACTACTCTGCATGTGATCACTGATTGGCTAATCAGTGATCACATGATCGGGACCTCTGTGTGAGGTCCCATACAACGATCTGTGTTTCACTGTGTCCGGAGGACACAGTGGGCACCGGATCGCAGTGCTGCGTGTTCCCAGGGAGCGCGCACAAGCAGGGGGCGGGGAGGCCGTTTATAAACGGCCACCCGACCCTGCACTGCCACCGTCCAGCCGTTTATGTACAACGGCTGGACGGAAGGTAGTTAATAGCAAAAAGTCAAAAAATATTGGTTTTTTTTTTTCTCAATTTCCAGTTTTTTTTATAGCGCAAAAAACAAAACACCAAAACCAAACAAAAAAAAAACGCACAGGCGTTCAAATACCACCGAAAGAAAGCTCTATTCGTGGGGGGGAAAAAAAAAAAAAATTAATTACGGTGCAGATTTGCATGACCGCGCAATTGTCAGTAATGCAGCGCCGTAACACATAAAAATGGCCTGGTCAGGAAGGGGGGTAAATCCTCTGGAGGGCAAGTGGTTAATCAGATGCTGAACTACCTGGTAACCCTGGTAACGGCTTGTAAACATCAAACCAAAACAGGAAGTGAGGAGATCCTCTTACATCACAGAGGGGAGCCGGGTGTGGATGGACATTCCTCCCCTCTGAGTAATCACCAGGTGGTGGCGGTACCATGCTGCCCAGGAGAGGTTGGGGGGGGGGGGGGGATGTTGAGCCTGTAGAGGTGACTGAATGGTTGTACTCTTGGCAATCAGGGTGTAGCGGGAACCTAACACAACTATGTAACAAAACTATGTACCAACACCCCCCCTAACAAAAGCCTAAAGGTGTTGGGAGGGGGAGAGGACAGAAAGCAGAACGTCCCCTTTACTTTTAGGGCACATAAACACATTACCCAATTTCTTGGTGAAATAAAGAAAAAGGGATGAGGTTTTAGCCCCGGTGCACATATATGTGGCCCGCGTTTAGCACGGGCACAAGAGCCCATTTAGTTCCCAGTACAGTTGCGTCTTCCAGTGTGGGCAGCGTGCCATCAGAACCAATGGCACCCACGGGTCCGGATTCCTCTGTGCGGGTGGTGCAGCTGCAAGGATTTTCGTGCAGATCCACAGCGGCACCACCCGCACAGATGTGAACCAAGCCTTAATTAAGATTGCAGCAGCCACCATTTTATTCTCCGGGGCTTCTGCTTTCAGGAAACAGATGATGTCCAGGCGGGGGGAGGGGGGCTCGGAGTCATTTTCTAGTATGAACACTGATTGTAACATGTATGTGAGGAGTGTCCCCGGCAGGCAGACATTACCAGTTGCATCGTTTTTCTTTCCTCCTTCCTGTCTCTCTGCACACCTGTATGGAGTTATACGGGACTGATGCTGGTCGGGGCCCCGGGGTGAAGGGAGCTCTACACCTACTGCTATGATGGGACGTATCTGCTGCTCTATCTACGGGGATTAAACACTTAAAAACACTAACGCAGATAAACGGCGATACAAAACCGCTGGAAATCTAACGCGACTTCACGCAGCTAACGCTACCAGCATTGGGCAAACGTCCAGAGTGCATGAGGACTTATTCCTGCACGTGTATCCATCACACTCCATGTTGGGGGAGCCTGTACACCCCGATAATCTCTGTAAAAGAATTTAAAACAAACAAAAAAAGTTTCATTATTCCTAGCTCTGTGCACTACAGAACACCCCCCATAGCACAGGAAGGTGTAGTCCTGATTAACTTCCTGTCCTAGGGTGACAACGCTTCTCCCACATACATAAAGTACAGTAGGTGTTGTCACCCTTGCACCGAATTCCTGCAGGCTCACCTGAGGGGGTGTGGTCTCCATGGCCCTGCCCTATCACACACCGCCGTCCCCCCTCACCTCCATCTGCTCCAGGGACCCCCACACAGCTCTGACGTGGCACCACTGAGGCCGCAGCCTCGGGCCTAGACGACGGCGCCTCTGTCCTCCTCCGCCCGGTGTACCCCCCGCTCTCCCCTCACTCTTCCTCCTCCTCACACACTCACGAGTCATCGCTCAGCTCTCCCGTCACTCGCCCTCCGCTCCGACAACAACTTCCTCCTCCGTGCGGCGGATCGCCGTCTACTGACAGCTAATTGGTCGGTGAATATCACGTGCGCAAGAAACCACCTCCACCTCAGTGTATTTTCTGTAACCACGACCCACAATAGGATCGGGCGGGGTTTGAGTGCCATTACAGCCAATAGAATCTACAGGCCCGCCTCCTTGGGGGTGTGGTTATATTGCGGGTGTTGCGTGCGTAAACCTGGAGGAATTGTGGGACCTGGATGTCATCACGTGGGCTACTAGTGGAATGAGATAACACGCATGCGCGAGTTGTCATACTGATCAATAGCGTCATAAAGATCGATATTCGAAGACACGTGAAAGTTCCAGCTCTCATGTCAGATAATCATCAATAAAATAAATACTATCTACTATATAGTAAATGTTAATTAACTCTCTCTATATATATACAAATACGAACGGTTAATGTAATGTTTGGTTTACAAATCAAATCCAGTACTGCCTGGACCTTGAAGAAGGGGACATACCCCGAAAGCTTGTCCCCAAAATTGTATGTTAGTGCAAATAAAAAAAAGTATCACGTCAGAACTCAATTGTTCCTGTTTGGTTTACAAATCAAAATCCATTGAAAATAAAGGCTCGGTTTACACATTTTTTTTCGCAACACGAACGGATTAATTGGTTTTCAATGCATTTACACATTTTTTTTTAATCATGTCCCTGTACAGTATTCATGCCTTTAAAGTGCACTTTATAAAGAGTTTTAAACAGATTTTTTTTTTTACTTTTTTCTGACCTCCAGAACGGATTAATTTGTTTTCAGTGCATTCCTATGGTAAACTGCATTTCAGTTTATGAATATTTCACAAAAAGTCCCGCAGAACGGATTAAATTCATAAACCGAGGTATTACTGTATATATATATATATAAACTGTGCATCATGCAGTCTTCTATGCAGCCAGAAGGTGGCGCACTAGTCTGCTTTTTGTATATTCAGATTTGCTAGAAGTCCAGGGAGGGCATCATAATTTAAGCTTTCACTTGCATAGTTAGTCTGGCTGAAAAAAGACAAAAGCCCACCAGTTCAACCATACAAAATAAAATAATAACAAAATTATAATCCTATACCCACAGTTGATCCAGAGGAAAGCAAAAAGCCCAGCAAAGCATGATCCAATTTGCTCCTGCAGGGAAAAAATTCCTTCCTGATCCCCCGAGAGGCAATCGGATATTCCCTGGATCAACTTTACCTATAAATGTTAGTATCCAGTTATATTCTGTGTATCTAGGAAAGAATCCAGGACTTTTTTAAAGCAATCCACTGAGCTGGCCAGAACCAACTCTTGAGGGAGTCTATTCCACATTTTCACAGCTCTCACTGTGAAGAAACCTTTCTGTGTTTGGAGATTACATTTCTTTTCCTCCAGACGTAAAGAGTGCCCCCTTGTCCTCTGTGATGACCTCAGGGTGAATAGCTCTACACCGAGTTCACTATATGAACCACTGATGTATTAAAGCAGAACTTCACTTTCTTAATCAACATGGCCTATTTGTAGTCCTTATACTACTGTCATTAGTAAATAGATAGGAAAGTATATCATATTTACTTGTTTTTAACTTTTTTTAGTTACTTCCTGGTTTCCATGCCTAGGCTAATGACGTCATACATCCCAGGAGTTCTCAGGAGGGGAGGAGGTTTTCTCAGCTAAGCACACCCTGCTGCCTGCATTCCTGAGCTAAGGGCAGATGAATTCCTGGGAGTAAATTCCACATGAACCATCTGCTCTTACTCAAGATAGTCCAGAAATGCTGGGGGGGGGATATTTTTCAAACTGATTTCTCAGAAAAATAAAGGATGGAGACATGGATGGAGGAGTTTGTTTTGTATATGAAAAATGAATTATATAGTTAATTAACCACTTCCTTGCCGCCCTATAGCAGAAATACGGCTACAGGGCAGCCCGGGTGTGCAAAATCACATATATATACATGATTTTGCCGTTCTGGGTAGGAGGTGCACGTGCACCCTATTCATGGCCTAGGCTGTCAATCCCAGCCGGAGATTCCCCACCAGCACCCGGCGATCTCCGAGGATTTCCAATGGGGGAGAGAACTGTATGTAAACAATACAGATCTCTCCCCTGTCAGATTCTGCACACTGATTTGTATGTCTCTGCATAGCAGTGTGCTTAAGCAATAAAACAGCACACAGTTAACACTTTGATCACCCCTCATGTTAACTCCTTCCTGCCCAGTGCCATCAGTACAGTGTCAGTGCTTTATTTAGCACTGATCACTGTATTGGTGTCACTGGGGATGTCAGTGGCAGTTAGTCAGAATGCCCCCAGTGTCAGAATGCTCGCCACAGTAGGTCGCTGATCACCGCCATTACTATTAAAAAAAAAAAAACATTCCAGTATATATACCGCCATTTGTAGAAGCTATAACTTTCACGTAAACCAATTAATTTACACGTATTGGGATTTTTTTTTAGCAAAGACATGTCGCAGAATACATTTTGGCCTAAAATTATGCCGAAATTTGATTTTTAAAATTTTTTTTCTGGACATGTTTTATAGCAAAAAGTCAAAAATATTGTTTTTTTCCCAAATTTTCAGTCTTTTTTTGTTTATAGCGCAAATAATGAAAAATGCACAGGTGATCAAATACCACCAAAATAAAGCTCTATTTGTGGGAAAAAAGGACATAAATGTCATTTAGGTGCAGCGTTGCATGACCACGCAATTGTCAGTTACACTAACTCAGCGCTGTATTGCAAAAAATGGCCTGGTCAGGAAGGGGGGTAAATTCTCTGGAGGGTAAGTGGTTAAGTAATAGTTTTTGGTTTGTGGTGCTCAGATTTAGCGTTGTTCCACTTTATCAAATCCAACTTTTTTTAATGAAAAAAAAAATAAGCAAAGGACCTGCAGCTAAATGTATTGCTCATTCAAAAAATAAAAATGACAGCAATAAGCAATACATATTTAGACCAATGTGCTGCAACCCTTTGGGTTTTTTTTTTCTTTATTTTGATGGTCACCAGGGACACCCCTGGCTGCATGCATAGACTGTAATTCCACACCATTGGTGCAGTTCATCTTTGTAGGTATGGTTTTTTTTGTTTTTTTTAAGAATTGCAGAGTTCTTGGTCCTGTGAAGTCACATGTACATTCATTCTGTGTGAGTAGGTGCAAAAATGAATATTAGGCTATTTACTCTCCGGGCCGAATGATGTTCTTCATACAGAATAGTGTGAATCAGAAAAATACCGCATTATGGCAAATAGATGGCGCTGACAATCCTAGGCTCCGTATCCGCCACCCCTCTCTGCCAATCCCTCCACTGGCGTCCGATTGCCCAATGCATAAAATTCAAATTATTACCATTGACGTACAAAGCTGTTCATAACGCTGCCCCAAACTACATCACCGACCTGATATCCATCTACCACCCAAAACGTACTCTCTGCTCCTCACAAGACCTCCTACTCTCTAGTTCCCTGGTCTCCTCCTCCCATGCCCGTCTCCAGGATTTCTCCAGGGCTTCCCCCATCCTCTGGAACTCCCTACCCCAATCCATCAGACTGTCACCTACCCTCCTCAGCTTTAGACGCACCCTGAAAACCCATCTCTTCAGAGAAGCCTACCCCGCCCTCACCTAACTGCTGATCTCCTCCGCTCTCCCCACCACTCCATCCCCCACAGCTATTTCCTCCTGTACCACTCTCCCCTCCCTCCTAGATTGTAAGCTCCAAGGAGCAGGGCCCTCAAACCCCTCGTGTATTATATTGTATTGTTTTGTACTGTCTCGTGTACTGTTCCCCATTATAATGTACAGCACTGAGCAAACCGTTGGCGCTGTATAAATACTGTGTAATAATAATAATAGTAGGAAATAAATACATCTTTACTATGATCCTCTGCTCCATCTAGTGACCATAATGCAGTCTACTCTAACATTTGACCACAAAGTCTGCCTTGGCTGATAATCCTACTTAGGTTGCTCTATAGTTATGTACTTCTTCCTCTTTGGGTGAAAACTGTCCATCTGCTTATGCAGGCCATACATGGGTCAAATTTCGGAAAGATTTTTCGTCCGAAAATCGAAAACGTCATTCGCTCGGTAATCCAATGATGCCATCGATGATTTTGAAAATCGGCCGACCAAGTCATAAAGTTCACCCAATATATCAGGTGAAACTTCTGCTCCTTCCAGGTCACAGCTCATGCACATATTCTTTTCGGAAAAACAATCGTACGATTTGACCATCATTGAGTCAAAAATCGGTTGTTTTTCACAAATTTTTCAACCGAAAAGGGGAGGAACCACGAAAATCGTCCGGTGCCATTGACCCACTAACAGAGCGAAAATCAGCCGAGTATTCTTAGGTCCGATTTTCGGATGAAAAATCGGTCGAATTTCGACCCGTGTATGGCCGACATTAGTTCAGCACATGTCAGCATAACCTTCTTGCTCTCAGACTACACTTGCTCAGCCTTTTTATGTTGTAAATCCATCTATCAGTTTAGCCATTTCTAAAACCCCCACACCAACTGTCTGATGGTTAAAGTGTTACTAAACCCAGAACCCTGCATCCACTATACCTGGTCTCCCACAGTACATACAACATGGAAATGCAATTATTTTTAGTAAATTTAAACTGCTAAATACCTTTTCTTACCAGCAGTATGAGCATTGGCTAAAGCTTGTAGGAGGAGTTTTCATTCCTCTGACTGTCCTATGAGGCTGCATGACCCCTGACCCTCTGTCTGGGCAGTGCTGATTGACCCTGTGCTGATCACATGCACCCTCCTGAAAAAAAGAAAAAACTCTCTCCTAGAGAAAAAAAAACTCCATAGCAATACACACTAAACTGAGCATGTGCAGAGTGTCTTCTATTGCTCTGTACTATCAAGAGATGGATTGGAGACAGTAGAAGAAGGGGAGGATCAGAGAAGGCAGGATCAAGCAGCCTTTTTACACAATGCGGAGAATTAGCCCCTTAGGTTCCACAGTGAGTATAACAAGCTGCTTTACTGCATATACAGACTGATTTTACTGTTGTGGGTTTAGGAACGCTTTACACACCTGAATACCAGCCTGTAGTTCCCCTTCATTACCAGGCTATTTTCAGTTTTCAGTGCTATGATAGTTTGACCGACAATTACTGCATCATGCAACGCTGTACCCAATTATATCACTTTTGTGAGACAGAGCTTTCTTTTGGTGGTATTTAATAACTGCTGAGGTTTTTATTATAAATAGAAGAAAAACTGTTTGCCTTACTCTCTCTTAAAGAATATGTAAACCCAGCATTTCATAATCCTGATATATGCCTGATGTACAGTGTACTTGCATGAAAAAGTCTCCTGTTCTCTTTGTGTGAAATCCCTGGTGTTCCTGCCAGTACCCTATTAAAAACTGACCACACTAGGCTGAGAGCACAGCATGGTCAGTTTTCTGGCTGTGCTGGGAACTCATCCTGCTCTCCACTAATGATCAAACTTTCTGCAAATGCACCCCCATGCACAAACATTCACTGGGAAGATCAGTGTATTTTGGTTCTCCTCCCCCACCTCTCTATGCAGCTGAGAACAGAGGGAATGTTATCACTTATAAAAAAGGGAGAAAAAAGGTGTTTTTCATGTTTTTTTTGTCCTTTCAGTCCCAAATCCAATCACTGTCCAAATCTTGTAGACTTCACCTCCGCTACATCTCCAAGATACACCCGTTCTTAACCTCAGAATCCACTAAGCAACGTATTCACTCCCTGCTTATCTCTCGCCTTGACTATTGTAACGCCCTCCTCATTGGCCGACCTCATCGCAGGCTATCCCCTCTTCAGTCTGTCATGAATGCTGCTGCCAGACTCATCCACCTTACTAACCGTTCCATATCTGCCACCCCTCTCTGCCAATCCCTCCACTGGCTTCCCATCACCCCAACCGATAAAATTCAAAACATTAACAATAACCTATAAAGCCATTTATAACTCTGCCTCAAATTACATCACCGATCTTGTCTCCAAACATCACCCAACCGTACTCTCTGCTCCTTGCAAGGCTCCTACTCTCTAGCTCCCTTGTCTCCTCCTCCCATACTCGTCTCCAGGACTTCTCCAGAGCTTCCCCCATCCTCTGGAACTCTCTACCCCAATTTATCAGACTATCGCCTACTCTGCTCACTTTTAGGCGATCTCTGAAAACCTATCTCTTCAGGGAAGCCTATCCTGCCCTCAGATAATAATGGAATCTTCTATTCCTCCTACCAGTCCAACCCCCACAGTTACTACCTTTTGTACCACCAGCCCCTCCTTTCTAGATTGTAAGCTCCAAGGATCAGGCCCTCCTATCCCTGTTGTATTGAACTGTATCATTGCTGTATTGTCTCCCGTTATATTGTAAAGCGCTGAGCAAACTGTTGGCGCTATATAAATCCTGTATAATAATAATATAATAATATCCATACACAAATGTTTTGCCTTTCATTTCTATTTTAAACTGAACAGGATTTTTACCAGGTGAGGGTTTACATATACTTTGAAATAAAAATAGTAAATAGAATAGAAACAGAATAGTATGTACACCCCCATGATGACCCTTCTTTTGGAAAGCAGACACCCCAAGGTGATCTCCTATTTTGTCACATTTTTTGGAAATGATGAGACATGCCAGTACTGAGGGGGTTAAACACAGAGCAGTGGCGTCCCTAGGTGGGTGCGGGGTGTGCGGGCCGCTCTGGGTGACACCTATCGCACCATCATAGGGGGGTGACACCAAAATGAAAAAATTTAATTTTGACAGAGCAAAAATTATATTTGGGCCAGACCCTCTCCATGTGCTTTGCAAGGCAGTGGCGCCAAATTCTGGATTGATTAGACAAAACAAATATTAAGCGGGATTAAGGAACAGGAAGGAACTGCGCATGTGATCGAATCTAACACCCAGACAACAAATGGCAAAGAACTTAAATGCCCAAGTCATGTGATCATCGGAGCCAATCAGCTTCAGTGAAGAACTTCGACCTCGGACAAGCGTGTGACCAGAATTGAAATTCGTAGGATAGAAGCAAAGAGTTTTTACTAAAAAAGGGCTTATATTGGACAATTCTGTATGGTCTGGCAGACTCTGGTACAGGAGGACTCGGAGGAGATCCATGGAGAAGTCTGGAGGGGTGACACCATAGTTTTACCACACTGGGTGACACCAACCCTATTGACCCTATTGGCGCAGAGTTTGGGAATGGTGCACATTAATGTACAGATCATATACAGAGGAAGGAGTTAAAGGGGTTAATGTACTGGTCGCATACAGTGGCAGGATAGAAGGGGTTAGTGTTCAGATGGGCAGGATATGGGAGGTGAAGGGTTAACATACAGGTCACATGGGGATAATAATGAAGATGGCATGTGTAGGAGAGGAGGGGGGCATGAAAGGGTTAAAATAATTGAATTTGTCACTGCAACCAAATGAATGGATCAGCAGCTTCAGCTGCTGATCTTTTCATTTTGTCCCCATTCATAAGCACTGCTCTCTGCTCCCTGTTGTAAGGGGAAAGGGAGGAAACAGCACTGTAAATAGTACCGTGTGATCACTGAGATTACTAATCACAGCGATCACATGGTACCCAGCCCCTTGGATTGGCTTGCCACAGTGTCTATGGACACAGAGCCAGCTCAGGAGTCAGCACGTATAAGTGCCTCCATAGCCAGTGGCTTGCTACAGGGGTACTCCGCAAGGGGGAGAGGCCAGGAATGCCAGCGGGGAGGACCAAAGAAGAGGATGATCGGGACTGCTCTGTGCAAAACCACTGCACAGAACAGTATAACATGTTGAACTGCCACATTAGCCTACTGCCTGTGACTTGCCTGTTCTGGCATGGTCGATCACATGCCAAATATACAGTATGCTTGTGCGCTAAACAGAATGGAAATGGCAAATCTGCTCATATCAGACACCTAGGTCTACTTATAAAAATAAACATTTAACACAGCCCTCATGAATATGTAAATGTTTTGCCTAATATGTGTATTTTTGTTGATGGTCAGCTCCATCTAGTGGCCATAAATTGCTATTGTCCTGATTAAGGTATTTCAAGAAAATACTGCAATATAGTCACTAGATGGAGCTGATGGTAATAAAGAAAATAAAGATATTAGGGAAAATACAACAATTATTCATGACAGCTATGTGAATGCTTGGGACATTCATGTAGCAATTGTTTAAAATAAATGTTCCCCTTAAATGAGTAAGATTTGAACCTTATGTATAAGGGAGCACTCTTTACGTCTGAAGGAAAAGAAATGTAATCTCCAAATACAGAAAGGTTTCTTCACAGTGAGAGCTGTGAAAATGTGGAATAGACTCCCTCAAGAGTTGGTTCTGGCCAGCTCAGTGGATTGTTTCAAAAAAGTCCTGGATTCTTTCTTGGATACACAGAATATAACTGGATATAACATTTATAGGTAAAGGTAATCCAGGGAATATCCAATTGCCTCTCGGGGGGATCAGGAAGGAATTATTACCCCTGCAGGAGCAATTGGATCATGCTTTGCTGGGTTTTTTGCCTTCCTCTGGATCAACTGTGGGTATAGGATTATAATTTTTTTTTTTTATGGTTGAACTGGATGGACTTTTGTCTTTTTTTCAGCCAGACTAACTATGCCAGAATGGTTTGAGTCTCTGACCTGAAACAAACATGTCATTAGCGAAGTCTGAGAGTCTGAACTCCTTAAGACCCTGGACGCACTTGGTGCGACTTGGCATGCGGTGTGCATGCCATGCGACTTGCAAATCGCATGCCACGTGGCACTCTATTGTCCACAACTACAGCGGTCATATCGGTGCGGTTCTGACTTGGTCAGAGCCGCACTGATTTCTAAAATAGTACATGCACTACTTTTAGTGCGATTTGCATATACATCTGTGTCAGATGTCTTTCAAATCGCACTTAAAATCGGCATGTCCCCCGACTTTGAAATCGCGCAACTTCACTGTAAGTCACACGATTTCAAAGTCGGGCTTGATGTGACCGGGGCGGTACTGCACACTTGTCCAAGCTCAGTGCCTGAATAGAAAGTGATGCCAGACCTCCCCCCACCCTCACCTACTCCCTACTTTTCTTTTGACTCTCCTCGTCAGGAACCTGGTGTAGCGAGTGCTCATATCCGTACGCAATCAGAGGAGCAACAGCATAGGAGTTCAACAAGCCGTGCAAGGACAAAAATGCACATGCATGTGCCACAGCACACACAACACAGCCACAGATCCTGGCACCCAGCAAATATTTGCCTATCCTCATTGTTGGATTGTCTTCAGCTCTGAATTCCTGCATTCTGTACCCCTGAAAACCTGCTGACCTTACTACTGACCTGATGATGTCTGAAGCTTCTCTTCAGGTTCCCCTGTTATGTTTGTTCCATGTTACCAACCCTGTCCTGGACTTGTGACTACGATTCGGCCTGCTGATTTTATATCTCGCTGCCAGCATGCTGCTGACCCCTGCCTGGTTCTGACCTGGATTCTGATCGTGATTCTGTACCTACCTATTTGGTTGTGACAGAATTTGGATTGTGACCTGACTCCACTCTTCTGTTCATCCAGTCTCTAAGTTCAAGTTCTCTACACCAACGTTCCGGGATTTGTGCCCAGGGGTGGACTGACAACTCATGGGGCCCCTGGGCAATAGGGGATCATGGGGCCCCTGTGTCCTTGCCCAGACTCAAAAAAGCCTATGAAAAAAGTACCAGGGGCATCTCATGGGGCCCCCTTCTGACCCCGGGCCCCCGGGCAGTGCCCGAGTTTCCAAATGGTCAGTCCACCTCTGCTTGCGCCCTTCCCCTGCAGTAGCAGTCCCTGTCTCCAACATCAGAAGTGCTTGGATGGAAACTGGGCAAGAGGCCACCTTCAGCATCTTGGGTTCCTCAGTCAGGTACTTGACAAATCCTCTGGAGGGCAAGTGGTTAAAGTGTTATTAAACCCACAACAGTAAAATCAGTCTGTATATGCAGTAAAACATGCTTGTTATACTCACTGTGGAACCTAAGGGGTTAATCCTCCACGTTGTGTAAAAAGGATGTTTGATCCTGACTTCTCTGATCCTCCTCTTCTTCTGCTGTCCCCAATCCATCCTTTGATAGAACAGAGCCTTTGCAAGCTGCATATGCTCAGTTTGGTGTGTATTGCTAGAGTGGGTTTTTTTTTCTTGTGAGAGTGCATGTGATCAGCACAGGGCCAATCAGTGCTGTCCAGACAAAGAGTCAGGGGTCCTGTAGCCTCATAGGATAATCAGGAGAGAATGAAAACTCCTACAAGCTTTAACCAGTGCTCTGCTGGACACTGCTAGAAGTCACAAGACTGCTCTAACTGCTGATGAGAAAAGGTATTTACCAGTTTATATTTATTAATATAATTACACTTCCATATTCTTTGTATTGTGGAAGATGAGATATAGTGAATGCAGGGTCCTGGGTTTAGTAACAGTTTAAAAAGCTTTCGTAAAAGAAAGCTGGTTTTATTCAGGATCAGAAAATAAACAAAAAACGAAGTACCTTCAAAAACTAATCAAGTTAGCAGTAGTAGTCCCCTTGTTTCTAAAGTGTTCCTAAACCCACAACAGCAAAATCAGTCTGTATATGCAGTAAAGCATGCTTGAAATCCTGTGGAGCTTAAGGTGTTATTCCTCTGCATTGTGTAAAAAAGATGTTTGAGCCTGTCTTCTCTGATCCTCCCCTTCTTCTACTTTCCCCAATCCATCTGCTGACAGAGCCTTGGGGCAAGCTGCACATGTTCAGTTTGGTGCAGGGGCGGACTGACCATTTGGAAACTCGGGTCTGTAGGGGGCCCCATGAGATATCCCTGGTACCTTTTTCATAGGCTTTTTTGAGTTTGGGCAAGGACACAGGGGCCCCATGATCCCCTATTGCCGGGGGCCCCATGAGTTGTCAGTCCGCCCCTGGTTTGGTTTGTATTGCTAGAGAGTTTTTTCTTTTTTCAGGAGGGTGCATGTGATCAACGCTGTCCAGACAGAGGGTCAGGAATCCTGCAGTCTCATAGGACAGTGAGAGAAAAATGAAAACTCCTCCTACAAGCTTTAACCAGTGCTCAGCTGAACACTGATTGAAGTCACAAGACTGCTCTAACTGCTGATGAGAAAAGGTATTTATATAAAATATATATATATAATAAAGTGCAATAACCAAATTAATATGGAAAGATAAATAATAATAAAACTGTGCAAATAATATGTTATAATCACTACACTTATGCAACCTAAAGTGGTGATTAGAACTATATACTGCTTATCCTTAGCTTAGATAACATATAATCGTCCCAATCTGTTTATACAGATATATGGAAAGTATATTGCTGTTGAGGTAGACTGTGATGTTACTTTCCTTCCACTAGATGGCCTCCCAGTTCCTTCTGGGTTGTGAGGGCTGGATGGATGGATATAGATATCTCCCCTCCTGTTGTTTGGGGTCTATCTCCTATCTCCTCTTCTTCCCTTTTACTCCTCCGATTTAGGCCAAAAAGAAAGATTCCCACATGGTGCTTTATCCTTTATAAAAGGTTTTAATGCGTCTCCAGAAAAATGCAAACTCACATTCCACAGAGCAATACAGAGCGTTTTTTTAAAATGTGTGCCCTCGCACAAAGACAGTACTCGCCGTTCCGCTGATAGTGGCGTCGTGACGTCAGAGCCCCTCCCCTACGCGTTACGCCACAGGGTCACGTGGCTTCCTCAGGGGGATGTGTGATCCCCCACATCCCCCTGAGGAAGCCACGTGACCCTGTGGCGTAACGCGTAGTTTATGATATATTTTTTATAGCTTAAAGTAGAAAATATTGTTTTTTTTCAAAATTTTCGTATTTTTTTTGATTATAGTGCAAAAAATAAAAAGCGCACAGGTGATCAAATAGCACCAAAAGAAAGCTCTATTTGTGTGAAATAAAGGACGTAAATTTCATTTGGGTGCAGCATTGCATGACCGCGCAATTATCATTTGAATTAGTGCAGCGCTGTATAGCAAAAAAAGGCATAAATTACAGTATCTATCCCATAGTTTGTAGACGCTATAACGTTCACACAAAGCAATCAATATACACTTATTGGGATTTTTTTACCAAAAACATGGAGCAGAATACATTTTGGCCGAAATTTATGACTAACTTTGAGTTTACGTAAATTTCGTTTGGGTACAGCATTGCATGACCGCGCAATTATCATTTGAATTAGTGCAGCGCCAAACAGCAAAAAAAGGCGTGGTCATTAAGGGGGGTAAATCCTCTGGGGCTCAAGTGGTTAATAGCAAAAAGTAAAATATATTGTCTGTCTTCAAAATTTTCAGCCTTTTTTTGTCTATATAACAAATAAAAACCAAATGGTGATAACATACAACCAAAAAAATGTGAAATTATATAAATTCCATTTGGGTACAGTGTTGCGTGACAGCGCAATTACCAGTTAAAGTAGCACAGTCCAGAATAGCAAAAAGTGGCCTGGTCATGAAGGGGGTAAAACCCTCTGGAGCTTAAGTGGATAATCTATTTGGGTACAGTGTTGCGTGACAGCGCAATTACCAGTTAAAGTAGCACAGTCCAGAATAGCAAAAAGTGGCCTGGTCATGAAGGGGGTAAAACCCTCTGGAGCGTAAGTGGATAATCTACCGCAATACAAACAGTGGGGTTTTTTTTTCTGTTTTTGTTTTTTTTTGTTTATTTGTTTTGGGGGTTTTTTTATGTTTTTTTTTTTGTTTTAGTAGAATAGGGGAAGGCTGGTCCTCCTGCCATCTTTATATTGCCTTTGTGTCCTTGTTGCAGACTTTCCTTCACTTCCTTATGAGAAAAAAAAAGAGAAACTAGACCTCTGGTTAGCAGTTAACCCTGGCAGGTGGTTGTAATCCCCCCGTTCTCTCCTAATATAAAGAGAGAATGTTTTTGGGTGAATTTACGCTTTTTATGAATATATGACGATGTGTTCATTGCATTTCCTTTTCTTTGTCCTCTTGTCCCCCCCACCCCCTCAGCTGCAGAGCTCCGATTCCTTGGATACTCTGGAAAGACTTATTGACCTCAATAATGGGGAGGGTCAGATCTTTACCATCGATGGGCCCCTGTGCTTAAAGAATGTCCAGTCCATGTTCGGGTAAGTGAGCTCGCCTGCCCTGCATGGAGTCTGTCTCTAGTTAATTTACTGCCGGATATTGCCGGGCTTGTTAGAGATTAGTTGTCGTGTGAGAGGATTATAGTGTAGAGCTGGCTCTGAGTTTTTAGCATGACAGATTTCTCTTCCTAACTGACGTTTTTTTAGTTAATTCCACGTAAAACAACATTTTTCTCCTACAGGAAACTTATTGATGTGGCGTACACTCCGTTCCATGCTGTGCTGAAGTGTGGGAACCTGTCCTCTGATGTCCAGGTCTTCCCCAGGCCGGAATCTGTTGTCATAGATGAAGAGACCGATCCAATTCCTAAATCTTTAAGTACAGGTAGAGGCATGTCATATGGTGTTTACTGTCTGTATTAACCCCTTGCCTACCAGGCACTTATACCCCCTTCCTTACCAGGCCAATTTGCAGCTTTCAGCGCTGCCGCACTTTGATTGACAATTGCGCGGTCATGCAACATTGTACCCATATGAAATTTTGATCATTTTTTTCTCACAAATAGAGCTTTCTTTTGGTGGTATTTAATCGCCACTGGGCGCTTTACTTTTTGCGCTATAAATAAAAAAAGTGCAAAAAATTTGAAAAAAAAAAATTTTTTCTTTCTTTCTATTATAAAATTTTTCAAACAGGTGTTTTTTCTCCTTCACTGATGTGCGTTGATGAGGCAGCACTGATGGGCACTGATAGGAGGCACTGATGGGCACTGATAGGCAGCACTAAAGGGCACTGATAGGCAGTACTAATGAGGTGGCACGGATAGGCAGCACTGATAGACAGCACTAATGAGGTGTCACGGATAGGCGGCACTAATATGCAGCACTGATAGGCGGCACTGATAGGTGACACTGATGATGGGTACTGATAGACGGCACTGACTGGCATCACTGCTGGGCACTGACTGGCGGCACTGACTGGCACAACCCCTGGGCACTGACTGGTGGCACTGACTGGCAGCACTGCTGGGCTGCACTGGTGGGTGGCACTGGTGGGCAGCACTGGTGGGTGGGCACAGGTGGGTGGCACTTCTGGGCACAGGTAGGTGGCACTTCTGGGCACAGGTGTGTGACACTGCAGAGTGGCACAGGTGGGTGCACTGCTGGACACAGGTGGGTGATCTGCTGGGCACAGGTGGGCGGAGCTAGTGGGCGCACTGCTGGGCACAGGTGGGCGGAACTTGCGGGTGGCACTGAACAAATAATATATTGGATGTGTCGCGCTCCTCAAAGTGAATGTTTACTTAGAAATATGTGATATATATAAAATAAATAAATCTAAATAAATATTACATAAATATTAATACATTGTGATATAATATATATTAAAAACTCCCAGTGCTGTAATTAATTGAATTGTGATTAAAAAAATTTTTTTATTGTACATAAAATTAATTTGTATAACATAAAAAATGTGCAAAGAAACCCTCCTTGCACCGTGATGTATATGTGTGCAAAAATAAATATGTGCAAATTTGCAAATGTTGCCCCAAAACACTAATGTAAGATAAATTTATATATAATGGAGTGTAATAATCAAATTGATATATAAAAAATAAATAACAATAAAAATAAACAGTAAATAATGATGGAAAACTGTGCAAACAATACTTCACTTATTGCAACAAAGGATAGTGGTGTCAGCTGTGTATTACTTATCCTTTGGCTTTAAATGACATGTGATAGTCCCAATTAATTTGTGCAAATATATGGAAAGTATATTATTATTGAGGTAGTCTGTGGTTCTACTTTCCTTCCACTAGATGGCCTCCCAATTCCTTCTGGGTTATGAGGGCTGGATGGATGGATATAGATATCTCCCCTCGTGTTGTCCGGGGTCTATTTCCTATTACCTCTTCCTCCCCTGTATTCCTCCGGTTTAGGCCATAGAAGAAAAAGATATCCACATGGTGTTTTATCCTTTATAAAGGGGTTTAATGCGTTTCCAGACAAATGCGAACTCACATTCCACAAGATAAATACAGAGCGTTTTTGTATAGATGTGTGCCCTCACACAAAGACAGTACTCGCCGTTCCGCTGCTATTGGCGTCGTGACGTCAGAGCCCCTCCCCTACGCGTTGCGCCACAGGGTCACGTGGCTTCCTCAGGGGGATGTAACCTTAAGGAGGAGAGCGCGTTCTGGGGGGACGTCATATGACGTCCACCCAGAACTGGCCGGCCGCAGTGAAGCCGTCATTCGGCTATCTGCGGTCGGCAACTAGTTAAAGCAACAGTGTGTACTTTAAGTGGTTCTAAAGCCTCCCCCCCCCCCCCAAAAAAAAAAAAGTTAGCAGCTACAAATACTGTAATACTGTAAATAATGTCCTTTTATTATAAGGACACTTACCTGTCCAGGGATCCAGCGATATCCTCACCCGAGACTATTCTTCATTCAGCTTTGGGTCCAGGCACCGGCTTCTTAACCATTTCAATACCGGGCACTTTTCCCCCTTCCTGCCCAGGCCAGTTTTCAGGTTTCAGCGCTCTCACATTTTGAATGACAATTGCGCGGTCATACAACATTGTACCCAAACTAAAATTTTATCATTTTGTTCACACAACTAGAGCTTTCTTTTGGTGGTATTTAATCACCTCTGGGGGTTTTATTTTTTGCTAAATTAACAAAAAGACACGAAAATTTTGAAAAAAACCCACGTTTTTCTTTGTTTCTGTTATAAAAGTTTGCAAATAAATAATTGTTCTTCATAAATTTAGGCCGAGATGTATTCTGCTCCATGTCTTTGGTGAAAATAACCCAAATTAGGATGTATTTTTTAGTTTTTAGGAAAGTTATAGAGTTCACAAACTATGGTATAGATCTGAATTTTGATCAATCCTGAAGTACTGACAGCCAATCTAATTTCTTGAGGTCCAAGAATGTCAGAACAGTACAGATATCCCCCAAATGTCAGAACAGTACAGATATCCCCCCAAATGTCAGAACAGTACAGATATCCCCCAAATGACCCCTTTTTGCAGAGTAGACAGTCCCAACGTATTTCATAAGAGGAATGGTGAGTTTTTTGAAGTTGTATTTTTTTTTGTCATAATTTTTTTCGGAAAATTAAAAAATTAAAAAAAATTTCACTTTTTGTTTTTTACATACTGTCACCAGTGCAGTACAGCGTCATCATATAACTGGCATGGCGGTGATCAGGGACACTGACTGGTGACAGTATGAAAAAAAAAATATATTTTTAAAAAAACTTTTTTATTATTATTTTTTTTTTTTTTTAAGATTTTTTTTCAGATTTCACTATGACCAAAGTAGTGCAATGTTACCATAGTAACATTGTACTACTTTGGGAAAGTGATCAGTATTTTTTTTTTTTACACAATTTGCTTATAGCAAAAAATTACTTTGCTATAAGCAAGCATTTACCTGAATGACATCGATTCATTCAGGTTTTTTTTTTGTGCTTAGCTGTGATTTGGCCACAGCTAAGCACATGACACAGCTGGGCTGTGATTGGCCCAGCTTGTGCATGTGATCACTGTGACCATTCACAGCTAGACACACTAGTATACAATGGATGGCATGAATGAAGCCATCCATTGTATACAACTGTCATGTGACCTGCTGTGATTGGTCACAGCAGGTCACTTGGCACCGGCAACAGGGCCGGTACTCAGATCTGTCATCGGCCGACACGGCCGGTGACAGATTGCACGGCTCTGCAGACGCGCAAACTGCACATGCCCGAAAGGACGTCCACCCGGAAAGGTGAGGGTTTTTGCCGGCCGCCATTTGGCCATAGGCCGGGCGGGAAGAGGTTAAAGTGTTACTGAACCCACCACAGTACAATCAGTCTGTATGTGCAGTAAAGCATGCTTGTTATACTCACTGTGGACCCACCGCACCGCATTCCTGTGCAAATCCCATGCGATTTGTGTGCGGTGCGATCGGAGCCGTACGTTTTGTATGGCTCTAATCACATCGCACCAAAAATGTGCAGGACCCCTTTTTTTTTTTTTTTTTGGTCCGCACTAGAATCGGATTGCATTGGTATTCACACCTATGCGATCCAATTCTGCACATCGCACCGCGATTTGTGGACCGCTATTGGGGTGTTGTTGACTTAACATACACACCTGCAGCGGTTCGCATGAACGGGGTGCGATTCTGATGCAGTGCGGAATTCGCACAGAAAACGCTGCAAATTTTGCATTGTATCAGTGTGAACCCGGGCTAAAGGGCGTTAAGATAAAAGGTTCTAGAGCTGCCTGATCACTTTTATGGGGCTTTGAATGTGTCTTGGCCTGCAATTTGACAGCAAGGCTCGGTTCACAATACTACGGGCTGTTTTCTGTACAACAAAACATGGCCGCAGGGTCAGCTCATGGTCTTTTTGACCATGCGGTGTCCCTGTGGTTCTTGCATCCGCACTCGCGCTGCAGGCCTAAAATGCGTGGTGTCTCGTAAGAGTAGCATGGTTTGGCTGTGGGTGGTTGCGGATGTGGGAAGAGATGCGATTCCTGCGACCAGTCTTAAGGAGTAGTGACTCGCAGATGAGGATTTCTCTGCGCTCTCCTCTACTACGTGCAAACTCCCAGTGATAGACTGAGGGCATTGTGCAATATAGTCTGACTGACTCAGAGTGCTGCTCATATCCCTCCCAGCTTAGCAGAAGTTAAAGAATATAATGAGAAATTCAGGTGCTCCCAAAGTAAGTTGAAGCTGATTCCTTGCCATGTCCCTGTCCACCCCCTTCCCGATCAACATGCAATTATATGTTTTTCAGTCAAGTTATTCTGTTTTCACTGGGTCTGACTGCTGTCTCTTGATGGTAGTGGCCAACAGGCTATTGTAAAGGTTGCAGCACTTTGCCTTGGATCTTCTTTTAAAAACATTACATGAAAGAACACATCCCTGGACACCCTTTAGATGTGCATGTTTCTCCTTGAAGACTTGAGGAGTGCAATTTCTTTGAGGAAGACTTTAGCTGTGCCATTTACTGGTTGATATCCTAAGCCAGGATGCCAAGGATGTGCTCTTTTGTTCATATAACACTTGGGAACAAAATGATTGATGGCAGAGAAAGCTAATAGCTGTGAAAGGGGAGGGCGCCGACCATACAAATCAGGAGAGGAATTGAGCAATGATTGAAAGTAGGTTTAAGATAGTTGCTGGGTGAACTCAATTTACAGAAATATTTTTTTTACTCCCAGTATTGCATGAGCCAGAAGGGTGAATTTTCAGCATGTATTTTCAGTTTGTTGGTATTCTTTCTTCAGAACTGGAAATCATTGGCTTTATTGACATTGCGGACATCTCCAGTCCTCCTGTCCTTTCTCGTCACCTGGTCCTACCTATTGCTGTTAATAAAGGTGAGTATTTAATGAGATGTGGCTTAGCTGGGTCAGGTTGGAAGTGTATGTGCTAATTATTTGATGTCTCCATAGAGGGTGATGATATTGGGGCCGGAATCATGGATGACTTAGAAGATGAGAATTCTGCCAGCCAGATAGCAGGAAAAATCCCAAATTTCTGTGTTCTTCTACATGGTAGCCTGAAGGTGGAGGGTATGGTGGCCTTAGTACAGTTGGGGTAAGTGTGTGTGTATATGTGTGTGTATATAAATATATATATATATATATTAATATATATGTGTGTGTGTGTATATGTGTGTGTGTGTATGTGTATATATATATATATATATATGCACAGGTGAAACACGAAAAATTAGAATATCATGCAAAAGTTCATTTATTTCAGTGCAGCAACTTAAAAGGTGAAACTAATATATGAGACTCATTACATGCAAAGCAAGATAGTTCAAGCCGTGATTTGTCATCATTGTGATGATTATGGCTTACAGCTCATGAAAACCCCAAATCCACAATCTCAGAAAATGAGAATATTCCATGCAATCAATAAAACAAGGATTGTACATAGAACAATATTGGACCTCTGAAAAGTAGAAGCATGCATATGTACTCAGTACTTGGTTTGGGCCCCTTTTGCAGCAAATACTGCCTCAATGCGGTGTGGCATGGAAGCTATCAGCCTGTGGCACTGCTGAGGTGTTATGGAAGACCAGGATGCTTCAATAGCGGCCTTCAGCTCTTCTGCATTGTTCGGTCTCATGTCTCTCATCTTTCTCTTGGCAATGCCCCATAGATTCTCTATGGGGTTCAGGTTAGGCGAGTTTGCTTGCCAATCAAGCACAGTAATCCCACGGTCATTGAACCAGGTTTTGGTGCTTTTGGCAGTGTGGGCAGGTGCCAAGTCCTGCTGGAAAATGAAGTCAGCATCCCCATAAAGCTCGTCTGCGGAAGGAAGCATGAAGTGCTCCAAAATCTCCTGGTAGACGGCTGTGTTGACCCTGGACTTAATGAAGCACAGTGGACCAACACCAGCAGATGACATGGCTCCCCAAATCAACACAGACTGTGGAAACTTCACACTGGACTTCAAGCATCTGGCAGTGTGTGCCTCTCCATTCTTCCTCCATACTCGGGGTCCTTGTGCCTCTCCATTCTTCCTCCATACTCGGGGTCCTTGTGCCTCTCCATTCTTCCTCCATATTCGGGGTCCTTGGGCCTCTCCATTCTCCCTCTATACTCGGGGTCCTTGTGCCTCTCCATTCTTCCTCCATACTCGGGGTCCTTGTGCCTCTCCATTCTTCCTCCATACTCGGGGTCCTTGGGCCTCTCCATTCTTCCTCCATACTCGGGGTCCTTGTGCCTCTCCATTCTTCCTCCATACTCTGGGTCCTTGGGCCTCTCCATTCTTCCTTCATACTCGGGGTCCTTGGTTTCCAAATGAGATGCAAAAGTTGCTCTCATCAGAAAAGAGGACTTTGGACCACTGAGCAACAGACCAGGTCTGTTTTTCTTTAGCCCAGGTAAGACGCTTCTGACGTTATTTGTTGTTCAGGAGCGGCTTGACAAGAGGAATGCGACATTTGAAGCCCATGTCCAGGATCCATCTGTGTGTGATGGCTCTTGATGCACTGACTCCAGCCTCAGTCCACTCCTTGTGAAAGTCCCCAACACTTTTGAATGGCCTTTTCCTGACAATCCTCTCCAGGCTGCGGTCATCCCTGCTGCTTGTGCACCTTTTTTTCCCACATTTTTCCCTTCCACATAACTTTCTATTAATGTGCTTTGATACAGCACTTTGGGAACATCCAACTTCTTTTGCAATTACCTTTTGAGGCTTTCCCTCCTTATGGAGGGTGTCAATGATGGTTTTCTGCACAACTGTCAGGTCAGCAGCCTTTCCCATGATTGTGATTCCTACTGAACCAGACTGAGAGACCATTTAAAGGCTCAGGAACCCTTTACAGGTGTTATGGCTTAATGAGCTGATTAGAGTGGGACACTTTGAGCCGAGAATATTGCACCTTTTCACAATATTCTCATTTTCTGAGATTGTGGATTTGGGGTTTTCATGAGCTGTAAGCCATAATCATCACAATGATGACAAATCACGGCTTGAACTATCTTGCTTTGCATGTAATGAGTCTATCTCATATATTAGCTTCACCTTTTAAGTTGCATTACTGAAATAAATGGACTTTTTCACGATATTCAAATTTTTTGAGTTTCACCTGTGTGTGTGTGTGTATATATATATATATATATATTGTGGGGTTAGCTCAGGTGGGGGATCTCCTTCCCTGGGACAAAGGTAGACCGTACAGCAGGCTTTCATCAAAATCTGACTGGTTGTCAGCTTTATTTAAAAGGTTTGCAGAAAATAAACAGAACATGAAAATAAACCCTTGCCATCCAGGCACTAACTAAACAAAAGATGATTCCTCTCTCAGAGGTGAAGGGCTTCTCCCTGTCACCAAAACAAAGTAACAGCAAACCTTTTCTTGCAGGTATAGTCCATACACACAGCTCTCTCAGAATACCTCTCTGAGTCCCAGGCCACGAGCAACTCCTTGCTCCAGCCCTGCCCTTTTTATATCACCTGTGGGTGGACATCAGTGGAGTCCAAACTCTGGTCCGGAACCACCTCTGCCATTGTGGCCCCGAAAACCCGGAGTGGACCCTACCTTACACCTCACCGTATGACCTCATGCGAGGTGACACATATCGTCCATCCAACACTTTGCCGTTCATACTGTCACATAATATATATATTGTAATGGGGTTCGCTCGGCAGCGGGGGGGGGGGGGGGTGACCCCCTGGATGGGTGCACAACACAAAAACACAGGCACAGCACAACAACAGTGGAGGTGAAAAAACAAAAAGGTGCAGTTTATTTACAATATTTACAGGAAAACGCCAGACCAAAAAGAAACATCAAATAAAATCCTGGCCAACTTGACTACTTACTGTACAAACAGCTTCCCTAGCTATCCACTAGGTACAGCCTGATGCTATACCTAGTCGCTGGTAGTTGGAGGCTAGCCACACAGGCTTTTGGCTCCCTGCACACAGATAATATGTTGCTCCCGAGTCAGTTCAGGCACAGATCTGGTTCCAGGTTGGAGCCACTCCCTAAGCAGGCTGGGAAGTTTTATAACAGCCTTAATGAGCCCACTACCTTCAGCTGGGCTCATTACCTCAGTGCCGAAGGACTCAGCACTTCCCCCCCCAGTGGAACAAATCCCCATAGAGTCTGAACCTTGGACAAATGTATCGTCCATCTAGGACGCAACCAGGTGATTTCACCTGCCTACTGTCACTACACACGCACGCGCACACACGCCATAGCATAATGGCCTGTGACCGGTAAAGTGAATAACATTGGTTATCTCATTATGACACCAGAAAGTGGGTGGGATGGATTAGGCAGCAAGTGAACATGTTGTCCCTGAAGTTAATGTGTTTTTGAAAAATGGGCAAGCATAAGGATTTGAGCGACTTTGATAAGGGCTAAATTGTAATGACTAGAGGACTGGGTCAGTGCGACTCCAAAATTGCAGCTCTTGTGTGATGTTCCCAGTCTGCAGGGGTCAGGACCAAACAAAAGTGGTCCAAGGAAGGAAAACCGGTGTCATCGGCGGCCAAGGCTCGTTGATGCACGTGGTGGGGCAAAGACTGCCCTGTGTAGTTTGGTCCAATAGAAGAGCTACTAGAGCTCACACTACTGAAAAAGTTAATGTTGGTTCTGATTGAAAGGTGTCAGAACACACAGAGCATCGCAGATTGTTGTGTATGGGGGCTGTGTAGCCGCAGACCGGTCAGGATGCCCGTGATGACCCGTGTCCACAGCCAAAAGTGCCTACAATGGGCACATGAACCCCAGAACTGGACCACGGAGCAATGGAAGAAGGTGGCCTGGTCTGATGAGTCGTGTTTTTTGTTTTTTTTGTTATATCATGTGGATGGCAAGGTGTGTGTCACTTTCCTGGGGAAGAGATGGCACCAGGATGCAGTATAGGAAGTAGGCAAGCTGGAGAAAGCAGAGTGATGCTTTGTCTAGTGGAGTCCATGTCTCAACAAGTCAGGGCTGCTTTAGCGGCAAAAGGGGGACCTACCCAATAGTAGGTGGCTGGTCATACTGTTTTATGGCTGGTGTGTGTGTTCTATATCTCGAAATAAGTATTCTATAAACTCTTTGATGGTAATAACCTTGTTTTTTTTTTTGTTTTGGTTTTTTTTCTTGCCCCGTTACTTCTGTAGGAATGACTGGTGTGGTATGCTGTACTCCCAAGCTGACAGCAAGAAGAAATCCAATCTAATGATGTCTTTGTTTGAGCATGGACCAGAGCCCTTACCCTGGTTGGGGAAAATCTCGCAGCTTGGGCCTATATCTGGTACAGTGGAACTAATAAGATGTTACATTTCAGTTGCCCACGTTTTAAGAATCAGTCTGTGAGGCTATAGAGCCGTTTTCTTAACCACTTCCAGTCCGGACACTTTCAGCCCCTTCCAGTCCGGACACTTCCCCCCCCTTCCAGTCCGGACACTTTCCCCCCCTTCCAGTCCGGACACTTTCAGCCCCTTCCAGTCCGGACACTTTCAGCCCCTTCCAGTCCGGACACTTTCACCCCCTTCCAGTCCGGACACTTTCCCCCCCCTTCCAGTCCGGACACTTTCCCCCCCCTTCCAGTCCGGACACTTTCCCCCCCCTTCCAGTCCGGACACTTTCCCCCCCTTCCAGTCCGGACACTTTCCCCCCCTTCCAGTCCGGACACTTTCCCCCCCTTCCAGTCCGGACACTTTCCCCCCCTTCCAGTCCGGACACTTTCACCTCCTTCCTGTCCAGGCCAATTTTCAGCTTTCAGAGCTGTTACACTTTGAACGACAATTGCGCAGTCATGCAACACTGTACCCATATGAATTTTTTAGCATTTTCTTTTAAGACAGATAAAGCTTTATGTTGGTGGTATTTATTCACCGCAGGGATTTTTTTTTTTTTGCTATGTAAATGAAAAAGTCCAAAAATTTTGAAAAAAAGTTTTTCTCTTATAAAATTTTGCAAATAAATAATATTTCATCATAAATCTTGGCCAAAATGTATTCCGTTATCTTTTTATTAAAAAAAAACAAATTAGTTTATAACCAAAAATTATAATTTTTAAACTTTTTTTTGTTTACATTTTTATTTTTTTTTATATTATGTTTTTTTTTTTTTTTTTTTACACACTGTCACCCTAGCAGTACAGTGTCACCATGGTGACACTGTACTACTTGTGGGGGGTGATGAAGATTTTTTTTTTTTACATTGATTGCTTTTACACCCATAAAGGCTGTAAAAGCAATCATTTCTCCTTCTCTCTAGCTGCATTCTTGCTGCCATTGAGAACTACAGTGTGAGCTGTGATTGGTCACAACTTGTCACATGGTATAAGGCTGTTGTGAATAGCCTTGTACCATGTGACCTCTGTGATCATTCACAGATTTCACACGTAGTAAGCAACGATGTCAGAAGTGACATCTTGCTTACTACTCTGCATGTGATCACTGATTGGCCAATCAGTGATCACATGATCGGGACCTCGCACAGAGGTCCCGTATGACAATCGGTGTTCCACTGTTTTCAGAGGACACAGCTGGCACCGGATCGTGGTGCTGCACGCTTCCAGGGAGCTCGCACAAGCAGGGAGGCCTTTTATAAACGGCCACCTGACCCTGCACTGCCACCGTCCATCCAGCCGTTTATGTACAACGGCCGGACGGGAGGTGGTTAAGACAGACCACTAAGAATGTATGAAGAAGAGGTGCTGGGACTTTGAATGGCGTTCATACAATGTAGTGAGAAGACAAAAACATGCGGAGAGCTCTCTGGCTCATTTTAGGCAGCTCACAACAGGCAAGTCTACCCTCCAGTGGGTACTCCAGCAGGTTACCTCAAAATAAAACATGCACCAATGGAAGGAGCACCAGACCAAAGGATAAGAGTGTCCACATTCATTCATTTACATATTTAAAAAAAAGCAAATAAACAGCCAACGTGTTTCAGGTGTTAGAAAAAAACGACCCCTTCATCATGGCTTCAGTTAAAAGATCAAGCTTGCTCACACATTTACTGCTGGCCAGTATCTTTCCTGATCCAGCAGTTGGCTTCCTTACACAGATTAACATGGGAAAGCTCCATTTTGAGTCAATTCGAGCTTCTTTTAACTGAAGCCCTGATGAAGGGGGAGTTTTTCTTCTGACCCCCTGAAACGCATTGACTGTTTTTAGTATAATCTATTAAATGACAACTAGAAACTGCCTATGCAGATCACGGGTGCTTGAAGATGGACACAAACTGTGAAGCTTTGACCAAAGTATAAGTGATTTGTAAAGCATTTATTTTCCATTGAAATAATAAACATACTTACCTGCTCTGTGGCCCTGATCCTCCTCTTCTGGGGTCCTTCCCTAGGGTTTTTGGCTCCTTCCCACTGCCGAGTACCCCCCTAGGAAACCGCTTCCTATGGGGACACTTGTACGTGCTTGATCACGAGCCAGGCTGTTTGTGTCTATTCAGACACACTGCCCAGCTTGACCCCGCCTCCACTCTCTGCTTGCAGGGTTTGATTGACAGCAGCAGGAGCCAGTGGCTTCAACTGCTCTCAGCCAAGCCTTTGAGAGCCAAGAGAGACGGCAGAGCTGCTGCTTGCATATGGGTGCAGTGTTGCATGACCGCGCAATTGTCATTCAAAGTGTGATAGCGCTGAAAGCTGAAAATTGGACTGGACAGGAAGGGGGTAAACGTGTCCGGACTGGAAGTGGTTAAAGTAAAAAAAATCTTTTACCTTTTACAACCACTTTAAATAACTCGCCTACTATAGTTTTATGTCATTTTCGTACCTCCCAAAGCCTGACTGGAAAAACTCCCAGGGGTGGCATCATTCTGCTTGCCTTGTTGCTAGGACGTTGCTAAGACACTCTGAACTAATTCAAACCCCTTACACATGTGCTCTCTCCCCTGTCGCAGTAGCTCTAAGCTCAGCGATGCTGCAGTGGAGAAGATAGTGGACCGCACATGTGCAGGGGTTAGAGAGCATGCTCCTGTGATGATTGGGGGGGTGGGGGGAAGCAGGTACGACTGGCAGTGTCTTAGAAACGTCCTAGCAACAAGGCAGGATGGGTTGATGCTGTCCCTGAGAGTTTTTCAGCCAGGCTTTGCAAGTTATGTAAATAGCCCACACCTATATCCAACTATTATTATTATTATACAGGATTTATGGCACCAACAGTTTGCTCAGCACTTTACAATATAACGGGAGACAATACAGCAACAATACAGTTCAATACAAGAGGGATAGGAGGGCCCTGATCCTGGGAGCTTACAATCTAGGAGGGAGGGGCTAGCGGTACTGTGGTAACTGTGGGGGATGGACTGGTAGGAGGAATAAAAGATTCCATTATTGGCTGAGGGCAGGATAGGCTTCCCTGAAGAGAGAGGTTTTCAGAGATCGCCTAAAAGTGAGCAGAGTAGGCGATAGTCTGCTAAATTGGGGTAGAGAGTTCCAGTTCCAGAGGATGGGGGAAGCTCTGGAGAAGTCCTGGAGACAACCATGGAAGGACAAGACCAGGGAACCTAGAGAGCAGGAGGTCGTGCGAGGGGCGCAGAGGACAGTTTGGGTGATATTTGGAGACAGTAACTAACTATAGTTAAAGCTGCAGTTCGATTTCATCTCCAGCACCTTTACTTGCTTAGACAGTTTTTTTGGTAATGGTGAACTATCCCTTTTAACATTCTAGCATACTTGGTTGTTACTGGTCTGGGAGATATTAGGGGGGATTTACTAAAACTGGTGCAGCTGTGCATAGTAACCAATCGGCTTCCAGGTTTTATTGTCAAAGCTTAAAGCGGAGTTCCACTCAACCTATCAATAATTAAAAGTCAGCAGCTTCAAAAACTGTAGCTTCTGACTTAAAAAACAGCCATTTACCTGTACCTCGGTCCCGTGGTGTGTCCCCCGCAGCCCGTTTCACCGGCCGTCCTGTATTCCAGAAGGGCAGCATCTTCAGTGTGGGCACCCTTCATGAATGGTCCTGTAGTCTTCTGGGACCTGTCACGTGTCCCAAAAGACTACAGGGAGGGAGGGAGGACACCTTCTGCTTTCAATTACCTAGGCGATCAGACCGGAAGTGGGAGCTGGTTCCTGTCAAATTTGGGTACCTGCTTCCCCCGCGGGCGCCCGGTGATATCCAATGATCACCGACGGAAGAGGACTGTTTGTTTGCTAACTGTTCTCCTCCCTGTCAGCTCAGGCACACTGCACAGCACAGCCATCCAGAGCAGTGTGATTACAGTGAAACACACATACACACACACACACACACACAGCCCTCTAGTAAAAAAACTCACTGCACACAGTTAACCCTTTGATCGCCCCTCATGTTAACCCCTTCCTGCCCAGTGCCATTAGTACAGTTTCAGTGCTTTTTTTTAGCACTGATCACTGTATTGGTGTCACTGGGGATGTCAGTGACACCAAGTCAGTCCCCCCCCCCCTCCAGTGTCAGATTGACCACTGCAGTCGTGCTATACGTCGCTGATCGCCGCCATTACTAGTAGAAAAAAAAATCTCAGTCTATATATACCGCCTTTTGTAAACGCTATAACTTTCATGTAAACCAATTAATTTACACGTATTGGGATTTTATTTAGCAAAGACACGGAGCAGAATACATTTTGGCCTAAATTTATGACGAAACTTGATATTTGATTTTTAATTTTTTTTTTACTGGACATGTTTATTAGCAAAAAAAAATATTTATTTTTCTCAAAATTGTCGGTTTTTTTTTTTTTTTTATTTTTATAGAGCAAAAAATAAAAAACGCACAGGCGATCAAATACCACCGAAACAAAGCTATATTCGTGGGGGGAAAAAAAGGACGTAAATTTCATTTGGGTTGCATGACTGTGCAATTGTCAGTTAAAGTAACGCAGCGCCGTATCGCATAAAATGGCCTGGTCAGGAAGGGGGGTAAATCCTCTGGAGGGCAACTGGTCAAAGTGTAAAATGTTCATTCGTCATATACTGAGAACACATTTCTTTTTTAGATGCCAAGGAGAATCCATATGGTGAAGAAGACAACAAGAGCCCATTTCCCCTGCAACCCAAGTCAAAGAGAAGCTATGCACAGAATGTAACCGTATGGATTAAACCTGGTGGGCTGCAGGTAACTGCCTTGATGGTATGTTCTTAGTTCAGTACTGCGTCCTGTAGTAATGTAGGGTCCAGCAGAAGGAATCGCTGTGCATGGCAGAGAACCAGGTACCCAAGACTCCGGAAAGTATGTCATGTTCTTGGTTCAGTATTGCATACAGTAGTGATGTAGGGTCCAGCAGAAGGAACCACAGTGCATGGTAATGGACCAGATATCCAGGACACCGGAAAGTATGTCAGGTTTCTAGTTCAGTACTACATACAGTAGTAATGTAGGGTCCAGCAGAAGGAATCGCTGTGTGTGGCGGAGAAGCAGGTATCCAAGACACCAGAAAGTATGTCATGTTCTTGGTTCAGTACTATATACAGTAGTAATGTAGGGTCCAGCAGAAGGAATCACATGCATGGTGGAGAACCAGGTATCCAAGACCCCAGAAAGTATGTCATGTTCCTAGTTCAGTACTGCATACAGTAGTAATGTAGGGTTCAGCAGAAGGAATCGCCGTGCGTGGCGGAAAACCAGGTATCCAAGACTCCGTAAAGTATGTTATGTTCTTGGTTCAGTACTGCATACAGTAGTAATGTAGAGTCCAGCAGAAGGAATCCCTGTGCATGGTGGAGAACCACGTATCTAAGACACTGGAAAGTATGTCATGTTCTCGGTTCAGTACTGCATACAGTAGTAATGTTAGGGTTCAGCAGAAGGAATCGCTGTGCATGGCGGAGAGCCAGGTATCCAAGACCCAGGAAAGTATGTTATGTTTCTAGTTCAGTACTGCATACTGTAGTAATGTAGGGTCCAGCAGAAGGAATCGCCGTGCATGGCGGAGAACCAGGTATCCAAGACACCGCAAAGTATGTCATGTTTCTAGTTTAGTATTGCATACAGTAGAAAATGTAGGGTCCAGCAGATGGAATCGCCGTTCATGGCAAGGAACCAGGTTTCCAAGACAGCTGTAAGTGTGTTGGTGGTGGTGACCGATCAACTCCTTCATGATAGTGAAGATTTAACACACCACCCACATAAGTATGTATTCATCTTCTTTCTTTACAGGGTGGATTTATTGTTGGTTTGAAGAGTTGGGAACAAGGTTGCTTTAAAGCCACAGCCGCCATACTTATTGAGGAAAACACAAAAATAATAGAGGCTGCTACTGCTGACCTCTACCTTAAAATGCTTGTTGTCTGGCTGTCAGCTAACCGCTTGAGTTTAGTATGTTCTAAGACTCTGAAAAGTACACAGAGCAGAGGATCCATACTACACACTACTTCCCCCAGCACCATTCCACCCTCCCTCCTTGGCCACTGCGCCCATCACACTGACAGGTGCTTGGCTGGATCGTTTTATACTGAAGATGGGCTGAGCCCGATGGGGGAACTGAGAAATTGGTTCCCCCATCAGGTCTGCTCCACATTTGACTGACAACATATGGCAGTGGGCAGATCTATAGGTGTTGTTCAGTCCAATAGTGTCTTTCGACTCTGCTCCGTGCTGCGCACCCCTCTGATCTTTTTTTTGTCGCTGGAGCCCTTTCTGTGTGAGATCCGAGCAGATTGTAATATCTCTGGTTTTCATAAACCATCTGGGGAACATAAAATGACCGCGTTTGCGGACGATCTTATCTCTTTCTCTTAACGACCCTCTTATTGCCCAATATTTTGCAGGTGCTTGGGGACTATGGTAGCCTCTGCTACTTCAAAATCAGCCTCATGAAATCCTTGGCCCCGAATATTTCCACCGAGTCCACGGTCCTTAGTCACCTTCGCCCTTCCTTCTCTTTCCGTTGGGCCACGGACTCAATCAGGTACCTGGGCACTAATATTATGCCAGATTCTGCTCTTAAGGAAGACCTTCTTCGATGGCAATCCCTTACGCTGACATGGTTTGGTCGATGTAGTGCACTTAAGATGACAGTGCTGCCCCGTATACTGTACTTATTACAAGCCCTCCCCATCAAGCTTCCCATCAAGCTTTCGGAAGGTCAATGCCCTATTTCGCACTTATATCTGGTCACATGGGGGGGTCACGTTTTGCTTTCCATGTTCTGACCCTGCCTAAGAGGTGGAGGTGGGGGCTGCCGGATATTCGCTCCTAATATAGAGCCGCTCACCTCACTCGCCTGGCTGATTGGCACTGCCATGGTGCTGCCAAACATTGAATGGCCATGGAATTGGAGGACTCTGGGGGCACGCCCCTGTGTTGGCCGTGGCTGCGATGTCCTTTACCTCCCGACCTAGTAGCACGCCCAACTCTTGGTGCCACTCTTGTAGTTACTCGAGAAGCATTCCACAGCACGTCCAACTCTCCAGCGCCTTATTCTCTGGTTACAATTCTGGGAAACCCTGACCTCAGTACAAGAAGACCCTCAATTTGCTTGTCTCACAACTACTGGCTACTCTCACTTAGTGGACTTTCTCAATCCCACTGGGGTCCTTCTTGCCAATGATTTTACTCGACTGTTGGATCCCCCATTGAGTTTCTGGAGAGGTATTCAGCTCCGCTCCTACCTGCTTTCCATTTTGCGTGCTCCTGGTATTTCTTGAAAGTTGAATGCCTTGTGAAGCTCTATGTCACCAGGGAGAACCAATTCACCATAGCCTCTCCATCATCTACTTTTCTCTTATTCCCCCTGGAACCCAATTTTGTTTGTCCTTTCCTATACAATTTTGTTCGTCCTTTCCTGGACAACTCCTTTACCACGTTACAACGGGAAAAGATCTTGCACTTTGCCCATAAGTCTTCTTTGGCCACCAAAGTACAGGAGACCAATTATAAGCTCCTCACACGTTGGTACCGGGTGCCGTCTAAACTTCACCATATTTCGTCATAGCTTCCTGATGTGTGTTGGCGATGTGGTGCCAATGGTGGCACTCTCCTCCATGTCGTTTGGCAGTGCTCAAGGCTTCAGCCCTTTTGGTGAGGGGTGACTGACATTCTCAAACAACTTACCACTGTGGACCTGCGAGTAGTTCTCCAAGGTGAACGAGCTTAGGAACATGGAGGATCTCACGGCCACCCTGTATAATGAGATATTTTGGAACACCTGGCGCCCTTGGCAATATTTTGTGTTTTACAGATGCATACCTGACTGAATATACTCAGTGAATGTCTTGCCTCTGAATTTATTCTCTCTCGAGAAGAGGTAATTAAGGGGGGATATGATCTCCATGTGTAATACATAAGGGGGGATATGATCACCATGTATAATACATAAGGGGGGATATGATCTCCATGTATAATACATAAGGGGGGGATATGATCTCCATGTATAATACATAAGGGGGATATGATCTCCATGTATAATACATAAGGGGGGATATGATCTCCATGTATAATACATAAGGGGGGGATATGATCTCCATGTATAATACATAAGGGGGGATATGATCTCCATGTATAATACATAGGGGGGGGGATATGATCTCCATGTATAATACATAAGGGGGGATGTGATCTCCATGTATAATACATAAGGGGGGGATATGATCACCATGTAAAATACATAAGGGGGGGGATATGATCTCCATGTATAATACATAAGGGGGGATATGATCTCCATGTATAATACATAAGGGGGGGATATGATCTCCATGTATAATACATAAGGGGGGGGATATGATCTCCATGTATAATACATAAGGGGGGATATGATCTCCATGTATAATACATAAGGGGGGGGGGATATGATCTCCATGTATAATACATAAGGGGGGATGTGATCTCCATGTATAATACATAAGGGGGGGATATGATCACCATGTATAATACATAAGGGGGGGGATATGATCTCCATGTATAATACATAAGGGGGGGATATGATCTCCATGTATAATACATAAGGGGGGGGATATGATCTCCATGTATAATACATAAGGGGGGGGGATATGATCTCCATGTATAATACATAAAGGGGGGGATATGATCTCCATGTATAATACATAAGGGGGGGGATATGATCTCCATGTATAATACATAAGGGGGGGTATGATCTCCATGTATAATACATAAGGGGGGATATGATCTCCATGTATAATACATAAGGGGGGGATATGATCTCCATGTATAATACATAAGGGGGGATATGATCTCCATGTATAATACATAAGGGGGATATGATCTCCATGTATAATACATAAGGGGAGGATATGATCTCCATGTATAATACATAAGGGGAGGATATGATCTCCATGTATAATACATAAGGGGGATATGATCTCCATGTATAATACATAAGGGGAGGATATGATCTCCATGTATAATACATAAGGGGGATATGATCTCCATGTATAATACATAAGGGGGGTATGATCTCCATGTATAATACATATGGGGGGGATATGATCTCCATGTATAATACATAAGGGGGGATATTATCTCCATGTATAATACATAAGGGGGGATATGATCTCCATGTATAATACATAAGGGGGGGGGGGGTATGATCTCCATGTATAATACATAAGGGGGGGATATGATCTCCATGTATAATACATAAGGGGAGGATATGATCACCATGTATAATACATAAGGGGGATATGATCTCCATGTATCATACATAAGGGGGGGTATGATCTCTATGTATAATACATAAGGGGGGGACATGATCTCCATGTATAATACATAAGGGGGGATATGATCTCCATGTATAATACATAAGGGGGGATATGATCTCCATGTATAATACATAAGGGGGGATATGATCTCCATGTATAATACATAAGGGGGGATATGATCTCCATGTATAATACATAAGGGGGGATATGATCTCCATGTATAATACATAAGGGGGGATATGATCTCCATGTATAATACATAAGGGGGGGTATGATCTCTATGTATAATACATAAGGGGGGGACATGATCTCCATGTATAATACATAAGGGGGGATATGATCTCCATGTATAATACATAAGGGGGGATATGATCTCCATGTATAATACATAAGGGGGGATATGATCTCCATGTATAAATACATCAGTGGTTATATAGTGAACTCGGTGTAGTTATTCCCCCTGATGTCATCACAGAGGACAAGGGGGCGCTCTTTACACCTGGAGGAAAAGAAATGTAATCTCCAAACACGGAAAGGTTTGAGCTGAGAACATATGGAATAGACTCCCTCAAGAGTTGGTTGTGGCCAGCTCAGTGGATTGCTGTAGGAAATTCCTGGATATAACTGGATATAACATTTATAGGGAAAGTTGATCCAGGGAATATCCGATTGCCTCTCGGGGGATCAGGAAGGAATTTTCCCCCTGCAGGAGCAAATTGGATCGTGCTTTGCTGGGTTTTTTGCCTTCCTCTGGATCAACTGTGGGTGTAGGATTAGAACTTTTTTTTTTTTCTATGGTTGAACTGGATGGACTTTTGTCTTTTTTCAGCCAGACTAACTATGTAACATGGCTTGACCTCTCACTCCAGGAGGGGATGCAACCCCCAAGGCTCTTGTTCTGTTTCTCCTATATCCCATCTCTCCTCTCCCTCTGCTCTCTCCTTTTCATTTAACTCTCTCTGCGCCTTTCTGACTTTGTTTTTCTTTTTTCCTATCTGTCCCAGCCCCTACAGTATCCTACTGTGGGGTCCCCCCTCACTTTTTCCCCCCATTCTATTATGTCTTTTCGATACTGGTAGAGTTTTTTCTCTCTCGGGTTGATATTCTCTCTATGTTCTTTTTCACATCTTTGTAACTATACATTCGATCCGCTCTCTTTGTGCTTTGGCATAATCCTCCTTTTCTTAGGATGTCATTTAAACGATCACCCGATGATTTGTTCTGGTCCTGTTTTGTTGTCATACAGTATATGTGCTGTTTCATTCGCTCTTGATACTTTCTTCTCACATGCAAACTTGATGAACCCCTAAAGATTCTATGTGACTATTTCAGGCTTGGTCTAGATTTTTTTCCTGTATTCTGGTGAATCTTTCTCCTGGTTCTTTTTATTGTATGTTAATTTCACCAATAAATAATTACAAAAAAAAAAAAAAGTATCACTTTAATTACTGCCAGTTTCCTAAACAGAAAACTTGTTAATTCTTTAAGAATTTGTCACTGATAGATTCTTGAAGAGGCGTATGGTAGCATCAATGCATACCGTAGTTCTTAACCATTTCAATACCGGGCAATTTTACACCTTCCTGCCCAGGCCAGTTTTCAGGTTTCAGCGCTCTCACACTTTGAATGACAATTGCGCGGTCATACAACATTGTACCCAAACTAAAATTTTATCATTTTCTTCACACAACTAGAGCTTTCTTTTGGTGGTATTTAATCACCGCCGGGGTTTTTATTTTTTGCTAAATTAACAAAAAAAGACCAAAAATTAAAAAAAAAACACGTTTTTCTTTGTTTCTGTTATAAAAGTTTGCAAATAAATAATTGTTCTTCATAAATTTAGGCCGAGATGTATTCTGCTACATGTCTTTGGTGAAAATAACCCAAATTAGGATGTATTTTTTAGTTTGTAGGAAAGTTATAGAGTTCACAAACTATGGTATAGATCTGAATATTGATCAATCCTGAAGTACCGACGGCCAATCTAATTTCTTGAGGTCCAGGAATTTCAGAACAGTACAGATATCCCCTAAATGACCCATTTTTGCAGAGTAGACAGTCCAACGTACTTCATAAGAAACGTGGCGAGTTTTTTGAAGTTGTATTTTTTTTAGTCATAATTTTTCGGAAAATGAAAAAATGCAAAAAATTATTTTCACTATTTTTTTTTTTTACATACTGTCACCAGTGCAGTACAGCGTCTTCTTATAACTGGCATGGCGGTGATCAGAGACACTGACTGGTGACAGTATGAAAAAAAAAAAATATATATTTTTTTTTATTTATTTATTTTTTATTACATTTTGTTTCTTTTTTTTTAATATTTTTTTTTCATATTTCACTATGTCCAAAGTAGTACAATTTTACCATAGTAACATTGTACTACTTTGGGGCAGTGATCAGTATTTTTTTATTTTTTACACAATTTGCTTATAGCAAAGAATTACTTTGCTATAAGCAAGCATTTACCTGAATGACATCGATTCATTCAGGGTTTTCTTTTTTTTTTCTTTTTTTTTTTTTTTTTTTTGTGCTTAGCTGTGATTTGGCCACAGCTAATCACATGACATGTGCATGTGATTAGCTTTGACCATTCACCGCTAGACAGTAGTATACAATGGATAGCATGAATAAAACCATCCATTGTATACAACTGTCATGTGACCTGCTGTGATTGGTCACAGCAGGTCACATGGTACTGGCAACGGGGGCTGATACTCAGATCTGTCATTGGCCGTGTCTGAGGTACACGGCCAGTGACAGATCGCGCCGCTGCGCGGCTCTGCAAGCGCGAAAAGTACGCATGTGCGGGAGGACGGAACGCTGATGACATTTGCCGGCCGCCATTCGGCCATAGGGTGGGCGACAAATGGTTAAAGGAACTACCACCAGAAAAATGGCGTTAAAGCCGTTTTGAATTGACGCCCTCATATTGTACCGTAGTTGTCAGCATTAAAAATTAGCAGTTCTTGCAGTTGTTAAAATCAGTAGTGTATGGAACCCTCTTGCTTGTTTGCCACATTTTACTTTTTTTTTCTTTTTCTTTTTTGTTAGACTGATGTGCAGAAGATTCTGCGGAATGCCAGGAAACTTCTGGAGAAAACTCAGACGTTCTACAAAGTAAGATAAAGTTCCCAATATCTTTTACTTCTTTATTTATTAAAGCGGAGTTCCACCCAAAAGGGGAAGTCCTGCTTTAAAGATTGGTCCCCCGCTCCCCATTAAAGATTGGTACCTTTGAGGAGCTGGTACCCGAATTTGACAGGTACCCGCTCCCACTTCCACTGCGATCGCCTAGGAGATCGGAAACGGAAATTGTCCTCCCTCCCCGAAGTCTTGTGGGACACGTGACAGGTCCCAGAAGACGACGGGGCCATTCAGGAAGCGCAGCTCTACTCGCGCAGTGGGCACCCGGCTGTGAAGCCGCAAGCTGTCACAGCCGGGTGCCCACACTGAAGATGCCGGCGCCGGGGAGAGAAGACGGCTGGTGAAACCAGCTGTGGTGAGGCCGTCGCCATCTTGAAGTGGTGTGCCCACACTGAAGATGCCGGCGCCTGGAATACACGACGGACGGTTAAAAAACGCTGCGGCGGGGGGCAACGCGGGATCGTGGGACAGGTAAATGGCTGTTTTTTTAAATGTCAGCAGCTATAGTTTTTGTAGCTGCTGACTTTTATTTTTTTACAGATTGAGTGGAACTCTGCTTTAAGATGAAACAATTCTTTGATTAGTAGGATGCTGTGCAAACAAACCTAAAAGAGGAAGTGGAAGCAAAAGAATAATAGAGGTATTATCCCCGGCTCTTCCATCCTGACTTGTGCTCCATCTCTGTAGCCTCTCTGAATCTGTTTTGAGGTTGAGAAGCCAAGCCTGGACATTTTACAGCACCTTCGTTTATTTATAAGGGATCTTTATCTTTTGAGTAACAATTTTTCTTAATTTTTAGTATTTTCCAAAGATGTGTTTAATAAATTAAGCAATAACTTTTGATCATGTCTCAGCTGGCCTGCTCTTCTTCTTCTTTCTTTTTTTTTTTTTTTTTTATGATGTATTGCAGGAAGATGTTCACTGATGCTGTGCCTAGTCAGCTTTCTGTTCATTTTGTACCGGTAGTATACCGAACTATAGCTGATGTTTTGCTGTTGAGCCAGCTTTTTAGGTATGTTACACTATATGCAAAAAGTTCAGTATGTGGACATCACTCCAAATGTGATTCTCGTAGTTTCCCGTGAAGGGTACTAATAATGCTACAGTATTCAGACATTTTAGGCCAGGGTTTCTCAACCAGGGTTCCTCCAGAGGTTGCCAGGGGTTCCTTGAGCAATGAGCAATTTTTGCCTCTCAGGTAAGTTCCCGCTGACACCATTGATATTTTTAGCAATCTGTAAGGGGGTAATTCTTCCCAATGACCACAAGTGTGAGGAGCATTGTTCCCAATGACCACAAGTGTGAGGAGCATTGTTCCCAATGACCACAAGTGTGAGGAGCATTCTTCCCAATGACCACAAGTGTGTGGAGCATTCTTCCCAATGACCACAAGTGTGAGGAGAATTCTTCCCACTGACCACAAGTGTGAGGAGCATTCTTCCCAATGACCACACGTGTGAGGAGCATTCTTCCCAATGACCACAAGTGTGAGGGGCATTCTTCCCAATGACCACAAGTGTGAGGAGCATTCTTCCCACTGACCACAAGTGTGAGGAGCATTCTTCCCACTGTCCACAAGTGTGAGGAGCGTTCTTCCCACTGTCCACAAGTGTGAGGAGCGTTCTTCCCACTGTCCACAAGTGTGAGGAGCATTCTTCCCAATGACCACAAGTGTGAAGAGCATTCTTCCCAATGACCACAAGTGTGAGGAGCATTCTTCCCAATGACCACAAGTGTGAGGAGCATTCTTCCCAATGACCACAAGTGTGAGGAGCATTCTTCCCACTGACCACAAGTGTGAAGAGCATTCTTCCCAATGACCACAAGTGTGAGGAGCATTCTTCCCAATGACCAAGAGTGTGAGGAGCATTCTTCCCAATGACCACAAGTGTGAGGAGCATTCTTCCCACTGACCACAAGTGTGAGGAGCATTCTTCCCACTGACCACAAGTGTGAGGAGCATTCTTTCCACTGACCACAAGTGTGAGGAGCATTCTTCCCAATGACCACAAGTGTGAGGAGCATTCTTCCCACTGACCACAAGTGTGAGGAGCATTCTTCCCACTGACCACAAGTGTGAGGAGCATTCTTCCCACTGTCCACAAGTGTGAGGAGCATTCTTCCCACTGTCCACAAGTGTGAGGAGCATTCTTCCCACTGTCCACAAGTGTGAGGAGCATTCTTCCCAATGACCACAAGTGTGAGGAGCTTTCTTCCCAATGACCACAAGTAAGAGGAGCATTCTTCCCAATGACCACAAGTAAGAGGAGCATTCTTCCCAATGACCACAAGTGTAAGGAGCATTCTTCCCAATGACCACAAGTGTGAGGAGCATTCTTCCCACTGACCACAAGTGTGAGGAGCATTCTTCCCAATGACCACAAGTGTGAGGAGCATTCTTCCCAATGACCAAGAGTGTGAGGAGCATTCTTCCCAATGACCACAAGTGTGAGGAGCATTCTTCCCACTGACCACAAGTGTGAGGAGCATTCTTCCCACTGACCACAAGTGTGAGGAGCATTCTTTCCACTGACCACAAGTGTGAGGAGCATTCTTCCCAATGACCACAAGTGTGAGGAGCATTCTTCCCACTGACCACAAGTGTGAGGAGCATTCTTCCCACTGACCACAAGTGTGAGGAGCATTCTTCCCACTGTCCACAAGTGTGAGGAGCATTCTTCCCACTGTCCACAAGTGTGAGGAGCATTCTTCCCACTGTCCACAAGTGTGAGGAGCATTCTTCCCAATGACCACAAGTGTCAGGAGCATTCTTCCCAATGACCACAAGTAAGAGGAGCATTCTTCCCAATGACCACAAGTAAGAGGAGCATTCTTCCCAATGACCACAAGTGTAAGGAGCATTCTTCCCAATGACCACAAGTGTGAGGAGCATTCTTCCCAATGACCACAAGTGTGAGGAGCATTCTTCCCAATGACCACAAGTAAGAGGAGCATTCTTCCCAATGACCACAAGTGTAAGGAGCATTCTTCCCAATGACCACAAGTGTGAGGAGCATTCTTCCCAATGACCACAAGTGTGAGGAGCATTCTTCCCAATGACCACAAGTGTGAGGAGCATTCTTCCCAATGACCACAAGTGTGAGGAGAATTCTTACCTCTGACTATCACACTAATGCATCATGAATGGTAAATAAAGCCATTTTTAGCAGGGGTTCCCTGAGATCGGAAAGTTAAATCAAGGCTTCCTCTGTGTTAAAAAGGTTCACAGAGGCTGTTTTAGACAATTGTGTGCTACTAACCTTGTGGCAACAGTTTTAGGATGGTCTTTTTTTCTGTTCAGCAAAACTGTGCACAAAGCCAGGTTTATAGACACCATGGAGGTGGGGGGATTTACTAACAATAGAGCATGCAAAATCTGGTATGGCTCTGCATAGAAACTAATGGGCTTCCAGGTTTTAGTCCTCATGCACACCTGATGTTTTTACAGCTGCTGTTTTTGGCTTTTGATGTTTTTTGTTTTTCTTTCTACAGCCAGTAAACCCCCCAGCATGTTATCCCATGTGTCCATACACACATAGACTGGAATCAGCATTTTTTGGCAGGGGTGTTTTTTGGCTGAAAAAAACCCCAGAACTAGTGGGTTTCTAGAGGAGTATTTTAGCTGTAAAAAGCTCTAATGCTAAAAACGCTGAAAAACTCAGGTTTTTCCTGAGCAGCGTTTCAAAACGCCCTCCCCCCAGTGTGTATGGAGCCTTATTGTCGAAGCTTAGTTGAACAAGCTGAAGTTGGAAGCTGATTGGTTACCATGTACGTCTGCACCAGATTCTGAGTGCTCCAGTTTAGTAAATCTTCCCCATGGCTTGATGTGGAGGAACTGCACAGGCACCTTTCTGGTAGAATGCAAATGCAAGCCAAGTCTTCTAATCCAGTATCAATATCTGATGTCACAGGTGCTCTTTCAGGCTAAATGACTAAAACAAATCTGGCGCAATGTCCTCCCAGGATGGTGGCGGCTGTTATAGCAGTGTAGCAGATGAGGGGGGTGGAGCTCTTGGATTTAGCGCCATATAATTGCCAGTGATTTTGAAATGGGACATCCAACAAGCTTATTTAGCTGCGATTGTCTGGACACGACAAACGTTTGGCCATGTATTGCATACTGTATTAGCAGGTTACCCTTGGAACATGTATGTTTTAAAATTCACACATTTTTAAACCCTTCTGCCCAGCCCTGCTATTGCTTTAGTTGGGCTATATCATCCGGGGGGTTGTGATGGTCTGCCCAGTCACACAGGGTCGTGGATAAAGGGGTACCACCTGTCCTCCTGTATGGGCCCCGGGCTAGCAGGGGGGCCCAGGCAGCTGGGTGAATCTGATGTGGGCAGGGAGGGTGATTGGCACAGTGGGGGCAATTACTGGAACAGATTCCATGTATGGCTCTCTGCAGTAGCTGAAATCTGGCTTTTTCTCCTCTCCCTCCCGATGGCATTCAGCTGCTGCAGAGAGAGCTATAGAGGGGATTGGTTCCAGTAATTGACCCGCCACACCCATAAACCTCAGTGTGCACTATATGTTTCTCCCTGCTACCCAGGCCCCATTGTATTCCTCTCCTTCCCACTGGTTTCTGCCAGCACACAACAGGATCCTTTTCGTAATGAAAAAATGCAGTAATGTAACGAGTCATCTGCTGGGGCACCTGCTGAAAAAAAAAAATTGCTAGCAATTAAAAAATAAGAAACAAACGGTATGGATTTTGAGGGGAACCTCCACGGCAAGCAAAATAAAAAAAATAGTGTGGGGATTTCTGAGCGTGCAGGTCAGGAAGGGGGGGGGGGGTGGGTGTTGGGGCTGGGGGCAAGCAAGAAGTCACCCCCCCTTCCCAACATGGGGGGGCAGCTCTGCTCCCCAATTGATGCCACAAGGGGGCGTGGTCACCGGTTGACTTTGCCCCTTAGTTATTTAAGAACTGTCAGGCAGCGGAGCTGTGGGGGAGTCTTTGTCGGGAGCGGAGCCCTTTTTTTTTTTTTTCTGGTTTGTTTGTTAGGAAGTTCCAGTAATTGACCCCCCCACCCCCGCCACACCCATAAGCCTCAGCGTGCACTATATGTTTCCCCCTGCTACCCAGGCCCCGTTGTAAAAATGCAGTAATGTAACGAGTCATCCGCTGGGCACCTGCTGAAGAAAAAAAATTGCTAGCAATTAAAAAATAAGAAAAAAACGGTATGGAGTAGCATTCTCCAAACCCCCCCCCCCCCAAAAAAAAATCCATAGCAAGCCCTTTGGGTCTGGTATGGATTTTGAGGGGAACCTCCACGGCAAGCAAAAAAAAATGGTGTGGGGATTTCTGAGCATGCAGGTCAGGAAGGGGTGGGTGGGTGTTGGGGCTGAGGGCGAACAAGCAGTCACCCCCCCCCCTTCTCAACATGGGGGGGCAGCTCTGCTCCAGTCATTGATACCACTAGGGGGGCGTGGTCACCGGTTGACCTTGCCCCTTAGTTATTTAAGAACTGTCAGGCAGCAGAGCTGTCAGACGGGGAGTCTATGTCGGGAGCGGAGCCCTTTTTTTTTTTTTTTTTTTTTTTGTTGGGAAGGCGGTGGCAGCGGGCATTGTGATTGACGAGGGCTCTAAACCAGGGGATGTTTTTTATATTTTTGTTTTTTTTAATAAAGGACTTGTCAAAAGGGCATGTGGGCTGGTATGGTTTTGGCAGGGAGGGCGTGACAACCTGCTGGCAGCTGATGACTCGTTACATTACCGCATGTTTTCACTAACTCATGCTGTATTTTGGTACACTTTTTTTAGTGAATGCCAACAATTTTTTTTGAAACATACTTGGATGCGGTAAGATACCGCTTTGCGAATTGTCCCCACAGACCTAAAACGTATTCTGCAAGAAGAGAGTTTTCAGCACCGCATCACTTGCATTGCGTTCTTGCTGGAAGAATCTGCAAACATGCTGGCATGAATACATAGAAGAAGCTGGTTTTGTTCCCATAAGAATACATTCAATGTAGAAGATGGGCATACAGGGTGGTGATAGCCTCTTCTGCTGCCTGCTCCTGTACTTCCAATATAGGATGCTACTTTTAATGGCGTTTTGTGTCTTTCTTGTCTCACGTGACATTCTTGCTTGTGATTTTTCTCTCAGGAGTTGAATCGTCTTCGAAAGGCAGCACTTGCCTTCGGGTTCCTGGACCTCTTGAAGGGAGTGTCTGATATGCTGGAGAGGGAATGTACTCTGCTTCCTGACAACGCTCATCCTGATGCCGCCTTCCAGCTCTCACATGCAGCAGCTCAACTCAAACTGGCCAGCACTGGAACCTCTGACCACGCTTCCTATGACAATAACATTGCGCCTCTGCAGACGGACTTCTCTGGCCGTGGCTCTGAAAGAATGTGAAGACCGGATCTATATCCTTGTGGGGCCTCAGCGGAGGACTTCTCCTCCACCTTGGAAAGCCGGTTGGCTTTCTAGCAAGTAAACCACTGCAGACTGCAATTCACTGGTAATGGGCCAGGACTGAGAACCCGTTGGCTCAGGTATAGCTGCCCGAAATGTGGAAGCACAGTAATCTCTATTGATATGTGTACTGTATATAGTAACATCAGGAACCACACAGGTCTGCGGATCCTAGGATTACAAGGCTTGCCTGTTTCCACTTTCCTGTGGCAATATGTGGCCCTAATTTCCATGTTTTGTGACTGATGGGAAAATTTTTTGCAAGAATTGCACTATACCAGTAGCAAGGATGTACAGGTATCTAAACGACTTGTATACAAAGGGTTTCCTAAATGTGTTAAAATCTCTCTTGGACCAGTAAGTGATCATTACTTTTTGCTATAGAAGGCTCATCGCTGAATGTCTGCTAGTGTCAAACATCCTCTTAAGTCCGGAATAAATGTTCTGGCAGGTCTTGAAGGGACACCATTATGGCAAAGGCTGAATTTTTACCATCCATCATTCTGAAAACAGATTAAAGCTTCTAAGGGCAACCTTAAGCTGGTGCTATGTGGGGGTGGGGATATCGGCACATTCTGAAGTTCTTGGATTTTTCCAAGAATCTCCAAGAATCTGATCACTCATCTCTGACCTATGACCTTACCCCCTTGTGGAGGGCTGAGCTGTAATTTGCAAAGTAATAAGCCTTTTGCTCACAGGGGGGATTATTTTTCAAAACGCTCTTCAGTTTTAGTGAGGTTTGTGGACCAGTGGACTTTGTAGGCACATATACATCAATCCTAAATGAAATAAATATGAAGGAGGAGCCTGCACGCTGTGACGTGACGCCGCCGGAACACGGAGGTCCGGCGGCCATCTTTATACACAAGCTGGTTAGTCATCAAGCAGCTTTAACCCCTTTGCGCCGGTGCCTCCCGACCCTTTAAGGGTTTCAGCAGCCGGGGGGCTGGGTTTAGGGTCATGTGACCGCCGTGACACCCCGTCACATGATCAAGAAAGGTCCCGATCGAAAGAGGAGATCGGGACCTTTCCGTGAGTACCGGACATGTGTGCTGGGAGCGTGCAGGGCGCGCGCTCTCAGCACATATGTCTTTTTTTAATAGAACGCAAATGTGCGGCCGCTCGGTGTCTAGGCCCAGACGCTGGGAGGCCGCACATTTACGTTCGGTCGGCGTGAAGAGGTTAAGCTGCATGTATCTCCTGCTAATTTTGGAATGCTTTCTGGAATTTTAACCCTTTAATAAAATCTGGTATTTAATTACTACACTATGGGCAATATCCATTTTTACTCTGTACCGAGCATTTAATTCCCCAGAAACCCTGTTGACCACCCCAGCATCCAGAGGAGGGCAATCCACCACGCTCCAGCTTATCCTATAGGGGACCTATAGGAAAATTTCACCACAAAAACCACGATATTTCGTGAAACATTCGGCAAAACGTTCCACAAAGTAATAGCACACCAATCGGGAACAATCCGCACGTTTTGATATATTACTTGTCTTTGTAGTGTAAAAACTGTGGGAGGAGTTAGCGTGGCAAATTTAGCTATAATAAGAATAAAAATAAGAACTAGAAAAGCTAAAATTTCTGGGGAAATTGTGTGAAGTGTTCTTGCCTCCACCAGTAGTCTACAACTGGAGTGGGCGGACATTTTTAGTGGCAGCAGGGATAGCTGAACATTTTGATATAAGATTTTGTGCAGGTGGGCTCAGGGGCCGACTGACAACTCATGGGGCCCCCGGGCAATAGGGGATCATGGGGCCCCTGTGTCCTTGCCCAAACTCAAAAAAGCCTATGAAAAAGGTACCAGGGGCATCTCATTGGGCCCCCTACTGACCCCCCGGGCAATAGGGGATCATGGGGCCCCTGTGTCCTTGCCCAAACTCAAAAAAGTTTATGAAAAAGGTACCAGGGGCATCTCATGGGGCCCCCTACTGACCTCGGGCCCTCGGGCAGTGCCTGAGTTTCCAAATGGTCAGTCCGCCCCTGGGTGGGCTTCAAAATGAGGGAGTGATGGCAGTTTAGAAATCATGTCCTGGTTTGTCAGCTCCCACTCTAGTTTTGAACATTCCGCCATTCATTCCTATGGGACCAATTTCACCACAAAAACGCTGATATTTCGTGAACCATTCGGCGAAACGTTCCACAAAGTAATAGCACACCAATCGGGAACAATCCTCACGTTTCGGTATGTTACTGTCTATGTAGTGTAAAATCTGTGGGAGGAGTTAGGGTGGTAAATTTGGCTATAATAATAAGAATATATATGTGAGATAACAGGAAGTGGTCGCCATGCAAGAACACTTAACTAGAAAAGGTACAATTTCTGGGGAAATTGTGTGACGTGTTCTTGCATCCAACCCTAACCAAGTGATTGATGAAATGTAAGCAGTGCACATGGCAAGCCTGATAGACTGAGAAATGCATTTCAACTTGTATTTTGCAGCTCACAGTCTAGCCTGGGTCACTCAGCTGCCTGGTGAGTCATCTTTGGTTGCTATGGCAACTCACTGAGTCAGTCACAGGAAGCTGAGAGGGGCTTTTATAAACACACTGCTCCAACTTGCCAAATTCACTGGCGATTGCCACTTTCAAACACTTGTAGTTTTAAAAGTATAAATGCTACTGCAAAGAGCTATATTGTGAGAATCACAAGAACCAGACCTACATTTTGATGCATAGTATGTCTCTGAAATATTAAAAATGAAGGCACAGTCGCAGTTTAGAAATGACCCTTCAAATTTCAGGTAGCTGCGAGTGAAGTTTCAATGAAAGTCAATGGGCAGTGTGAGTTGCAAACAAAAGGTGATATTGTGAAAACTATCAGGACTATAGCTTAGCCGTGGACATTTTTAGTGGCAGCGGGGATTGCCGAACGTTTTGATATAAGATACGTGTAGGTGGGCTTGAAAATGAGGGAGTGATGGCAGTTTACAAATCATGTCCTGATTTTTCAGCTCCCACTCTAGTTTTGAACATTCCGCCATTCATTCCTATGGGACCAATTTCACCACAAAAAACGCGATATTTCGTGAACCATTCAAGTGATAGCGCACCAATCGGGAACAATCCGCACGTTTCCGTATATTACTATGTAGTGTAAAAACTGTGGGAGGAGTTAGCGGGGTAAATTTGTCTATAATAAGAATATATATGTAAGGGGTCTTGCAAAAACACTTAAAAATGAGAGGTACAGGGAACAACCATTACGCTCAACTTCCAAGCCTCAGTGTCACTGAACTTCTCCGGTGACATCCTCACCCTGTCATTGAACTTCATTAGATCAGATCCTCATTGTCAGTATCACTGAACTCCCCAGAGAGATCCTCATGGTAGTAAGCACTCATGGGGGAGTCTCACTCCTGTCAGTAATCACTGAACTTCCCTCAGATAGATCCTCACATCAGTATCAATGAACTTCCCTCAGAGGAATCTACACCTCAGTAGTGTCACTGAGTTGGCCCTAGAGAGAGCCTTCACTTGGTGTCCATTGAGCTTTCCCAACCTCTCCATCTGCTCAGTAAGCTTCGAGTCTTTTTATACCGCCCGAACTACCAAAATATCAACCTATGGAGAGTCAAATTTGAATTTAACATTAAAATCTTTCTTTTGGCTTGTATATTCGCATCCAAATCTTTCTGGCTCTGTAAACCATCTAAAAACACAAATAATTCAGATTTGATCAACCCTGAGGTGGCAAAACCCATTTCCCAGAATCCTTTGCAAAGATATGCAAATGAGCAGGTTCAGCCAGTAACTTTCAAATCATACCTCTGCTGATAACTGTCACCAGTGTGCCTATGAGAGCTCTCAACTGACTTTTCATGCCATAGCTGGACACAGGAGCCGGACCAGGGCAACCGCCTGTAAAATGACAGCTTTCTTAACTACAAAGGTGAGGGGGGGGGGGGGGATTCTGCTTTAACCGTTTCAATACCGGGCAATTTTACACCTTCCTGCCCAGGCCATTTTTCAGGTTTCAGCGCTCTCACACTTTGAATGACAATTGCGCGGTCATACAACCTTGTACCCAAACTAAAATTTTATCATTTTCTTCACACAACTAGAGCTTTCTTTTGGTGGTATTTAATCACCGCTGGGGTTTTTATTTTTTGCTAAATTAACAAAAAAAGACCAAAAATTTTGAAAAAAAAACACATTTTCTTTGTTTCTGTTATAAAAGTTTACAAATAAATAATTGTTCTTCATAAATTTAGGCCGAGATGTATTCTGCTACATGTCTTTGGTGAAAATAACCCAAATTAGGATGTATTATTTAGTTTTTAGGAAAGTTATAGAGTTCACAAACTATGGTATAGATCTGAATATTGATCAATCCTGAAGTACTGACAGCCAATCTAATTTCTTGAGGTCTAAGAATGTCAGAACAGTACAGATATCCCCCAAATGTCAGAACAGTACAGATATCCCCCCAAATGTCAGAACAGTACAGATATCCCCCCAAATGTCAGGACAGTACAGATATCCCCCAATGACCCCTTTTTGCAGAGTAGACAGTCCGACGTACTTCATAAGAGGAATGGCGAGTTTTTTGAAGTTGTATTTTTTTGTCATAATTTTTCGGAAAATGAAAAAATGAAAAAAATTATTTTCACTATTTCTTTTTTTACATACTGTCACCAGTGCAGTACAGCGTCATCATATAACTGGCATGGCGGTGAACAGGGACACTGACTGTTGACAGTATGAAAAAAATATATATATATATATATATATTTTTTTTTTTATTATATTTAATTTTTTATTACATTTTTTTTTATTTTTTTAAAGATTTTTTTTCATATTTCACTATGACCAAAATAGTACACTGTTACCATAGTAACATTGTACTACTTTGGGGAAGTGATCAGTATTTTTTTTTTTTTTTTTTTTTACACAATTTGCTTATAGCAAAGAATTACTTTGCTATAAGCAAGCATTTACCTGAATGAAATCGATTCATTCAGCTTTTTTTTTTTTTTGTGCTTAGCTGTGATTTGGTCACAGCTAATCACATGACATGTGCATGTGATTAGCTGTGACCATTCACAGCTAGGCACTAGTATACAATGGATGGCATGAATGAAGCCATCCATTGTATACAACTGTCATGTGACCTGCTGTGATTGGTCACAGCAGGTCACATGGTACCAGCAATGGGAGCCGGTACTCGGATCTTTCATCGGCCGTGTCCGAGGTACACGGCCGATGACAGGTCGCACTGCTGCGCCGTTCTGCACTAGCGCAAACGGCGCATGTGCGGGAGCACGCCAAATGGCGGGCACCCGGAATGCAGATACACATCTGAAGCCGCCAAATGGCCATTGGCCGGGCGGCTAATGGTTAACCACTTGCCTACCAGGCACTTATACCCCCTTCCTTACCAGGCCAGTTTTCAGCTTTCAGCGCTGCCGCACTTTGATTGACAATTGCGCGGTCATGCAACATTGTACCCATATGAAATTTTGATCATTTTTTTCTCACAAATAGAGCTTTCTTTTGGTGGTATTTAATTGCCACTGGGCGCTTTACTTTTTGCGCTATAAATAAAAAAAGTGCAAAAAATTTTTATTATAAAATTTTTCAAACAGGTATTTTTTCTCCTTCACTGATGTGCGTTGATGAGGCGGCACTGATAGGCGGCACTGATAGGTGACACTGATGATGGGTACTGATAGACGGCACTGACTGGCATCACTGCTGGGCACTGACTGGCAGCACTGACTGGCACAACCCCTGGGCACTGACTGGTGGCACTGCTGGGCGGCACTGGTGGGTGGCACTGGTGGGCAGCACTGGTGGGTGGGCACAGGTGGGTGGGCACAGGTGGGTGGCACTGGTGGGCACAGGTGGGTGGGCACAGGTGGGTGGCACTTCTGGGCACAGGTAGGTGGCACTTCTGGGCACAGGTGTGTGACACTGCAGAGTGGCACAGGTGGGTGCACTGCTGGGCACAGGTGGGTGCACTGCTGGGCACAGGTGGGTGATCTGCTGGGCACAGGTGGGCGGAGCTAGTGGGCGCACTGCTGGGCACAGGTGGGCGGAACTTGCGGGTGGCACTGCTGGGCACCGATCATCAGGGCACTGATCATCAGTGTCCTGATGATCGGTGCCGATCCCCGCTCTGACAACTGCCGGTTCTCGGCAGTACTTTCCTCACGATCTGACAGCGTGAGGAAAGTGCAGCCGAGAACCGGCACTTGCATTTCCCTGTGATCAGCATGTCATTGGACACCGCTGATCACGTGGTAAAAGGCCGCTGGGATCGGCCTTTTACCACATCACGTGATCAGCTGTGTCCGTAGGACACAGCGATCACGGAGATCGCCGGGTGCGCGCCCCCTGGGGCGCGCAGGAGAGCGCGTTCTGGGGGGACATCATATGACGTCCACCCAGAACTGGCCGGCCGCAGTGAAGCCGTCATTCGGCTATCTGCGGTCGGCTACTAGTTAACAAAGCCTTCATTTTTCCTTCATGGAATCCTCCCAGCACTTTGTTATGTGGCAATTTAAGTGTCTGCTGTCATCTCAGGAAGTAGCTGGTGCCGCCTCTCCATATATACAAGTATAGAATCGAAATTCAAGAAACCTCAAGGTGGTAATGTTGTGTTATTAACCCCTCGCCTACAGGACACCTATACCCCCTGCCTGCCTACCGGGCACTTCTACCCCCTTCCTGCCTACCGGGCACTTCTACCCCCTTCCTGCCTACCGGGCACTTCTACCCCCTTCCTGCCTACAGGGCACTTCTACCCCCTTCCTGCCTACCGGGCACTTCTACCCCCTTCCTGCCTACCGGGCACTTCTACCCCCTTCCTGCCTACAGGACACCTATACCCCCTTCCTGCCTACAGGGCACTTCTACCCCCTTCCTGCCTACAGGGCACTTCTACCCCCTTCCTGCCTACAGGGCACTTCTACCCCCTTCCTGCCTACAGGGCACTTCTACCCCCTTCCTGCCTACCGGGCACTTCTACCCCCTTCCTGCCTACCGGGCACTTCTACCCCCTTCCTGCCTACAGGACACCTATACCCCCTTCCTGCCTACAGGGCACTTCTACCCCCTTCCTGCCTACAGGGCACTTCTACCCCCTTCCTGCCTACAGGGCACTTCTACCCCCTTCCTGCCTACAGGACACTTCTACCCCCTTCCTGCCTACCGGGCACTTCTACCCCCTTCCTACCTACCGGGCACTTCTACCCCCTTCCTGCCTACCGGGCACTTGTACCCCCTTCCTGCCTACAGGACACTTCTACCCCCTTCCTGCCTACCGGGCACTTCTACCCCCTTCCTGCCTACCGGGCACTTCTACCCCCTTCCTGCCTACCGGGCACTTCTACCCCCTTCCTGCCTACAGGACACTTCTACCCCCTTCCTACCTACAGGACACTTCTACCCCCTTCCTGCCTACAGGACACTTCTACCCCCTTCCTGCCTACCGGGCACTTCTACCCCCTTCCTGCCTACAGGGCACTTCTACCCCCTTCCTGCCTACAGGACACTTCTACCCCTATCCTGCCTGCAGCGCACTTCTACCCCCTTCCTGCCTACAGGGCACTTCTACCCCCTTCCTGCCTACAGGACACTTATACCCCCTTCCTGCCTACCGGGCACTTCTACCCCCTTCCTGCCTACCGGGCACTTCTACCCCCTTCCTGCCTACCGGGCACTTTTACCCCCTTCCTGCCCAGGCCAATTTCCAGCTTTCAGCGCTGTTTCACTTTGAATGACAATTGCGCAGTCATGCAACACTGTACCCATATGAAATTTTTATCATTTTGTTTTGTGACAAATAGAGCTTTATTTTGGTGGTATTTAATCACCGCTGGGTTTTTTATTTTTTCTTAAACAAACCAAAAACCACTGAAAATTTTGTTATAAAATTTTGTAAATAAGTTATTTTTCTCCTTCAATGATGTGCACTAATGAGGCTGCACTGATGGGCACTGATAGGCTGCACTAGTTGACACTAAAAGGTGGCACTGATGAGGAGGCACTGGTAGGTGGCACTGATGGGTATTGACAGGCATCACTGATGGGCGCTGAAAGGCAGCACTGATACATGGCACTGATAGGCGGCACTGACTGGCGCTGTTAGGCGGCACTGACTGGCACTGTTAGGCGGCACTGACAGGCACTGATGCACACTGATAGGCAGCACTGACTGGCACTGATAGGTGGCACTGACGGGTGACACTGAAAGGCAGCTCAGATGGGCACTGATATGGGGCACTGATGTGGCACTGATGGGCACTGGCGGACACTGACAGGTGGCACTGCTGGGGCTACATTGATCATCAGGGCACACTGATGATCAGTGTACATGTTGTCCCCCCCCCCCCCCCCCCCCGCGGAAAGCCGATTTCTGGCTCTCCTCTCCTCTGTCAGCGTGACAGCTCGAGAGGAGAGAAATGCCGATAACCGACATTTCCCTGTTTACATGTGATCAGCTGTGATTGGACACAGCTGATCACATGACTGAGCCGACATCTTCGGCTCTTTCCGTGATCGGTGATCCGCTGTGTCTGAAGGACACAGCGCACCGCCGATCGCCACGCTGCGCGCTCCCTGAGCCGCGCATGCGCAGTGAGAATGGGAGGACGTCATCCCAGAACGAGAGAACCACCTTGCGCCCGTCATACTACTATATGGCGGGCGGGAGGTGGCTAATATGGGTTTGGATTTTTCCAAATTCGAACCGTTATGCTGGTCATTCACAGTTTGAATTTTGGGAAATTCCTGATTAATGGGTTGAACTTTGGGATAAGCAGACATTTAGATTTATTAAAACTGGAGCACTTACAATCTGGTGCAGCTGAGCATGGCGGCCAATCAGCTTCTGACTTCAGCTTGTTCAGTTAAGCTTTGACAATAAGGCCCCATGTACACGGGGGAATCTGGAAAACACTTCTGAACGATGGAAACTGACTGCTGGAAAACGTAGGTTAAAAAATGTCTGTTAGCTGCGTTTGCATACCGCGTTTATGTGCGTTTGCGTTTAGAAGCGTTTTTTTAACCACTTGCCCTCCTGAGGATTTACCCCTCTTAATGACCACGCCTCTTTTTGCTACTCGGCGCTGCACTAATTCAACTGATAATTGCGCGGTCATGCAATGCTGCACCCAAACAAAATTTACGTCCTTTTTTTTACACAAATAGAGCTTTCTTTCGGTGTAATTTGATCACCTGTGCGCTTTTTATTTTTCACGCTATAAACAAAAAAAGCCAAAAATTTTGAAGAAAAACAATATTTTTTATTTTCAGCTATAAAAAATATATAGTAAACTCAAAGTTGGTTATAAATTTAGGCCAAAATGTATTCTGCTCCATGTTTTTGGTAAAAAAAAATCCCAATAAGTGTATATTGATTGCTTTGTGTGAAGTTATAGCGTCTACAAACTATGGTATAGATACTGCAATTTACGCCATTTTTCTGCTATACAGCACTGCGCTAGTTTAACGGACAATTGCGCGGTCATGCAATATGGTACATAAATGAAATTTACATCCTTTTTTTCCCCACAAATTGAGCTTTCTTTCGGTGGTATTTGATCGCCTGTGCGGTTTTTATTTTTTGCGCTATAAAAAAAAAAGTCTGACAATTTTGAGGAAAAAAAAACAATATTTTGGACTTTTTGCTATAAAACATGTCCAGTAAAAAAAAAATGCAAAAATCAAATTTAGTCATAAATTTCTGCCAAAATGCATTCTGTGACATGTCTTTGCTAAAAAAAAAAAACAATACGTGTAAATTAATTGGTTTACGTGAAAGTTATAGCGTTTACAAATGGCGGGAAAGATACTGGAATTTTTAGGGTTTTTTTTATACTAATAATGGCGGCGATCAGGGACTTATGGCAGCGACCAGCGACTTGTGGCGGGACTGCGGCGGACATTCTGACATTGGGGGGTACTGACTTGGGGTCACTGACATCCCCAAAAACACTAATACAGTGATCAGTGCAAAAAAAATAAAAACTGACACTGTACTAATGGCAATGGGGAGGAAGGGGTTAACTTTATTTTGCAGGGAAGGGTTATAGGAGTGAGGGGAGTGTTTTACTAGGGGGCGGGGCGGGGTGTGTACTGGGCGGGACAAGGCTGATCGAGAAAGAGAAACTATTCTTTCTCGATCAGCTCATCCTCGAGCTGACAGAGAGGTGACAGACAGCACAACTACTGCAGCTGTGCTCTCTGTCACCGTTTACCGCCGATCGCCGGGACATAGCCACTAATGAGCGGCTGTGACCCGGCAACTGACATCTGCGGCGGTGATCCACAGGACAAATAGGGCGGCAGCGCGCCTCGCGCGCGCCCCCTATTTGTTTACAAAACACACATTTTAAAACGTGGTTTTGCCTGTGAGTGCCGCCCTGCCGCCGTATATGTACAGTGGTTGGGCAGCATGCGGTTAAGATAACTTCAGGAGACCTTCCAAAATGCCCAGAATGCACTGAAAAATAGTAAAAAATTAACTATTTCAGACATTTTAGAAGAAATAGAGAGAGCAGAAGCAGAGAGAGCAGTATGTGTTGAGATGACCGGTCTTTTCTGGTTGTCTTCACTATGGATCCCATCATGAGCATAATGCAGCACATTCTACCATTTTTTTCCTTCACGCAAAACCTGGGACTGACTGCGCTGGTGCACCGGGTCCATTTGAATACATGGAAAACACTTTGCATGCATTTCTGATGATGATAAAGGCTCCATACAGCATCTGGATATGGAACAGTTAAAAAAACGCTTCTAAACGCAAACGCGGTTAAATGCGTTTACATACGTTTACAAGCATTTGGCATTTGAAATGCTGATAAAATCTACTCCTGAACGCAAGTTTGGTGCATTAAAAAAAACGACTGTAAACTCAACTGCCTGTAAATGACGATGTGTACATGGACACATAGGAAAACATGAGGGGGAGTTCAGGGGCTGCTGAAAAAAATGCAGAAAAGTTCCTAAACGTGAGTTTATCAGCTGCAGGGTACATGAGCCCTAAAACCTGGAAGCTGATTGGTTACTATGCAGAGCTGCACCAGATTTTGCACTCTCCAGTTTTAGTAAATAGCCCCTTTGTCCACAGGAGCCATGCAATTTGTATTTGAATCTTGGTGTGCGAAGGCATTTGGTGTGCTCAGAGTAGATTTGCATCTTGTATGGGTAGGAATATATTTAAATGAGTTTTTGGTACTTGGAGTTCAGCTTTAGCCCTCCTGCACACTGGATGTGTTTACAGCGGCTGTTTTTGGCATTTGACATTTTTTTCTACAGCCAGTAAACCCCCCGGCGTGTTATCCTATGTGTCCATCCCCGGCGTGTTATCCTATGTGTCCATCCCCGGCATGTTATCCTATGTGTCCATCCCCGGCGTGTTATCCTATGTGTCCATCCCCGGCATGTTATCCTATGTGTCCATCCCCGGCGTGTTATCCTATGTGTCCATCCCCGGCGTGTTCTCCTATGTGTCCATCCCCGGCATGTTCTCCTATGTGTCCATCCCCGGCATGTTCTCCTATGTGTCCATCTCCGGCGTGTTATCCTATGTGTCCATCCCCGGCGTTTTATCGTATGTGTCCATCCCCGGCGTGTTCTCCTATGTGTCCATCCCCGGCGTGTTCTCCTATGTGTCCATCCCCGGCGTGTTCTCCTATGTGTCCATCCCCGGCGTGTTATCCTATGTGTCCATCCCCGGCGTGTTCTCCTATGTGTCCATCCCCGGCATGTTCTCCTATGTGTCCATACACACATAGACTGTAATCAACGTTTTGTTTTGGCTGGAAAAAATACCCAGGACTAGTGGATTTCTAGAGAAGATTTTTAGCTGTAAAAATGCTCTAAATGCTGAAAAATGTGGCAAAACGCGGTAAACTGCCGCAAACTTGTGATATTTTTTTTTTTTAAAAATGCAAATGTGGCAAAACTCCGCTAAATGCTAATGCAAAAATGCTTAAAAAAAGCTGAAAAACACACATTTTTAACGTGACTTTACACCGTTCACATTACCAGCCTTCTGAAAACGTCCCGTGTGCATGAGGACTTCAATTTGTATTTACTGGGCAAAATTCTGACAGATGTGGAATGAAGCCACAGAAACCATATTAAATTTGGAGGACAATACTAAACTAGAAAAGCTACAATTTCTGGGGAAATTGTGTGAAGTGTTCTTACCTCTACCAGTAGTCTGTAATTGGAGTGGGCGGAGTAACTGGGTGGAGTGGGCGGAGTAACTGTTGTGTGGTTGGAGTGGCTGGAGTAACTGTTGTGTGGTTGGAGTGGGCGGAGTAACTGTTGTGTGGTTGGAGTGGGCGGAGTAACTGTTGTGTGGTTGGAGTGGGTGGAGTAACTGTTGTGTGGTTGGAGTGGCTGGAATAACTGTTGTGTGGTTGGAGTGGGCGGAGTAACTGTTGTGTGGTTGGAGTGGGCGGAGTAACTATTGTGTGGTTGGAGTGGCTGGAGTAACTGTTGTGTGGTTGGAGTGGCTGGAGTAACTATTGTGTGGTTGTAGTGGCTGGAGTAACTATTGTGTGGTTGGAGTGGGCGGAGTAACTATTGTGTGGTTGTAGTGGCTGGAGTAACTATTGTGTGGTTGGAGTGGGCGGAGTAACTATTGTGTGGTTGGAGTGGCTGGAGTAACTATTGTGTGGTTGTAGTGGGCGGAGTAACTGTGAAAAGGTTGGACTGTTCAGAGTAACTTTATGGAGTGGGCAGAGTAACTGTGTGGAGTATTTGGAGTGAGTAAAGATAGTGAACATTACACTAACCAATTGATTGATCAAATTTAAAAAGTGCCCATGGCAAGCCTGATAGAGTGAGAAATGTATTTCAACTTTTATTTTTCAGCTCACACTCTCGCTTTTGTCACTCTGCTACCTGATCACACACCTGGATTCCTATGGCAACTCACTCTACAGCAAGGGCAGAGAAGAGCGGTTAAAAACAAACTGCTCCAAATTGCTCACTTCACTGGCGGTTGCCATCTTCAAACGGTTGTAGTTTAAAAAGTATAAATCCTACACCGAAGAGCTTTATATTGTGAGAATCACAAGACCCAGACCTACATTTTGATGTATAGTATGTCTCGGAAATATTAGAAATGACGGCACAGTCGCAGTTTAGAAATTGCCCTTCAAATTTGAGGTGGCTAGAGTAGAGTTTCAATGAATGTCAATGGTCGGCGTGAGCTGCAAACAAATGGTCATATTGTGAAAACTATCAGGACTATGGCTTAGCCGTTTAGTGGCAGCAGCGATAGCTGAACGTTTTGATATACGATTTGTGTAGGTGGGCTTGAAAATGAGGGAGTGATGGCAGTTTAGAAATCATGTCCTGATTTTTCAGCTCCCACTCTAGTTTTGAACATTCCGCCATTCATTCCTATGGGAAAAGTTCACCACAAAAATGGCGATATTTCGTGAACCGTTTGGTGAAACGTTCCACAAAGTAATAGCGCACCAATCGGGAACAATCCGCACGTTTCAGTATATTACTGTCTATGTAGTGTAAAAACTGTGGGAGGAGTTAGGGGGGTCAATTTAGCTATAATAAGAATAAGAATATATATGTGAGATAACAATAAGTGTTTTGCAAGAATGAAGATCATTGTAACAGCAAACTTTTCAACTGTCATGAATCGGTTACATACATGACTGCTGTGATCGGTGATTGGCTACAGCTAATCATATGGTACAAAGTGCTGTGATTGGCCCTGGCACCATGTGACAGCTGTGGGCCATTCACAGTCTAGGAACCACAGATGTTATGAATGAATTCATTCAGAACAGCTCTGTTGACACTGATTTTGCGATTGCATATCGATCACATGATCAGCAGGCGCCGAGTGCCAGGATCCGCGATTTGCTGTGTCCAGTGGATACAGCGGGGGGGGGGGGGGGGATGTGCTGTGCACCCCTATACCAGAATAGACCAAATTAGTTTGGCTTCTATATGTACTACAGCTGGTTGGCAAGTGCTTGTAGGAGTCAAAGATAATGATGGACCCTAGAAGAGGAGGTTCGGGGCTGCTCTGTGTGCAACCATTACACAGAACTGGTAAGTAAAAAAAAAAATGGTTTAAAATCACTTTAAAACCATTAAAGTGTTACTATACCCACAGCAGGACAATCAGTCTGTAGATGCAGTAAAGCATGCTTGTTATACTCACTGTGGAACCTAAGGGGTTAATCCTCAGCATTGTGTAAAAAGGCTGTTTGATCCTGTCTTCTCTGATCCTACACTGTCCCTAATCCATCTTCTGACAGCACAGAACTTTGGGGGAAAGGTGCACATGCTCAGTTTGGTGTGTATTGCTTGAGTTTTTTTTTTTTTTGGGGAGATTGCATGTGGTCAGCACAGGGCCAATCAGCACTGTCCAGACAAGAGGGTCAGGAGTTATGCAGCCTCATAGGACAATCAGGAGAATGAAAACTCCTACAAGCTTTAACCAGTGCTCTGCTGGACACTGATAGAAGTCACAAGACTGCTATATACTGCTGGTGAGAAGAGGTATTTAGCAGTTTATATTTACTAAAATAATTGCATTTCCATGTTGTGTGTACTGTGGGAGACCAGATATAGTGAATGCAGAGTCCGGGGAGAGCGGATATAGTGAATGCGGGGTTCGGGGAGAGCGGATACAGTGAATGCGGGGTTCGGGGAGAGCGGATACAGTGAATGCGGGGTTCGGGGAGAGCGGATACAGTGAATGCAGGGTCCGGGTAGAGCGGATACAGTGAATGCGGGGTCTGGGGAGAGCGGATACAGTGAATGCGGGGTTCGGGGAGACCGGATATAGTGAATGCAGGGTCCGGGGAGAGCAGATATAGTGAATGCGGGGCCCTGAGAGAGCGGATATAGTGAATGCGGGGTCCGGGGAGAGCGGATATAGTGAATGCAGGGTCCGGGGAGAGAGCGGATATAGTGAATGCAGTGTCCGGGGAGAGCGGATACAGTGAATGCGGGGTCTGGGGAGAGCGGATATAGTGAATGCAGGGTCCGGGGAGAGCGGATACAGTGAATGCAGTGTCCGGGGAGAGCGGATACAGTGAATGTAGGGTCTGGGGAGAGCGGATACAGTGAATGCGGGGTTCGGGGAGAGCGGATACAGTGAATGCGGGGTTTGGGGAGAGCGGATACAGTGAATGCGGGGTCCGGGGAGAGCGGATACAGTGAATGCGGGGTCCGGGGAGAGCGGATATAGTGAATGCGGGGTCCGGTGAGCGGATACAGTGAATGCAGTGTCCGGGGAGAGCGGATATAGTGAATGCGGGGTCCGGGGAGAGCGGATATAGTGATTGCGGGGTCCGGTGAGAGCGGATATAGTGAATGCAGGGTCCGGGGAGAGCGGATACAGTGAATGCAGTGTCCGGGGAGAGCGGATACAGTGAATGCGGGGTCTGGGGAGAGCGGATACAGTGAATGCGGGGTTCGGGGAGAGCGGATACAGTGAATGCGGGGTTTGGGGAGAGCGGATACAGTGAATGCGGGGTCCGGGGAGAGCGGATACAGTGAATGCGGGGTCCGGGGAGAGCGGATATAGTGAATGCGGGGTCCGGTGAGCGGATACAGTGAATGCGGGGTCCGGGGAGAGCGGATATAGTGAATGCGGGGTCCGGGGAGAGCGGATATAGTGATTGCGGGGTCCGGGGAAAGCGGATATAGTGAATGCGGGGTCCGGGGAGAGCGGATATAGTGAATGCGGGGTCCGGTGAGCGGATACAGTGAATGCGGGGTCCGGGGCGAGCGGATATAGTGAATGCGGGGTCCGAGGAGAGCGGATATAGTGATTGCGGGGTCCGGGGAGAGCGGATATAGTGAATGCGGGGTCCGGGGAGAGCGGATATAGTGAATGCGGGGTCCGGTGAGCGGATACAGTGAATGCAGGGTCCGGGGAGAGCGGATATAGTGAATGCGGGGTCCGGGGAAAGCGGATATAGTGAATGCGGGGTCCGGGGAGAGCGGATATAGTGAATGCGGGGTCCGGTGAGCGGATACAGTGAATGCGGGGTCCGGGGCGAGCGGATATAGTGAATGCGGGGTCCGAGGAGAGCGGATATAGTGATTGCGGGGTCCGGGGAGAGCGGATATAGTGAATGCGGGGTCCGGGGAGAGCGGATATAGTGAATGCGGGGTCCGGTGAGCGGATACAGTGAATGCAGGGTCCGGGGAGAGCGGATATAGTGAATGCGGGGTCCGGGGAGAGCGCATATAGTGAATGCCGGGTCCGGGGTTTAGTAACCCTTTACCACTCCTCAAACGTCTAGGCAAATGATACTACGGACAGCCCACAGTGCCGTTCACGTTCGCTAAACAAAGCGTTAGCATTGCTTCAAACGTGAAGCCTGATGTTGAGTCTGGAGGAGTTCGAAGTCTTTCAATGCCTCCCATTCAAGCCTGTGGTAACGCTCCACAAACACGCTGACAGGCCTCTGCGGTGCATTAACGTTACGTTGTATTATAGGCATTTGTGGTGCGGTTTTAACGTGCCTCAAACGCACCAATAACGCACATAGGGTGTTTAGGGTATCATTTTTAACGAGTGTTACATGTGAGTCAAATACACCTATTACCGCTATATGTGCATTTGTTAAGCGGTAGCATTTTGAGTCAAGTGTGAACAGGCCCTTAGGGCTAATTCTGACTCGTGCATTATAGTAATGAGCCCATTCTATGGTCAACACCATTTATTGGAAGGCTTTGGTCACACAGAAGGCTGGACTCCGCTAGCAATCGGCATATTATTGCGGCCGGGATTCACAGAAGTTTGGGTTCAGCCACCGGCAGCCAGTACAAGTCAATGACAGGCTGACAGATGCTGCGGCTGTAAGTGTGTCACTGCACATCGAGTACAGAGGGGTGGCGGTGGACGCGGTATACTTGGACAGAGGGGTGGCGGTGGACGCGGTATACTTGGACAGGGGGGTGGCGGTAAACGTGGTATACTTGGACAGAGGGGTGGCGGTGGACCTGGTATACTTGGACAGGGGGGTGGCGGTGGACGTGGTATACTGGGACAGAGGGGTGGCGGTGCACGTGGTATACTGGGACAGAGGGGTGGCGGTGCACGTGGTATACTGGGACAGAGGGGTGGCGGTGCACGTGGTATACTTGGACAGAGGGGTGGCGGTGGACGCGGTATACGTGGACAGAGGGGTGGCGGTGCACGTGGTATACTTGGGCAGAGGGGTGGCGGTGCACGTGGTATACTTGGACAGAGGGGTGGCGGTGGACCTGGTATACTGGGACAGAGGGGTGGCGGTGGACGTGGTATACTGGGACAGAGGGGTGGCGGTGCACGTGGTATACTTGGACAGAGAGGTGGCGGTGGACGCGGTATACTTGGACAGAGGGGTGGCGGTGGACGCGGTATACTTGAACAGAGGGGTGGCAGTGGAGTACTTGGAAAGAGGGGTGGTGGTGGACGTGGTATACTTGGACAGAGGGGTGGCGGTGGACGTGGTATACTTGGACAGAGGGGTGGCATTGGACGTGGTATACTTGGACAGAGGGGTGGCATTGGACGTGGTATACTTGGACAGAGGGGTGGTGGTGGACGTGGTATACTTGGACAGAGGGGTGGTGGTCGACGTGGTATACTTGGATTTTGCAAAAGCGTTTGGCACAGTTCCCCACACACAGCTAATGTGTAAGGTAAAGTCTACAGGCTGGAAAAATCTGAATGTAAATGAATAGAAAACTGACTAAAAGTTCGTATTCAGAGAGTAGTGGGTAATGATTCATACTCTGAATGGTCTAGGGGTGTCAGTGGTGTACCCCAAGGTTCAGTGTTGGGACTCTTACTTTTTAATATATTTATAAACAATATCGGGTCTGAGATTATAAATCCCATTTCAGTCTTTGCAGATGACACCAAGCTGTGCCGTGGAATAACGTCCTTACAGGATGTCTCCAATTTACAAGCCGACCTCAATGCTCTGTGTAATTGGGGGACTATGGGGCCAATGAGGTTTAATGTTGATAAATGTAAGGTTCTGCACTGGGGGGCTAAGAATAGGCATGCCTCATACATATTGGGGGGGGGGTACAACTGGGGGAATCAATGGAGAAGGATCTGGGGGGGGGTCAATGGTGGAGAAGGATCTGGAAGTTCTGGTAGACCACAAGCTTAATAATGGCATGCAATGCCAAGCTGCGGGATCTAAAGCGAGCAAAATCCTCTCTTGTATTAGGAGAGGTATAGACTCCAGAGAGAGAGCTATCATTCCCCCCCCCCCCGGGTACAAATGATTAGTAAGACCTCATCTGGAATATAAAGTTCAGTTTTGAGCACCAATTCAATTCACAAAAAGAACATTGGGGAACTGGAGAAAGTACAGAGAAGGGCAACCAAACTGATAAGAGGCATGGAGGAGCTCAGCTATGAGGAAAGAATATAACTGGATATAACATTTATAGGTCAGGTTGATCCAGGGAATATCCGATTGCCTCTCGGGGAATCAAAAAATTATTTTTTTCCCTGCAGGAGCAAGCTTTGCTGTTTTTTTTTGTCTGCCTCTGGATCAGCTGTGGGTATAGGATTATAACTTTTTTTTTCTTTCTCTGGTTGAACTGGATGGACTTTTGTCTTTTTTCAGCCAGACTAACTATGTAGTTACAGGTGATTTTTTATCTATTTTTTTTTTTTAATTTACTACAGGCACCTATATAGCGCTGTCAATTAACGCAGTGCTACACACACATCAGCATCCTCTTACATCAGGGTCCTCATCAGAGACTTACCTTACATCAGGGTCCTCATCAGAGACTTACCTTACATCAGGGTCCCCATGAGAGACCCGCCCTTACATCAGGGTTCCCATCAGCATCCCCTTACATCAGAGTCCCCCCTTAGGGTCGCTGGTTCAAATCCTGACCATGGCACCACCTGCCTGGAGTTTGCATGTTCTCCCTGTGCCTGCGTGGGTTTCCTCCGGGTACTCCAGTTTCCTCCCACACGCCAAAGACATGCTGGTAGGTGAATTGGCTCCTGTCTAAATTGGCCCCAGTATGTGTATGTATGAATGTGAGTTAGGGACCTTAGATTGTACACCCCTTGAGGGTTAGGGACTGATGTGAATGTACAATATATATGTAAAGCGCGGCGTAAATTGACGGCGATATATAAGTACCTGAAATAAATAAAATGATTTTCTTTTAGTTAGGGGGAAAGTGACAGCTAATTCTCTGAGCTATAGTGACAAAAAAAAAAAAAAAAGCGGTAAATACATTTAAAAATCAGCACCATAATAAATTAAAAAAAAAGGCCTGGGTTCCTCCCTCCCATCTATACCAAGCCCCTCGGGTCTGGTATGGATTTTGGGGGGGACCGCCACACCATTTTTTTTTTAGGCATGAGAGTTCCCCTCAAAATCCACACGAGACCCGAAGGGCTTGGTATAGATGGGAGGAGGGACCTCACGCCGTTTTTTTTAATTATTATAATTGCCGGCAATTCATTTACATTTAGCTGTCAGTGGGGAACCCCGCTGACAGCTGAAACATTAACACGGTTGTCACTTGTAAAATACAGCATTACTTAATAAAATAACTCATGCGGTATTTTAGTAGCTTTTTTTTCTGACCTCTGGAACGGATTAATTGGTTTTCAATGCATTCCTATGGGAAACGGCATTTCGGTTTACGAATTGTTTGCTATAAGAAAAGTCCTGCAGAACAAATTAAATGAGTAAACCGAGGTGTTACTGAACTAGGGCCAATTCACCTCCCAGCTTGTCTTTGGAATGGTGATGAGGGACAGACAAGTGTCCCTTGGAGAAGCAGCTGGCCCCTGCTGAACGCAAACGCGGGTGAATGCCAACCTCTTGAGGCGCTTGTTATTGCCATTTCGGTGATCCACAAAAGGGGTGCCGGCCATCCAAAAGGCGATCTAGAGAACACTCCAACCATGCGCTAAGAAGACGCCACACACGTCCGGCTCATCAAATGGCCGGATGTAAGAACAGCCTCTACCGAGGTCACAGCCTCTGATACGTCTGGCACGTCCCTCCACCCGGGAGTGGACCGGATGGGGAACTCGTCTCTCAGTTCCCCATCAGGCTCCCTAATAACAAGGACCATGTAATTTCCCAAATATGGTGGGGCTTGCCCGTATTTTGGTAATGACGTCCCCTGCATCCGCGGCCCTTTTGTTTACATTTAGCTTGCGGCCGGGAATTTCCCAGATGACATCTAAATGAGGCCGGGGATACATTTCTGTGTGAGGTTACATACATGACGGCCTCCCAGCACAGCCAGTGCCCGCTTTGAGTACTGGCATACCTCTGCATGTTCAGAGTTGATCTTCAAGTGGTTCTAAAGGCTCAACCCCCACCAAATACTTACCTGAGCCCCTTTTCAATCCAGCGATGTGCATGAGAGCCTCGGCTCTCCAGGGACTCTCCCTCCTCGTTGGCGGAGACAGCAGCAGGAGCCATTGACTTTCATTGCTGTCAATCACAGCCAGTGAGCCAAGGAAGGGGGGTGGGTATGGCCGAGACATGGCTGTGTGTGTGTGAATGGACACAGAAAGCAGCGGCCTAGGAGTGAGCCTACTCAGGCTCAAGCAGTTTGCTGTGGGGGGCACTTGGCAGAGGGAGGGGGACCCAAGAAGAGGAGCATGGGGATAGGTATGACAGGTTTGTTTGGGTTTTTTTTTCTTCTTTAAATTGCCTATAATATCACTTTAATCATAGACTACCTCTTCGACGAAGCCCAGAGGGTGGGGCTAAAAGCACTGGCATGGGGTAGCTTAGGATGGTCTAAGACAGGGGTGGGCAGCTGTTGGTGAACTACAAGTCCCATCATGCCTCTGCGAGTCATGCTTGTAACTATCAGTTTTGCAATGCCTCATGGGACTTGTAGTTCTACAACAGCTGGAGGGCCACAGTTGCCCACCCCTGGTCTAAGACAACCACTGACGCATTTCACCCAAAACTCAGAGTATGCGGCTGAGGCAGAACATGTGCAGCGTTTTCTTACCACCTGAGAATCCCAGCTGCACAAATACACCGATTCTTGGCAGTGTACCGCTCTCTGTGACCGTGTGAATGAGGCCTAAATGGCAGCTTAACGCACAGAACAGTAGAGGGGGAAAAAGCACAACTAATTTCAGCACACAAAAACGTATGTAAGAAATGTTGTGGCGCACGGATGAAGAGTAATAAATGGACTGTCACAATGCAATGCACATTAACCTATTCACGTCGGCAGCACACAAATGTGCGGCCTCCCGGCGTCTGGGCCTAGACGCCGAGCGGCCGCACATTTGCGTTCAGGTAAGAAAAAACATATGTGCCGAGAGCGCGCACCCTGCGCGTTCCCAGCACACATGTCCGGTACTCACGGAAAGGTCCCAATCTCCTCTTTCGATCGGGACCTTTCACGATCATGTCACACGTCGTCACGGAGGTCACATGATCCCTAAAACCCATCCCGCCTCCCGGCCCTTTAAGAGTTTCAGAAGCCGGGACGGGTTTTAGAGATCACGTGACCACCGTGATGACGTGTCACATGATCGGGAAAGGTCCCAATCGAAAGAGGAGAAGGGGTTAAAGTGCATCAGTTAAGACACCGCAAAGGATCACAAAAGTGCAAATCCAGCCTAAGGTCAGGTTCACACCTATGCAGTTTGCTTTTGCTCTGTTTCTGTAGTGCGGTTTTCATTTTTTTTTTTTTTTAATTTCAAGTTTCTGGGCAGATTCAAAAACGCAAAAAGCATCAAAAACGCACTAAATGCCCTTCTGCAGCTTTTCCATTAACGTTTATAGGAACAAAAATGCAACTTTTTCCATTAAAAAAAAAGTCCCTGACCCTTTGCAAAAAAACACACTGGGTGAAAACGCAGAGATGTGAACGTGTCCCATAGAAAAATCATGTTCAATGGACTGCTGTGCGTTTCTGCAAAATGCTGCGGAAACCGCTTAGGTGTGAACCTGGGGTAAAGGGGGCAAAAGTGTCTCTGCAGGGCTCACACCATGGTGCAGAGACGTCCGTTTTTCTGCACACGTTCTGATAGGGCATAATGAAATCAATTGTTCTACTAACATTTATAGGTGACGTTGATCCAGGGAATATCCGATTGTCTCTCGGGGGATCAGGAAGGAATTTTCTTCCCAGCAGAAACAAATTGGATCGTGCTTTGCTGGGTTTTTTTTGCCTTCCTCTGGATCAACTGTGGGTGTAGGATTATTACTTTTTTTTTAATGGTTGAACTGGATGGACTTTTGTCTTTTTTTCAGCCAGACTAACTATGTAACACTTTAAAAAACGGTCCTCACTGACCTCTATAGCTGCAGACACTGTGCAGTAATTCATCCTCACTATTTAAAGAAGGTACACTGAGTTTGTCAAAGTCCTTCTGGCAGCAGCTGACCCCTTGTGAGAATAGGCTGCTTATGAGAATACAGGAGGGCATTATTGTGAGATTTTTTTTTTTTTTTTTTAATGGTTGGCTGAAAAAAAGACAAAGGTCCATCCAGTTCAACCATTAAAAAAAAAAAAAAAAAATCTCACAATAATGCCCTCCTGTATTCTCATAAGCAGCCCATTCTCACACGGTGTCAGCTGCTGCCAGAAGGACTTTGACAAACTCAGTGTACCTGCTTTAAATAGTGAGGATGAATTACTGCACAGTGTCTGCAGCTATAGAGGTCAGTGAGGACTTGTTTATAAAGTGTTACATAGTTAGTCTGAACTGGATGGACCTTTGTCTTTTTTTCAGCCAGACTAACTATGTAACAGTTTAAAAACAAGTCCTCACTGACCTCTATAGCTGCAGACACTGTGCAGTAATTCATCCTCACTATTTAAAGCAGGTACACTAAGTTTGTCAAAGTCCTTCTGGCAGCAGCTGACACCGTGTGAGAATGGGCTGCTTATGAGAATACAGGAGGGCATTATTGTGAGATTTTTTTTTTTTTTTTAATGGTTGAACTGGATGGACTTGTCTTTTTTTCAGCCAGACTAACTATGTAACTATGTTCTCTATGTGTCCTGTTCACTCCACAACAGTGGTATCACGGGCAGATTTTTTTTCTGCACAGGAATCTACAACGTGTATAAAACTCATTGATGCGCGCATGAAAACTGATGAATCTGCGCATATGGTGGCACAGTGGCTTAGTGGTTAGCACGTCTGCCTTGCAGTAAATGGGTCATGGGTTCGATTCCTGACCATGGCGCCTCCTGCATGGAGTTTGCATGTTCTCCCTGTGCTTGCGTGGGTTTCCTCCGGGTGCTCTGGTTTCCTCCCACACTCCAAAGACATGCTGGTAGGTGAATTGGATCCATGTGTATGTATGAATGTGAGTTAGGGACCTTAGATTGTACACCCCTTGAGGCTTAGGGATTGATGTGAATGATATATATATATAATGTATGTAAAGCGCTGTGTAAATTGACAGCGCTATATAAGTACCTGAAATAAATATGGTGTGAACGAGGCCTAACAATGGCGATTCTGATTCCTCCAAATGCCCCCTTCCTCTCCTATTATTTAGTCCTGGCCTCTCGCGTCATTCTTGCCCCCCTGCGCAGAAATCACATGCTAGAAATAATCATTATATATTACACTCCATAGGTTGCAGAGGTAATCTGCATTTTTGGGCAAACCATGGTGCAGGACAACAGACTGTGGAAGGGCACAAATGATTTTTTTTTTTTAATTTGGAGGTCAATAAGTGGCTCACAGGTGAGTGACAATTGTTTATTACACTTGACCAATCCCTTTCGACTGTTCAGCTTTCAGTAGGAATGCCCTTTGACCTTTGTGGTCCCAGAAAGTAAGAAGACTGAACAATGTACCAAGGAGTAGAACCAGAAGCAGAAAGATTGGGGAATGAAACAAAAATCTTCTCCCACACGCTATATAAAACAAACAAAAATATGGAAAACATTATGCGGTCTTCCTTCTCCGACTCCCCAGACGCCTGCGCCTTTGCTTGTATAAGTGACGGAAATTGATGGCGAGTCCTGTCAGGAGAGAAAAAGGAGAAAACGCTTTTAGGAGAACGGAATTTCAGGCATACGATGTACAAACTATTAACCCTTTCACTGCCGCAGAGGTAAGGCTCATGTCGGCAGCAGCGGGTAATGCGTGGAAATGTTACAAGCCGACTGTTGGCTCTCGGATGCAAGTGATCAGGTGGCTATTCAGCTGCTATCTTGCTTCCTTGGATTCCCAGAATGTGCACCACCCCCAATGTCTCCTGTCTCACCTGTCCTACGATCCCGCGGTGTCCTCCCCACAGCCCGTTTCACCAGCCGTCTGGCACCAGTATCTCCAGTGTGGGCACCCGGCTGTGACAAAGTTTTTTTTTTTTTTTTTTCAAACCTGAAAATTTGAACATTTCAAACAACCTGCCCAGTGGATCCAGCGATGTCCTGCAGAATCCTCTCAGAATTCTGCCCTTTCTCGGTCCCGTGCTACCATCTTCTTATGTGACGTCATTAGGTTCCGCTGCCGAGCCTCACAATGTGCCGCTAGGTCCGCCCCTTCCTCTATCGATGAAAGTGTGTGCCTCCTATGATGTGTGACTGTGTGATGTGCATATCCCCAAGAGCCACAGCAGGCTTAATGCACGTCATTCGCCTAGGAGAGTGAAGTGCAATGGGGGGAGGGGAAAGGGGGTGGGAACGGGTTAGAACTTTAAAAATAAAACAAAGTACATAAGCCTGGCAGTACTAGGGTCCTGGGTTCGAATCCCAACCACAGCACCACCTGCCTGGAGTTTTCATGTTCTCCCTGTGCCTGCGTGGGTTTCCTCTGGGTACTCCGGTTTCCTCCCACACTCCAAAGACATGCTGGTAGGTTAATTGGCTCCGGTCTAAATTGTCCCTAGTATGTGTATGTATGAATGCGAGTTAGGGACCTTAGATTGTACGCCCCTTGAGGGTTAGGGACCTTAGATTGTACGCCCCTTGAGGGTTAGGGACTGATGTGAATGTACAATATATATGTAAAGTGCTGCGTAAATTGACGGCACTTTATAAGCACCTGAAATAAATAAGCAAAAAAAAAAATTTGCTCTTCATGTAGAGGAGGGGAGGAGGAGTGGAGAGGAAGGAACTATACTCCGAGGGTGAAGATCCGCTTTACACATACACATAAATGCGAATGCAAGCAAACGTCCACGTGAGAGCAGTAATTCATTCACAATTATCTCTGAATCAACAACCTGTGAAGGCTTTTAATTGCATGCCGCCCAGCCACTGTACATATACGGCGGCAGGGCGGCACTCACAGGCAAAACCACGTTTTTGTAAACAAATAGGGGGCGCGCGCGAGGCGCGCCTCCGCCCTATTTGTCCTGTGGATCACCGCCGCAGATGTCAGTCGCCGGGTCACAGCCACTCCTTAGCGGCTATGTCCCGGCGATCGGCGGCAAACAGTAACAGAGAGCACAGCTGCAGTAGCTGTCTGTCACTTCCCTGACAGCTCGAGGATGAGCTGATCGAGAAAGAACAGTTTCTGTCTCCCGATCATCCTTGTCCCGCCCAGTACACAGCCCCGCCCCCTAGTAAAACACTCCCCTCACTCCTATAACCCTTCCCTGCAAAATAAAGTTAACCCCTTCCTCCCCAGTGCCATTAGTACAGTGTCAGTGTTTTTTTTTTGCACTGATCACTGTATTAGTGTTTTTGGGGATATCAGTGACCCCAAGTCAGTAGTCCCCAATGTCAAAATGTCCACCGCAGTCCCGCCATAAGTCGCTGGTCGCTGCCATAAGTCCCTGATCGCCGCCATAATTCGCTGATGGCCGCCATTATTAGTATAAAAAACCCCCTAAAAATCCCAGTATCTTTCCCGCCATTTGTAAACGCTATAACTTTCACGTAAACCAATTAATTTACACGTATTGGGTTTTTTTTAGCAAAGACATGTCGCAGAATGCATTTTGGCAGAAATTTATGACTAAATTTGATTTTTGCATTTTTTTTTTACTGGACATGTTTTATAGCAAAAAGTCCAAAATATTTTTTTTTTTTCCTCAAAATTGTCAGCCTTTTTTTTTATAGCGCAAAAAATAAAAACCGCACAGGCGATCAAATACCACCAAAAGAAAGTTCAATTTGTGGGGAAAAAAAGGATGTAAATTTCATTTATGTACCATATTGCATGACCGCGCAATTGTCCGTTAAACTAGCGCAGCGCTGTATAGCAGAAAAATGGCGTAAATTGCAGTATCTATACCATAGTTTGTAGACGCTATAACTTCACACAAAGCAATCAATATACACTTACTGGGATTTTTTTTACCAAAAACATGGAGCAGAATACATTTTGGCCTAAATTTATAACCAACTTTGAGTTTACTATATATTTTTATAGCTGAAATTAAAAAATATTGTTTTTCTTCAAAATGTTTGGCCTTTTTATGTTTATAGCGTGAAAAATAAAAAGCGCACAGGTGATCAAATACCACCGAAAGAAAGCTCTATTTGTGTGAAAAAAAGGACGTAAATTTCGTTTGGGTGCAGCATTGCATGACCGCGCAATTATCAGTTGAATTAGTGCAGCGCCGAGTAGCAAAAAGAGGCCTGGTCATTAAGGGGGGTAAATCCTCAGGAGCTCAAGTGGTTAACATACTGTCACCCTAGCAGTACAGGGTTACCATGGTGACACTGTACTACTTGTGGAGGGTGATGAGGATTTTTTTATTTTTTTTTACACTAATTGCTATTACACCCATAAAGGCTGTAAAAGCAATCATTTCTCCTTCTCTCTGGCTGCATTCTTGCAGCAATTGAGAAATACTGTGTGAGCTGTGATTGGTCACAGCTTGTTACATGGTACAAGGCTGTTGTGAATAGCCCTGTACCATGTGATCTCTGTGATCATTCACAAATTTCACACGTAGTAAGCAATGATGTCAGAAGTGACATCTTGCTTACTACTCTTCATGTGATCACTGATTGGCACCTCACACAGAGGTCCCGTACAGCGATCGGTGTTCGGAGGACACAGCGGGCAACAAATCGCGGTGCCGCACGCTCCCAGGGAGTGCGCACAGGCCAAAATAGTGGGCGCCGTTTATGAACGACAACCCGCCCCTGCCCTGCCACTGTCCGGCCGTTTATATACAGCAGCCGGACGGGAAGTGGTTAAAGCCTAACTATACGTGTCTCTTTTTAAATATTTCTTTTGCGCCAAGATGGTCTAAAATACAAATATAAAAAAATATTAAAAAAATTAAAAAATACAGCGCCCCAAGCAAGAAAACCTGTCAGTACAGTAGCTGTATTACCTGTATCCCATTCCATCCCATTCCCAAAACAACGTAGCCTCTGGCTGAGAGCTGCTAAGCCATTCATGGGAAGAATTGTAGTCCATGAATGAATACAAAACTTCCTCTGATTGTGAGGTCAATTGCCTCAGCCAATCAAAGGAAGCTTTGTATTCATTCATGGAATACAAAGCTTCCCCTGAATGGCTGGGAGTGGAAAGCTAAAAAAGCTAACCCAGCAAGCGCCCCTGTTAGTGCAGTAAATAGTTTGTTTGGGCCAGCTTGGCCGAGGCAAACTATTTAAAGGGACCTTAAGCATGGAGTTAGGCTTTAAATGAAGGCATGTGAGATAATAAAACCGAATCATTACCACTTGTATGTACATATACTGCGGCGGGGTGACCACTAAAGGCACTGTGACGTTACTGGTACATCGCTGCCCGTTTCTGGGAGTTGGGCACATGCCCCCCGTCTACTCCGCTGTGATTTGACATAGCAGGAGTTCGTCAACAGATCCCGACCAATAATTCATGTCTGGGACCTGCTGATCGGCTGTGTCCAATCACCAGGAAAAGAAACAAATCAATATTTATTGAAAAGCAGCACAGTTCACACATTAACACTTGTTAGGCACAAAATTAACCCCTTGATTGACCTTAGATGTTAGATCCTTCCTAGCCAGTGTCAATACAGTGTCAGTGTATATTATTAGCACTGATCACTGTATTAGCGTCACTGGTGATGTCAGTGGCAATTAGTTAGTTCCCACAAAGTGCCAGTGTCAGATTGCACGCTGCACTATCACTGTTCCACTGATTGCCGCCATTACTAGTAGAAAAAAAAAAAAAATTCCAGTGTATAAATACGATAGTTTGTAGACACTATAACTTGCATGCAAACCAATTGTAAAATATCGTATTGACTCGATATTTTATTAACTTGTATTGATGAGAAATGTTCAGACAGAAAGTCCTTCCACTTCTTGTATAAACTCAAAAAGATGATTTAATAATAACGTTGCATAAAATTAGAAATAAAATATTGGCATACAGAATGTTTAAATAATGTCCAAAAAATATAGTTAAGTTCTTGATAATAAGATTGTATATATGTATATGTGTGTGTAGTGTGTGTGTGTCTCTCAAGGCTTCTAGCAATGTGACTAAAAAGTCTTTGTTTCTACTCTTAAAAGAGCAATCCAGCCCCCACCAACCTAAAAGTGGGTTGGTATTCTCTTGTAGTCCCACTAAGATAATTGACACCAACAGATGTGTATATATATAACAAACCCTCCAGTCTACTTCTCTCAAAGTCTGAGTGTAACTTTATCTCTTACATAGATGGGGGAGGATGGGGGAAGGTATAGCTAATTGCTCTCATATGTGGCTTGAATGTAAAGGAAAAACCCAAGAAATATGTTCATATGTATATTCACAGACTATGAAGTCTAATTCCTTACTTTTCCCAATCTAGAACAAATATAAATATAATAACTCAATTATTCTATTAAGATCCAACTCATTCATACTTATGTTAGTACTGTTAATAAGAAGATATTAGATATTGGGTTAAGGAAAGCTTCTAACATTTCCCTCTCAAAATGATCGATTTTATCGAATCTTAATCATTTTCCTTATCTTAATCCATTTATACACATTCTCGTCACTTTCGTATCCATTCATGCGTTTTTGGATCTTAAGATAATTGATCTGAACTTATCTTCAATTTGATTCTATAATGGGAAAACAAATTCTTTGATAAACCTTTTGTTATGTATCACATAAAAATATTTTTACCCTTATTATTTTCCTTTTACCAAATAATTCATCTCCTTAATAAATGTATAACTGTAACATTATAGTACAATACTTTAAAATATGTCACTTAAAAAATAGATGTTTCATATTTTCCCTCCAAAATGTGTGTAGCACATAGTTCTATAATCCATACATTTTTTCAAAATACCTTATTAACATTTAAACATAACATATGTTCTCTAACTTCAATCCATACATGTATATCAAATGATTTTTTTTTAAAACATACATATAACAATGTAAAGTTTGCCTAAGTTTTTCTATATGTACCTTAGAAAAACGTATCTTTAGCTTAATTAACAACAGATGTTCTAACTAAGTAGAGTGACTCTGTTGTAACAAAAGTTTAACCCTTTCACTTCTGAAAATACATAGTGTGTGATTGCAAATGTTCATGTGAAAACTGATCTCATCTTGATATGGTAAACATATCATGTCAAAATAAAATGTACACACAAAAAAAAACAATATATCTGATGAATGAATTATTTCATCAGTAGTCAAAAAGTCAATTGTTTTATACGTTCTTCCTCTATGAGATGCCTTGAGATGTCTTGTCTTCTTTTAGCGCTCTGTAAAGTTAAAATAACTTTATTGAACATAAAAAGAACAACAAAAACAATGATGAATGAAATTCTTGTTGCAAAGCTTCTTCCAGAATAAATTTCCTTCTTGGAAAATGTATTATCTTCTGAAAGGTTTAGAAATATTTGAGTTTTCTTCCTTTAACAGTTACTCTTAGGTCATTTCCTGTAACAGAAATGCAGTATCATTATTTTGGCATTGAAAATTTAACATGGATTAATCCTCTTACATTTATCTGTTAATATTACATATCATAATCACAAACATTTCTAGTCATGACATGGAAGACATATTTTGATTATAATACTTCTTATTGACTTGTAGTGTTCTATTTTAGAATGCAGGCACTTCCGCCTAACAGTACTAGGGTCGCTGATTCAAATCCCAACCATGGCATCACCTGCCTGGAGTTTGCATGTTCTCCCTGTGCTTGCGTGGGTTTCCTCCGGGTACTCCGGTTTCCTCCCACACTCCAAAATGTTGGTAGGAGAATTGGCTCCTATCTAAATTGGCCCTAGTATGTGTATGTATGACTGTGAGTTAGGGACCTCAGATTATACACCTCTTGAGGGTTAGGGACTTATGTGAATGTACTATATATATGTAAAAAGCACTACATAAATTGACGACGCTATATAAGTACCTGAAATAAACAAAAACAAATATAACAGGACGCTACATCTCCATTATTGGTCATGATTCAAAACCTTGGTTTCAAAACCAAAGAAAGGTTTTGTATCAACCCAGAGATGACAAAGGATCATGCCTTTGATCTTATCTCTATAAAATTGGAAAAATGCGTAACTGTTTTCTGTGTTGGCTCACTTCTTGTAGTGTAAGACTGATCTGCAGTAATACATACTGGTATCAAACTTTTCTCAGTTCCTATGTTGAAAACATGAGGTACAAACTTCTCATCTACAGCTGTACAAACATGTGTTGATATGTTTTCCTGAAAATGTCTTCCTGTTACATCTATCTGAATGTGTTTGGAAGACAGTGTTTTGTACCATATAGGATACTTTTCACAATAATTTTCTGTTGAACCATCTTCCTTTAGGAGTTTCAGTGATGAATCAGGTGTCTGTAATATGATCTGATTTGATTTCACAATGTGTTCAGTTATTTTGACTGCAAAGAAAACACTTAACAATTTTTTCATATGTGCATCAAAGTTTTTCTCCATATTTGTCAAAGTTCTTGAGAAGAAACCTATTATTTTCTGATTACCTTCTTTTAATTGTGACAAAATTGCTGAGATTGCATTATTGGAAACATTGGTTTCTAAAACAAAAGGAATTTTACTACAAAACTCAACAGTATTTAATGTAGTAGCATTCTGCAAATCCCATTTCAATAGTTCAAAAGCTTCTTTCTCAGTTTGATCCCATTGATCAAATACTCCATCTTTTTGTCTCAAACGATCAAATAATGATCTAGACTTTTCTGCAAAATTGGGTATAAAATCTTTACAATGATTTACTTCACTCAAAAACTGACGCAAAGCCTTGCGATTTGTTGGAATTGGATAAGCAGAAATAGTTCTAACTTTTTCTTGCAACAACTGTCTCTGTCCATGACTAATTTGCATATGAAGGAATTCCACCTGTCTTTTCATCAACTGAACTTTCTCTGTATTCAATTTCAATCCTGCTGTTTGTAACAACGTAAATATTTCAGACAAAAGAGTGATATGTTCAGTTATATTTTGTGTAGACAAGAGAAGCTTGTCTACATGCTGGACAATACATTCTGGCCTAGAGAATTTAGATAATATTTTTCCCAAATACTCATGAACAATGCCATCACTTATATCCATGCCTGGGGCTAATCTTGTGAATGTATATGTTTCTTTGTTGAAGCTAAAAGCAAGCTTATATTGACAACTCTTAGCTAATGGTACTGACAAATGGCTATTGGCAATTTCAAGTACTGAGAATATTTTGGCCTTGGCATCCAGATGTGACATTATGTTACAATCAGGAACAATAGATCTGTTATTTGTGATGCATTTGTTCAATGTCCTGAAGTCAACTGATAAAGAATATGAATTATCAGCTTTGATAGGCCAAATACAATTATTCACCACTGATTGTACTTTCTTTAAAATTCCTTGCTGTAAAAACTCATCTATAATGGAAGAAATTGGATGAAGTGATTCTAATGGCAATTTGTATTGAGGTTGAGGCTTAGGGTCTCTACCTTCAATGTCAACTTCAAAATTTGTAAACAAACCTACATCATTTTTGCTTTGACTCCAAAGATCCTTATGTGATATAACCAATTGTTCCAATTCAAGATTGGTTCCTGTATGTGGCCATTTATGTTCTGAAGACATGTCAGCAGTTGCTGTACAAATACTTCCAACATTACAGTACATGGAAGAATCAATTGATGTTGATTTGGGCCTTCCACTTTCATCCAAGAAATTTGGAGCAACATATTCCAACGGTAAAGAAGAAGAATCTCGATTTGATCCTGATCCTAATTTCGGCAAAGGCAGTAAACCATTCCTATTAATGACAACAGCACTGTTTACCATATTGTTTAAGCTGTTGTTAACTCTCAGTGAACTGATCTTTTTAACTTCTGAGGCATAAGGCAACTCAGACAGACTATTGTTGGAACATGGAGGAGCAGATTGTTCAGAAATTATATTTTGGTCTTCTAATTCCAAAGCTTTTCTTTGTAAATCTAATTCATAATGAATACAATCTCTTTTCAAATGACCAAATCGTTTACAATAGAAACAAATAGTATTCCCTGTCTGCTCTGAGACTCTCGTCCTGCCTGTGACGTGTTCATCATCATAACTGGGTGTGGCTAAGCACATGGTCTCTCTCTGTTCTCCAGATGGTCTCTCTCTGTTCTCTTAAACTTTCCTTCTTCTGATTTTTCATGAACTGATCAAGGATTTTAAGATTACGTTTTGCAGCTTTATCCCTTAATTTTCTCTTACACATTTCTTCCTGATCTATAGGATCTCCTTCTATAGACTGGATCTCTGGTACAAAAGATTTTTGTTTCTCTGCCTTAGTATTCACACAAATTCTTTTTACATCATTCTGCAGGTCAGATAACTGAATGTCTTTTGTTTGAATTGCGCTTGCATATCATCTATTTGCTCAGTCAAAATCTGGCAATTAGCACATACACTGTTCTGATCTTGCTTCATTACACAAACAGCAGTCTTAGGAACATCAAAAATCATGGCATTAAAAACATTAACTACCGTATTTGCCGGCGTATAAGACGACTGGGCGTATAAGACGACCCCCCTACTTTTCCTGCTAAAATGTAGTGTTTGGGCTATACTCGCCGTATAAGACTACCCCTCTTCCAATGCACACCAGTGGGAGGAATAGTGCCCCATCATTGATGTCAGTGGGAGGAATAGTGCCCCATCATTGATGTCAGTGGGAGGAATAGTGCCCCATCATTGGTATCAGTGGGAGGAATAGTGCCCCATCATTGGTATCAGTGGGGGGAATAGGTGCCCCATCATTGGTATCAGTGGCAGGAATGGTGCCCCATCATTGGCATCAGTGGGAGGAATAGTGCCCCATCATTGGTATCAGTGGGGGGAATAGGTGCCCCATCATTGGTATCAGTGGGGGGAATAGGTGCCCCATCATTGGTATCAGTGGCAGGAATAGTGCCCCATCATTGGTGTCAGTGAGGGGTGGAATAGTGCCCCATCATTGGTGTCAGTGAGGGGTGGAATAGTGCCCCATCATTGGTGTCAGTGGGGGGAGGAATAGTGCCCCATCGTTGGTGTCAGTGGGGGGGGGGAATAGTGCCCCATCGTTGGTGTCAGTGGGGGGGAGGAATAGTGCCCCATCGGTGGTGTCAGTGGGAGGAATAGTGCCCCATCGTTGGTATCAGTGGGAGGAATAGTGCCCCATCATTGGTATCAGTGACACCAATGATGGGGCACTATTCCTCCCACTGACACTTGCTGACCCTGTTCTAGTACGGTGCTGCTGCAGCCAGCATATGTGGTTGCAGCAGCACCTCTACACAGAGCACTTACCTGCTGCTCCGGCACTCAATTTTCGCGGGGCCGCTCGGCTCCGCCCCCTCGCCGGTGATTGGCCGCCTGTGTGCCTTTCCTGAGCTACAGTTCTGGCGGCCAATCACCGGTGAGGAGGCGGAGCCGCGCAGCCGCACGAACATCCAGTGGCCGAACTGAAGGAGACGCCGCGCTTCCTGGACCGGATCGTCGTGGGACTGGATCCAGGTAAGAGACGTCAGCCCCTGCAAACCCCTGTACTTAATGCCGCAGCCCCCCTAACATGTGTACCGGCGTATAAGACGACCCCCGACTTTTGAGAAGATTTTCAAGGGTCAAAAAGTCGTCTTATACGCCGGCAAATACGGTAACTTCATTACATTTCTAACTTGTTTGCTCAGTTTCTTAAAGGAAAACTTAGATTTTTCTATCTTACTATTAGCCTGTAAGCATTCATTATACATGTTCCGCCAAAGTTCATTATCTTTAACAAATGTAGACAGATTCTTGAATTCTAACTTACTCTCTCTAGATAATTCATCAATAAAATCCATTACTTACCGATTAAGAAGGTCTTTCTTTACATAACGCGTCTTTTCTCTCTTGGCGGGAAATGACATCACCAAGGAACAGCGTTGCTTGCAATTGCGCAAAATTCTCACCAATTCTGCTTTTAGGTTCTCGATTATGCCGACGATTCATCTGTTGCAGACTTTACTTCTCCTGAAAGCTTGATTTCATATTTTGCTGAGTTTGCAAACCTCGTCCCTCTCATCAAGGTGAAAGAGAAAAAAGTCAAAAATAAGCGATCGGCGGAAACGAATCGAACTGGAGGCTCGCCACTGTAAAATATCGTATTGACTCGATATTTTATTAACTTGTATTGATGAGAAATGTTCAGATAGAAAGTCCTTCCACTTCTTGTATAAACTCAAAAAGATGATTTAATAATAACGTTGCATAAAATTAGAAATAAAATATTGGCATACAGAATGTTTAAATAATGTCCAAAAAATATAGTTAAGTTCTTGATAATAAGATTGTATATGTGTGTGTAGTGTGTGTGTGTCTCTCAAGGCTTCTAGCAATGTGACTAAAAAGTCTTTGTTTCTACTCTTAAAAGAGCAATCCAGCCCCCACCAACCTAAAAGTGGGTTGGTATTCTCTTGTAGTCCCACTAAGATAATTGACACCAACAGATGTGTATATATATAACAAACCCTCCAGTCTACTTCTCTCAAAGTCTGAGTGTAACTTTATCTCTTACATAGATGGGGGAGGATGGGGGAAGGTATAGCTAATTGCTCTCATATGTGGCTTGAATGTAAAGGAAAAACCCAAGAAATATGTTCATATGTATATTCACAGACTATGAAGTCTAATTCCTTACTTTTCCCAATCTAGAACAAATATAAATATAATAACTCAATTATTCTATTAAGATCCAACTCATTCATACTTATGTTAGTACTGTTAATAAGAAGATATTAGATATTGGGTTAAGGAAAGCTTCTAACACCAATTAATATAATTTATTGGGATTTTTTTTTTTTTTACCAAACATTTGTAGTAGAATACATTTTGGCCTACAATTTATGAAGAAATTTTGATTTTTAAAGTGTGTGTATGTGTATATATATATATATATATATATATATATATATATATACATACATACACACACACACATATAAAGTATGTGTATCTATATATATTTATTATTATTTAATTTTTTTTATTATTATTTTTACTATTATTATTATTATTTTTTTTTTTTAGCCGCTTGCCGCCCTGCCACTGTGTATATACGTGTGCAGGGCGGCAGTGGAGTGCAAAACCACGTTTTAAAACGGGTTCCGCGCTCCCGACACTTTCACTGGCAGGGGGCGCGCGCGCGCGCGCTCCCGCCGACCCGCGGGTGACACGATTTGATCCAGGAGGGATCAATCATTAGATTTCAGCCAGTGATTTCTGGCTGAAATCACATGATCGGTCCCTGTCCTATCCTGTCCTGTGTTGATATTTACACAGGGCAGGATATGATGTCATTCTTCTCTGCCTGGACACATTCCGTTCCAGACAGAGAAGAAGACATCCAAAAAGTGAGTACAAAGCACTACACTACAGTTAGAACACTCTAGGACACATTTAACCCCCTGATCGCACTCCCCCCCCCCAGTTAACCCTTCACTGCCCAGTGTCACTGATCAGTGAAGCGATTTTTACTGATCAGTGTCGCTGGCGACTTCCGATAGAGTTAGCGCCCCTCCCAGATAGCGCCAGTTTGCCCGCCAGTACACCAGTAATCCCGTTTAACCCCTTGATCGCCCCCCAGTTAACCCCTTCACTGCCCTGTCACCAGTGTCACTGATCAGTGAACCAATTTTTACTGATCACTGTATCAGTGTCGCTGGCGACTTCCGATAGTGTTAGCGCCCCTCCCAGATAGCGCCAGTTTGCCCGGTAGTGCACCAGAAATCCCATTTAACCCCTTGATCGCCCCCCTCCCCCCCCCAGTTAACCCCTTCACTGCCCTGTCACCAGTGTCATTGATTACAGTGAACAGATTTTTACTGATAGATGTGTGCCCTCACACAAAGACAGTACTCGCCGTTCCGCTGCTATTGGCGTCGTGACGTCAGAGCCCCTCCCCTACCTTAAGGTTACATCCCCCTGAGGAAGCCACGTGACCCTGTGGCGCAACGCGTAGGGGAGGGGCTCTGACGTCACGACGCCAATAGCAGCGGAACGGCGAGTACTGTCTTTGTGTGAGGGCACACATCTATACAAAAACGCTCTGTATTTATCTTGTGGAATGTGAGTTCGCATTTGTCTGGAAACGCATTAAACCCCTTTATAAAGGATAAAACACCATGTGGATATCTTTTTCTTCTATGGCCTAAACCGGAGGAATACAGGGGAGGAAGAGGTAATAGGAAATAGACCCCGGACAACACGAGGGGAGATATCTATATCCATCCATCCAGCCCTCATAACCCAGAAGGAATTGGGAGGCCATCTAGTGGAAGGAAAGTAGAACCACAGACTACCTCAATAATAATATACTTTCCATATATTTGCACAAATTAATTGGGACTATCACATGTCATTTAAAGCCAAAGGATAAGTAATACACAGCTGACACCACTATCCTTTGTTGCAATAAGTGAAGTATTGTTTGCACAGTTTTCCATCATTATTTACTGTTTATTTTTATTGTTATTTATTTTTTATATATCAATTTGATTATTACACTCCATTATATATAAATTTATCTTACATTAGTGTTTTGGGGCAACATTTGCAAATTTGCACATATTTATTTTTGCACACATATACATCACGGTGCAAGGAGGGTTTCTTTGCACATTTTTTATGTTATACAAATTAATTTTATGTACAATATAAAAAATTTTTTAATCACAATTCAATTAATTACAGCACTGGGAGTTTTTAATATATATTATATCACAATGTATTAATATTTATGTATATTTATTTAGATTTATTTATTTTATATATATCACATATTTCTAAGTAAACATTCACTTTGAGGAGCGCGACACATCCAATATATTATTTGTTCATTGTCACACAGTTTTTTGAGTATGTGTTTTATGTGTTGATGCACCATTATATTTGAAGGAGTTAATTAATTTTTTAATATTTTTTATAAGTATCTCTGTGCCACCATAGTAGCTCACAAGTATACACTTATATAAGATTTGCGGGTGGCACTGCTGGGCACCGATCATCAGGGCATTGATCATCAGTGTCCTGATGATCGGTGCCGATCCCCGCTGTGACAACTGCCGGTTCTCGGCAGTACTTTCCTCACGATCTGACAGCGTGAGGAAAGTGCAGCCGAGAACCGGCACTTGCATTTTCCTGTGATCAGCGTGTCATTGGACACCGCTGATCACGTGGTAAAAGGCCGCTGAGATCGCCGGGTGCGCGCCCCCTGGGGCGCGCAGGAGAGCGCGTTCTGGGGGGACGTCATATGACGTCCACCCAGAACTGGCCGGCCGCAGCGAAGCCGTCATTCGGCTATCTGCGGTCGGCAACTAGTTAAAGCAACAGTGTGTACTTTAAGTGGTTCTAAAGCCTCCCTCCCCCCCCCCCAAAAAAAAAAAAGTTAGCAGCTACAAATACTGTAATACTGTAAATAATGTCCTTTTATTATAAGGACACTTACCTGTCCAGGGATCCAGCGATATCCTCACCCCGAGACTATTCTTCATTCAGCTTTGGGTCCAGGCACCGGCTTCTTAACCATTTCAATACCGGGCACTTTTCCCCCTTCCTGCCCAGGCCAGTTTTCAGGTTTCAGCGCTCTCACATTTTGAATGACAATTGCGCGGTCATACAACATTGTACCCTAACTAAAATTTTATCATTTTGTTCACACAACTAGAGCTTTCTTTTGGTGGTATTTAATCACCTCTGGGGGTTTTATTTTTTGCTAAATTAACAAAAAGACACGAAAATTTTGAAAAAAAAACACGTTTTTCTTTGTTTCTGTTATAAAAGTTTGCAAATAAATAATTGTTCTTCATAAATTTAGGCCGAGATGTATTCTGCTCCATGTCTTTGGTGAAAATAACCCAAATTAGGATGTATTTTTTAGTTTTTAGGAAAGTTATAGAGTTCACAAACTATGGTATAGATCTGAATTTTGATCAATCCTGAAGTACTGACGGCCAATCTAATTTCTTGAGGTCCAAGAATGTCAGAACAGTACAGATATCCCCCAAATGTCAGAACAGTACAGATATCCCCCCAAATGTCAGAACAGTACAGATATCCCCCAAATGACCCCTTTTTGCAGAGTAGACAGTCCCAACGTATTTCATAAGAGGAATGGTGAGTTTTTTGAAGTTGTATTTTTTTTTGTCATAATTTTTTTCGGAAAATTAAAAAATTAAAAAAAATTTCACTTTTTGTTTTTTACATACTGTCACCAGTGCAGTACAGCGTCATCATATAACTGGCATGGCGGTGATCAGGGACACTGACTGGTGACAGTATGAAAAAAAATATATATTTTTAAAAAAACTTTTTTATTATTATTTTTTTTTTTTTTTAAGATTTTTTTTCAGATTTCACTATGACCAAAGTAGTGCAATGTTACCATAGTAACATTGTACTACTTTGGGAAAGTGATCAGTATTTTTTTTTTTTACACAAAGAGGTTAAAGTGTTACTGAACCCACCACAGTACAATCAGCCTGTATGTGCAGTAAAGCATGCTTGTTATACTCACTGTGGACCCACCGCACCGCATTCCTGTGCAAATCCCATGCGATTTGTGTGCGGTGCGATCGGAGCCGTACGTTTTGTTTGGCTCTAATCACATCGCACCAAAAATGTGCAGGACCCCTTTTTTTTTTTTTTTTTGGTCCGCACTAGAATCGGATTGCATTGGTATTCACACCTATGCGATCCAATTCTGCACATCGCACCGCGTTTTGTGGACCGCTATTGGGGTGTTGTTGACTTAACATACACACCTGCAGCGGTTCGCATGAACGGGGTGCGATTCTGATGCAGTGCGGAATTCGCACAGAAAACGCTGCAAATTTTGCATTGTATCAGTGTGAACCCGGGCTAAAGGGCGTTAAGATAAAAGGTTCTAGAGCTGCCTGATCACTTTTATAGGGCTCTGAATGTGTTCTGGCCTGCAATTTGACAGCAAGGCTCGGTTCACAATACTACGGGCTGTTTTCTGTACAACAAAACATGGCCGCAGGGTCAGCTCATGGTCTTTTTGACCATGCGGTGTCCCTGTGGTTCTTGCATCCGCACTCGCGCTACAGGCCTAAAATGCGTGGTGTCTCGTAAGAGTAGCATGGTTTGGCTGTGGGTGGTTGCGGATGTGGGAAGAGATGCGATTCCTGCGACCAGTCTTAAGGAGTAGTGACTCGCAGATGAGGATTTCTCTGCGCTCTCCTCTACTACGTGCAAACTCCCAGTGATAGACTGAGGGCATTGTGCAATATAGTCTGACTGACTCAGAGTGCTGCTCATATCCCTCCCAGCTTAGCAGAAGTTAAAGAATATAATGAGAAATTCAGGTGCTCCCAAAGTAAGTTGAAGCTGATTCCTTGCCATGTCCCTGTCCACCCCCTTCCCGATCAACATGCAATTATATGTTTTTCAGTCAAGTTATTCTGTTTTCACTGGGTCTGACTGCTGTCTCTTGATGGTAGTGGCCAACAGGCTATTGTAAAGGTTGCAGCACTTTGCCTTGGATCTTCTTTTAAAAACATTACATGAAAGAACACATCCCTGGACACCCTTTAGATGTGCATGTTTCTCCTTGAAGACTTGAGGAGTGCAATTTCTTTGAGGAAGACTTTAGCTGTGCCATTTACTGGTTGATATCCTAAGCCAGGATGCCAAGGATGTGCTCTTTTGTTCATATAACACTTGGGAACAAAATGATTGATGGCAGAGAAAGCTAATAGCTGTGAAAGGGGAGGGCGCCGACCATACAAATCAGGAGAGGAATTGAGCAATGATTGAAAGTAGGTTTAAGATAGTTGCTGGGTGAACTCAATTTACAGAAATATTTTTTTTACTCCCAGTATTGCATGAGCCAGAAGGGTGAATTTTCAGCATGTATTTTCAGTTTGTTGGTATTCTTTCTTCAGAACTGGAAATCATTGGCTTTATTGACATTGCGGACATCTCCAGTCCTCCTGTCCTTTCTCGTCACCTGGTCCTACCTATTGCTGTTAATAAAGGTGAGTATTTAATGAGATGTGGCTTAGCTGGGTCAGGTTGGAAGTGTATGTGCTAATTATTTGATGTCTCCATAGAGGGTGATGATATTGGGGCCGGAATCATGGATGACTTAGAAGATGAGAATTCTGCCAGCCAGATAGCAGGAAAAATCCCAAATTTCTGTGTTCTTCTACATGGTAGCCTGAAGGTCGAGGGTATGGTGGCCTTAGTACAGTTGGGGTAAGTGTGTGTGTATATGTGTGTGTATATAAATATATATATATATATTAATATATATGTGTGTGTGTGTGTATATGTGTGTGTGTGTATGTGTATATATATATATATATATATATGCACAGGTGAAACACGAAAAATTAGAATATCATGCAAAAGTTCATTTATTTCAGTGCAGCAACTTAAAAGGTGAAACTAATACAGTCATGGCCGAAATTGTTGGCACCCTTGATATTTCTCCAGGAAATCATGTATTTCTCACGAAACGTATTGCATTAACACATGTTTTGCTATACACATGTTTATTCCCTTTGTGTGTATTGGGACAAAACAAAAAAAGGGAGGAAAGAAAGCAAATTCGACATAATGTCACACAAACCTCCAAAAATGGGCTGGACAAAAGTATTGGCACCCTTTCACAACTGCGGATAAATAAGAATGTTACAAGCATGTGATGCTCCTGTAAACTCACCTGGGGCAAGTAACAGGTGTGGGCAATATAGAAATCACACCTGAAAGCAGATAAAAAGGAGAGATGTTCACTTAACCTTTGCATTGTGTGTCTGTCTGTGCCACACTAAGCATGGACAACAGAAAGAGGAGACGAGAACTGTCTGAGGACCTGAGAACCAAAATTGTGGCAAAATATCAACAATCTCAAGGTTACAAGTCCATCTCCAGAGAACTAGATTTGCCTTTGTCCACAGTGCGCAACATTATCAAGAAGTTTGCAACCCATGGCACTGTAGCTAATCTCCCTGGTCGTGGACGGATGAGGAAAATTGATGAAAGATTGCAACGCAGAATAGTCCGGATGGTGGATAAGCAGCCCCAAACATGTTCCAAAGACATTCAAGCTGTCCTGCAGGCTCAGGGAGCATCAGTGTCAGCGCGAACTATCCGTCGACATTTAAATGAAATGAAACGCTATGGCAGGAGACCCAGGAGGACCCCACTGCTGACACAGAGACATAAAAAAGCAAGACTACAGTTTGCCAAAATGTACTTGAGTAAGCCAAAAGCCTTCTGGGAAAACGTCTTGTGGACAGATGAGACCAAGATAGAGCTTTTCGGTAAAGCACATCATTCTACTGTTTACCGAAAACGGAATGAGGCCTACAAAGAACAAAACACAGTACCTACGGTAAAATATGGTGGAGGTTCAATGATGTTTTGGGGTTGTTTTGCTGCCTCTGGCACTGGGTGCCTTGACTGTGTGCAAGGCATCATGAAATCTGAGGATTACCAAAGGATTTTGGGTCGCACTGTAGGGCCCAGTGTCAGAAAGCTGGGTTTGCGTCCAAGATCCTGGGTCTTCCAGCAGGACAATGACCCCAAACATACGTCAAAAAGCACTCAGAAATGGATGGCAAAGAAGCGCTGGAGAGTTCTGAAGTGGCCAGCAATGAGCCCAGATCTAAATCCCATTGAACACCTGTGGAGAGATCTTAAAATTGCTGTTGGGAAAAGGTGTCCTTCCAATAAGAGAGACCTGGAGCTGTTTGCAAAGGAAGAGTGGTCCAAAATTCCGGGTGAGAGGTGTCAGAAGCTTATTGATGGTTATAGGAAGCGACTGATTTCAGTTATGTTTTCCAAAGGGTGTGCAACCAAATATTAAGTTAAGGGTGCCAATACTTTTGTCCAGCCCATTTTTGGGGTTTTGTGTGACATTATGTCATATTTGCTTTTCTGCCTCTGTTTTATATTTGTTCCAATACATACAAAGGGAATAAACATGTGTATAGCAAAACATGTGTTAATGCAATACCTTTTTTGTGTGAAATACTTGATTTTCAGGAAAAATATCAAGGGTGCCAACAATTTCGGCCATGACTGTATATGAGACTCATTACATGCAAAGCAAGATAGTTCAAGCCGTGATTTGTCATCATTGTGATGATTATGGCTTACAGCTCATGAAAACCCCAAATCCACAATCTCAGAAAATGAGAATATTCCATGCAATCAATAAAACAAGGATTGTACATAGAACAATATTGGACCTCTGAAAAGTAGAAGCATGCATATGTACTCAGTACTTGGTTTGGGCCCCTTTTGCAGCAATTACTGCCTCAATGCGGTGTGGCATGGAAGCTATCAGCCTGTGGCACTGCTGAGGTGTTATGGAAGACCAGGATGCTTCAATAGCGGCCTTCAGCTCTTCTGCATTGTTCGGTCTCATGTCTCTCATCTTTCTCTTGGCAATGCCCCATAGATTCTCTATGGGGTTCAGGTTAGGCGAGTTTGCTTGCCAATCAAGCACAGTAATCCCACGGTCATTGAACCAGGTTTTGGTGCTTTTGGCAGTGTGGGCAGGTGCCAAGTCCTGCTGGAAAATGAAGTCAGCATCCCCATAAAGCTCGTCTGCGGAAGGAAGCATGAAGTGCTCCAAAATCTCCTGGTAGACGGCTGTGTTGACCCTGGACTTAATGAAGCACAGTGGACCAACACCAGCAGATGACATGGCTCCCCAAATCAACACAGACTGTGGAAACTTCACACTGGACTTCAAGCATCTGGCAGTGTGTGCCTCTCCATTCTTCCTCCATACTCGGGGTCCTTGTGCCTCTCCATTCTTCCTCCATACTCGGGGTCCTTGGGCCTCTCCATTCTTCCTCTATACTCGGGGTCCTTGTGCCTCTCCATTCTTCCTCCATACTCGGGGTCCTTGTGCCTCTCCATTCTTCCTCCATACTCGGGGTCCTTGGGCCTCTCCATTCTTCCTCCATACTCGGGGTCCTTGTGCCTCTCCATTCTTCCTCCATACTCTGGGTCCTTGGGCCTCTCCATTCTTCCTTCATACTCGGGGTCCTTGGTTTCCAAATGAGATGCAAAAGTTGCTCTCATCAGAAAAGAGGACTTTGGACCACTGAGCAACAGACCAGGTCTGTTTTTCTTTAGCCCAGGTAAGACGCTTCTGACGTTATTTGTTGTTCAGGAGCGGCTTGACAAGAGGAATGCGACATTTGAAGCCCATGTCCAGGATCCATCTGTGTGTGATGGCTCTTGATGCACTGACTCCAGCCTCAGTCCACTCCTTGTGAAAGTCCCCAACACTTTTGAATGGCCTTTTCCTGACAATCCTCTCCAGGCTGCGGTCATCCCTGCTGCTTGTGCACCTTTTTTTTCCCACATTTTTCCCTTCCACATAACTTTCTATTAATGTGCTTTGATACAGCACTTTGGGAACATCCAACTTCTTTTGCAATTACCTTTTGAGGCTTTCCCTCCTTATGGAGGGTGTCAATGATGGTTTTCTGCACAACTGTCAGGTCAGCAGCCTTTCCCATGATTGTGATTCCTACTGAACCAGACTGAGAGACCATTTAAAGGCTCAGGAACCCTTTGCAGGTGTTATGGCTTAATGAGCTGATTAGAGTGGGACACTTTGAGCCGAGAATATTGCACCTTTTCACAATATTCTCATTTTCTGAGATTGTGGATTTGGGGTTTTCATGAGCTGTAAGCCATAATCATCACAATGATGACAAATCACGGCTTGAACTATCTTGCTTTGCATGTAATGAGTCTATCTCATATATTAGCTTCACCTTTTAAGTTGCATTACTGAAATAAATGGACTTTTTCATGATATTCAAATTTTTTGAGTTTCACCTGTGTGTGTGTGTATATATATATATATATATATATATTGTGGGGTTAGCTCAGGTGGGGGATCTCCTTCCCTGGGACAAAGGTAGACCGTACAGCAGGCTTTCATCAAAATCTGACTGGTTGTCAGCTTTATTTAAAAGGTTTGCAGAAAATAAACAGAACATGAAAATAAACCCTTGCCATCCAGGCACTAACTAAACAAAAGATGATTCCTCTCTCAGAGGTGAAGGGCTTCTCCCTGTCACCAAAACAAAGTAACAGCAAACCTTTTCTTGCAGGTATAGTCCATACACACAGCTCTCTCAGAATACCTCTCTGAGTCCCAGGCCACGAGCGACTCCTTGCTCCAGCCCTGCCCTTTTTATATCACCTGTGGGTGGACATCAGTGGAGTCCAAACTCTGGTCCGGAACCACCTCTGCCATTGTGGCCCCGAAAACCCGGAGTGGACCCTACCTTACACCTCACCGTATGACCTCATGCGAGGTGACACATATCGTCCATCCAACACTTTGCCGTTCATACTGTCACATAATATATATATTGTAATGGGGTTCGCTCGGCAGCGGGGGGGGGGTGACCCCCTGGATGGGTGCACAACACAAAAACACAGGCACAGCACAACAACAGTGGAGGTAAAAAAACAAAAAGGTGCAGTTTATTTACAATATTTACAGGAAAACGCCAGACCAAAAAGAAACATCAAATAAAATCCTGGCCAACTTGACTACTTACTGTACAAACAGCTTCCCTAGCTATCCACTAGGTACAGCCTGATGCTATACCTAGTCGCTGGTAGTTGGAGGCTAGCCACACAGGCTTTTGGCTCCCTGCACACAGATAATAAGTTGCTCCCGAGTCAGTTCAGGCACAGATCTGGTTCCAGGTTGGAGCCACTCCCTAAGCAGGCTGGGAAGTTTTATAACAGCCTTAATGAGCCCACTACCTTCAGCTGGGCTCATTACCTCAGTGCCGAAGGACTCAGCACTTCCCCCCCCCCAGTGGAACAAATCCCTATAGAGTCTGAACCTTGGACAAATGTATCGTCCATCTAGGACGCAACCAGGTGATTTCACCTGCCTACTGTCACTACACACGCACGCGCACACACGCCATAGCATAATGGCCTGTGACCGGTAAAGTGAATAACATTGGTTATCTCATTATGACACCAGAAAGTGGGTGGGATGGATTAGGCAGCAAGTGAACATGTTGTCCCTGAAGTTAATGTGTTTTTGAAAAATGGGCAAGCATAAGGATTTGAGCGACTTTGATAAGGGCTAAATTGTAATGACTAGAGGACTGGGTCAGTGCGACTCCAAAATTGCAGCTCTTGTGTGATGTTCCCAGTCTGCAGGGGTCAGGACCAAACAAAAGTGGTCCAAGGAAGGAAAACCGGTGTCATCGGCGGCCAAGGCTCGTTGATGCACGTGGTGGGGCAAAGACTGCCCTGTGTAGTTTGGTCCAATAGAAGAGCTACTAGAGCTCACACTACTGAAAAAGTTAATGTTGGTTCTGATTGAAAGGTGTCAGAACACACAGAGCATCGCAGATTGTTGTGTATGGGGGCTGTGTAGCCGCAGACCGGTCAGGATGCCCGTGATGACCCGTGTCCACAGCCAAAAGTGCCTACAATGGGCACATGAACCCCAGAACTGGACCACGGAGCAATGGAAGAAGGTGGCCTGGTCTGATGAGTCGTGTTTTTTGTTTTTTTTGTTATATCATGTGGATGGCAAGGTGTGTGTCACTTTCCTGGGGAAGAGATGGCACCAGGATGCAGTATAGGAAGTAGGCAAGCTGGAGAAAGCAGAGTGATGCTTTGTCTAGTGGAGTCCATGTCTCAACAAGTCAGGGCTGCTTTAGCGGCAAAAGGGGGACCTACCCAATAGTAGGTGGCTGGTCATACTGTTTTATGGCTGGTGTGTGTGTTCTATATCTCGAAATAAGTATTCTATAAACTCTTTGATGGTAATAACCTTGTTTTTTTTTTTGTTTTGGTTTTTTTCTTGCCCCGTTACTTCTGTAGGAATGACTGGTGTGGTATGCTGTACTCCCAAGCTGACAGCAAGAAGAAATCCAATCTAATGATGTCTTTGTTTGAGCATGGACCAGAGCCCTTACCCTGGTTGGGGAAAATCTCGCAGCTTGGGCCTATATCTGGTACAGTGGAACTAATAAGATGTTACATTTCAGTTGCCCACGTTTTAAGAATCAGTCTGTGAGGCTATAGAGCCGTTTTCTTAACCACTTCCAGTCCGGACACTTTCAGCCCCTTCCAGTCCGGACACTTCCCCCCCCTTCCAGTCCGGACACTTTCCCCCCCTTCCAGTCCGGACACTTTCAGCCCCTTCCAGTCCGGACACTTTCAGCCCCTTCCAGTCCGGACACTTTCACCCCCTTCCAGTCCGGACACTTTCCCCCCCTTCCAGTCCGGACACTTTCCCCCCCCTTCCAGTCCGGACACTTTCCCCCCCCTTCCAGTCCGGACACTTTCCCCCCCCTTCCAGTCCGGACACTTTCCCCCCCTTCCAGTCCGGACACTTTCCCCCCCTTCCAGTCCGGACACTTTCCCCCCCTTCCAGTCCGGACACTTTCCCCCCCTTCCAGTCCGGACACTTTCACCTCCTTCCTGTCCAGGCCAATTTTCAGCTTTCAGAGCTGTTACACTTTGAACGACAATTGCGCAGTCATGCAACACTGTACCCATATGAATTTTTTAGCATTTTCTTTTAAGACAGATAAAGCTTTATGTTGGTGGTATTTATTCACCGCAGGGATTTTTTTTTTTTTTGCTATGTAAATGAAAAAGTCCAAAAATTTTGCAAATAAATAATATTTCATCATAAATCTTGGCCAAAATGTATTCCGTTATCTTTTTATTAAAAAAAAACAAATTAGTTTATAACCAAAAATTATAATTTTTAAACTTTTTTTTGTTTACATTTTTATTTTTTTTTATATTATGTTTTTTTTTTTTATTTTTTACATACTGTCACCCTAGCAGTACAGTGTCACCATGGTGACACTGTACTACTTGTGGGGGGTGATGAAGATTTTTTTTTTTTACATTGATTGCTTTTACACCCATAAAGGCTGTAAAAGCAATCATTTCTCCTTCTCTCTAGCTGCATTCTTGCTGCCATTGAGAACTACAGTGTGAGCTGTGATTGGTCACAACTTGTCACATGGTATAAGGCTGTTGTGAATAGCCTTGTACCATGTGACCTCTGTGATCATTCACAGATTTCACACGTAGTAAGCAACGATGTCAGAAGTGACATCTTGCTTACTACTCTGCATGTGATCACTGATTGGCCAATCAGTGATCACATGATCGGGACCTCGCACAGAGGTCCCGTATGACAATCGGTGTTCCACTGTTTTCAGAGGACACAGCTGGCACCGGATCGTGGTGCTGCACGCTTCCAGGGAGCTCGCACAAGCAGGGAGGCCTTTTATAAACGGCCACCTGACCCTGCACTGCCACCGTCCATCCAGCCGTTTATGTACAACGGCCGGATGGGAGGTGGTTAAGACAGACCACTAAGAATGTATGAAGAAGAGGTGCTGGGACTTTGAATGGCGTTCATACAATGTAGTGAGAAGACAAAAACATGCGGAGAGCTCTCTGGCTCATTTTAGGCAGCTCACAACAGGCAAGTCTACCCTCCAGTGGGTACTCCAGCAGGTTACCTCAAAATAAAACATGCACCAATGGAAGGAGCACCAGACCAAAGGATAAGAGTGTCCACATTCATTCATTTACATATTAAAAAAAAAAGCAAAAAAACAGCCAACGTGTTTCAGGTGTTAGAAAAAAACGACCCCTTCATCATGGCTTCAGTTAAAAGATCAAGCTTGCTCACACATTTACTGCTGGCCAGTATCTTTCCTGATCCAGCAGTTGGCTTCCTTACACAGATTAACATGGGAAAGCTCCATTTTGAGTCAATTCGAGCTTCTTTTAACTGAAGCCCTGATGAAGGGGGAGTTTTTCTTCTGACCCCCTGAAACGCATTGACTGTTTTTAGTATAATCTATTAAATGACAACTAGAAACTGCCTATGCAGATCACGGGTGCTTGAAGATGGACACAAACTGTGAAGCTTTGACCAAAGTATAAGTGATTTGTAAAGCATTTATTTTCCATTGAAATAATAAACATACTTACCTGCTCTGTGGCCCTGATCCTCCTCTTCTGGGGTCCTTCCCTAGGGTTTTTGGCTCCTTCCCACTGCCGAGTACCCCCCTAGGAAACCGCTTCCTATGGGGACACTTGTACGTGCTTGATCACGAGCCAGGCTGTTTGTGTCTATTCAGACACACTGCCCAGCTTGACCCCGCCTCCACTCTCTGCTTGCAGGGTTTGATTGACAGCAGCAGGAGCCAGTGGCTTCAACTGCTCTCAGCCAAGCCTTTGAGAGCCAAGAGAGACGGCAGAGCTGCTGCTTGCATATGGGTGCAGTGTTGCATGACCGCGCAATTGTCATTCAAAGTGTGATAGCGCTGAAAGCTGAAAATTGGACTGGACAGGAAGGGGGTAAAAGTGTCCGGACTGGAAGTGGTTAAAGTAAAAAAAATCTTTTACCTTTTACAACCACTTTAAATAACTCGCCTACTATAGTTTTATGTCATTTTCGTACCTCCCAAAGCCTGACTGGAAAAACTCCCAGGGGTGGCATCATTCTGCTTGCCTTGTTGCTAGGACGTTGCTAAGACACTCTGAACTAATTCAAACCCCTTACACATGTGCTCTCTCCCCTGTCGCAGTAGCTCTAAGCTCAGCGATGCTGCAGTGGAGAAGATAGTGGACCGCACATGTGCAGGGGTTAGAGAGCATGCTCCTGTGATGATTGGGGGGGTGGGGGGAAGCAGGTACGACTGGCAGTGTCTTAGAAACGTCCTAGCAACAAGGCAGGATGGGTTGATGCTGTCCCTGAGAGTTTTTCAGCCAGGCTTTGCAAGTTATGTAAATAGCCCACACCTATATCCAACTATTATTATTATTATACAGGATTTATGGCACCAACAGTTTGCTCAGCACTTTACAATATAACGGGAGACAATACAGCAACAATACAGTTCAATACAAGAGGGATAGGAGGGCCCTGATCCTGGGAGCTTACAATCTAGGAGGGAGGGGCTAGCGGTACTGTGGTAACTGTGGGGGATGGACTGGTAGGAGGAATAAAAGATTCCATTATTGGCTGAGGGCAGGATAGGCTTCCCTGAAGAGAGAGGTTTTCAGAGATCGCCTAAAAGTGAGCAGAGTAGGCGATAGTCTGCTAAATTGGGGTAGAGAGTTCCAGTTCCAGAGGATGGGGGAAGCTCTGGAGAAGTCCTGGAGACGACCATGGAAGGACAAGACCAGGGAGCCTAGAGAGCAGGAGGTCGTGCGAGGGGCGCAGAGGACAGTTTGGGTGATATTTGGAGACAGTAACTAACTATAGTTAAAGCTGCAGTTCGATTTCATCTCCAGCACCTTTACTTGCTTAGACAGTTTTTTTGGTAATGGTGAACTATCCCTTTTAACATTCTAGCATACTTGGTTGTTACTGGTCTGGGAGATATTAGGGGGGATTTACTAAAACTGGTGCAGCTGTGCATAGTAACCAATCAGCTTCCAGGTTTTATTGTCAAAGCTTAAAGCGGAGTTCCACTCAACCTATCAATAATTAAAAGTCAGCAGCTTCAAAAACTGTAGCTTCTGACTTAAAAAACAGCCATTTACCTGTACCTCGGTCCCGTGGTGTGTCCCCCGCAGCCCGTTTCACCGGCCGTCCTGTATTCCAGAAGGGCAGCATCTTCAGTGTGGGCACCCTTCATGAATGGTCCTGTAGTCTTCTGGGACCTGTCACGTGTCCCAAAAGACTACAGGGAGGGAGGGAGGACACCTTCTGCTTTCAATTACCTAGGCGATCAGACCGGAAGTGGGAGCTGGTTCCTGTCAAATTTGGGTACCTGCTTCCCCCGCGGGCGCCCGGTGATATCCAATGATCACCGACGGAAGAGGACTGTTTGTTTGCTAACTGTTCTCCTCCCTGTCAGCTCAGGCACACTGCACAGCACAGCCATCCAGAGCAGTGTGATTACAGTGAAACACACATACACACACACACACACAGCCCTCTAGTAAAAAAACTCACTGCACACAGTTAACCCTTTGATCGCCCCTCATGTTAACCCCTTCCTGCCCAGTGCCATTAGTACAGTGTCAGTGCTTTTTTTTAGCACTGATCACTGTATTGGTGTCACTGGGGATGTCAGTGACACCAAGTCAGTCCCCCCCCCCCCTCCAGTGTCAGATTGACCACTGCAGTCGTGCTATACGTCGCTGATCGCCGCCATTACTAGTAGAAAAAAAAATCTCAGTCTATATATACCGCCTTTTGTAAACGCTATAACTTTCATGTAAACCAATTAATTTACACGTATTGGGATTTTATTTAGCAAAGACACGGAGCAGAATACATTTTGGCCTAAATTTATGACGAAACTTGATATTTGATTTTTAATTTTTTTTTTACTGGACATGTTTATTAGCAAAAAAAAATATTTATTTTTCTCAAAATTGTCGGTTTTTTTGTTTTTTTTATTTTTATAGAGCAAAAAATAAAAAACGCACAGGCGATCAAATACCACCGAAACAAAGCTATATTCGTGGGGGGAAAAAAAGGACGTAAATTTCATTTGGGTTGCATGACTGTGCAATTGTCAGTTAAAGTAACGCAGCGCCGTATCGCATAAAATGGCCTGGTCAGGAAGGGGGGTAAATCCTCTGGAGGGCAACTGGTCAAAGTGTAAAATGTTCATTCGTCATATACTGAGAACACATTTCTTTTTTAGATGCCAAGGAGAATCCATATGGTGAAGAAGACAACAAGAGCCCATTTCCCCTGCAACCCAAGTCAAAGAGAAGCTATGCACAGAATGTAACCGTATGGATTAAACCTAGTGGGCTGCAGGTAACTGCCTTGATGGTATGTTCTTAGTTCAGTACTGCGTCCTGTAGTAATGTAGGGTCCAGCAGAAGGAATCGCTGTGCATGGCAGAGAACCAGGTACCCAAGACTCCGGAAAGTATGTCATGTTCTTGGTTCAGTATTGCATACAGTAGTGATGTAGGGTCCAGCAGAAGGAACCACAGTGCATGGTAATGGACCAGATATCCAGGACACCGGAAAGTATGTCAGGTTTCTAGTTCAGTACTACATACAGTAGTAATGTAGGGTCCAGCAGAAGGAATCGCTGTGTGTGGCGGAGAACCAGGTATCCAAGACACCAGAAAGTATGTCATATTCTTGGTTCAGTACTGCATACAGTAGTAATGTAGGGTCCAGCAGAAGGAATCACATGCATGGTGGAGAACCAGGTATCCAAGACCCCAGAAAGTATGTCATGTTCCTAGTTCAGTACTGCATACAGTAGTAATGTAGGGTTCAGCAGAAGGAATCGCCGTGCGTGGCGGAAAACCAGGTATCCAAGACTCCGTAAAGTATGTTATGTTCTTGGTTCAGTACTGCATACAGTAGTAATGTAGAGTCCAGCAGAAGGAATCCCTGTGCATGGTGGAGAACCACGTATCTAAGACACTGGAAAGTATGTCATGTTCTCGGTTCAGTACTGCATACAGTAGTAATGTTAGGGTTCAGCAGAAGGAATCGCTGTGCATGGCGGAGAGCCAGGTATCCAAGACCCAGGAAAGTATGTTATGTTTCTAGTTCAGTACTGCATACTGTAGTAATGTAGGGTCCAGCAGAAGGAATCGCCGTGCATGGCGGAGAACCAGGTATCCAAGACACCGCAAAGTATGTCATGTTTCTAGTTTAGTATTGCATACAGTGGAAAATGTAGGGTCCAGCAGATGGAATCGCCGTTCATGGCAAGGAACCAGGTTTCCAAGACAGCTGTAAGTGTGTTGGTGGTGGTGACCGATCAACTCCTTCATGATAGTGAAGATTTAACACACCACCCACATAAGTATGTATTCATCTTCTTTCTTTTACAGGGTGGATTTATTGTTGGTTTGAAGAGTTGGGAACAAGGTTGCTTTAAAGCCACAGCCGCCATACTTATTGAGGAAAACACAAAAATAATAGAGGCTGCTACTGCTGACCTCTACCTTAAAATGCTTGTTGTCTGGCTGTCAGCTAACCGCTTGAGTTTAGTATGTTCTAAGACTCTGAAAAGTACACAGAGCAGAGGATCCATACTACACACTACTTCCCCCAGCACCATTCCACCCTCCCTCCTTGGCCACTGTGCCCATCACACTGACAGGTGCTTGGCTGGATCGTTTTATACTGAAGATGGGCTGAGCCCGATGGGGGAACTGAGAAATTGGTTCCCCCATCAGGTCTGCTCCACATTTGACTGACAACATATGGCAGTGGGCAGATCTATAGGTGTTGTTCAGTCCAATAGTGTCTTTCGACTCTGCTCCGTGCTGCGCACCCCTCTGATCTTTTTTTTGTCGCTGGAGCCCTTTCTGTGTGAGATCCGAGCAGATTGTAATATCTCTGGTTTTCATAAACCATCTGGGGAACATAAAATTACCGCGTTTGCGGACGATCTTATCTCTTTTTCTTAACGACCCTCTTATTGCCCAATATTTTGCAGGTGCTTGGGGACTATGGTAGCCTCTGCTACTTCAAAATCAGCCTCATGAAATCCTTGGCACCGAATATTTCCACCGAGTCCACGGTCCTTAGTCACCTTCGCCCTTCCTTCTCTTTCCGTTGGGCCACGGACTCAATCAGGTACCTGGGCACTAATATTATGCCAGATTCTGCTCTTAAGGAAGACCTTCTCCGATGGCAATCCCTTACGCTGACATGGTTTGGTCGATGTAGTGCACTTAAGATGACAGTGCTGCCCCGTATACTGTACTTATTACAAGCCCTCCCCATCAAGCTTCCCATCAAGCTTTCGGAAGGTCAATGCCCTATTTCGCACTTATATCTGGTCACATGGGGGGTCACGTTTTGCTTTCCATGTTCTGACCCTGCCTAAGAGGTGGAGGTGGGGGCTGCCGGATATTCGCTCCTAATATAGAGCCGCTCACCTCACTCGCCTGGCTGATTGGCACTGCCATGGTGCTGCCAAACATTGAATGGCCATGGAATTGGAGGACTCTGTGTTGGCCGTGGCTGCGATGTCCTTTACCTCCCGACCTAGTAGCACGCCCAACTCTTGGTGCCACTCTTGTAGTTACTCGAGAAGCATTCCACAGCACGTCCAACTCTCCAGCGCCTTATTCTCTGGTTACAATTCTGGGAAACCCTGACCTCAGTACAAGAAGACCCTCAATTTGCTTGTCTCACAACTACTGGCTACTCTCACTTAGTGGACTTTCTCAATCCCACTGGGGTCCTTCTTGCCAATGATTTTACTCGACTGTTGGATCCCCCATTGAGTTTCTGGAGAGGTATTCAGCTCCGCTCCTACCTGCTTTCCATTTTGCGTGCTCCTGGTATTTCTTGAAAGTTGAATGCCTTGTGAAGCTCTATGTCACAAGGGAGAACCAATTCACCATAGCCTCTCCATCATCTACTTTTCTCTTATTCCCCCTGGAACCCAATTTTGTTTGTCCTTTCCTATACAATTTTGTTCGTCCTTTCCTGGACAACTCCTTTACCACGTTACAACGGGAAAAGATCTTGCACTTTGCCCATAAGTCTTCTTTGGCCACCAAAGTACAGGAGACCAATTATAAGCTCCTCACACGTTGGTACCGGGTGCCGTCTAAACTTCACCATATTTCGTCATAGCTTCCTGATGTGTGTTGGCGATGTGGTGCCAATGGTGGCACTCTCCTCCATGTCGTTTGGCAGTGCTCAAGGCTTCAGCCCTTTTGGTGAGGGGTGACTGACATTCTCAAACAACTTACCACTGTGGACCTGCGAGTAGTTCTCCAAGGTGAACGAGCTTAGGAACATGGAGGATCTCACGGCCACCCTGTATAATGAGATATTTTGGAACACCTGGCGCCCTTGGCAATATTTTGTGTTTTACAGATGCATACCTGACTGAATATACTCAGTGAATGTCTTGCCTCTGAATTTATTCTCTCTCGAGAAGAGGAGATTAAGGGGGGATATGATCTCCATGTGTAATACATAAGGGGGGATATGATCACCATGTATAATACATAAGGGGGGATATGATCTCCATGTATAATACATAAGGGGGGGATATGATCTCCATGTATAATACATAAGGGGGATATGATCTCCATGTATAATACATAAGGGGGGATATGATCTCCATGTATAATACATAAGGGGGGGATATGATCTCCATGTATAATACATAAGGGGGGATATGATCTCCATGTATAATACATAGGGGGGGGGGGATATGATCTCCATGTATAATACATAAGGGGGGATGTGATCTCCATGTATAATACATAAGGGGGGGATATGATCACCATGTATAATACATAAGGGGGGGGATATGATCTCCATGTATAATACATAAGGGGGGATATGATCTCCATGTATAATACATAAGGGGGGGGATATGATCTCCATGTATAATACATAAGGGGGGGGATATGATCTCCATGTATAATACATAAGGGGGGGGATATGATCTCCATGTATAATACATAAGGGGGGGGGGATATGATCTCCATGTATAATACATAAGGGGGGATGTGATCTCCATGTATAATACATAAGGGGGGGATATGATCACCATGTATAATACATAAGGGGGGGGATATGATCTCCATGTATAATACATAAGGGGGGGATATGATCTCCATGTATAATACATAAGGGAGGGGATATGATCTCCATGTATAATACATAAGGGGGGGGATATGATCTCCATGTATAATACATAAAGGGGGGGATATGATCTCCATGTATAATACATAAGGGGGGGGATATGATCTCCATGTATAATACATAAGGGGAGGATATGATCTCCATGTATAATACATAAGGGGGGATATGATCACCATGTATAATACATAAGGGGGGGATATGATCTCCATGTATAATACATAAGGGGGATATGATCTCCATGTATAATACATAAGGGGGGTATGATCTCCATGTATAATACATATGGGGGGGATATGATCTCCATGTATAATACATAAGGGGGGATATGATCTCCATGTATAATACATAAGGGGGGATATGATCTCCATGTATAATACATAAGGGGGGGGGTATGATCTCCATGTATAATACATAAGGGGGGGATATGATCTCCATGTATAATACATAAGGGGAGGATATGATCACCATGTATAATACATAAGGGGGATATGATCTCCATGTATAATACATAAGGGGGGGTATGATCTCTATGTATAATACATAAGGGGGGGACATGATCTCCATGTATAATACATAAGGGGGGATATGATCTCCATGTATAATACATAAGGGGGGATATGATCTCCATGTATAATACATAAGGGGGGATATGATCTCCATGTATAAATACATCAGTGGTTATATAGTGAACTCGGTGTAGTTATTCCCCCTGAGGTCATCACAGAGGACAAGGGGGCGCTCTTTACACCTGGAGGAAAAGAAATGTAATCTCCAAACACGGAAAGGTTTGAGCTGAGAACATATGGAATAGACTCCCTCAAGAGTTGGTTGTGGCCAGCTCAGTGGATTGCTGTAGGAAATTCCTGGATATAACTGGATATAACATTTATAGGGAAAGTTGATCCAGGGAATATCCGATTGCCTCTCGGGGGATCAGGAAGGAATTTTTCCCCCTGCAGGAGCAAATTGGATCGTGCTTTGCTGGGTTTTTTGCCTTCCTCTGGATCAACTGTGGGTGTAGGATTAGAACTTTTTTTTTTTTCTATGGTTGAACTGGATGGACTTTTGTCTTTTTTCAGCCAGACTAACTATGTAACATGGCTTGACCTCTCACTCCAGGAGGGGATGCAACCCCCAAGGCTCTTGTTCTGTTTCTCCTATATCCCATCTCTCCTCTCCCTCTGCTCTCTCCTTTTCATTTAACTCTCTCTGCGCCTTTCTGACTTTGTTTTTCTTTTTTCCTATCTGTCCCAGCCCCTACAGTATCCTACTGTGGGGTCCCCCCTCACTTTTTCCCCCCATTCTATTATGTCTTTTCGATACTGGTAGAGTTTTTTCTCTCTCGGGTTGATATTCTCTCTATGTTCTTTTTCACATCTTTGTAACTATACATTCGATCCGCTCTCTTTGTGCTTTGGCATAATCCTCCTTTTCTTAGGATGTCATTTAAACGATCACCCGATGATTTGTTCTGGTCCTGTTTTGTTGTCATACAGTATATGTGCTGTTTCATTCGCTCTTGATACTTTCTTCTCACATGCAAACTTGATGAACCCCTAAAGATTCTATGTGACTATTTCAGGCTTGGTCTAGATTTTTTTCCTGTATTCTGGTGAATCTTTCTCCTGGTTCTTTTTATTGTATGTTAATTTCACCAATAAATAATTACAAAAAAAAAAAAAAGTATCACTTTAATTACTGCCAGTTTCCTAAACAGAAAACTTGTTAATTCTTTAAGAATTTGTCACTGATAGATTCTTGAAGCGGCGTATGGTAGCATCAATGCATACCGTAGTTCTTAACCATTTCAATACCGGGCAATTTTACACCTTCCTGCCCAGGCCAGTTTTCAGGTTTCAGCGCTCTCACACTTTGAATGACAATTGCGCGGTCATACAACATTGTACCCAAACTAAAATTTTATCATTTTCTTCACACAACTAGAGCTTTCTTTTGGTGGTATTTAATCACCGCCGGGGTTTTTATTTTTTGCTAAATTAACAAAAAAAGACCAAAAATTTAAAAAAAAACACGTTTTTCTTTGTTTCTGTTATAAAAGTTTGCAAATAAATAATTGTTCTTCATAAATTTAGGCCGAGATGTATTCTGCTCCATGTCTTTGGTGAAAATAACCCAAATTAGGATGTATTTTTTAGTTTGTAGGAAAGTTATAGAGTTCACAAACTATGGTATAGATCTGAATATTGATCAATCCTGAAGTACCGACGGCCAATCTAATTTCTTGAGGTCCAGGAATTTCAGAACAGTACAGATATCCCCTAAATGACCCATTTTTGCAGAGTAGACAGTCCAACGTACTTCATAAGAAACGTGGCGAGTTTTTTGAAGTTGTATTTTTTTTAGTCATAATTTTTCGGAAAATGAAAAAATGCAAAAAATTATTTTCACTATTTTTTTTTTTTTACATACTGTCACCAGTGCAGTACAGCGTCTTCTTATAACTGGCATGGCGGTGATCAGAGACACTGACTGGTGACAGTATGAAAAAAAAAAAATATATATATTTTTTTATTTATTTATTTTTTATTACATTTTGTTTCTTTTTTTAAATTTTTTTTTTTCATATTTCACTATGTCCAAAGTAGTACAATGTTACCATAGTAACATTGTACTACTTTGGGGAAGTGATCAGTATTTTTTTATTTTTTACACAATTTGCTTATAGCAAAGAATTACTTTGCTATAAGCAAGCATTTACGTGAATGACATCGATTCATTCAGGGTTTTCTTTTTTTTTTTTTTTTTTTTGTGCTTAGCTGTGATTTGGCCACAGCTAATCACATGACATGTGCATGTGATTAGCTTTGACCATTCACCGCTAGACAGTAGTATACAATGGATAGCATGAATAAAACCATCCATTGTATACAACTGTCATGTGACCTGCTGTGATTGGTCACAGCAGGTCACATGGTACTGGCAACGGGGGCTGATACTCAGATCTGTCATTGGCCGTGTCTGAGGTACACGGCCAGTGACAGATCGCGCCGCTGCGCGGCTCTGCAAGCGCGAAAAGTACGCATGTGCGGGAGGACGGAACGCTGATGACATTTGCCGGCCGCCATTCGGCCATAGGGCGGGCGGCAAATGGTTAAAGGAACTACCACCAGAAAAATGGCATTAAAGCCGTTTTGAATTGACGCCCTCATATTGTACCGTAGTTGTCAGCATTAAAAATTAGCAGTTCTTGCAGTTGTTAAAATCAGTAGTGTATGGAACCCTCTTGCTTGTTTGCCACATTTTACTTTTTTTTCTTTTTCTTTTTTGTTAGACTGATGTGCAGAAGATTCTGCGGAATGCCAGGAAACTTCTGGAGAAAACGCAGACGTTCTACAAAGTAAGATAAAGTTCCCAATATCTTTTACTTCTTTATTTATTAAAGCGGAGTTCCACCCAAAAGGGGAAGTCCTGCTTTAAAGATTGGTCCCCCGCTCCCCATTAAAGATTGGTACCTTTGAGGAGCTGGTACCCGAATTTGACAGGTACCCGCTCCCACTTCCACTGCGATCGCCTAGGAGATCGGAAACGGAAATTGTCCTCCCTCCCCGAAGTCTTGTGGGACACGTGACAGGTCCCAGAAGACGACGGGGCCATTCAGGAAGCGCAGCTCTACTCGCGCAGTGGGCACCCGGCTGTGAAGCCGCAAGCTGTCACAGCCGGATGCCCACACTGAAGATGCCGGCGCCGGGGAGAGAAGACGGCCGGTGAAACCAGCTGTGGTGAGGCCGTCGCCATCTTGAAGTGGTGTGCCCACACTGAAGATGCCGGCGCCTGGAATACACGACGGACGGTTAAAAAACGCTGCGGCGGGGGGCAACGCGGGATCGTGGGACAGGTAAGTGGCTGTTTTTTTAAATGTCAGCAGCTATAGTTTTTGTAGCTGCTGACTTTTATTTTTTTACAGATTGAGTGGAACTCTGCTTTAAGATGAAACAATTCTTTGATTAGTAGGATGCTGTGCAAACAAACCTAAAAGAGGAAGTGGAAGCAAAAGAATAATAGAGGTATTATCCCCGGCTCTTCCATCCTGACTTGTGCTCCATCTCTGTAGCCTCTCTGAATCTGTTTTGAGGTTGAGAAGCCAAGCCTGGACATTTTACAGCACCTTCGTTTATTTATAAGGGATCTTTATCTTTTGAGTAACAATTTTTCTTAATTTTTAGTATTTTCCAAAGATGTGTTTAATAAATTAAGCAATGACTTTTGATCATGTCTCAGCTGGCCTGCTCTTCTTCTTCTTTCTTTTTTTTTTTTTTTTTTATGATGTATTGCAGGAAGATGTTCACTGATGCTGTGCCTAGTCAGCTTTCTGTTCATTTTGTACCGGTAGTATACCGAACTATAGCTGATGTTTTGCTGTTGAGCCAGCTTTTTAGGTATGTTACACTATATGCAAAAAGTTCAGTATGTGGACATCACTCCAAATGTGATTCTCGTAGTTTCCCGTGAAGGGTACTAATAATGCTACAGTATTCAGACATTTTAGGCTAGGGTTTCTCAACCAGGGTTCCTCCAGAGGTTGCCAGGGGTTCCTTGAGCAATGAGCAATTTTTGCCTCTCAGGTAAGTTCCCGCTGACACCATTGATATTTTTAGCAATCTGTAAGGGGGTAATTCTTCCCAATGACCACAAGTGTGAGGAGCATTGTTCCCAATGACCACAAGTGTGAGGAGCATTGTTCCCAATGACCACAAGTGTGAGGAGCATTCTTCCCAATGACCACAAGTGTGTGGAGCATTCTTCCCAATGACCACAAGTGTGAGGAGAATTCTTCCCACTGACCACAAGTGTGAGGAGCATTCTTCCCAATGACCACACGTGTGAGGAGCATTCTTCCCAATGACCACAAGTGTGAGGGGCATTCTTCCCAATGACCACAAGTGTGAGGAGCATTCTTCCCACTGACCACAAGTGTGAGGAGCATTCTTCCCACTGTCCACAAGTGTGAGGAGCGTTCTTCCCACTGTCCACAAGTGTGAGGAGCATTCTTCCCACTGTCCACAAGTGTGAGGAGCATTCTTCCCAATGACCACAAGTGTGAAGAGCATTCTTCCCAATGACCACAAGTGTGAGGAGCATTCTTCCCAATGACCACAAGTGTGAGGAGCATTCTTCCCAATGACCACAAGTGTGAGGAGCATTCTTCCCACTGACCACAAGTGTGAGGAGCATTCTTCCCAATGACCACAAGTGTGAGGAGCATTCTTCCCAATGACCAAGAGTGTGAGGAGCATTCTTCCCAATGACCACAAGTGTGAGGAGCATTCTTCCCACTGACCACAAGTGTGAGGAGCATTCTTCCCACTGACCACAAGTGTGAGGAGCATTCTTCCCACTGACCACAAGTGTGAGGAGCATTCTTCCCAATGACCACAAGTGTGAGGAGCATTCTTCCCACTGACCACAAGTGTGAGGAGCATTCTTCCCACTGACCACAAGTGTGAGGAGCATTCTTCCCACTGTCCACAAGTGTGAGGAGCATTCTTCCCACTGTCCACAAGTGTGAGGAGCATTCTTCCCACTGTCCACAAGTGTGAGGAGCATTCTTCCCAATGACCACAAGTGTCAGGAGCATTCTTCCCAATGACCACAAGTAAGAGGAGCATTCTTCCCAATGACCACAAGTAAGAGGAGCATTCTTCCCAATGACCACAAGTGTAAGGAGCATTCTTCCCAATGACCACAAGTGTGAGGAGCATTCTTCCCAATGACCACAAGTGTGAGGAGCATTCTTCCCAATGACCACAAGTGTGAGGAGCATTCTTCCCAATGACCACAAGTGTGAGGAGAATTCTTACCTCTGACTATCACACTAATGCATCATGAATAGTAAATAAAGCCATTTTTAGCAGGGGTTCCCTGAGACCGGAAAGTTAAATCAAGGCTTCCTCTGTGTTAAAAAGGTTCACAGAGGCTGTTTTAGACAATTGTGTGCTACTAACCTTGTGGCAACAGTTTTAGGATGGACTTTTTTTCTGTTCAGCAAAACTGTGCACAAAGCCAGGTTTATAGACACAATGGAGGTGGGGGGATTTACTAACAATAGAGCATGCAAAATCTGGTATGGCTCTGCATAGAAACTAATGGGCTTCCAGGTTTTAGTCCTCATGCACACCTGATGTTTTTACAGCTGCTGTTTTTGGCTTTTGATGTTTTTTGTTTTTCTTTCTACAGCCAGTAAACCCCCCAGCATGTTATCCCATGTGTCCATACACACATAGACTGGAATCAGCATTTTTTGGCAGGGGTGTTTTTTGGCTGGAAAAAAACCCCAGAACTAGTGGGTTTCTAGAGGAGTATTTTAGCTGTAAAAACGCTCTAATGCTAAAAACGCTGAAAAACTCAGGTTTTTCCTGAGCAGCGTTTTCAAAACGCCCTCCCCCCAGTGTGTATGGAGCCTTATTGTCAAAGCTTAGTTGAACAAGCTGAAGTTGGAAGCTGATTGGTTACCATGTACGTCTGCACCAGATTCTGAGTGCTCCAGTTTAGTAAATCTTCCCCATGGCTTGATGTGGAGGAACTGCACAGGCACCTTTCTGGTAGAATGCAAATGCAAGCCAAGTCTTCTAATCCAGTATCAATATCTGATGTCACAGGTGCTCTTTCAGGCTAAATGACTAAAACAAATCTGGCGCAATGTCCTCCCAGGATGGTGGCGGCTGTTATAGCAGTGTAGCAGATGAGGGGGCTGGAGCTCTTGGATTTAGCGCCATATAATTGCCAGTGATTTTGAAATGGGACATCCAACAAGCTTATTTAGCTGTGATTGTCTGGACACGACAAACGTTTGGCCATGTATTGCATACTGTATTAGCAGGTTACCCTTGGAACATGTATGTTTTAAAATTCACACATTTTTAAACCCTTCTGCCCAGCCCTGCTATTGCTTTAGTTGGGCTATATCATCCGGGGGGTTGTGATGGTCTGCCCAGTCACACAGGGTCGTGGATAAAGGGGTACCACCTGTCCTCCTGTATGGGCCCCGGGCTAGCAGGGGGGCCCAGGCAGCTGGGTGAATCTGATGTGGGCAGGGAGGGTGATTGGCACAGTGGGGGCAATTACTGGAACAGATTCCATGTATGGCTCTCTGCAGTAGCTGAAATCTGGCTTTTTCTCCTCTCCCTCCCGATGGCATTCAGCTGCTGCAGAGAGAGCTATAGAGGGGATTGGTTCCAGTAATTGACCCGCCACACCCATAAACCTCAGTGTGCACTATATGTTTCTCCCTGCTACCCAGGCCCCATTGTATTCCTCTCCTTCCCACCGGTTGCTGCCAGCACACAACAGGATCCTTTTCGTAATGAAAAATGCAGTAATGTAACGAGTCATCTGCTGGGGCACCTGCTGAAAAAAAAAATTGCTAGCAATTAAAAAATAAGAAACAAACGGTATGGAGTAGCGTTCTCCAAACCCCCCCCCCAAAAAAAAAAATCCATAGCAAGCCCTTTGGGTCTGGTATGGATTTTGAGGGGAACCTCCACGGCAAGCAAAATAAAAAAAATAGTGTGGGGATTTCTGAGCGTGCAGGTCAGGAAGGGGGGGGGGTGGGTGTTGGGGCTGGGGGCAAGCAAGAAGTCACCCCCCCCTTCCCAACATGGGGGGGCAGCTCTGCTCCCCCATTGATGCCACAAGGGGGCGTGGTCACCGGTTGACTTTGCCCCTTAGTTATTTAAGAACTGTCAGGCAGCGGAGCTGTGGGGGAGTCTTTGTCGGGAGCGGAGCCCTTTTTTTTTTTTTTTTTGGTTTGTTAGGAAGTTCCAGTAATTGACCCCCCCACCCCCACCACACCCATAAGCCTCAGCGTGCACTATATGTTTCCCCCTGCTACCCAGGCCCCGTTGTAAAAATGCAGTAATGTAACGAGTCATCTGCTGGGCACCTGCTGAAGAAAAAAAATTGCTAGCAATTAAAAAATAAGAAAAAAACGGTATGGAGTAGCGTTCTCCAAACCCCCCCCCCCCCCCAAAAAAAAAATCCATAGCAAGCCCTTTGGGTCTGGTATGGATTTTGAGGGAAACCTCCACGGCAAGCAAAAAAAATGGTGTGGGGATTTCTGAGCATGCAGGTCAGGAAGGGGTGGGTGGGTGTTGGGGCTGAGGGCGAACAAGCAGTCACCCCCCCCTTCTCAACATGGGTGGGCAGCTCTGCTCCAGTCATTGATATCACTAGGGGGGCGTGGTCACCGGTTGACCTTGCCCCTTAGTTATTTAAGAACTGTCAGGCAGCAGAGCTGTCAGACGGGGAGTCTTTGTCGGGAGCGGAGCCCTTTTTTTTTTCTTTTTTTTTTTTTGTTGGGAAGGCGGTGGCAGCGGGCATTGTGATTGACGAGGGCTCTAAACCAGGGGATGTTTTTTATATTTTTGTTTTTTTTAATAAAGGACTTGTCAAAAGGGCATGTGGGCTGGTATGGTTTTGGCAGGGAGGGCGTGACAACCTGCTGGCAGCTGATGACTCGTTACATTACCGCATGTTTTCACTAACTCGTGCTGTATTTTGGTACACTTTTTTTAGTGAATGCCAACAATTTTTTTTGAAACATACTTGGATGCGGTAAGATACCGCTTTGCGAATTGTCCCCACAGACCTAAAACGTATTCTGCAAGAAGAGAGTTTTCAGCACCGCATCACTTGCATTGCGTTCTTGCTGGAAGAATCTGCAAACATGCTGGCATGAATACATAGAAGAAGCTGGTTTTGTTCCCATAAGAATACATTCAATGTAGAAGATGGGCATACAGGGTGGTGATAGTCTCTTCTGCTGCCTGCTCCTGTACTTCCAATATAGGATGCTACTTTTAATGGCGTTTTGTGTCTTTCTTGTCTCACGTGACATTCTTGCTTGTGATTTTTCTCTCAGGAGTTGAATCGTCTTCGAAAGGCAGCACTTGCCTTCGGGTTCCTGGACCTCTTGAAGGGAGTGTCTGATATGCTGGAGAGGGAATGTACTCTGCTTCCTGACAACGCTCATCCTGATGCCGCCTTCCAGCTCTCACATGCAGCAGCTCAACTCAAACTGGCCAGCACTAGAACCTCTGACCACGCTTCCTATGACAATAACATTGCGCCTCTGCAGACGGACTTCTCTGGCCGTGGCTCTGAAAGAATGTGAAGACCGGATCTATATCCTTGTGGGGCCTCAGCGGAGGACTTCTCCTCCACCTTGGAAAGCCGGTTGGCTTTCTAGCAAGTAAACCACTGCAGACTTCCAGAACCTGCCACAAAATAATTCACTGGTAATGGGCCAGGACTGAGAACCCGTTGGCTCAGGTATAGCTGCCCGAAATGTGGAAGCACAGTAATCTCTATTGATATGTGTACTGTATATAGTAACATCAGGAACCACACAGGTCTGCGGATCCTAGGATTACAAGGCTTGCCTGTTTCCACTTTCCTGTGGCAATATGTGGCCCTAATTTCCATGTTTTGTGACTGATGGGAAAATTTTTTGCAAGAATTGCACTATACCAGTAGCAAGGATATACAGGTATCTAAACGACTTGTATACAAAGGGTTTCCTAAATGTGTTAAAATCTCTCTTGGACCAGTAAGTGATCATTACTTTTTGCTATAGAAGGCTCATCGCTGAATGTCTGCTAGCGTCAAACATCCTCTTAAGTCCGGAATAAATGTTCTGGCAGGTCTTGAAGGGACACCATTATGGCAAAGGCTGAATTTTTACCATCCATCATTCTGAAAACAGATTAAAGCTTCTGAGGGCAACCTTAAGCTGGTGCTATGTGGGGGTGGGGATATCGGCACATTCTGAAGTTCTTGGATTTTTCCAAGAATCTCCAAGAATCTGATCACTCATCTCTGACCTATGACCTTACCCCCTTGTGGAGGGCTGAGCTGTAATTTGAAAAGTAATAAGCCTTTTGCTCACAGGGGGGATTATTTTTCAAAACGCTCTTCAGTTTTAGTGAGGTTTGTGAACCAGTGGACTTTGTAGGCACATATACATCAATCCTAAATGAAATAAATATGAAGGAGGAGCCTGCACGCTGTGACGTGAACACGGAGGTCCGGCGGCCATCTTTATACACAAGCTGGTTAGTCATCAAGCAGCTTTAACCCCTTTGCGCCGGTGCCTCCCGACCCTTTAAGGGTTTCAGCAGCCGGGGGGCTGGGTTTAGGGTCATGTGACCGCCGTGACACCCCGTCACATGATCAAGAAAGGTCCCGATCGAAAGAGGAGATCGGGACCTTTCCGTGAGTACCGGACATGTGTGCTGGGAGCGTGCAGGGCGCGCGCTCTCAGCACATATGTCTTTTTTTAATAGAACGCAAATGTGCGGCCGCTCGGTGTCTAGGCCCAGACGCTGGGAGGCCGCACATTTACGTTCGGCCGGCGTGAAGAGGTTAAGCTGCATGTATCTCCTGCTAATTTTGGAATGCTTTCTGGAATTTTAACCCTTTAATAAAATCTGGTATTTAATTACTACACTATGGGCAATATCCCTTTTTACTCTGTACCGAGCATTTAATTCCCCAGAAACCCTGTTGACCACCCCAGCATCCAGAGGAGGGCAATCCACCACGCTCCAGCTTATCCTATAGGGGACCTATAGGAAAATTTCACCACAAAAACCACGATATTTCGTGAAACATTCGGCAAAACGTTCCACAAAGTAATAGCACACCAATCGGGAACAATCCGCACGTTTTGATATATTACTTGTCTTTGTAGTGTAAAAACTGTGGGAGGAGTTAGCGTGGCAAATTTAGCTATAATAAGAATAAAAATAAGAACTAGAAAAGCTAAAATTTCTGGGGAAATTGTGTGAAGTGTTCTTGCCTCCACCAGTAGTCTACAACTGGAGTGGGCGGACATTTTTAGTGGCAGCAGGGATAGCTGAACATTTTGATATAAGATTTGTGCAGGTGGGCTCAGGGGCCGACTGACAACTCATGGGGCCCCCGGGCAATAGGGGATCATGGGGCCCCTGTGTCCTTGCCCAAACTCAAAAAAGCCTATGAAAAAGGTACCAGGGGCATCTCATTGGGCCCCCTACTGACCCCCCGGGCAATAGGGGATCATGGGGCCCCTGTGTCCTTGCCCAAACTCAAAAAAGTTTATGAAAAAGGTACCAGGGGCATCTCATGGGGCCCCCTACTGACCTCGGGCCCTCGGGCAGTGCCTGAGTTTCCAAATGGTCAGTCCGCCCCTGGGTGGGCTTGAAAATGAGGGAGTAATGGCAGTTTAGAAATCATGTCCTGGTTTGTCCGCTCCCACTCTAGTTTTGAACATTCCGCCATTCATTCCTATGGGACCAATTTCACCACAAAAACGCTGATATTTCGTGAACCATTCGGCGAAACGTTCCACAAAGTAATAGCACACCAATCGGGAACAATCCACACGTTTCGGTATGTTACTGTCTATGTAGTGTAAAATCTGTGGGAGGAGTTAGGGTGGTAAATTTGGCTATAATAATAAGAATATATATGTGAGATAACAGGAAGTGGTCGCCATGCAAGAACACTTAACTAGAAAAGGTACAATTTCTGGGGAAATTGTGTGACGTGTTCTTGCATCCAACCCTAACCAAGTGATTGATGAAATGTAAGCAGTGCACATGGCAAGCCTGATAGACTGAGAAATGCATTTCAACTTGTATTTTGCAGCTCACAGTCTAGCCTGGGTCACTCAGCTGCCTGGTGAGTCATCTTTGGTTGCTATGGCAACTCACTGAGTCAGTCACAGGAAGCTGAGAGGGGCTTTTATAAACACACTGCTCCAACTTGCCAAATTCACTGGCGATTGCCACTTTCAAACACTTGTAGTTTTAAAAGTATAAATGCTACTGCAAAGAGCTATATTGTGAGAATCACAAGAACCAGACCTACATTTTGATGCATAGTATGTCTCTGAAATATTAAAAATGAAGGCACAGTCGCAGTTTAGAAATGACCCTTCAAATTTCAGGTGGCTGCGAGTGAAGTTTCAATGAAAGTCAATGGGCAGTGTGAGTTGCAAACAAAAGGTGATATTGTGAAAACTATCAGGACTATAGCTTAGCCGTGGACATTTTTAGTGGCAGCGGGGATTGCCGAACGTTTTGATATAAGATACGTGTAGGTGGGCTTGAAAATGAGGGAGTGATGGCAGTTTACAAATCATGTCCTGATTTTTCAGCTCCCACTCTAGTTTTGAACATTCCGCCATTCATTCCTATGGGACCAATTTCACCACAAAAAACGCGATATTTCGTGAACCATTCAAGTGATAGCGCACCAATCGGGAACAATCCGCACGTTTCCGTATATTACTATGTAGTGTAAAAACTGTGGGAGGAGTTAGCGGGGTAAATTTGTCTATAATAAGAATATATATGTAAGGGGTCTTGCAAAAACACTTAAAAATGAGAGGTACAGGGAACAACCATTACGCTCAACTTCCAAGCCTCAGTGTCACTGAACTTCTCCGGTGACATCCTCACCCTGTCATTGAACTTCATTAGATCAGATCCTCATTGTCAGTATCACTGAACTCCCCAGAGAGATCCTCATGGTAGTAAGCACTCATGGGGGAGTCTCACTCCTGTCAGTAATCACTGAACTTCCCTCAGATAGATCCTCACATCAGTATCAATGAACTTCCCTCAGAGGAATCTACACCTCAGTAGTGTCACTGAGTTGGCCCTAGAGAGAGCCTTCACTTGGTGTCCATTGAGCTTTCCCAACCTCTCCATCTGCTCAGTAAGCTTCGAGTCTTTTTATACCGCCCCGAACTACCAAAATATCAACCTATGGAGAGTCAAATTTGAATTTAACATTAAAATCTTTCTTTTGGCTTGTATATTCGCATCCAAATCTTTCTGGCTCTGTAAACCATCTAAAAACACAAATAATTCAGATTTGATCAACCCTGAGGTGGCAAAACCCATTTCCCAGAATCCTTTGCAAAGATATGCAAATGAGCAGGTTCAGCCAGTAACTTTCAAATCATACCTCTGCTGATAACTGTCACCAGTGTGCCTATGAGAGCTCTCAACTGACTTTTCATGCCATAGCTGGACACAGGAGCCGGACCAGGGCAACCGCCTGTAAAATGACAGCTTTCTTAACTACAAAGGTGAGGGGGGGGGGGGGATTCTGCTTTAACCGTTTCAATACCGGGCAATTTTACACCTTCCTGCCCAGGCCATTTTTCAGGTTTCAGCGCTCTCACACTTTGAATGACAATTGCGCGGTCATACAACCTTGTACCCAAACTAAAATTTTATCATTTTCTTCACACAACTAGAGCTTTCTTTTGGTGGTATTTAATCACCGCTGGGGTTTTTATTTTTTGCTAAATTAACAAAAAAAGACCAAAAATTTTGAAAAAAAAACACATTTTCTTTGTTTCTGTTATAAAAGTTTACAAATAAATAATTGTTCTTCATAAATTTAGGCCGAGATGTATTCTGCTACATGTCTTTGGTGAAAATAACCCAAATTAGGATGTATTATTTAGTTTTTAGGAAAGTTATAGAGTTCACAAACTATGGTATAGATCTGAATATTGATCAATCCTGAAGTACTGACAGCCAATCTAATTTCTTGAGGTCTAAGAATGTCAGAACAGTACAGATATCCCCCAAATGTCAGAACAGTACAGATATCCCCCCAAATGTCAGAACAGTACAGATATCCCCCCAAATGTCAGGACAGTACAGATATCCCCCAATGACCCCTTTTTGCAGAGTAGACAGTCCGACGTACTTCATAAGAGGAATGACGAGTTTTTTGAAGTTGTATTTTTTTGTCATAATTTTTCGGAAAATGAAAAAATGAAAAAAATTATTTTCACTATTTCTTTTTTTACATACTGTCACCAGTGCAGTACAGCGTCATCATATAACTGGCATGGCGGTGAACAGGGACACTGACTGTTGACAGTATGAAAAAAATATATATATATATATATTTTTTTATTTTTTTATTATATTTAATTTTTTATTACATTTTTTTTTATTTTTTTAAAGATTTTTTTTCATATTTCACTATGAGCCAAAATAGTACACTGTTACCATAGTAACATTGTACTACTTTGGGGAAGTGATCAGTATTTTTTTTTTTTTACACAATTTGCTTATAGCAAAGAATTACTTTGCTATAAGCAAGCATTTACCTGAATGAAATCGATTCATTCAGCTTTTTTTTTTTTTTGTGCTTAGCTGTGATTTGGTCACAGCTAATCACATGACATGTGCATGTGATTAGCTGTGACCATTCACAGCTAGGCACTAGTATACAATGGATGGCATGAATGAAGCCATCCATTGTATACAACTGTCATGTGACCTGCTGTGATTGGTCACAGCAGGTCACATGGTACCAGCAATGGGAGCCGGTACTCGGATCTGTCATCGGCCGTGTCCGAGGTGCACGGCCGATGACAGGTTGCACTGCTGCGCCGTTCTGCACTAGCGCAAACGGCGCATGTGCGGGAGCACGCCAAATGGCGGGCACCCGGAATGCAGATACACATCTGAAGCCGCCAAATGGCCATTGGCCGGGCGGCTAATGGTTAACCACTTGCCTACCAGGCACTTATACCCCCTTCCTTACCAGGCCAATTTTCAGCTTTCAGCGCTGCCGCACTTTGATTGACAATTGCGCGGTCATGCAACATTGTACCCATATGAAATTTTGATCATTTTTTTCTCACAAATAGAGCTTTCTTTTGGTGGTATTTAATTGCCACTGGGCGCTTTACTTTTTGCGCTATAAATAAAAAAAGTGCAAAAAATTTTTATTATAAAATTTTTCAAACAGGTATTTTTTCTCCTTCACTGATGTGCGTTGATGAGGCGGCACTGATAGGCGGCACTGATAGGTGACACTGATGATGGGTACTGATAGACGGCACTGACTGGCATCACTGCTGGGCACTGACTGGCAGCACTGACTGGCACAACCCCTGGGCACTGACTGGTGGCACTGCTGGGCGGCACTGGTGGGTGGCACTGGTGGGCAGCACTGGTGGGTGGGCACAGGTGGGTGGGCACAGGTGGGTGGCACTGGTGGGCACAGGTGGGTGGGCACAGGTGGGTGGCACTTCTGGGCACAGGTAGGTGGCACTTCTGGGCACAGGTGTGTGACACTGCAGAGTGGCACAGGTGGGTGCACTGCTGGGCACAGGTGGGTGCACTGCTGGGCACAGGTGGGTGATCTGCTGGGCACAGGTGGGCGGAGCTAGTGGGCGCACTGCTGGGCACAGGTGGGCGGAACTTGCGGGTGGCACTGCTGGGCACCGATCATCAGGGCACTGATCATCAGTGTCCTGATGATCGGTGCCGATCCCCGCTCTGACAACTGCCGGTTCTCGGCAGTACTTTCCTCACGATCTGACAGCGTGAGGAAAGTGCAGCCGAGAACCGGCACTTGCATTTCCCTGTGATCAGCGTGTCATTGGACACCGCTGATCACGTGGTAAAAGGCCGCTGGGATCGGCCTTTTACCACATCACGTGATCAGCTGTGTCCGTAGGACACAGCGATCACGGAGATCGCCGGGTGCGCGCCCCCTGGGGCGCGTAGGAGAGCGCGTTCTGGGGGGACATCATATGACGTCCACCCAGAACTGGCCGGCCGCAGTGAAGCCGTCATTCGGCTATCTGCGGTCGGCTACTAGTTAATAAAGCCTTCATTTTTCCTTCATGGAATCCTCCCAGCACTTTGTTATGTGGCAATTTAAGTGTCTGCTGTCATCTCAGGAAGTAGCTGGTGCCGCCTCTCCATATATACAAGTATAGAATCGAAATTCAAGAAACCTCAAGGTGGTAATGTTGTGTTATTAACCCCTCGCCTACAGGACACCTATACCCCCTTCCTGCCTACCGGGCACTTCTACCCCCTTCCTGCCTACCGGGCACTTCTACCCCCTTCCTGCCTACAGGGCACTTCTATCCCCTTCCTGCCTACCGGGCACTTCTACCCCCTTCCTGCCTACCGGGCACTTCTACCCCCTTCCTGCCTACAGGACACCTATACCCCCTTCCTGCCTACAGGGCACTTCTACCCCCTTCCTGCCTACAGGGCACTTCTACCCCCTTCCTGCCTACCGGGCACTTCTACCCCCTTCCTGCCTACAGGACACTTCTACCCCCTTCCTGCCTACAGGGCACTTCTACCCCCTTCCTGCCTACCGGGCACTTCTACCCCCTTCCTACCTACCGGGCACTTCTACCCCCTTCCTGCCTACCGGGCACTTGTACTCCCTTCCTGCCTACAGGACACTTCTACCCCCTTCCTGCCTACCGGGCACTTCTACCCCCTTCCTGCCTACCGGGCACTTCTACCCCCTTCCTGCCTACCGGGCACTTCTACCCCCTTCCTGCCTACAGGACACTTCTACCCCCTTCCTGCCTACAGGACACTTCTACCCCCTTCCTGCCTACAGGACACTTCTACCCCCTTCCTGCCTACCGGGCACTTCTACCCCCTTCCTGCCTACAGGGCACTTCTACCCCCTTCCTGCCTACAGGACACTTCTACCCCTATCCTGCCTGCAGCGCACTTCTACCCCCTTCCTGCCTACAGGGCACTTCTACCCCCTTCCTGCCTACAGGACACTTCTACCCCCTTCCTGCCTACCGGGCACTTCTACCCCCTTCCTGCCTACCGGGCACTTGTACCCCCTTCCTGCCTACCGGGCACTTTTACCCCCTTCCTGCCCAGGCCAATTTCCAGCTTTCAGCGCTGTTTCACTTTGAATGACAATTGCGCAGTCATGCAACACTGTACCCATATGAAATTTTTATCATTTTGTTTTGTGACAAATAGAGCTTTATTTTGGTGGTATTTAATCACCGCTGGGTTTTTTATTTTTTCTTAAACAAACCAAAAACCACTGAAAATTTTGTTATAAAATTTTGTAAATAAGTTATTTTTCTCCTTCAATGATGTGCACTAATGAGGCTGCAGTGATGGGCACTGATAGGCTGCACTAGTTGACACTAATAGGTGGCACTGATGAGGAGGCACTGGTAGGTGGCACTGATGGGTATTGACAGGCATCACTGATGGGCGCTGAAAGGCAGCACTGATACATGGCACTGATAGGCGGCACTGACTGGCGCTGTTAGGCGGCACTGACTGGCACTGTTAGGCGGCACTGACAGGCACTGATGCACACTGATAGGCAGCACTGACTGGCACTGATAGGTGGCACTGACGGGTGACACTGAAAGGCAGCTCAGATGGGCACTGATATGGGGCACTGATGTGGCACTGATGGGCACTGGCGGACACTGACAGGTGGCACTGCTGGGGCTACATTGATCATCAGGGCACACTGATGATCAGTGTACATGTCGTCTCTCCCCCCCCCCCCCGCGGAAAGCCGATTTCTGGCTCACCTCTCCTCTGTCAGCGTGACAGCTCGAGAGGAGAGAAATGCCGATAACCGACATTTCCCTGTTTACATGTGATCAGCTGTGATTGGACACAGCTGATCACATGACTGAGCCGACATCTTCGGCTCTTTCCGTGATCGGTGATCCGCTGTGTCTGAAGGACACAGCGCACCGCCGATCGCCACGCTGCGCGCTCCCTGAGCCGTGCATGCGCAGTGAGAATGGGAGGACGTCATCCCAGAACGAGAGAACCACCTTGCGCCCGTCATACTACTATATGGCGGGCGGGAGGTGGCTAATATGGGTTTGGATTTTTCCAAATTCGAACCGTTATGCTGGTCATTCACAGTTTGAATTTTGGGAAATTCCTGATTAATGGGTTGAACTTTGGGATAAGCAGACATTTAGATTTATTAAAACTGGAGCACTTACAATCTGGTGCAGCTGAGCATGGCGGCCAATCAGCTTCTGACTTCAGCTTGTTCAGTTAAGCTTTGACAATAAGGCCCCATGTACACGGGGGAATCTGGAAAACACTTCTGAACGATGGAAACTGACTGCTGGAAAACGTAGGTTAAAAAATGTCTGTTAGCTGCGTTTGCATACCGCGTTTATGTGCGTTTGCGTTTAGAAGCGTTTTTTTAACCACTTGCCCTCCTGAGGATTTACCCCTCTTAATGACCACGCCTCTTTTTGCTACTCGGCGCTGTACTAATTCAACTGATAATTGCGCGGTCATGCAATGCTGCACCCAAACAAAATTTACGTCCTTTTTTTCACACAAATAGAGCTTTCTTTCGGTGTAATTTGATCACCTGTGCGCTTTTTATTTTTCACGCTATAAACAAAAAAAGCCAAAAATTTTGAAGAAAAACAATATTTTTTATTTTCAGCTATAAAAAATATATAGTAAACTCAAAGTTGGTTATAAATTTAGGCCAAAATGTATTCTGCTCCATGTTTTTGGTAAAAAAAAATCCCAATAAGTGTATATTGATTGCTTTGTGTGGAAGTTATAGCGTCTACAAACTATGGTATAGATACTGCAATTTACGCCATTTTTCTGCTATACAGCACTGCGCTAGTTTAACGGACAATTGCGCGGTCATGCAATATGGTACATAAATGAAATTTACATCCTTTTTTTCCCCACAAATTGAGCTTTCTTTCGGTGGTATTTGATCGCCTGTGCGGTTTTTATTTTTTGCGCTATAAAAAAAAAAGTCTGACAATTTTGAGGAAAAAAAAACAATATTTTGGACTTTTTGCTATAAAACATGTCCAGTAAAAAAAAATGCAAAAATCAAATTTAGTCATAAATTTCTGCCAAAATGCATTCTGTGACATGTCTTTGCTAAAAAAAAAAAACAATACGTGTAAATTAATTGGTTTACGTGAAAGTTATAGCGTTTACAAATGGCGGGAAAGATACTGGAATTTTTAGGGTTTTTTTTATACTAATAATGGCGGCGATCAGGGACTTATGGCAGCGACCAGCGACTTATGGCGGGACTGCGGCGGACATTCTGACATTGGGGGGTACTGACTTGGGGTCACTGACATCCCCAAAAACACTAATACAGTGATCAGTGCAAAAAAAATAAAAACTGACACTGTACTAATGGCAATGGGGAGGAAGGGGTTAACTTTATTTTGCAGGGAAGGGTTATAGGAGTGAGGGGAGTGTTTTACTAGGGGGCGGGGCGGGGTGTGTACTGGGCGGGACAAGGCTGATCGAGAAAGAGAAACTATTCTTTCTCGATCAGCTCATCCTCGAGCTGACAGAGAGGTGACAGACAGCACAACTACTGCAGCTGTGCTCTCTGTCACCGTTTACCGCCGATCGCCGGGACATAGCCACTAATGAGCGGCTGTGACCCGGCAACTGACATCTGCGGCGGTGATCCACAGGACAAATAGGGCGGCAGCGCGTCTTGCGCGCGCCCCCTATTTGTTTACAAAACACACATTTTAAAACGTGGTTTTGCCTGTGAGTGCCGCCCTGCCGCCGTATATGTACAGTGGCTGGGCGGCATGCGGTTAAGATAACTTCAGGAGACCTTCCAAAATGCCCAGAATGCACTGAAAAATAGTAAAAAATTAACTATTTCAGACATTTTAGGAGAAATAGAGAGAGCAGAAGCAGAGAGAGCAGTATGTGTTGAGATGACTGTCTTTTCTGGTTGTCTTCACTATGGATCCCATCATGAGCATAATGCGGCACGTTCTACCATTTTTTTCCTTCACGCAAAACCTGGAACTGACTGCGCTGGTGTACCGGGTCCATTTGAATACATGGAAAACACTTTGCATGCATTTCTGATGATGAAAAAAAGCTCTGGACAGCATCTGGATATGGAACAGTTAAAAAAAACGCTTCTAAACGCAAACGCGGTTAAATGCGTTTACATACGTTTACAAGCATTTGGCATTTGAAATGCTGATAAAATCTACTCCTGAACGCAAGTTTGGTGCATTAAAAAAAACAACTGTAAACTCAACTGCCTGTAAACAACGATGTGTACATTGACACATAGGAAAACATGAGGGGGAGTTCAGGGGCTGCTGAAAAAAATGCAGAAAAGTTCCTAAACGTGAGTTTATCAGCTGCAGTGTACATGAGCCCTAAAACCTGGAAGCTGATTGGTTACTATGCAGAGCTGCACCAGATTTTGCACTCTCCAGTTTTAGTAAATAGCCCCATTGTCCACAGGAGCCATGCAATTTGGTGTGCAAAGGCATTGGTTGCACTCAAAGTAGATTTACATCTTGTATGGGTAGGAATATATTTATATGGGTTTTTGGTACTTGGAGTTCAGCTTTAGTCCTCACGCACACGGGACGTTTTTACAGCAGCTGTTTTTGGCATTTGACATTTTTTTCTACAGCCAGTAAACCCCCCAGCATGTTATCCTATGTGTCCATCCCCGGCATGTTATCCGGCTCTGACGTCACGACGCCACTATCAGCGGAACGGCGAGTACTGTCTTTGTGCGAGGGCACACATTTTAAAAAAACGCTCTGTATTGCTCTGTGGAATGTGAGTTTGCATTTTTCTGGAGACGCATTAAAACCTTTTATAAAGGATAAAGCACCATGTGGGAATCTTTCTTTTTCATGGCCTAAATCGGAGGAGTAAAAGGGAAGAAGAGGAGATAGGAGATAGACCCCAAACAACACCAGGAGAGATATCTATATCCATCCCTCCAGCCCTCACAACCCAGAAGGAACTGGGAGGCCATCTAGTGGAAGGAAAGTAACATCACAGTCTACCTCAACAGCAATATACTTTCCATATATCTGTATAAACAGATTGGGACGATTATATGTTATCTAAGCTAAGGATAAGCAGTATATAGTTCTAATCACCACTTTAGGTTGCATAAGTGTAGTGATTATAACATATTATTTGCACAGTTTTATTATTATTTATCTTTCCATATTAATTTGGTTATTGCACTTTATTATATATATATATATTTTTTTATATATAACTGCTTTGGGCAATATTTGCATTTTTGCACACACACATTTTTTGCACATATATATCACTGTGCATGGAGGTTCCTTTGTTCACTTGATTTGATTCATTTTAACGTCATGTTTATATAATTTAAATACATTATTTCTTCACATTATTAAATATTTTTTAGCTAATTATAATTTAATTAATTATAGCACTGGGAGTGTTTTAAATGTAATTTAAATCATACCACCATGAATTAATATTTATGTAAATTCATTTAGATTTATTTATTTTATTTATACACATTATATATCATACATCACTAAACACCCTTTGAGGAGCGTGACACATCCTATATTTTATCTGAGTGAGCACCCTCTGTAGCCAGTGTGCAGAGAGGAAGCAACCGGAGCAGCACTCGGAAGCTCATGGCTATCATTTTGTTTTTTGGAAACTACTACAGTGATTTTCAGGATCCCTAATGTCCCTTTGGATATCAGACATGGATAGTTACATCAAGCCAAGCTGGACCAATGTACTTTTGCAAAAAAGATTTCTGGAGCTCTGCTTTTAGCTCACTGGGAGTCAGTTGGTGCCATAAAGTATCTGTTTCTGCCTCCATCATTGTCAGTTATGACATACTTTGGCCCCTTTCACACTAGCAAACCGTTTGTCCATTTTTAATCCTTCCGTTGGTGGATGAAAAACGGACATCAATGCATCTCTATTGAAAAATGGATGTAAACGGATAATCGTCTGTTCACATCCGCATCCATCAACATCCATTTATTGAAACAGATCAAAGCCCTAATTTTGTTCCGTTAAAAATACAGAACAGACAAAAAATGGATATAAATGGACAAATGATCAATTTTTGCATTGCAAGTGGATGGATCTCACACTGAAAACATCAATGGAAGATGAAACAAACAGGTCTATGTATACTCAGGCCGCTCTCCCATGTGTGGTGACGTCACTACCAAGGCCCCGCCCTACGCGTCTCGTCATCCGTCAAGCGTCTCGTCGTAAGGAGAGATGCTAGTGTCGGCTTATCAATGTGAGTGGTTTTATATGAATTTGGATGAAGAAAGATTTTGTATGGTTTTATGCTGTGTGGATTCCTTCTTCTTTCTCCTCCATGTCCTACTCTGAATATATGATGAATTAATTGCCATTGATAGGTTTTCCATCAGCTGAAGTCCATTGCCACAGAGTATTATAGCTGGTGTGTATTTTGCCAGCATGGAGCTCTGGTGAGTGAATTCAATCTATTTGGTGCTGGATTTTCACTTGGGTTAACATCATACAAGATAAAGAAATTTGAAGATTGGAGCACTTCACCAGTTTCACTGATTGTTTCACCTATTATCTCACCAACTTATTGACTTTTTTCTTTTGCACACTTTTTCAATATTGTGTGCGCTTTTGTTCATGGTTTGATGTCAGTCATTTTAAGATATTAGTATATTATGTTTTTGAACAATTTTCCACACATTTCAGTTTTGGGCACTTTCCCACACTTTTTTATTACGAGTTTTTATATTTGTTTTTTAGAACTTTTGCATCATTAGAGATATTTTTTTGGGTAGAGTGCTATAAATTGCCTTGGTTGTTTGCCCTGGTTGGGTTTAATACATTTCTCTCCATCGGTTCTTCGTTTGGTTCACAAATTGTTTCACAAATGTATTGATTTTTTTACCTTTTTTTTTTGAACACTTTCCCACACCTTTGTAATCAATTTTTTTTAAATATTTTTGTTGATGTCTATCACTCCAAGATATATTTATTATTAATATGCCATTTTTTTGAATAGTTTTCCACACATTGTAGTTTTGGACACTTTCCCACACTTTTTTATTATAATTTTTTTTTATAGTTGTTTTTCAGTACTTTTGTATCATAAGAGATATTTTTTTGGGAAGAGCACTGTCTTGATATTTATTGCTTTGAACTGATCAGAATGTCTGTGATCCCTCTGTCAGATCCAGACTGAACCACAATGCATGTCTATTGGTGGGTGGATGTAAACGGATGATCATCAGTTTACATCCGCCTATATCCATGTCAGTTCAGGTCCATTTTTTTTAAATGGAACAGCCAATGTCCAGATCCATTGAAATATAATGGATGTAGACTGATGTAAACTGAATAGAACTGAACTGATATAAACCAATGTAAATTGAACCTAACTGAACTAATATAAACTGAACTGAACTGAAGTGAAGACGGATGGGCAAACTGATGTAAACTGAATCAGTTTTTTCTTTGAAAAAAAACGTTACTGAAATTATGACATCCTAGTGAAAGAGGCCTAAACCAAAACTTTTCTTACCTAAACTGACATAAACGAAATGGATGTAAACAGATGGCATCTGTTTACATTCATTCCATTCAGTTTCAACGGATCTCAATGTACTCCTGTCCATTGAAAAAAATGGACAGGAATGGGCACGGATATAAACAGATGGTAAACGGATGATTATCCGTTCACATCCATTGGTCCATAGAAATACAATACATTCCTGCTCTTTATTCATCTGTCAAAAGATGGATGAAAAATGAATAGAGAGTCCGACCGTGTGAAAGGGACTAACCCTAGGTTCACATATATGCAGCTGCGTGGGCACGAGAGCCCATTAATTTGAATGGACTCCCGTGCCCATGACACGCAGGCAAGGAGTCCCTGCACTTCTTCTGAAAATGCAGCCCACACGGGTACCTCGGTTTCCAGTACGGCTGCGTTTTCCAGTGTGGACGGAGTGCCATTAGAACTAATGGCACCCGCCTGCGGGTCCGCATTCCTTTGTGCAGGTGGTGCGGTTGCACGGATTTTCATGCGGAGCCGCACCACCAGCACAGATGTGAACCTAGCCTAAGAGAATAAAGAACATGGTGTACCCTGAGTATTGACACCCAGAGCAGACCACCTTTTAACACCACTAGGTAGTAATACCTTTTAAATGAAATTAATGATTGCTTGATGAAAAGAATCGCAGACAGTGAAAATGGTGGTGTCCCCTATCATTGGTGGTCAGTGTAGAAATTACCCCTTCCATTGGTAATCAGTGGAAAATTTGGTGGTCATTGTAGAAATGATTGCTTATATTCAGTGGCAGATTTCTTTTTTATATTGGTGATTTCACTTACATTGGTAGTCAGTGGAAAATGTCCTCCTTCTATTGGTAGTCTGTGCAGAAATGACCTATAACATTGGTAGTCAGTGGAAAATGTCCTCCTTCTATTGGTAGTCTGTGTAAAATGACCTATAACCAGGGGCAGACTGACCATTTGGAAACTCGGGCACTGCCCGAGGGCCTGGGGTCAGTAGGGGGCCCCATGAGATGCCCCTGGTACCTTTTTCATAGGCTTGTTTGAGTTTGGGCAAGGACACAGGGGCCCCATGATCCCCTATTGTCCGGGGGCCCCATGAGTTGTCAGTCCGCCCCTGCCTAAAACATTGTTGTCAGTGGAAAATCCCCCTTGTATTGGTGGTTTGTGTAAAAATAACCCCTTAAATTGGTAGTCAGTGGAACATTCACCGTTGTATTTGTAGTCTGTGTAGAAATGATCCCTTCTATTGGTAAGTCAGGAGAAAATGTCCTCCTTCCCACATGGAAGAAAAATATATATATTTAAAAATATTCTTCCTGAATATATTGATATATATTTGAAATACTAAAATTTTGGCCATATTCAATATATTTCAAAATATATTTCAATATACAGTGTATATATATATATATATATATATATATATATATATATATATATATACTGTAAATTGAAATGCATTTTTAGTATAAAATATATGAAAATATTTTTAAAAATACATTTTCAAATATACTGTATGTCTTTAAAAATACAAATCTACATTTGTGGAGTGCATTTTACAAATATATGTAAAAAAATATATGTTAAAATGACTTTTTTATATGTTAAACAAAATCTGAAGAATATATTTTAAAAAAATATATTTTTAAAAATATATATTTTTTAAATATATTCTTCAGATTTTTTTTAACATATAAAAAAGTAATTTTAACATATATTTTTACATATATTTGTAAATGCACTCCAAAAATGTAGATTTGTATTTTTAAAGACATACAGTATATTTGATATGTATTTTTAAAAATATTTTTCATATATTTTGTAAAAAAATGCATTTCAACATACTATATATATATATATATATATATATATATATATATATATTTATTTATTGAAATATATTTTGAAATGTATTGAATATGGCCAAAATTGCAGTATTTCTAATATATGTCAATATATTCGGGAAGAATATTTTTAAATATATATTTTTCTTCCATATGGGTTGTATTGGCAGTCAGTGTAGACAAGTGATCATTTCACTATTGTACATAGGAAACCCCCCTAGCCCTCTATGGAGCCCTGGTGGAGAAAGGTTATACTAATGAAAATATTACAAAGTATTGAGAAAGTTTGCTTTTATTTTCATATGTAATTCTTCAGTTTAGGTGCTGCACAGCATAAAACGAAATATATCACAGTATGTACAAAGGACATAAGAACTGCTATAAAGTAAATCTGTACTTTCCCACCACAGAGTAGACTAAAACTGGCAATGCATATAAATATGTCTCTTGTACATCCCAGTGGGCTGAAATTCATGGATGGATGAATTCATGGATGGACGAATCTCCCACTGCCGGCTATTGTATTCTGACAATCAGCACTTGAGGTTGTCAGAATACCCGAATGGTAACTGTAGCTGATTGGTTGCAGTAAGTGTTTGGCTGACTTTTTTCCACCCACCTCCTTCAATTACTCAATTAAAGTTTGTTGAGCCGGGTGGTGTCGGTAGGGCCACCCATGGATTGAATTTCAGATGACTCACAAGAATTTAACAAAATTTGAGCTATGTATGGCCAGCTTAAAGGAGAAGTACAGCCAAAGCTCTTTTGGCTGTAATTCTGTGGATCACAGGAGTGCAGTTCATTCTGCACTCCTGTGACCCATTTTCAGCTGACAGCGACCTGAAGCCCTCTATCGACTGACGTCACTCAGCTGGCCCAGGCTGGGGAAAGATCCCGACATTAAAGTTGGGATCCACCCCAGATTCTGGAGCAGCACCTGGCTCAGCCTGTCATTGATCCGCTGAGAGCCTGAGCCAGCTGCTCCCTCCCCTTCCACAGCCCAGCGATCCAGTGAGCGTGGAGGGGGCAGAGCAACCAGAGTGGCCCTGTTCTCAGCCTTAGAGTCGGCGGGGGACAGATGTAGCATCCACCTAGGTAAGTATGTTTTTTTTTAAAAAAAAAAGCCATCCCATACTTCTCTGTAAACTCTAGCATGGTATAGTGGTGTTTGCTAAACACCGCTAACCTTAGCTTATATTTTTTCATAGTAATAAACATCTATTTTATTTGCTCCTTTGCTTTGGCAATGCAGAAGCAACAGGTCTACTTAAAGAGGTTCTAAAGGCTCAAGGTTTTTTACCTTCATGCATTCTATACATGAATGTAAAAAATATTTTGTGTGCAGCATCCCTCCTCAGCGCCCCCAATACTCACCTAAGCCCCCTCTCAATCCAGCGATGTGCACTGGAGTCTTGGCTATCCTGGGACTCCCTCTTCTCGTTGGCTGAGATAGAACCGGGAGCTATGGGCTCATACTGCTGTCAATCACAACCAGTGAGACAATGAGAAGAGAAGAGCAGCAGGTGCCCTTATAGCAAGCTGCTTGCTGTGGGGGCACCCAACAGGAGGGAGGGGCCAGGAGTGTCTGCAGAGGACCTGAGAAGAGGAGGATTCAGGCTGCTCTATGCAAAACCACTGCATACAACAGGTAAGCATAGACATGTTTGTTATTTTTTCTTAAATAAAATAAACCTTTAGAATCACTTTAACTTTTGGCCTGCCCATATGCACATACCCACCTTTCCTTCCCCAGGAGCAAAGACAGAAAGCCCTGTGTAAGCTACAAGTTGTGGCTTGGAGCTTACACAGAGCCAATGACATTCTTCCTGCCCCCAGTGCTGGGTGTCTTAACAGCCAATCATCAAGCATTAGTGCTGTCACATGAAAAGAAGAGGTATAAGTCACATGGTCTCCATACCCGGGTGTACCAAGTATGTGCAGCTGGGGAAGGAGGGACTTAAAGTGTTACTAAACCCAGGACCCTGCATTCACTACATCTGGTCCCCCACAGTACACAGAATATCGAAGTGCAATTATTTTAGTAAATATAAACAGCTAAATACCTTTTCTCATCAGCGGTTAGAGCAGTCTGGTGACTTCAGCTGAGCACTGGTTAAAGCTTGTAGGAGGAGTTTTCATTCTACTCTGACTGTCCTATGAGGCTGCATAACCCCTGACTCTCTGTCTGGACAGTGATGATTGGCCCTGTGCTGATCACATGCACTCTGCACATGCACTAAACTGAGCATGTGCAGAATGGCTACGGGTTCAGTCTGTCTTATCAGTGTGGACATTTGAACAAGAGGAGGGGCAGAGAAGTCAGGATCAAACAACCTTTTTATACAATGCAGAGGATTAACCCCTTAGGTTCCACAGTGAGTATAACAAGCATGCTTTACTGCATATACAGACTGATTTTACTGTTGTGAGTTTAGTAACACTTTATATGACCCTGTTGCATAGCCCTGCATTGGCAAAGCACTAATTCCCTTTAAAGTCAAAATCCAGCCAAAAACTGTTTCTTGTAACGTGGGAGTGAAGAAATGTTAGAACCTCTACCAGGGGCGAAGCTCCTTATTAAGGACTGGTTAATGTAAACTGTATTTGAAGTTACTTTTGCTCTAAACTCTACTACTCTGTTAAGTATATACAGTATATGATCCAACACAAGTACAAATAATATACAACACCTGTAACCTATGACATTTCAGACATTTCAGACAATAGCCAGATGCACTAGTACATTACTCATTTCTAATGTTACTGTACCTAGATTTGTACACAACACTTTCATTCTGGAAAAAACATTTTGTTATGTTACAGCCTTATTCCAAAATTGATTAAATTAAATTTTTTCCTCAACATTCTACAAACAATACCCCATAATGACAATGTGAAAGAAGTTCATTTTGTAATCTTTGCAATTTATTAAAAATAAAAATGGAAAAAACCTGTACATAAGTATTCACACCCTTTGCTCAATACTTTGTTGAAGCCCCTTTAGCACCAATTACAGCCTCAAGTTGTTTTGAGTATGATGCTACAAGCTTGGCACACCTATTTTGTGGGCAATTTCTCTCATTCTTCTTTGCAGTACCTCTCAAGCTCCATGAGGTTGGATGGGGAGTGTCAGTGCACAGCCATTTTCAGATCTCCCCAGAGATGTTCAATCGGGTTCAAGTCTGGGCTCTGGCTAGGCCACTTCAGGACATTCACAGAGTAGGCCCATAGCCACTCCTTTGTTATGTGGGCTGTGCGCTTAGGGTCGTTATCTTGTTGAAAGATGAACTGTCGCCCCAGTCTAAGGTCCAGAGTGCTCCGGCACAGGTTTTCATCAAGGATGTCTCCCAGTCCCTACCACTGAAAAACATCCCCACAGCATGATGGTGCCACCACCATGATTCACTGTAGGGATGGTATTGGCCAGGTAGTGAGCGGTGCCTGGTTTCCTCCAGACATAATGCTTGACATTCAGGCCAGAGTTCAACCTTTGTTTCATCAGACCAGAGAGTTTTGTTTCTCATGGTCTGAGAGTCCCTCAGGTGCCTTTTGGCAAACTCCAGGTGGGCTGCTATTTGCCTTTTACTGGCTTCTGTCTGGCCACTCTACCATACAGGCCTGATTGGTGGAGTGCTGCAGAGATGGTTGTTCTTCTAGAAGGTTCTCCTCTCTCCACAGAGAAATGCTGGAGCTCTTTCAGAGTGACCATCGGGTGCTCAGTTACCTCCCTGACTAAGGCCCTTCTCCATCGATCGCTCATTTTGGCCGGGCGGCCCTGTCTAGGAAGATTCCTGGTGGTTCCAAACTTCTTCCATTTACGGATGATGGAGGCCACTGTGCTCATTGTGAGCTTCAACTCTCCAGAAATTTTTCTGTACCCTTCCCCAAATCTGTGCCTTGATACAATCCTGTCTACGGACAATTCCTTGGACTCCATGGCTTGGTTTGTGCTGTGCTCTGACATGCACTGTTAACTGTGGGACCTTATATAGACAGTTTTATGCCTTTCCTAATAATGTCCAATCACCTGAATTTCCCACAGGTGGGCTCCAATCAAGTTGTGGAAACATCTCAAGGATGATCAGTGGGAACAGGATGCACCAGAGCTCAATTTTGAGTGTCATGGCAAAGACTGTGAATACTTACGTACATGTGTTATTTTCATTTTTTATTTTAAATAAATTGTAAAGATTTCAAAATGAACTGCTTTCATGTTGTCATTATGGGGTATTGTTTGCAGAATGTTGAGGAAAAAAATGAATTTAATCCATTTTGGAATAAGGCTGTAACATCACACTGTAACTCTCAAATTGAATAAGTGGTGACAGGGTCACTTTACTTTAAAGTGTAACCCCAGAGAAAACATTTTTCTAGTTTTAGATTGTGGGAAGAAGAGTGGGTAAGGGTTATCAATGTGACTGTGAACAAAACATGAAAGAAATTCTCCCCAATGGGAACCACAATAGCAATTAAAAAAAAAAGGGTTTTCAGCTGGAGTTCATCCTTAAATATACCAATGCAATCAACAGTTATTATGGTTCAGAAAAAAAAAATCTTGAGGTACCGAGAAATTTAAGCATGGATATCAACAGTCAAAATCTGAAGTAAACCGTAAATGAGACTGATTGAGACATTTACTTTTTGTATGTGCATTTGTTAAAATTAAAAAAAGGAATATGAATAAGGATGAATTTTTACTTGTAGATCCAGGTGAAGGTATCCATGTTTAAAGAGAATCTGTGCGGAAGTAACAGGGGAGCAAGTATTTGACACACCAAGAAGAATCCGGAGATCTGCAACACAGGGACGTTTAAAGATGCGGGCTTCCAGAAAGGTAAGTATACATCTGCTTCTTTTACAGGGTGGCTTTAGTTTACTCCGAAGAACAGTGCGACTTTAACCTTCTGTCAGTTGGATTGTTTTGTTGCTTCTGGAACAGACATATCTCAGCAGAACCAAACATTGACGGTCATCACTGAAAGGGTCTGGCTTAGTGATCTCCTTCTTGGTTCAAAATAGCAAACAAAATATTAGAAATCAAATGATAATTATGTCTTTTTAAATAACTATTCCAACCTATATTAATTTTCTCAGTGAATCCAGATGAAGATAATTTGTAGCTGGTCCAAAGGTGACTATTGCATTACCGATCCTTTGAAGGCTTTTTTCTTCTTCTACCATCAATTATTTTTTATTCTTTACTGTATTGAGTTAATATTAAGGTCCAGTAATTGCAATGATCTTCCTTGTGCTCTCTGAAATCCTGTGCAGTCCCTTTACATGGCTGTTAAATTCTGAATCTCACCATCACTGTAAATTTGAGTATTATTATTATACAGGATTTATGTAGCGCCAATATTTGAGTATTATTATTCAGGATTTATATAGTGCCAACAGTTTACGCAGTGCTTTACAACATAAGGGCAGACAGTACAATTACAATACAATTTAATACAGGAGGGATCAGAGGGCCTTACTCGTTAGAGTTTACAAACTAAGAGTATTCAGCGTTGGCCAACATTCAGCATTCAACAATACAACAATGTATAACGATACAACATTTATGGCTCTTTCTAGTTGACAGTTGATAATCTTTTCGTTATTATTACTATTATTATTATTATATAACGTTCCTTTGTAGAGCCACTTTATTTTACTCTGTATTGTGTTACCATTATTGTTAGTTTGATGTGGGTGTCTTTTATAATCCCTTACCGTTCTTCTTTTGTGTTTCATTTGTTATTAACATGCAATAAAAAAAAGTATTAAAAAAGCATTCAGCAGCTGCCAAATTAAGAGTGACTGTGGACTCCCACCGAAGCCATCCAGTGCAAACTAACAGTGGCTGGGACAGAATGCCCAAATACTGCTGTACTGACCAAATAAATAGATTCCATACACACACATTGCCATTGAATAAATAGAATATATGATCTATTGCAAGGGTTGCTTATAAACTGCACCCCATGTCATACTTTTTAAACTGACGGGCAGAATCCTTCAGATAAGCAGTAGATGCTCTTCTACTTGAGAAATCTCACTCTGTATATTCCAGATATGACTCTGTGCCACGTTTATCTGAAAGTGCATAAATCGTCAGGAATACACAGGTGTAAATAATGTCCAAGACTGTTGATATTCATCTGTTAACTTTTAGTATGAACGCTGCCAGCAGACTTAGCAATGCTGCAACCACTGCACATATTAGTAGCCGCTTGTAGGTTACCTGGAGGAACAAGAAATTCAGAGATCACACACTTTATTAGCTGCTAACGAAGTAAAAATATCCTTGCAAAACCAACATACTCTAGAAATGCAATGTTAGATTCAGACTCAGAATACTTTATTTATCCCAAAAGGAAAGTAATAAGATACAGTTACATTCAACAAAGACAACACAACAAAATAATATGACACAATAATGAATGAAATCAAGACACAAGCAACAATAAAATTACAAATAACAGCAAATTAATACCAAGTAAAACTAATAATAATAATATACTGTAATTAAGCATACCATCCTATTAAAAAATAATAGAATAAATAACACAGATTGAAAAAAAAAACCTGAAAATCAAACTACCAAAATTGAAATATTACACCACTTTCTCTAACATTACCCTAAAAATTATTACACATAGTTAACCTAATTCCAACATAATGTAAAAATTACATAAAAATCTTGATCATAAACCTTACAGGTTGCCCATGAATTCTTCTATACAAAATGCACTGTTAGCCATTTCACCCTAGCCTATTACCTGCACATTAGCAATATTTTATAGTGTTTATTATTATGTACTCCATATTGTTATATTGCAGATGTATTTTTATGTATATAGTATGCGTATGTACAGTATGTGTACTGTATATTGTGTGTGTGTGTGTTCATTTAGTTATATATATACAGTATATATATATATATATATATTATTTTTTTAAGGCTAGGTTCACATCTATGCAGGTTGCTTTGATGCATTTTTCCAGGGAGTTTTGTGGTGCGCTTTGCGTTTTTGAAAACGCATTTTTGCACAGTTTGCATTTTTTTTTTTGCTAATAGAAAAGTGTGCCAGTCCTGTTCATGTAGTGTGACTTTGATGTGACTTTGATGCTACTCGATGCCAGAGAGTGTAAAGTTGCATCAAAGTCGCACTACATGAACAGAACTGTCATACTTTTCTATTAGCAAAAAACAAAACTCGGGGAATAAAACACACCACTTGCGTCTTTGGTGTGGGTCCACTGAAGTCCATTACATGCAAAACGCAATCTGCTGCGGGAAAAAAGTCCCTGACCCTTTCCAAAAAATGCACCAGCTCAAGAATCACAGATGTGAACTAGATCCATAGGAAATCATGTTAAATGGACGGTAGTGCATTTCTGCAAACTGAAAGATGCACTGAAACCCGAATAAATGTAAACCTAGGGTAATAATTTTTTTTTTATTGCACAATGCAACCATTACAGTCAGGGGCGGACTGACATCTAATGGGGCCCCCGGGCAATAGGGGATCATGGGGCCCCTGTGTCCTTGCCCAAACTCAAAAAAGCCTATGAAAAAGGTACCGGGGCATCTCATGGGGCCCCCTACTGACCCCAGGCCCTCTGGCAGTGCCCGAGTTTCCAAATGGTTAGTCCGCCCCTGATTACAGTAGAGCTGTATGAACACAATGAGGAATCTGTAATCACAATGTACAATGCAGTCATGTAATGAGATAAATGAACAGTATTATTTATATATATTTTTGCATAGAATCCCAAGCGATGCGCTTATTTTCTCTTGTCCTAAAATGAAATGATTTAATGATTATCATCGTCGGAATTGTCCTCAGTTGGGAATACCCACCTGTTGCAGTCATCTCCTTTTTTATTGTAATTAACAGAATTTCATTCATCTGTAAAGATTAGTTTCAATGATACAATTAAGGTTTCATGCATAGTATGAGTGCTGGTTCACACGAATGCGGTGCAAATCTGATGCGGTTTCACAGTGCGGTATATATAGTATGATTTCTGCAGTGACAGGTGAAGTGAATGCGATTTCTGAGGGGACTGGGCATAGCAGAAGATAAAATTCACACCACACCCGCACTAAATTCGCACAAGACCCTTTTTTGGACCAGATCAAATTCGCACCCCATATATGTGAACAGGCCTCGTTAGAAATAATGCTTTTTGACATTACATGCAAATCTGTGCTTTTCTCAACGCATCTGAACCACATACCAGTGTGTACTAAATTACGAATTAAGTGTGATATATTGATAGTTGTGTTTCTTGGAAGGGTTGGTTATAACAGCCCAAACTGTTGCAATTTTTCTGAAACATATGTATCTATTTTTTGTAATACATTTACAAGTGCTGCAACCCTTGGGTTTTTTTCTCTTCAATATATACTATATTGCCAAAAGTATTGGTCGGCCTGCCTTTACATGCACATGAACTTTAATGGCATCCCAGTCTTAGTCCGTAGGGTTGAATATTGGGTTGGCCCACCCTTTGCAGCTATAACAGCTTCAACTCTTCTGGGAAGGCCGTCCACAAGGTTTAGGAGTGTGTCTATGGGAATGTTTGACCATTCTTCCAGAAGTGCATATATGAGGTCAGGCACTGATGTCGGGGGAGGAGGCCTGGATCGCAGTCTCCACTCTAATTCATCCCAAAGGTGTTCTATCGGGTTGAGGTCAGGACTCTGTGCAGGCCAGTCAAGTTCCTCCACCCTAAACTAGCTCATCCATGTCTTTATGGACCTTGTTTTGTGCACTGGTGTGCAGTCATGTTGGAACAGGAAGGGGCCATCCCCAAACTGTTCCCACAAAGTTGGAAGCGTGAAATTGTCCAAAATGTGTTGGTATGCTGGCGCTCATCACTGGAACTAAGGGGCCAAGCCCAAACTCTGAAATACAACCCCACACCATAATCCCCCCTCCACCAAACTGTACACTTGGCACAATGCAGTCAGGCAAGTACCGTTCTCCTGGCAACTGCCAAACCCAGACACGTCCATCGGATTGCCAGACAGAGAAGCGTAATTCTTCACTCCAGAGAACACGGCTGCAATGCTCTAGAGTGGCGACGTGCTTTACACCACTGCATCTGACGCTTTGCATTGCACTTGGTGATGTAAGGCTTGGATGCAGCTGCTCAACCATGGAAACCCATTCCATAAAGCTCTCTACGCACTGTTATGGTGCTAATCTGAAGGCCACACCAAGTTTGGAGGTCTTTAGCTGTGGACTCTGCAGACAGCTGGTAACTTCTGACTCCGCTCTGTCATTTTACATGGCCTACCACTTTGTGGCTGAATTAAATGTATATAGGAAATGGTGCTGCGCTACTTAATCATAAAGTGAGTGAACAATTTATTTATATGTTTTTGTATGCTGATTGTTCACTCACTTTATGATTAAGTAGCACAGCACCATTTTCTATATACATTTTTTTCTCACTATTTGAATATAGTTAGGTGTTTGCAGCCACTTAGAGGGGTTTTTGGTGCATCTGGCAGTGCAGGAGGCTTCTCTCTTCCCTTTTTCGTGGTTGAGTTGTGTTGTTCCCAGTTACTTCCACTTTGTTATAATCCCACTAACAGTTGATCATGCAATATTTAGTAGCAAGGAAATGTCACGGATGGACTTCTTGCACAGGTGACAACCTATCACGATACCACGTTTGAATTCACTGAGCTCCTGAGAGCGACCCATTCTTTCACAAATGTTTGTAGAAGCAGTCTGCATGCCTAGGTGATGATTTTATACACCTGTGGCCATGGAGGTGATTGGAACACCTGAATCCAATGATTTGTAGCAACATTTCAATACTTTTGGCAATATAATGTATATGAGGGTTGGATGGGCAGCCTGGTGGCATGCCACTAGTGATTGGGTCCAGATGCAGTACACCTTTCTGTTATATTGGCATTATTTTATGGTATTTTGCCTTGAAATTGTTAAGAGGCTCAACTGGTCAGGTCAGATATTAATATAGTAAAAAGTGAAATATAGTAAATTAAATTTATAGCAGCTCTCATGCTACTTTACTTTTTCTTATAAAGATCAGCCTTTAAAGTAAAGAATTAATGTTTACCTGTCCCACCTCCGGCCTTGCCAATCTTCACTCTCTTGAAGAGTTGTGCAGTATGAAAAATATCCTGCATTCCACATTTACAGGAGTGTCATATGCCTGGTTTCCCCCTTCATGTGGTTTCTTCTGCTAGATGATGCATCTCGAAAAGATACAGAAGTAATGTAGCGGCTGAAAGATGGGGCACAGAGCACAGCGGTGGGGCCAAGCATTTGGTACTCCTAAAAGTATGTCAGAGGCAGAAGATTTTTTCAGCCAGCTTAGCTCTGGAACAGAACTAAGATCAGTGACACAGACGACAGGACAGGTGTTACCCCTTTATTTACAGGTTAACGTTGTGTAAAAAATTCAATGACAGAGTTTATGTATTATCCATAAACTCATGCCTCAGGTCAGATCTTTGGGTTTTTTTGGGCCTTCAACTTGTGCAGGGTTCCACTGGTGTCTTACATTTACTTAGTAGACAATGGGTTGTGTAGTAATATGCATGTACTTATGAGTAAATTGTGAGTAAAATGTTACAAATCCACCCTTAGTAATACAATTTAAATAGTTGCTAACATAAAGGACAATATACAGTCCAACATAATCTATTTAACTGGTTGCCGACCGCCTCTTGTAGGAGTGCAGCGGCAGAGCGGCTCTCCTGTGCCAGAGCATGTATCTAGTAAGTGATCAGACACTTCCGGGTAGGGGGCACACACACCGTCAGCGCACCAGCTGTGCTGTGATTAGTCCCTGCACACGCCGATCAGCCAATGACTGATCACCGGTACCCGCTGATCGGCGAGCAGGAAGATAGGGCAGAGTTTTCTCAATGTAAACAATACACAGTTCTGTCCTGTCAGTGGGGATGTGCCAGTTTTTGTTTCCCTGCAGCACACAGCACACAGCACACACATAAACACTGGTTAGGCACACATTTAACCCTTTGATTGCCCTAGATGTTTAACCCCCTCCCAGCCAGTGTCATTAGTACGGTGACAGTGTACATTTTTAGCACTAATCACTGTATTAGTGTCACTGGTTCCCACAAAGTGTCAGTGTCAGATTGCCCCCCACACTATCGCAGTATCGCTATAAGTCAATGATCGCTGCCATTACTAGTATAAAATAAATAAATAAAAATTCTAGTATATATACCATAGTTTGTAGACACTATAACTTTAGCACAAACCAATATACGCTTATTGGGAATTTTTTTACCAAAAAATGTAGCAGAATACATATTGGCCTAATTGTATGAAGAAGTTTGATTTTGTATTGGATATGTTTTATAGAAGTAAGTAAAAAAAATTGTTTTTGTTTTTTAAAATTTTTGGTCTTTTTTAATTTATAGCGCAAAAAATAAAACACCCGGTAGTGATCAAATATCACCAAAAGAAAGCTTTATTTGTGTGAGAAAAATTATATAAACAGGAGTGTAGAAATTTTTGAAAAAGCTTCTTGTCCAGGGATTAAATCAGGGTCCCAATCTACTTGTCCCTCATGACAATCTACTTCTCCAGATAAAAAAAACTAAATTTGAACCAAACCCATATTTAAATCAGAGGTGATTTTAGGAATGTCTGGGGCTTTTAAAAACAAAAGGGGCTTTATGGCAACTTGCAATAATTTTAACATTGCACTGTATATCTCCTCCTCACCTCCCATCTCCTCCACCAATTTTAGGCCTGAAGATTACATAAAACCGCCAAACATTATATATTTTTCTGAAAGCAGAGACCATAGAGAATAAAATACAATAAAATGTTGCAAAACAAACAAAAGATTTCCCACTTACCAGCCAGCTTGCAAAACAACCAATTTGGCCCTGTCTAACAGCATGCATTAAAAACAGAGGGTTTTGTTTGCACACATTTGCAAATACATGCGCAAGCCACAGTCCCACGTCAAGGGTCCTCTATATACTGTGGATCTAACTAAAATTTCCAGAGCCTCCATAGTGGGAGCACATGTATCAATGGATAGGTTAAGGTGCGACTGGAGGAGCCCATCTCTTCTTAAAAGATACAGGGACACAAGTGACGCCCAGCTATACCAAAATGACAGCAAAGGCATCCAGTGCGTCCCTGCATCCAATGTAGACAACTACAAAAAAAAAATGGCAACCATCCCAACCTATAACCAGCCTTAGCAGCAAGGTGCACATGGAAGGGCAATGCACATCGCAAAACAAACATGATCGCATGATATTACCACAAAATTTCAGTAAAAAATACAAGTTAATTTTAGGGAAATAAATTGCCCTTTTTTTTGTAAAATATAAAAGATAAGGTTGTATCGAGTAAATAGATATCCAGCATATCAACATGTCAAAGCTTAAATTTGTGTGCACTCGTGAAAAGGCGACAGACTTCAGTACCCTATATTTTCTATAGGCGACACTTTTAAAGCTGCTTATAAGTCATCAATATAGTGTACGGAGGAGGTCTCATGCTAGAATTATTGCTCTCATCCTAGCGTGCACGGCTATATGTAACATGTGTTTCGCAATCGACGCTTTCATGAGTAGGCGCCCCAGCATGTGCTTTTACGATTGTACGTGCATATATGGGGGTGGGGGGACCTGAATTTTTTTTTTGGGGGGGGGGTGTTATGTGCTTGGGTGTAACTTTGATTTTTTTACAATAAAAAATGTTTTTTTTCCCATCACATAAAGGTACAAAGTTCTCTTTTTAAATATTTTTTGGTGACAGGTTCTCTTTATTGAGACTAAAAGACCCTGGATACCTCCCCTGAATGTTATGCAGTGCACATTGTGTGGCATTGAGTGTAAGCAATCGGCAGCAGCGCTGCCACCCGAATGCTTCCACCTGACAGGTGAGCCCTCCTGCTTGCCTGCAGCAGGGCTAAAGGTTAAAAAAACCTGCCTGCCCGGTGCCCGGAACTACATGTCCCAGGCATTGGACGATATTAATTCAACATCCCTGCTAAATTTCATTTGTGTACAACGTTGCATGACCGCGCAATTGTCAATTAGAGTAACGCAGTGCCAAAAAGCAAAAAATGGCCTAGGTCATGAAGGGGGATAAATCTTCCGGAGGTCAAGTGGTTAAAGTGATATTAACCATTTCGCTGCCAGGTCCGTATGTCATACACAGCTGACAGCGGGGGGGTTCATAGACTATCTGGTGGCTGCAGCCACTGGGACTGTGTATAAAACATAAACCAATTTGAATAATAGTGCTGAGCTCCTAATTAATAATAAAACATTTGGTGAAAAATCATTTCATATCTCACAGGAAAAATATAACTAAAAATAGAAATAATCTTTATATATATAATTAACTGTGATAAACGTTCATTGTGATAATGTGATATAAAACAAAAGAAAGTGATTAAAAAAAAAAAAAACAGTCTCTAGTGCAGGGGCGGACTGACCATTTGGAAACTCGGGCACTGCCCGAGGGCCCGGGGTCAGTAGGGGGCCTCATGAGATGCTCCTGGTACCTTTTTCATAGGCTTTTTTGAATTTGGGCAAGGACACAGGGGCCCCATGATCCCCTATTGCCTGGGGGCCCCATGAGTTTTCAGTCCGCCCCTGGCTCACCTCCGCTTCTTTCTGTGACTTGGAAGACAACATGTGTGACGTCACTTCCGGATCACTGCTCTCATTTTCTTGGCTAGCGCAGCCGAGAAGAAATGTATTGCAATGTTGTCTACATTACAATACATTGAGTGGCAGCCAGAGGAGACATGCAGGGTCACCTGTCCCTGACTTTGTGTCCCCTGTGTGATGAAAAAAAAAAGTTAAGTAAAAAGGTTTTTAAATTGCAAAAAAATTAAGTTACACCCAAGCACATAACATCCCCAACCAAAAAAAATTGAGCCCCCCCACCCCCACAAATACACACATACGAGTGTAAATGCACATGTCAGGGCGCCTACGCAGGAAAACGCTGATTGCAATACACATGTTATATATTGCCACGCATGCTGGAGTGGGAACAATAATTCTAGCATAAGACCTCCTCTGCAACACTAAGCTAATGACCTATAGGGGCTCTTGATGCATCGCCTATAGAAAATATTGGGTATTGAAGTTGGTTGTCATTTCATAGGCGCACACAAATTTAAATTTTGGCATGTTGGATATCTATTTACTCGGCGCAACCTCATCTTTTATCTTTTACCAAAAACTTGTGTTTGTTTGCCCTAAAATTCACTTTAGTGTGTTTTTACAGAAATGTAGCATTTCCTTTGCAGTAATATCGTGTGACATAAAAAAATGAAACTACCACTATTTTATTCTCTAGGGCAGTGGTCGGCAAGCCGCGGCTCGCGAGCTACATGCGGCTCTTTACACACTTTAATGCGGCTCTTCTGTGTGCCGGGCGCCCGCTCCCCTCCCTCCTCTCGGGCGGCCGCCCCAAAAGTCAGGACTCTGCAGCTAGCCCAGCAATGAGCAAACTACGGCCCGGCGGACCTTTTAATCCGGCCCGCGAAGCGTGATCCAAAAAAAAAACAGCCAGGGCAGCGCGCTCAAATGCAATGATTGGCCAGTCTCGCTGCCACTCACATCCTGATAGCCAGTGATTGGCTGTCAGGATGTGTGCAGGCGGGGCAGCGTGACGAACGTGAGAGGAGCTAGGCTCCTCTCACAGTCCGCCCTGAAGACCGGAACGGCGCGGGAACACGGCGAGAAGAACGCGCGGAGCAAAGGTAAGTGAATTGACACAGGGGGGACTTGGCTTACTACTTGCTACTTACTTACTACTACTATATGAGGGATGAATTAATATGGGGGATGAATTACTATATGGGGGATGAATTACTATAGGGGGATGAATTACTATGGGGGATGAATTACTATATGGGGGATGAATTACTATATGGGGGATGAATTACTATGGGGGATGAATTACTATATGGGGGATTAATTACTATATGGGGGATGAATTACTATGGGGGATGAATTACTATATGGGGGATGAATTACTATATGGGGGATGAATTACTATGGGGGATGAATTACTATATGGGGGATTAATTACTATATGGGGGAGGAATTACTATGGGGGATGAATTACTATAAAAACTTATTGAAACTAAAAACAGTGTACCATCCTATGTATTTTCAGTTTTAAAAATGTGGCTCTCAAAATAAATTTTAATCGTGGTTTTGGCGAGATTTGGCTCAGTTGAAAAAAAAGGTTGCCCACCACTGCTCTAGGGTGTCTGCTTTCAGAAAATATATAATGTTTTGGGGGTTTAGCATAATCTTCAGGCCCAAAATTATTTTTTAAACATGTGCAAAAAAATTAAAAAATAGCTTTGGCAGAGAAAGGGTTAAATCCTCAGTTTTTATTAAGTGCTTTCAGCAGCTGATTTAATCACTTACAGTGGGGATCGAAAGTTTGGGCACCCCAGCTAAAAATTTGTATTAATGTGCATAAAGAAGCCAAGGAAAGATGGAAAAATCTCCAAAAGGCATCAAATTACAGATTAGACATTCCTATAATATGTCAACAAAAGTTAGATTTTATTTCCATCATTTACACTTTCAAAATAACAGAAAACAAAAAAATGGGGTCTGCAAAAGTTTGGGCACCCTGCAGAATTTATAGCATGCACTGCCCCCTTTGCAAAGCTGAGACCTGCCAGTGTCATGGATTGTTCTCAATCATCGTCTGGGAAGACCAGGTGATGTCAATCTCAAAGGTTTTAAATGCCCAGACTCATCTGACCTTGCCCCAACAATCAGCACCATGGGTTCTTCTAAGCAGTTGTCTAGAAAACTGAAACTGAAAATAGTTGACGCTCGCAAAGCTGGAGAAGGCTATAAGAAGATAGAAAAGCATTTTCAGATGTCAATATCCTCTGTTCAGAATGTAATTAAGAAATGGCAGTCATCAGGAACAGTGGAAGTTAAAGCAAGATCTGGAAGACCAAGAAAAATATCAGACAGAACAGCTCGCAGGATTGTGAGAAAAACAATTCAAAACCCACGTTTGACTGCACGATCCCTCCAGAAAGATCTGGCAGACACTGGAGTTGCGGTACACTATTCCACTATAAAGAGATACTTTTACAATATGGTCTTCATGGAAGAGTCATCAGAAGAAAACCTCTTCTACGTCCTCACCACAAAAATCATCGTTTGAACTTTGCAAATGAACATATAGACAAGCCTGATGCATTTTGGAAACAAGTTCTGTGGACCGATGAGGTTAAAATTGAACTTTTTGGCCGGAATGAGCAAAGGTACGTTTGGAGAAGAAGGGGCACAGAATTTAATGAAAAGAACCTCTGTCCAACTGTTAAGCATGGGGTTGGATCAATCATGCTTTGGGGTTGTGTTGCAGCCAGTGGCACAGGGAACATCTCACGAGTAGAAGGAAAAATGGATTCAATAACATTTCAGCAAATTTTGGATGGTAACTTGATGCCATCTGTGAAAAAGCTGAAGTTAAAGAGAGGATGGCTTCTACAAATGGATAATGATCCTAAACACACCTCGAAATCCACGGGGGATTACATCAAGAGGCGTAAACTGAAGGTTTTTCCATGGCCTTCACAATCTCCTGACCTCAACATAATAGAAAATCTATGGATAGACCTTAAAAGAGCAGAGCGTGACAGACAGCCCAGAAATCTCAAATAACTGGAAGACTTTTGTAAGGAAGAATGGGCAAAGATACCTCAAACAAGAATTGAAAGACTCTTGGCTGGCTACAAAAAGCGTTTACAAGCTGTGATACTTGCCAAAGGGGGCAGTACAAGATATTAACTCTGCAGGGTGCCCAAACTTTTGCAGACCCCATTTTTTTGTTTTCTGTTATTTTGAAAGTGTAAATGATGGAAATAAAATCTAACTTTTGTTGACATATTATAAGAATGTCTAATCTGTAATTTGATGCCTTTTGGAGATTTTTCCATCTTTCCCTGGCTTCTTTATGCACATTAATACAAATTTTTAGCTGGGGTGCCCAAACTTTCGATCCCCACTGTACTGAGTATGCAGCTTCTTTATAGTTTAATCCTTGCCTATGTTCCAGTTTACATAGGTGCCACATATGCTGCCCCAAGTTTATTGTTTCTGGGTGACTCCTTTCTCATGCAGCATCCTATGGAGCCACCTTCCATGCAAGGGCTAAAGTTGTGTTTTCCTATGATAAATGAACAGCACTGGGGTATTGTAAGATTTGTCCCAGTGCAAGCAACCACTGGCACTTTTGCACAAGGGAAAGGAGCAAACAGTCACTAGGATGTTAGATTCAGGTCTGTACTCCCTGTCTGATGTCCCTGGATAACTGGATGCCTCCTTCCAATATCAACTGAACCCGTGAGCTCTCCAGGCCAGATTCCCAGTGAAATCCCTCAATTAGAGCAAAAGGTTCAAAGAAAAATAGGCCCCTCAGCTCTGCCACAGCTGGGATCTCAGTGAGCATTTGTAAAGATTTAGTTGGGCTACCCAGATGGGCGGAAGTCCTTCAACCTGGCAGCTTCTTCCACTTGCCAAGAACAGGGCTGTCCCAGACTCATTATGTACTCCCCAGCCACCTATTGGGCACCCTGCCCAGAGATTGGGTGAGACAACATAAATATTTAGGCTTCTGATTTGCCTTTTCCACCCCACTATATTCTAGAATCCTCCAGATGGCAGGGGGAGACAATCAAACCTGCAGCCTGTGAAGTCCAGAACAGCCCAAATTAATCACAAACTGCTCCACTAATTACAGAAGAGCCAGAAAGAACTACATTTACCTAATCATCCTAGCAACTTATCAAGGAGGGTGCTACACATCAATAGAAACATACAGCCCCATAGCCTAAGATGGCAAGGCACTCCTCTGCTACCCTCTCCTTCTCTCCCTCCCTTCTCCTAGCTAAGAGACTGGCTAGAGCACGGGTGTCAAACTGATGGCACTCCAGCTGTTGCCAAACTACAAGTCCCATGAGACATTGCAAGATTGACAGTTACAAGCATGACTCCCAAAGGCAGAGGCATGACGGGACTTGTAGTTTAGCAACAGCTGGAGAGCCACCAGTTTGACACCCCTGGGCACTGTCTACTGTTAACACATTCATGCAAAGTCTGGAAGTTCAGGAAAGCAGCACCGAAAGAGCAGAAGCCAACAGCATTGAACGCTGTAAACTGCAGGTTCTAGGGTAAGAATTTTAACAAATAGTATACTGGGAAATATTTATATTATTATGCTCTGTGTGTTAAGGTAACAAAAACTCTGGGGGTTTAATACTACTTTAGGTTTGGTAGCACTTGAAAACTGAACACTAATAAACACCTTAAATAGCTGTGGATACAATATGCAGTTCAGCGTAATTAATTCCCAAGTTATGTAATTCTTGCAATGAGAAATCATTGTGAAGCTTTGCAAACTGACACAGCATGACCTATACCACCATGCTCATAGATATGACTCACCAGATCCTTCAACCTCAAAGGAGAAAGAAGTCAGTATGAGCTTACAGTATCAGGCTCCAAGGCACATGGGCCAGAACACCGTGTTCCCTCTATAAGCGGAAGCCTCCAAGTTTGTCAAACTGATAGGTAGCCCACAAGGATCTCACTATTCTGGAAAGTCGCTCCAATGTGGCACAATCACCACAGATATCATTAAAAAAAAAGCTCAACAGAATGAAAGAACTATATGACCTTTTTAATAAAAACATCTATAAAAGCCAATATACCGGCAATAGATTTGTATGCAAAAATACAAAAGAATATTTTTTTCTTTGAGATCAGAAGATCTGGTGAGTCATATATCCATAGGCACTGTGTTGGAGGTCACTCTGTGTCTGTTTGCAAGACTTCAGAGTCATTTCTCATTGCAAGCATTACATAATGTGAAAGTTTACAATGGACATCAGCAGTCATTTAAAGCAGTATTAAAAATATACATATTGGAGATTACAAATCGTTAAATGTGGTGGCTGCATTTGTGTCAGGAAACCTGAGTTCATGCCCAAGCGCCGTGCGTGCATCTACACGTGCATATGCACAAAAGTGTGAGCCAGGGGTGGACTGACAATTCATGGGGCCCCCGGGCAATAGGGGATCATGGGGCCCCTGTGTCCTTGCCCAAACTCAAAAAAGCCTATGAAAAAGGTACCAGGGGCATCTCATGGGGCCCCCTACTGACCCCGGGCCCTCGGGCAGCGCCCGAGTTTTCAAATGGTCAGTCCACCCCTGGTGTGAGCATGCATGTTTGAATTGATTTTGGTGCCCAATGGCCTATTTAAGGCACTGCAAGGCTCAGGATCATTGCTGAGTGATTGTCAGCTCCTGTGACCCGTGACCAGATCCTACTTATTCTTGTGCTATACTTGGTTTGAATTATGACTACTCCTGATCTCCTTCCCTTGGTCACTGGCTTGCCAACTTCTGCCTGTCTGACCATGTTCCTGCTTTCTGCTTCTGCAAGCCCTGTGACGTCATCCAGTTCCTGTTCTTCTATGTCTTTGCAAGATTCTTTTATTCTGCTGGCTAGGGCATATTACAGGCGCCTATCCATGTTCTGTCCTACCCTCTCATCAATCTCAGTGGACAAACTGGACAGGAGGTGTAAGTGAGAGCCCTCTCATCAGTTCAGCCTCTACCAGGATCTTGACACTAGACATGTGCGTTTTGTAACAAATCGATTTTCGGCCAAAAATTAGATTTTTGGAGATTAGGATGTATATGAATCTCTGAATGAACATAGCAAGGCATGTCAACAAATCCCAAAAAAAGTTAGAACAAAATTAACGAATGCATTTGTTTCATTCTGATGGTGTCACATGATGCGATAGTAGTTCAGACCCATGGGGAAATGAGTTTCATTTTCAGATTGGTTTGATAATTTGGATTTGAGTAAATTTTGTGATTTAAATTGAATTTTCTAATTGTCACAGTCAGTCAGTTCAGTCGCACAGTCTAATGTAATTCCTAGGTTTAAAAAATTTGGGGCTGCCAAATTTTGCATGATTTATTCTGCTGTGTCCGAACATATTGAATAATTTTGATATATGTATAACAAATCCACTCTAAATATCGAAGCCAAAAACTAATATATAGCAGTCTTCCGAATAAACTGCTACATTTTTCAAATCCACTCGGAACAAAGAGTATACAAAACAAATGCTTAAGGAACGGAAAAAATTCCGAAAATGAATTGGGTCAACCTAACAGATATTAAAAAATAAAATTCTTCAATGAACGAATGCATCTGAAACAAAATGAAGGTTTCTGGCGTGCACATGTCTATGTGACAATTAGTTTTCTTTTTTAGGTTTTTTTCCTCTGTTTTCTCCAGGTGATCCTGCCAGTAATACACTTTCTCTTTTAGTATGGCTCCACTCTGGATGGAGGAGCAATGGGGACACCTTTGGACAGGAGCACTGACAATCTGCAGAAAGGGTGTCATGTTAGATAAACTAGCAGATTTAGATGGACTTGACTAACAAATTGAAGATGAACTCCAGAAAACACTTTTTAAGCAGATACAGCAAGAATTTTTTCCCCTTTTTAGGATAAAGATTTTACATAAATGAATAAAAGCAGCCATTGTAAGTTCCCCTGTCAGTGGTAAATGGTTTGTTTAAACCAGCAATGGGCAAACTACGGCCCGCGGACCTTTTAATCCGGCCCGCGGAGCTAGGCTCCCGCTAGGCTCCTCTCACAGTCCGCCCTGAAGACCGGTGTAGCATGAAAATCTGTCTCCTATGAGGATCTGTCCCATTCGACGTATCTGCGCATGTGCCGGAGATCGCCGATCGGCTGCTAATGCCTGAAACTGGCATATGCGCAGATACGTCGAGGGGGACAGATCCTCATAGGAGACAGATTTTCATGCTACACCGGAACGGCGCGGGAACACGGTGAGAGGAACGCGCGGAGCAAAGGTAAGTGAATTGACACAGGGGGGACTTGGGGACTTAATATGGGGGATGAATTAATATGGGGAATGAATTACTATAGGGGGATGAATTACTATAGGGGGGATGAATTACTATGGGGGATGAATTACTATATGGGGGATGAATTACTATGGAGGATGAATTACTTTATGGGGGATGAATTACTATGGGGGATGAATTACTATATGGGGGATGAATTACTATGGGAGATGAATTACTATATGGGGGATGAATTACTATATGGGGGATGAATTACTATGGGGGATGAATTACTATGCTTACTATGGGGGAATATTACTATACTTACTATGGATGACACATACACATCATTCATCTACTCTTGGTCCGGCCCCCGGGTCCAATATATGAACCCATTGCGGCCCTCAAGTCAAAAAGTTTGCCACCCCTGGTTTAAACCCTCTAAATGCCAATTTTGCTGGACAGCTTAGTCTGTTAAAGAAAGTTGAAAAATAACAAATAATCACCAGATAACCAGGTGAAAATAAAAGAAAAAAGCTTTAATAAAACATCTAATATTTGATATAAAAGAATTAAATGGTGAACTAACATCGTACACCCGCCCCATCCCCAAGGTTCCAGGACAGATCTGAAGAATTCTGATTGGTCTGCACCTGCACAGAGAATCGCTCTAATCCATCCTGGAAGCCCTGCAGAAAGAAGAGGGAAAAGATTGGGGATTGCTTGCCACGTAGGCAGTGACAGCTCCTCACCCACGGAGGTAAATTCAGCGGTGATTTGGGGGGGGGGTGTTAGTTCACCTTTTCATTTTTTCTAAAGAAGGTAAACTAACCCTTTAAAGTGTTTACTTAGTGTAAACATGTTGGATTTTTAATTTTTCAAGCACTACATAACCTCTATAGATGATGCATGTGCTGCTTACAGCTTTACAGCATAATGGCCTTGCCCTTAGATCCATAGACTTGTGTGGAAGCAGTAGTCTCTTTGCAGCTCTCCGCTGCCTTCTTTCAGACAAGCATAGCTTTTGTCACTCCCACCACATTGCCAGTATGTGAATCAAAACAGAATGGGTAAACGTCGCAAAGGATGCCTTTGACAAAGTCGTAATGACAAAACGCGTCAGCGGTTACGTCAGACGCCAACGCGGCACCCGTTTTGGATGAGGTCCGTTCCAAAGAACTGTATACCAAACACTGATGTACATCTCATGCTTGTAAGTGCTTTTACATTTAATAAATTATAGGGTTGTGATTTGCTATGCAATGTTTCCCCTTCTGTTTTGATCTACATACCGGCATTGTGGTGGGAGTGACAAGAGCGATGTAGATCTGAAAGGAGTCTATCTGCTGAAGGCTTTTTTCTATACAGTCCAGTAAGGTGCATGGACTGTGAGGTGGTGAATCACTTTATTGTTTTACCCATACCGGTGGTCACTTGTTTGGAACAAAGGGAGCACGGAGTGGCACTATACAAAGTTTGTTTGTTAACAGTATTGCACTATATGAATTTTAAAAGCTCTTTGAGGGTATTGGAGGATTATTAGAGGAAGAGTCCATGCATTGGAAATTCATGTATAAAGCAAGCGAACTATACCCAGAGGGTAAGAATTTCAGATATCATATGCTGACACTTGGTGGGAGTTTTTGGCACATTTTGAGCACTTTTTGTGAGTGTAATTTAGTATAGATTAATTTTTATGTGATTAAGGTAATGCACTATGTGCAGTCTATATATTTTTTTTTTTGAGGGTTAAAGAGGAAGAGGATGATATTACTTGGAAGATCTGAAAATTGAGCACCTAGTGAGCCAGGATGAAATGAAAGATCACCTATTGTTATAAACTGAGGACGTTTATTGATTGGACGCTGAGGAACAGTTTAAAGCTCTTAAGAGTAGCCATCCCCCCTTTTTCAAAGGACCAAAAGTATTTGGACAAATGAATACAATCATAAAAAAAATGTTCATTTTTAATATTTTGTTGAGAATCCTTTACTTGCAATGACTGCCTAAAGTCTGGAACCCATGGACATTACCAAAGACTGGGTTTCCTCCTTTCTGATGCTTTGCCAGGCTCTAACTGCAGCTGTCTTCAGTTGTTCTTTGTTTTCGGGTCTTTCTGCCTTTAGTTTTGCCTTCAGCAAGTGAAATGCAAGCTCAATGGGGTTGAGATCAGGTGATCGACTCAGCCATTGCAGAATATTCCACTTCTTTTCCTTCAAAAGCTCCTGGGTTGCTTTTGCAGTGTGTTTTGGATCATTGTCCATCTGTACTGTGAAGCGCCATCCAATCACCTTTGCTGCATTTGGCTGAATCTGGGCTGACAGTATATCTCTAAACACTGCAGAATTCATCCAGCTGCTTCTGTCTTCTGTCACATCATCAATAAACACCAATGACCCAGTGCCACTGGAAGCCACGCATGCCCATGGCATCACACTGCCTCCACCATGTTTTACAGATGACGTTGTATGCTTTGGATCATGAGCTGTTCCAAGCCTTCTCCACACTTGTTTCTTGCCATCATTCTGGTACAGATTAATCTTAGTTTCATCCATCCAAAGAATGCTTTTCCAGAACTGGTCTAGCTTTTTTAGATGTTTTTTGGCAAAGTCCAATCTGGCTTTTCTATTCTTCAGTCTTATAAATGGTTTGCACCATGTGGTGAACCCTCTGTATTTGCTCTCGTGAAGTCTTCTCTTGATTGTAGACTTTGACAATGATATGCCCACCTCCTGGGAAGTGTCCTTCACTTGTCTGGATGTTGTGAATGGGTTTTTCTTTACCACAGAGAGGATCCTGCGATCATCCACCATTGTTGTCTTCCATGGACATCCATGCCTTTTTATGTTGCTGAGCTCACAAGTGCATTCTTCTTTCCTCAGAATGTACCAAACTGTTGATTTGGCCACTCCTAATGTTGCTGCTCTCTCTCTGATGGATTTGTTTAGTTTTTGAAGCCTTAGAATGGCCTATTTCGCTTACATGGACAGCTCCTTTGAACTCATGATGTAGATTCACAGCAATAGATTCCAAATGCAAATACCACACTTAGAATCAACTCCAGACCTTTTACCTGCTTAACTGATGAAAAAATAACAAATGTGCCATGAAACAGGTTTTGATTCAATTGTCCAATTACTTTTGAAAAAGGGGGGATGGCTACTTTTAAGAGCTGTAATTCCTAAACCCTTCCTCTAATTTGGATGTACTTACCCTCAAATTAAACCTGAGCCCATATCCATTATATAACTATAGCTTGAATATGTTTTGGGAAAAACCTGAGAAAATCTAAAATTGTGTCTGTGTTCAAATATATATGGACCTAACTGTAGATAATGGGGAGAGAGCTCTATGTACTAGAATGCAGATCTCATTGGTGACATGAATACTGGGGGAGAGCTCTGTGTATTTGAATGCATATTTCTTCGGTGACATGGATTCCGGTGGAGAGAGAGCTGTTTGTACTAGAATGCATATTTCTTCGGTGATGGATACCGGGGAGAGAGCTGTATGTACTGAAATGCAGATCTTATTGGTGACATGGATAATGAAAAATAATATGTGTGTGGTGTGATTCAGATACCAACAGTAAAAAAGAAACGTAGTCTGGAGATCTGATACTTCAGAGCGTTCAATGTGTGTAGTAGGGATGGTAATTTACTGGTAGAACATGCTCTGTTGAGCTAATCTCACTACTAAAGACAGAAACCAGGCCAATGTTATTTTGCAAACAGGCCAATGGAAAGCCAGGTGAATGTGCAAGGGAGGTAATGTTTCCCTTTTTAAAAAAAAGTAGGATGAATTTGATAGTTAAGACCTTTTCCTTATGAAGAATGAATTTCAGGGAATGTAATTTTTGCATGGTGATTCTCCAGTAATTTTGCTTTATGAATAAGATGAATGTTGCTCAAAGAATATTGAAGTAAATTTGGTCAAATTGGCAATCAAATTATTTATAAATAGAGCAAATGCTGGGCAATTTGGCAATGAAATTATTTATAGAGTGAATTTTGGAAGAATTGGCCATCAAATTGTCCCCTTGTAAAAATAATGAAAAAAAAAAGGTTTGATCATTAAAGGAACCTGAAATATGTAGGCTGCCATTGCTCATCTTCTTCCAAAATTGCTAGTTGGCTGTCACTGACTTCAGTACTTAAAAAATTACCGATGTAGAACATGTGTTCTGGCAGTGAAGTCAGGACATAAGATCTTCATATTTGTTCTGGGTTTGTGACTGAAAACATAAATGACAGTGGATCATCATAACAGTAACGTAACTAATATTTGCATAAGCAAAGGTCAGTGATGACATCCTACATATTTCTCCCATTACATGTTTCTTTAAAGTTAGTGACACTGCAAGAGAGAAATGAGACTTACCCTCTGCTTTGTGCTGTGACGTTTAAGCGGATTTAAGTCATCTCTAAGCTTGAGATGAGCTTTGGGTTTAAGTCTCACTGGGGATTTGGTGATTTCAGGCTGTCCTTTTTGTCTCCTTACCAGCTTGGAAAGCTCTGCATGAATGGCCTGAAAGGAAACAAGTCATTACATCAGAGTATCTGTTTCTTGAAAATTACTCTAGTTTAGCAACAGTACAAATACGGATTACAGTGATCAGATCCCACATGTATTGTCAAGAAAATATACATTACACATTTATGATATTTCTGGTGAGCACCATGAATAATTCAAATTAATTCCAGAAATGTAGAAACAATGATACCCCGCACAGTATTTACGTTTTCCATTAGGTACAGTTAAATACTATACCCAGAGCTCACAGGTAAATAAAATATATGTAAATTAGTAAAGAGGTCCAGTGCAAGAACATTTATACAGATAAGGAGTTTTGACTTTTCTCTGATCTTTATTGCTTTATGATAATTCTGGGTCTATGATTCAGAAGTGTTGAACCAGTCGCTGTTTTGTAGACCAAGAATCATAGACCACATACTTCTTTTATGATAGGTATACCAGGAAAGCATATCAAGATACAGATTTTCCCAAAATGACCCCACAGTTAAAGAGGAACTTCACTTCCTTCTTTTGATTTTTTGCCCCTTTTTACCTTGATAGTGGAGTTGTGCTTAAACAGTAGACTCACCAGCCCAATCCAGCGTTGTCTAGGGCCGCTGCTTCATCCCAGTACTTCAGGTACTGCATTGCCATCTTCTCTTCTGAAGTCATCAGAAGGTTGGCTGTCTTTTTTGGGTTCTTTAAACAACCCCCCTGATGACACAATTCACCGCATGCGCAGTGCCGCGAAGATTGACCCAAAGCCTCCACAGATACATGACATCAGTATCCCCAGTGGCTTCTGGTGAGGGAGGAGCTACATCATTCTTGCATAGGTGAGAAACCAAACAAAATCCTAACAGCCCCCTCCCCCCCAAAAAAATAATATCAAATTGTGTATGGAGGAGGCCGCAGATATGGCGCTAAAGGTCCATCAGCATGCACAATCTGGCAGATAGGTAACATGAAACAGATACTAGGCAAATGCTAATAACAGCAGGCAAGTCAGGGTGTAAAATATATCAGACAGGTGACCTAAATCAGATTTCATGCAAGAACGGGTAAATCATGCAAATGTATGTAAAAAGTCAGCTCAGCATATGCAATTTGGTAGGCAGGTGATAGACATCAGCAGACCCTCCAGCAAATAACACATGTACTCTTTAATTTCCCAACTACTTGTAGCTAGGTGCTGGGTGTTGGAATTCTGTACAGTGTTCATATATTATGTGCAACAACTACATTAGTATTCAGTTGAGATATATTCTTGCATTCCAGGGTGCTAGGGGTAACCCTGGATTCTGAACTATCCTTTCAGGCCCACATCCAATCCCTGTCCAAATCATGCTGCCTCAACCTCCACAACATCTCCAGAATACGCCCCTTTTTAACCAATGATACCACAAAGCTCCTAATTCACTCCCTGGTTATCTCTCACCTTGACTACTGCAACTCCCTCCTCATTGGCTTACCTGTACATAGGCTATCCTCCCTCCAGTCCATCATGAATACTGCTGCCAGGCTCATCCACCTCACCAACCGTTCAGTGTCTGCTACCCCTCTCTACCAATCCCTCCACTGGCTTCCACTCGCCCAACTAATAAAATTCAAAATACTAACAACAACTTACAAAGCCATCCACAACTCTGCCCGCAGCTATATCACCAACCTGGTCTCAACGTATCAACCAAACCGCTCTCCTCGATCCTCCTTCTGCTCTCTAGTTCCCGTGTCACCTCCTCCCATGCTCGCCTCCAGGACTTCTCCTAAGCTTCTCGCATCCTATGAAACTCCCTACCCCAATCTGTCCAGTTATCTCCTAATCTATCCACCTTTAGGTGTTCTCTGAAAACCCTTCTCTTTAAAGAAGCCTATCCTGCTTCTAACTAGTAAACTGCCATTTATTTCCTCCATCAGCTCATCCCCCCCACAGCTATTAACTTTTGTATCACTCAACACTTCCTCCTAGATTGTAAGCTCTAACGAGCCGGGCCCTCTGATTCCTCTTGTACCAAATTATATTGTAACTGTAATGTCTACCTTCATTTTGTAAAGCTCTGCGCAAATCCTGTATAATAATATTAATAATAATAATATTCTTCAACCAGTAGATTGCAGTGTTTATATGTTTGCAGCTGCATCTATGGTAAACTTTATGTTATTTCTCTGAAATAAAGTTTCCAGTTTCCTTGTTGCAGTAAGATCATAGAACAATCTCTCTTAGCAGAGAAGATGATCAACTCATACATATACAGTTGCAAGAAAAAGTATGTGAACCCCTTGGAATTACGTGGAGTTTTGCATGAATTGGGCATAAAATGTGCTCTGAACGTCATCTAAGTCACAACAATAGAAGAACACAGTCTGCTGAACATAATACTACACAAACATTAGATGTTGCCATGGTTTAAATGCACATAACATGTAAACATGCACAGTGCAGGGAGGAAAAAGTATGTGTGGCCCTAGCTTAATGACTTCTCCCAGAGCTAATTGGAGCCAGGAGTGAGCCAACCTTGACTCCAATCAGTGTGATGATATTGGATGTGTTGCTGACAGCTGTCCTGCCCTTAAAAAACACACACGTGTTTTGGGTTTACTGGTTTCAAGAAGCACTGTCTGATGTGAACCATGCCTCGCAGAAAAGAGCTCTCAGAAGACCTACGAACAAGAATTGTAGACTTGCATGAAGCTGGAAAGGGTTACAAAAGTATCTCCAAAAGCCTTGATGTTCATGTGTCCACGGTAAGACAGACTGTCTACAAATGGAGAAAGTTTAGCACTGTTGCTACTCTCCCTAGGCGTGGTCGTCCTGTAAAAATGACTGCAAGAGCACAGCGCAGAATGCTGCATGAGGTAAAGAAGAATCCCAGAGTGTCAGCTAAAGACCTACAGAAATCTCTGGCACATGCTAACATTTTTGTTGACACAACTACAATAAGGAAAACATTAAACAAGAATGGATTACATGGGAGGACACCACGGAGGAAGCCATTGCTGTCCAAAAAGAATATTGCAGCACTTTTGAAGTTTGCAAAAGAGCACCTGGATGTTCCACAGCACTACTGGCAAAATATACTGTGGACAGATGAAACCAAGATTGAGTTGTTAGGGAAGAACACAACACTATGTGTGGAGAAAAAAAGGCACGGCACACCAACATCAAAACCTCATCCCCACTGTGAAACATGGCGGAGGGAGCATCATGGTTTGGGGCTGCTTTGCTGCCTCAGGGCCTGGACGGATTGTTGTCATTGATGGGAAAATTAATTCCAGAGTTTATCAAGACATTTTGCAGGAAAACATACGACCATCTGTCCACCAACTGAAGCTCCGCAGAGGATGGGTGATGCAACAGGACAATGACCCAAAGCATACAAGTAATTCAACAAAACAATGGCTGCAACAGCACAGAATACGCCTTCTGGAGTGGCCCAGTCAGAGTCCTGACCTCAACCCGATTGAAATGCTGTGGCATGACCTTAAGAGAGCGATTCACACCAGACATCCCAAGAATATTGCTACACTGAAACAGTTTTGTGAAGAGGAGTGGTCCAAAATGACTCCAGATCGTTGTGCAGGTCTGATCTGCAACTACAGGAAATGTTTGGTTGAGGTTATTGCTGCCAAAGGAGGGTCAACCAGTTATTAAGTCCAAAGGTTCACATACTTTTTCCTCCCTGCACTGTGAATGTTTACATGTTATGTGCAATGAAACCATGGCAACATCTAATGTTTGTGTAGTATTATGTTCAGCAGACTGTGTTCTTCTATTGTTGTGACTTAGATGACGTTCAGAGCACATTTTATGCCCAATTCATGCAAAACTCCACGTAATCCCAAAGGGTTCACATACTTTTTCTTGCAACTGTATGTAAGTGAGAAACTGCTAAAGAAATGTGCGAAGATTTACAAAAGGCGCATGAAATTGCTAATCTCAGCAATACACTGTATTTGATTAGAAAGCAATATCAAACAAAGCTGATGAAAGGCCAGAATGTGCAGGATTACATAAGGCACACCTTGGAAATGGTTGAATGCCTGAAAGGTATGGGAGAAGAAATAAAAGATTTTCCTATTGCACTATTACTTAGTGGTTTACCAGAAAGTTATGAAATGCTTGTCACAGCACTTGATGCACGTCCAGATGGTGAACTAACATTGGAATATGTTAAGGGAAATCTTATGGAAGAATATAAGAGTAAAACAGAAAGCATTAATAGTGATGGTGCTTCTGTTGCAGAGTCTGCTTTAAAGACTAAAAATCGAAATAAGAACAGTAACAGGCAACAAGAAACACATGAATATTTTGTGTGCAGGAAACAAGGCCATTTAAAAGCAGTTTCCAGAATCTGGAAAGCTAGAATGCAAAAGCGAACTATTTCCCAGGATGTCACTAGAAAGATACCTGTGAAAAATGTCCTGTATGTCCCTGCTCTTGACATAAATCTTTTGGCAGTAAAGAAGCTTACAAAACAAGGCAATGTAGTGATCTTCCAAGATAACAGTTGTGCCATCACAAAAAGGGATATCTTACTTGCAAAGGTTACATAAAATTACAGATGAACTGTATCAACTGAACTGCAATGAGGTGGTTAATACTGACAAGGCGGAACAACATTCAAACTGCATTCACACATGGCACAGATGATTTGTGCACAGAAGTCCTGACTTATGCAGGCCATAGACGGGGAGAAAACCGGCCGAAAATTCCTCTGAAAGATTAATCGGCCGATTTTCGGATCGTTAGTGGGTGAATTGGTTGGCCGTTTTTCTTGATTTTGACACATTTTTTTAATCGGTGATGTTGGAAAAAAAACAGACTGATTTTGTCCATCGGCCGATTTTCACGGCAATGATGGGCTAATCGGCCAATCTTTTTACCGATTAAAAAAATGCGCATGAGCCGTGACCAAAGAAAAAGAAGAACATCTGTATCTATTTGTATCCATTTCGGATACAGATGTTTCTATTCGGATACAAATAGATACAATGTTTGCAGCCGCAATACTTATAAATGTCAAATATAATAGTGGTGTCCCTGCAGAGAGCTCCGCTATTATATTTGACATTTAAAAGTATAGCGGTTGCAACATTGTATCTATTTGTATCCAAATAGAAACATCTGTATCCGAAATGGATACAAATAGATACAATGTTGCAAGTTTGCTATACTTTTAAATGTCAAATATAATAGTGGAGCTCTCTGCAGGGACACCGCTATTATATTTGCCGGCCGTAGACGGGACGAAAATCAGCCTATTTTTTTTTTTACCAAAGGTGGTAACGTCGGTCGATTGAACGACCGATTTTTCGTTTTTTTTTTAAAAAAAAGGGCAGTTTTTCTCCCCGTCTATGGCCTGCATAAATCAAGAAATTAAAAGCAAATGACTATGCATGTGGACTAAAAATGAGTCCATTTGATCAAACAATGAAATGCACTAGCTGTATAAAAGGACAAACGACAAGAAAAGCCATTCCAAGCAAAGTAGCAGCAGAGCTGGACTTAATTCATCTACACAACTATCTCCAAAATTGACTAATTCAGAAAATTAACTGAGAAAAATCCATATGAACTGTGGAATGAAAAGGCCCTGAATTTGAACCATCTAGACATTTGTGAAAGTAAAGCCTGTGTGCACATCCCAAAAGAAAAACATACAAAATGGGATGCTTGCACAAAGGAATGTGTACTTATGGGGTACAGTGAATCTCAGAAGGGATACAAAATCTATAACACTGGGCTACAGCAATATGGAGATGGAGGCACTACCCTCTATTACCTCTCTCCCTCAGCTGAGATACTTGTGTTATGCTGCACCATCCTCAGGGGGAGAGCTAAAGCCAACTGAGCCTTTAGACCTTTATGCAGAGCACTGAGAATCCTGAGAGTTGTGGTTTGGGGCACCAGTCATATAATCGACTCCTTACAATACAAATCCCAATAGGCACTGTACACATCCACCCTTGCACCTGTGAAAAAACTATACCTTAGCTATATTGTACTTATACTGCATGCAGCCTAACTGGGACTGTTGTTAAGTGTACCGACACTCTTAATGGACCCCAGTGATAGCCAGCAGAAGAACATCTCAAAGGACTGCCTTTCTTGCAATAATTATTCTGCAAGCCCCCCTTTGTTCCCCTGCCTCCTCCACCACCATCCTCCTTTTCCTTTGGACAGTGCATGCCCAGTCGGTCTAGGACTAGATTTGCTGCCGTAAATGCACTCTAGTTCCAGTGCTTGCTAGATTAAATTTTTTTACTGCTCACTGCTGCACTTTAGGTGGCCTTGCTAGTGTTTATGCTGATCTGGACACCAAATGTCATCTTATGCCTAGTCCTTACTGTTAATCATTTTGTGTGCTAAATTTTGTTATTACCATTGTTAATCCATTTCATGCTTACCTAATTACCAACTATATTGGATGACAATATATATTAGGTTTAGCTTTTACTACCTTTGGTGCCTGTTTTGCTGTGATATAGCACTACTATTGGGTATTAAGTATTACTTCCAGTGATTTCTTGTGATATTGTATGTTGCTACACTCAACCTGGAGTGTCAGAGGGGCTGAGGTTCTTGAGAAGTTTAAGGCAAAGAACAAACAACCCATCCTCTCTAGCAGCCTCTATGGGGGTAGCATTTCATACTTCTCGTTTTATATTTGGATCACTTGGTGATCTACTAACTACAAGTTGGTGCTATCAACAGATGGCCATAGAGTAAAGCAAAATAAATTCTGCAGCTTCTGGTCATTTCTAATGCAAAAAATGATTTTGTTTTAATAAAAAAAACAATGTATTAGTTCTATATAATCCTGTAATGTTCTAATGATAAAATAAAATACATTTATAATGATAAAATATATAATGCAAAAAAATTTTACCGGTAGTTTAAATAAAAAATCAATGTATTAGTTGGATATAAGCATGTAATGTTCTAATGATAAAATACATAATTTTTTCTAGGGTTAAAATATGTCCTTGTGTCTTTGAATTATACATAACTGTATATTAAACCCATTACTTTAACATCAACTCATTGATGAATGAGGATCTCCAAAAGCAGCACAGTCTTTTGGGTAAATTATGTTTAGCTTGTGTAACACGTGCATAACTCACCTAAACAATGGGATTTTAAAACCTCACACAAGCCTAACTGACTTAGCCTTTTGCCCCATAATTATCATCCCTTTACCCTTGTTTATAGGGGCATAGATAATGGGGGGTCAGGGGGGTCTGAACCCCACCAGAGGAGAGTTGCCAACCATCTCTGCAGCCCCCAAGATTTCCACTTGACCGAGAGTGGAAATAAGGTGGGGATGGAGAGCAGTGCCGGGACCCCTCCCTTCCATTCACTTGTCCCTTCCTTCCACCCACCTGTCCCTTCCTTCCATCCACCCCCCCTTCCTCCCTTTCTTCCACCCACCCCTCCTTCCTTCTAAAATTATCTACAGCCCTGCATTTGTATCCCCACTTTCTAGGCCTCTCTTTAGGTGAAAGAGATATGAGGACTGCTATTACTGAATATTCCTTCTGATGGTGCTAGTTGCCTGGCTGCCTTGCTGACCCTTTGGCTTCAATACTTTGAAATACTGATCTTAATGCATATCTAAATGAAGAGTTCTGACTTTTTTCTGACTTTCCAGACTGCATACTTGTTTAGGTCAGTGACTCAGAAAGCTAACAGGTTGGCAAAACAGTCAGTCATCTAGCATTGTCAATAATAAGGCAGCCTAGAATTTCTGTCATGACAGGTTCACTTTAAAACTCTTGCCACCTGTCATGCATTTTGTTTTCTGAACCACGTCTATTTGATATCCCAATATTACTATTTATAGAGCACACAGTTTGAAATCACATTTGTCTTGTTTCGTTAAGCTTTATGTTTCAATAATAATACTGTACTGTAGGCAGAAATAATTAATCCATAGACGCAATCATTCTTTTGTTTCCATTTTTAAATAGTCTGACTCATTCATCGCTCTAACTTACTAAGTAAAGTAGTAATCAGTCTGTGAGGATATATACGTAAATGTAACTGATATAAATGTAATGGAAACATAGTAACAATACATGGTAGAAGCATTGAAATCAATTATCTCAAAGGCAATGTTATTGTTATACTGTGATAGGTATGTTTTTTTAGTTTATAGCAGAACAATTAGGCAAGTTTTTTTAAAAACCATTGTTCCTGTATATGAGGCATGGTCTGGCCATGCATGCGTGAGGACATTAGCATGAGGGGCTCCCCAAACCCACAGAAAATGTATTAATAAGACAATATGAAAAGTACTTCTTCCCAGGCCGAGATGGATGGGGTGGCAGCTCCCAAAATGGCGCCTACTGCACAAGGCTCCAACAATATCCTAGACGATGGAACATTCGCCACACTAACAGTGAAACCCCCTATTCATCCAACAACACTTCCCTGTTAGAGATTCACAAGGCTGTGGGGAGGAGGACATTTATGCAATAGATGAGGACTGGGCCAAAAAAAAAATAACACACATTTGAGCACTTTCAACTAAAGAAGGTTTAAATTATTACTAAAAAATATATTTTTGGGGGTTTCCAATAAAAAAGATGTTATACTTACCTGCATTGTGCAATATTATTGCACAGAGTGTCCCTTACCTCCTCCTTGACAGTCCCCCACTGGCGCTGTCCCCTCCTCTGGGTGCCTCCTTAGCAAGCTGGGTGCTATGGAGGCACCTGTGCGCAAAGAGTCTCGAGCTGGACTGTGAACATCCATAGACACCCACAACACCAGTAAGTCCAGTAAGTCTCACCTCCGCTCCCTGCTTGACTGACCCCCCCCTCCCTGTTTGACTGACAGCAGCAGGAGCCCTTTGGCTCCCACTGCTCTCAATTGTGTCCTGTGAGACCAGGAAGTGAGAGGGGGGGTGATCAGGGGTGGACTGACAACTCATGGGGCCCCCGGGCAATAGGGGATCATGGGGCCCCTGTGTCCTTACCCACACTCAAAAAAAAACCTATAAAAAGGTACCAGGGGCATTTCATGGGGTCCCCTACTGACCCCGGGCCCTTGGGCAGTGCCTGAGTTCTCGAATGGTCAGTCCGCCCCTGGTGGTGATGACACAGCTAATCCCTCCCAAGTGCCCAGAAGAAAAGGACATAGAACTGGAAACTTTATCAATCTTCAATCAGATGAATGAACAAAAAATAAAAATGGTTCTTGCTTTAAGCAATAAACTCTTCCACTACCATAGGTCATCCCTACAGAAACACACTCACCAAATCGATGCGACCACTTGAGAATGGGCTGGTGAAAAGGTGCTCTATATTTAAATCTAACACTTAGGGGTGTATTATTTCTGTGTGAATAGGGCTGTTCTCTTTCCAGGTTGAATGTTTTTATTCAAACAGAATAGACTGAATCGGGATTAGAGCATTATGGGCACTAGATGGAGCTGGTGGTCATAGGAAATAAATACATATTTACTATGATGGTCAGCTTCATCTAGTGAATGTGGTATTCTCCTGATTCTCTCTGTTCTATATGATGAATAACATTAAACCTGGAGAAAAAAATAGCCTAATAACATTCAATTTTGTACCCATTCGCACAGGACAAATGTGCATGCAGTGTCACAGGAGAAATAGCTCTACAATTTTTTTTATAAATACTCCCCTTTTAATCCTCTCCCCTGGGCTTTAGGGCATATCATAGTTAGCCAGGGGCGGACTGACCATTTGGAAACTCGGGCACTGCCCGAGGGTCCAGGGTCAGTAGGGGGCCCCATGAGATGCCCCTGGTACCTTTCTCATAGGCTTTTTTGAGTTTGGGCAAGGACACAGGTGCCCCATGATCCCCTATTGCCCGGGGGCCCCATGAGTTGTCAGTCCGCCCCTGTGGTTAGCACTTCCGCCTAGGAAATACTAGGGTCGTTGGTTTGAATCCCAACCACGGCACTACCTGCCTGGACTTTGCATGTTCTCCCTGTGCCTGCGTGGTTTCCTCTGGGTACTCCAGTTTCCTCCCAAACTCCAAAGACATGCTGTTATGTTAATTGGATCCTGTCTAAATTGGCCCTAGTATATGTATGCATGAATGTAGGTTAGGGACCTTAGATTGTACGCAGGGGTGGACTGACAACTCATGGGGCCCCCGGGCAATAGGAGATCATGGGGCACCTGTGTTCTTGCCCAAACTCAAAAAAGCCTATGAAAAAGGTACCAGGGGCATCTCATGGGGCCCCCTACTGACCCCGGGCCCTCTGGCAGTGCCCGAGTTTCCAAATGGTCAGTCCGCCCCTGATTGTATGACCTTTGAGGGTTAGGGACTGATGTGAATGTACAATATATATGTAAAAGTGCTGCGTAAATTGACAGCACTATATAAGTACCTGAAATAAATAAATAATATAATTTCTCATTAGACAAATCATAGGGTAACACTTTAGTAACACAATTTAAGGTAAAAAAAAAACTCAGAACACTCACAGCAGCATTGAGGATATGAAGGCATACATTTTAGTGGAGAGAAAACAGCACTCACTCCACTTCTTGCACTCTTCCCTTCAGTATATGATCCCACCATGCAATGGCTCCACTCATGCCTTTCATCACAATACGGCTTTGTCAGGAGTGCAGGGGTTTTCTAACCCCCTTTTTATCCTCACACTCTGTTCGTCAGCCTGTTACCCTATTACCAAACTGCTCATTTTAAAATAAACTTGGTCTGTTTGGACTTTTCTTCCTAAAATCTTTTTTGGGAACAACCTCAGATTCAATAATCCAGTATAGAAAACTTTTCAGGCGCCCAAATATGCTGCAAACACAGAAAACATCCTTGCAACCTGATTCAGTTTTGATGAGTTTAACAAATACTTATAGACGGTCCTATTCTTAAGTAGTTAAAGTAAATCAATGCATATTAATTATGAACAGCGTATTGCAGATTAAATTCCATTCTTAAGTCTCCACTGCTGGAAACTATGTCAAGGTGCATACTAGCTTTTTCTAGCAGACGCAAAAAGACTGTTTACTTTCCAATGTACCTGTTTGAAAGAATAATTGTCAAGGTTCAGCACTAGGTTGTTTGTTTTCAATGACCTCCATCTAATGGCCAGTCAACATCACTTTACATTACTAACCCCTAGATGGGAATGACTCCTGGAAGCCAAACATGTGCTTATGGGGCAGAAAGGAAACTGGTGGTGTAAAGACTAAAGTGGGCAGAGGACTGTCAACAGGTGCCAGTTATGCCAGGAAGGGTCTCCCTGCAAGTGTTCCCACATGAAAGGGAGAGTAGAATAGTTCCCTTGAGGGTTCCTGCACCTATGGTATGCTATCAAGACAAGGTCGCTACTCCTGGGAATGAAGTAAAGAACAGTCGCATTCCCCCGCTACACAACAGTTGTTAGAAAGCAGTTGCTAAATGTATGGGTTTCCCATAATACAGACAGAGTCTGAGATTCCCTCCACATACAGTACTTTATTTTTTTTATCTCCAGCTGCATCATGCAGATAATCTCTTACGGTAACACTCCAACAGTCCCCTCACTATCCTCAGATAAGTCCAAACAGATATCAAGGTACTACTCAGAAATTCCTAACACTAGGTTGACATCATCCCTCCACAGAACTAGAGATAAATGGCATGAGTTGATCCCTCAGCTCTCTGCGGAAGATTGGGAGGATAATAATTAAACATACTGTACATGACATTGGTCATTTCCTCCAAGGATAGGCTTATAAAACATAAATGATTTCATCACACATGTTACATGCCTAATGTGTGTAGAGCCTGGGGATCAGACAAACTTCCCAATGCTTCCACTTGGGTGGTCAGGAGGTGGACGTCTTTCATGCCTTGTGTCTGTGCCTCCAGATACAAAGCTTTTGGTCATAAGTGTGTAAATTTCTTGAGTTGGCTATGGGTGTCCCAAACATTAAAGGTCCCAAGGACCGTGTGGTAGGGTTGGTGGAATTTCCACTTGGTTCCCATACCAAAAACTCCTGCATATACTAATTTTTATGTTAAAAACATTATTTTACTCACCAGGAAGCGATCCCTTCCACCAGCCATAGCAGAGTGGAAACAACTGATGAATGCAGCCCTTCTGCTTTACCAGCTTCATATCCTACGATCTCCGAAAAGCTTTGAAAAAATATGGGGTCATTGGAGCAATTCTCTCCTTACTGTTTAACCCTTCTGGGTTCCTGATAGATCATGTTTGCAATATGTTTACTTTCATAGGATGTCTTTGACTTTGTGTTGTGTATCTGGGCTTCATTATGTAATGGTTGTGCAATTTCAGCTACACAGGACAGTTTCTGTGAAGGGTTTTTTTTTATTGTTATTGTATTTGCATTTCTTTATTGTACATATTAATAAACTTTATCTTAAAAAAAGGTATGGGTAAAGCCAAAGAATCAGACAACATACTTGTCACAGGACATTGCTAGATGCAAGAGATGATCATCAAACCCACAGTGCAATGCAAACACATAGTCAGAGATCACAGCATGATAAAGGCAGACATTTTAGAAGTGACATCAGGACAAGCAAAGTCAGAACCAAAGATCAAACAAAATACAAAAATGTTACATTCATGGGCTAAACACTATGACAAGTGACTTTAAATTGGAACAAGTTATCCACTATATGGATGTGCACTGACACCAGACAGTGCCATCTCATTGCATAAAGGGGATGCTGGTGCATACACCTGGGGAAACGAGGAAAATCTGGAATGTGGGAGAAGACAACAGAGGAAGCCTAAGAACAGCAATAACCAGGATGAGAACCTGAAAGCATGCCAGAAGAAACCAGCATCAAGAAGAGGAAGCAGAGGTAGAACTACAAGAAGGGTGTTCCAGTAAGAAACTCATGAAGCCAAACACTAAACAAGCCCCATACACTAGTAAGGAGGAGTTTACTTTTCTGTCACCAAGTGGCATCCTCTCCTGATACAGTTGTGTCCAAAATTATTCAACCCCCACTGAAATTGAGTGTTTTGGCCAGTTTGACATTGCTTTTGATCATTCAGTCATCTTGCTTACATTTACATTAAAGAGGCACTTGTAGGTCAGACAAATATAACATAACAGTTATAATGAAATAACCACAAATGTCTTTTCTGTGCTCACAGCATTATCAGTTTTATTCAACCCCCAAGTGACATTCAATCTTAGTACTTAGTACAGCATCCTTTTACAGTTATAACAGCTTTTAAACGTGAAGCATAGCTTGACACAAGTGTCTTGCAGCGATCTACGGGTATCTTCGCCCATTCTTCATGGGCAAAGGCCTCCAGTTCAGTCACATTCTTAGGCTTGCGCACTGCAACTGCTTTCTTTAAGTCCCACCAGAGGTTCTCAATCGGATTTAAGTCTGGTGACTGCGATGGCCACTCCAAAATGTTCCAGCCTTTCCTCTGCAACCATGCTCTAGTGGACTTGGAGGTATGCTTGGGATCATTGTCCTGTTGAAAGGTCCAACGTCTCCCAAGCCTCAGGTGTGTGACGGACTGCATCACGTTTCCATCCAATATCTCCTGGTACTGAAGAGAATTCATGGTACCTTGCACACGCTGAAGCTTCCCTGTACCTGCAGAAGCAAAACAGCCCCAAAGCATGATTGACCCTCCACCATGCTTCACAGTAGGCAAGGTGTTCTTTTCATCATAGGCCTTGTTCTTCCTCCTCCAAACATAGCGTTGATCCATGGGCCCAAACAGTTCTAATTTTGTTTCATCAGTCCACAGAACACTATCCCACAACTTTTGTGGTTTGTCCACATGGCTTTTGGCATACTGCAGTCGACTCTTCTTATTCTTTGGAGACAGCAAGGGGGTACGCCTGGGAGTTCTGGCACGGAGGCCTTCATTACGCAGTGTGCGTCTTATTGTCTGGGCTGAAACTTCTGTACCCACATCTGACAAATCTTTTCTCAGTTCCTCAGCAGTCACACGGGGACTTCTCTCCACTCTACGCTTCAGGTAGCGCACAGCAGTCGAAGTCAGCATCTTCTTTCTGCCACGACCAGGTAGCGTTTCAACAGTGCCCTTTGCCTTGAATTTGCGAATGATGCTTCCTAAGGTGTCTCTTGGTATGTTTAACATCTTTGCAATCTTCTTATAGCCATTGCCCTTCCTGTGAAGAGAAATCACCTCTTCTCTTGTCTTCCTGGACCATTCTCTTGCCTTCACCATGTTTGTAACCACACCAGTAAATGTCTAGAAGGAGCTGAGTATCACAGTCATTTTAAAGCTGCCTAATTGGTGCTTATTATGCTTGATTGCTGCTCGGTGACATCCACAGGTGTTTTCAATACCTGATGGAAAGCACCTGTATGAACCTCTGTTCTTCAGAGTGGTAGTCTTTAAGGGGTTGAATAATTGTGGCAATGAAGAAACCACATAAGAACCATTTACTACTGTATTACATAAACAATTGATGTCATTTTAGTTGCATTTGGGTAGTTACAACGTCCTTGTAGGATTTGATTCTGAATACAATTCCAAATGTACACTATAGTCCCTAAACCCCTTTACAGCATTGGGGGTTGAATAATTTTGGACACAACTGTATATATAGTGGGGCTCTGTGAGAATTAGTGAGTTTGGGCGTACAGTAAGTAGAAAGAAGAAGGAGAATTTGAGTCTGGCTACCATTGGATGTGATGGGATCCTCCTCAAAGCCATGTAACCTTCACAGCAGTTAGCATTCCCTAGCTGGGGAAAGCCTGGGGTTACTGGTTTCCTTACTCACTCATAGTAATGTGGATAAGCAAAAGGTTTCCCATTAAAATGAAATTGCTGACAGCTGCCTCTGGAGATTAACAAAAATGCGTATGCCTTGCCATTAAAGCAAGTAAACTGTTGAAAATCATGTTGGACTTGTCTCTTCATTTTAAGGGAGGCCTATTTCAAAACTGGTTCCCAGCTCACCTGGGAGGGGAAGTGGAGTGAAGTGTCTTGTCAAGGTGCTTGTAGACCAGTTACTTTCTTGCTCCCTCAGGGAGCTGGGTCCACACTGAGCAAATGATAGGCATGAGGTATGTTGGTGTTACCCAAGGATGCAATTTATGTACAATGTTTGCTTGGCCCTGCCTACACGCTGCCTACCACCTGGATGAAATCAAATATGTCCTCAACAACAGGAAGGTTTAGTTGTATTGTCAAAATACATACAGACCACAGGGTAACATGAAGCTAGGGCACAGCAACATTTATGAAATCAGATTTAATGAGACACTCCAATGTGATCTGACTATATTTTTATGTCATTTTGCAGATGAAATATCAGAGCACACAAAAATATCTACATGGTTAACCACATGGAAGAAAAATATATTTGAAATACTACAGTTTTGGCCATATTCAATGTATTTCAATAAATATAAAAAGTAAGGACCCCAACACTGAACCTTGGGGTACACCACTGACAACCCTAGACCATTCAGAGTATGAATCAGTAACCACTACGCTCTGAATACCATCTTTTAGCCAGTTTTCTATCCATTTACATACAGATTTTTCCAAGCCTTTAGACTTTACCTTACACATTAGCCGTGTGTGGGGAACTGTGTCAAATGCTTTTGCAAAATCAAAGTATACCACGTCCACCGCCACCCCTCTGTCCAAGTATACCACGTCCACCGCCACCCCTCTGTCCAAGGTTTTGCTCACCTCCTCATGAAAAGAAATCAGATTTGTTTGACAACTTCTGCCTTTCATGAATCCATGCTGTCTGCTGTTTAAAATATTTTTTCCCAGCAAGAACTCATCTATGTGGTCTTTTATTAAACTCTCCAGTATCTTCCCAACTATAGAAGTTAAACTAACAGTTCTATAATTACTTGGTAAAGATTTTGACCCCTTTTTAAATATTGGCACCAAATTGGCCGTACGCCAATCCAGTGGTACTATGCCAGTCATTAAAGTGTCCCTAAAAGTTAGAAACAATGCCTTTGAAATGACAGAGCTCAATTATTTAAAGACCCGAGGGTGTATGCCATCCGGTCCAGGTGCTTTATTCACCTTTATTCTGTCTAAATATTTCTGGATCATATCAGTTGTGAGCCAATGTGGATCATCTGGAGCTGTGTCAATACCATGCCCATTATGGACAAGAGCTCCCCTATACTCTTTTGTATACACAGAGCTGAAGAAGGTAAAAAATAAATTTTCCTTCTCTTTGTCCCCAGTCACCCACTCTAGATGATTCTGTAAAGGGCCTACATGCTCAGACTGAACCTTTTTACTATTAATATTTTTGAAGAATTTTTGAAGGTTGGTCCTGCTATCTTTTGCAATCTGTCGTTCGTTTTCAATTTTTGCGGCCTTTATTTCCTTTTTGCACATTCTGTTATATTCTTTGTAATGTTTAAACGATGATCATGTTCCTTCAATTTTATATTTATTTTAAAAAAAATTCTTATTATTTATAGCTTTTTTAACTTTGGCCGTAAGCCACATAGGTTTGATTTTTAGCCTTTTAAACTTGTTGCCCATGGGAATATATTTTGCAGTGTGTTCACATACAGTCTTTCTGAAGAACTCCCATTTCTATGTTGTGTTCATTGATGCCAATATTCCCTACGTCTAAGTCTTGGAGAGCAGCTCTCAGCCTTGGAAAATTAGCTCTCTTAAAATTGAACATTTTTATTTTTCCCGTATGTGCTTGCTGTTTACAGCTAACAATAAATGAAATCCTGTTATGGTCACTGCTACTCAGATTTTTTTTATATGGACATTTGTAATAAGCTCTGCATGGTTTGAGATTACCAGGTCCAGCAGAGCATCATTCCTAGTTGGGGCCTCTATGAACTGTACCATAAAATTGTCCTGTAGTAGGTTTAACAATTTTTGCCCTTTAACTGTTCCTGCAGTACCATTACTCCAGTCAATTTCCAGATAGGTAAAATACCCCATTATTATCACTGTCCCAGCCCTTGCAGCCCTTTCGTTTGTGCAAGGAGCTGAGTCTCCACCTCCTCATTAACACTGGGAGGCCTATAACAAACTGCAATGATTACCTTTGTAGTACGCACCCCCATGTGCAGTTCCACCCATAATGTTTCAGCCTCATCACACGCTCCATCAACTAGGTCCTCTTTCACACTCGCTCTAGTATACTGACTCAATACAGTTTGCAAATGGTTATACAATAAAGTTTCAAATTAAAGAAGAAATCTATATATGGCTAGTGTAACTTAATTTGTTATATTATTGGTAGGCTAGACATGTTCGGTCCATATTGACTACAAATGTCCAATTCTACAGATATGTAAAAATGGGCTAACATGTTTATTTACAATGACATAATGCAAGTTGAATTCTGAATGGTTACTTTAGGTTGCTGAATCATATAGCATTTCTGTGCACATCATCATTAATCTTTACTTCTTTATTAAATATCCTGCCTGAGTTAAAATGATTTTTCATAAGGAATTATCACTGGTCACATTTGCATAATATAACTTATTTGCCATAATATTTTTAAGCCTATTTCTGGACATAAATAAAATGGCACCCACCCTGCTACCCAGTTGATACAGAATGTAATACTTGATTTTCCAGAGGATGATCTAATATAAATGAATACTTACCCTGATCCATGGTTTCACAGTCTTCTCCCCTACCAGTTCTGGAAGTGACCATCTGTTCCCCAAGCCACTTTTCTTGCAAACTCCGTCACTGGACTTGTCACTGCCCCTCTTGCCCACTTCAAATTGTGATATCAGGTACACAATATGAACTACTATTTACTGTATATGTCTAGCTTTCTGCTTTAAAAAAGAAACATGTGCCCAGACAAATGTGAAGGCTGTCATTACTGACCTCTATCCAAAAATGCAAACTGCCTGGCAGTCATGTATGTGCCTCTTTCTTCAGTAACATGATTTGGAACTCCATTTTTGCATACTTGCCTAAGGTCAGTGACTCAGGAAATATTATAGCTATTAGATCAGCATTACTGCAAGCAACTAGAATTTTTGGGAGAATAGCATCACAGAATGTAAAGGCAGCCTCCAAATTTTACTATAATAAATTTAGTTTTTGGGTTTTTAAATTTGGTTTTATAAGTAATATAAGCAGTATTCTCAGTGTCTTTTCTAAATTAACACATATGCTGAGAAGTGGAGAGAGCAGCCATACTATTTCACCAGATGGCACTGCCACACTGGTGCAGGCTACTCTCATGCCCAGTGCCGATATAGCTAAGCATTCTGGGCCCTCTTTCACACATCTGCTGCCAAAGGCACTGTAGTGGTTTGCAGCTTCTGACTCTGGTGTATCAAGTAAAATACCAGTCATTTGGGTACCACACACATTTTTATTACATGATAATACCTGCCTGATCTCTTCATGCAAAACTGCAGCCTAGTAAAAGTGCTTACATAGTTAACACGGAGTCTGTGCAATATTTCTGCCTTTGTCTCTGAAATAATTCACTCTAGTTTAATTTTTCCTGATAAAACCTGTCTTTTTTTCCCTTCCCTTCTTCCTCCTTCATTCCACCCCTGTTTTTTTTTTTTTATTTCTCTCCTCCCTTCCTAGGCCATTCACATCATACATCTTAAATTGTAGGGCTTCCTCAAACTGATATGATATAAGATCAGACACATTAAATTGAGAACAATGCTCATTTTTTTTAAATAATGCAGTGTAAACATCTGAGCCATTTTTAATATCTGAAAGCTAGAAAAACTATACATTCTCATTTATATCTGACAATGCCATACATTGCACATTTGTATTTACAAGTATTGATCATAAGCAATGACCACTTTTCACGCCTCGAAAAGTGAAAAGTGTTTTGTTGTCTTTCTACCATTGTATTTGTAAAAAAATATTTTTCTAAATAAAACCTGCCAGATTTCTGCCTGTGTGTGCATGGAGTCTCTACAATATTACTGGCTTTTGTGTGAGAAATAACATACTCTAGTTTTTTTTTCCAGATAAACCTCCCTGACAACTGCTTCTGAAATTGCAGCCTAGCAAAAGGGATGACATAATGTGTATGGGGCAGGGGTGGACTGACCATTTGGAAACTCGGGCACTGCCCATGGGCCCGGCGTTAGTAGGGGGCCCCATGAGATGCCCCTGGTACCTTTTCAATAGGCTTTTTTGAGTTTGGGCAAGGAAACAGGGGCCCCATGATCCCCTATTGCCTGGGGGCCCCATGAGTTGTCAGTCCACCCCTGGTATGGGGTATGTTTAGTATTTCTATATTTTGTCTCAGAAATATTACACTCTAGTTTTTATTTCATGACAAAACCTGCCTAGTTTCTGCCTCTGAAATTGTGGACTAGTAAAGACTCTGACATAGTGTGCTTAGAGTTTGTTCAATATTTCTGGCTTTTGCCTCAGAAATAATACACTCTGGTTTTTATTTTATGATATAACCTGCTAGGTCTCTGCCCCTGAAACTGTGGCCCTGTAAAAAGGCTGACATAGCGTACATGGAGTCTTTACAATTTTTCTGTCTTTTTTTCTCAAAAATAACTTACTTTAATTGTATCTCCTGACAAAACCTGCAGTCTCTGCCTCTGAATGTAACCTAGTAAAAAGGTTGGCATAGTGTACATGTGGTATATACAACATTTCTGGCTTATTTCTCAAAAATAATGCACTCTATTTTTTATTTCACAATAAACCCTGTCTCATCTAATTATTATTTTCATAGTAAAAACTGTTGTCTCTTTCATTGGAGCCCAATCAAGCTGCATACTCTTCATCCACTGTACTATATATATATATATATATATATATATATATATATACAGTCAGGTCCATAAATATTGGGACATCGACACAAATCTAACATTTTTGGCTCTATACACCACCACAATGGATTTGAAATGAAACGAACAAGATGTGCTTTAACTGCAGACTGTCAGCTTTAATTTGAGGGTATTTACATCCAAATCAGGTGAACGGTGTAGGAATTACAACAGTTTGCATATGTGCCTAGTTAAGGGACCAAAAGTAATGGGACAGAATAATAATCATAAATCAAACTTTCACTTTTTAATACTTGGTTGCAAATCCTTTGCAGTCAATTACAGTCTGAAGTGTGGAACGCATAGACATCACCAGTTGCTGGGTTTCATCCCTGGTGATGCTCTGCCAGGCCTCTACTGCAACTGTCTTCAGTTCCTGCTTGTTCTTGGGGCATTTTCCCTTCAGTTTTGTCTTCAGCAAGTGAAATGCATGCTCAATCGTGTTCAGGTCAGGTGATTGACTTGGCCATTGCATAACATTCCACTTCTTTCCCTTAAAAAACTCTTTGGTTGCTTTTGCAGTATGCTTTGGGTCATTGTCCATCTGCACTGTGAAGCGGCGTCCAATGAGTTGTGAAGCATTTGGCTGAATATGAGCAGATAATATTGCCCGAAACACTTCAGAATTCATCCTGCTGCTTTTGTCAGCAGTCACATCATCAATAAATACAAGAGAACCAGTTCCATTGGCAGCCATACATGCCCACGCCATGACACTACCACCACCATGCTTCACAGATGAGGTGGTATGCTTAGGATCATGAGCAGTTCCTTTCCTTCTCCATAGTCTTCTCTTCCCATCACTCTGGTACAAGTTGATCTTGGTCTCATCTGTCCATAGGATGTTGTTCCAGAACTGTGAAGGCTTTTTTAGATGTCGTTTGGCAAACTCTAATCTGGCCTTCCTGTTGTTGAGGCTTACCAATGGTTTCCATCTTGTGGTGAACCCTCTGTATTAACTCTGGTGAAGTCTTCTCTTGATTGGTGACTTTGATACACCTACCTCCTGGAGAGTGTTCTTGATCTGGCCAACTGTTGTGAAGGGTGTTTTCTTCACCAGGGAAAGAATTCTTCGGTCATCCACCACAGTTGTTTTCCGTGGTCTTCCGGGTCTTTTGGTGTTGCTGAGCTCACCGTTGCCTTCCTTCTTTTTAAGAATGTTCCAAACAGTTGTTTTGGCCACGCCTAATGTTTTTGCTATCTCTCTGATGGGTTTGTTTTGTTTTTTCAGCCTAATGATGGCTTGCTTCACTGATAGTGACAGCTCTTTGGATCTCATCTTGAAAGTTGACAGCAACAGATTCCAAATGCAAATAGCACACTTGAAATGAACTCTGGACCTTTTATCTGCTCATTGTAATTGGGATAATGAGGAAATAACACACACCTGGCCATGGAACAGCTGAGAAGCCAATTGTCCCATTACTTTTGGTCCCTTAACAAGTGGGAGGCACATATGCAAACTGTTGTAATTCCTACTCCGTTCACCTGATTTGGATGTAAATTGTGGTGGTGTATAGAGCCAAAAATGTTAGAATTGTGTTGATGTCCCAATATTTATGGACCTGACTGTATATTTCCTGTAAAATATGGCACTTTCATTTTGAATTTAGAAAAAAACTGCTTTGTTTTGTTTTTTCAGCCTAATGATGGCTTGCTTCACTGATAGTGACAGCTCTTTGGATCTCATCTTGAAAGTTGACAGCAACAGATTCCAAATGCATATAGCACACTTGAAATGAACTCTGGACCTTTTATCTGCTCATTGTAATTGGGATAATGAGGAAATAACACACACCTGGCCATGGAACAGCTGAGAAGCCAATTGTCCCATTACTTTTGGTCCCTTAACAAGTGGGAGGCACATATGCAAACTGTTGTAATTCCTACTCCGTTCACCTGATTTGGATGTAAATTGTGGTGGTGTATAGAGCCAAAAATGTTAGAATTGTGTTGATGTCCCAATATTTATGGACCTGACTGTATATTTCCTGTAAAATATGGCACTTTCATTTTGAATTTGGAAAAAAACTGCTTTGTTTTGTTTTTTCAGCCTAATGATGGCTTGCTTCACTGATAGTGACAGCTCTTTGGATCTCATCTTGAAAGTTGACAGCAACAGATTCCAAATGCAAATAGCACACTTGAAATGAACTCTGGACCTTTTATCTGCTCATTGTAATTGGGATAATGAGGAAATAACACACACCTGGCCATGGAACAGCTGAGAAGCCAATTGTCCCATTACTTTTGGTCCCTTAACAAGTGGGAGGCACATATGCAAACTGTTGTAATTCCTACTCCGTTCACCTGATTTGGATGTAAATTGTGGTGGTGTATAGAGCCAAAAATGTTAGAATTGTGTTGATGTCCCAATATTTATGGACCTGACTGTATATTTCCTGTAAAATATGGCACTTTCATTTTGAATTTAGAAAAAAACTGCTTTGTCCCTGAAATATGGGATTGTCATTTTGTAGTATTTTGAGGACTCTGCTCTGAATTTTCTTAAGCTTTTTAGATAATACAGTGCGGTTCTGCAAAAAGAAGATCACAAGCTTTTCTGTAAAACTGTTTTACCACTGGCTAATTGATTTTAGGTTGAGGGCTTTAGCTTTCTTTTTCTAGGTCCCTCTTCACATGGGGTGGACTCTGCCAGGAGTCCACTTGTTCAGCTCATTTGTTCACTGATCCCCCTTTTATGCCAAGCAAACACTGACACAGCCTGTTTTCCTCTATGGGCAGTCGGATGTAAAAAGACCTACTGTACATTTATACCCGATTGCCATTCAATCCGCCTAGACAGAGGGGAAGGGATCCCCCATCCATCTGTTTTTAGCAGATTGGATTGAATGTAAATGGGTGTAAGCTCACCCATATCTTCTCATGTTGCCCTTAAAGTTTCAAAAAAAGGACCCTCTTCCTGCGACAATCCCTTACCTATTACATTTTAAAATGCCAGCATTGATTTGCCCCCATGATCGTCAATGGGATTAATTTTAACATTTGTAATTTTCAGACCATACACACACACACGCTCTCTCTCTCTCTCATCCCTACCCAGGAACATTTCTATCTGGGGAGATTACTTTACGTAATTACAACCTAAAATCTTTTTTTCATAACATTGTAAAAAATAAACTTTAAATTAGATCTACAGTATGCTGAAAATGTTACCGTAAGCATTATAACCAGTTATGCTAATATTTGATAAAAGAATGTGTAGGCAGGTGCTTGGCTAAGAATGGAGGTTTTGAGAGAAACACTGACTGCAGCTGCTCTCCTGCTGTGCCTAACTGGTTAACATCCATATCAGCATGAAGAGGGAGCTGCTGAGCATTAAGAGCTCAATAGACTGAGTAGGACAGAGCTGCACTGGGGGTAATGTAGTCCTGAGGAGAGAAACTCTACTGTAATCAAGAGCTTTTGAACTGTATTTCCCAGAGGGAGATTGCCAGGGGTAGGGGAAAGAGCTGCATTTTCCCAGGCTGTATAGGACACAGCTTCCTCTTGGCATGAGGGAGCCCAGAGAATGCACATAGCTGTTCAGTGTGCACCACCACTGCTGCATAATAAAAGCCTGAGTAGGATCCAGGGTGATGAGATCAGGCATGCCAAGAGTCACCTGAGTGCAGATCACAGAGTGGACTAACTGAGTGATGAGAGGATGGTGAGCTGCAATATCACTGGTACTGGTAAGTTGCTGCTGTGGGGATGTACTATCTGTTCCTAGACAGACTTTTAGGAACTGACCATACAGCCATCTAGTAGCCATACTGCTGCCACCAGGCTTGACTGGGACTATTCTCATGTGTACCAATGATACAACTTGGCCCCTACGCTAGCCAGATGAAAAGATAGGACTAAAGACTGTCCCTTTACACAGAGCCCTCACCGATTGCTTATGCTAAGAGGTACCTCTCAGGGGACATTGCACCATATCCTAGCCATTCTTCTAAAGTGCACTCTAGATTATTATACAGGATTTATATAGCGCCAACAGTTTGCTCAGCGCTTTACAATATAACGGGAGACAATACAGCAACAATACAGTTTAATACAAGAGGGAAAGGAGGGCCCTGCTCCTCGGAGCTTACAATCTAAGAGATCTGGACTAGTTATAGTAATATTGTTCACATTGCAGTTAATGCTTATAGGCACTGTTTATTGCTGACTTTGCTGATATATCTGTTAATTCTGGTCTAATAGTACAGCACTCTATTATAGGTTTT